>NC_058524.1:388496028-389122278 GCF_904849725.1 Hordeum vulgare subsp. vulgare
AAAATTAGAAGGTTTGTCTTATATCGTTGTGCACGCCCTTCATAAATCGAACCATCACATAGGAAGTTTCATGGTTTCGAGAGGGAAGTCACCAATAATGAAGGGGAATCCAAATTTCCATCGCCCTTTGTCCTTGAGTTCTTTTCTAGGATGAACATACACCCTGCAAATCACCGTGTTCAAATTTGGCACTTTTTCGGGCTCATTTGCCATATTTAGGGGATTATGTGCATTTTCTAGGCATTATGCGTAGATAAATCCAATCCAGCTACAACTGCACTGGTATGATGAGAGGGGCGCGGATTGTCGTTCGATCGTGGTGCATCCTACGGTGCACACACGTGATCTGCATGGCTGGGGTTCCAGCCAATCATAACGCAACACACAATAGACTAAGCGAACATTGTTTCCGAAGGCAACAATGATGAATCATGTGTGATAATGAATGACCAAGATTGAAGGGAAGCCAAATTCTCGGCGTCGTTTGTCCTTGAGTTCTAAAAACCGTTGCACTATATGGTTGTCTGGCCACTCCTCTCCAGAGCTCTCTCAAGCGTTGTTCATGGCACGACGCCGCGCAGTAACTCGTAAGGAAGCAATGGCATCCCGTCACCCCGAGTTCCTCGTCGCCTGCGACCGCACACATGGTAAGGAAATGATGGCATCCCGTCGCGCCAAGTTCATTGTCGCCTGTGACCACACAACTACGTAGGCGGGCTTTGATGCTGCCATGGCCAAATGTGCGGTGGATCAAGAGGTGGCCAAAGCCGCTGAGAAGGACCGGAAAAGGCAGAAAACAGTCAAGAAAAGAGAGTCCTACCGCCACAAGACAAAAGAGGTCGCATGCCGTGCTGAGGAGAGCTTGGCGGAGATCCAAGCACGATGGGCCACCGGCGACAAGGCCAGCATGGAGAACGATAATGTCTGGCCAGCATGCCCCGGTGCCAGCATGTGAGAAGTAGTTAGCGTGTGCCGCTCGTAAGTTTGTATAATTAATTGCGAGAATCTACCACTACTACACACGGTTTCTATGGAGTACCGTGTTTTTTTGCGTTAATGATCCATAAGCCAGTTACCCGTGCGATCTTTTCTCATAAGCCAGTTACTATTACTACTTGTCACTTGTTACAATTATCCTGCTATAAAACAAGTTGTTATTACTATTTCAGTGCTTGTAGAAATTACCTTGCTGAAACCCGCTTCTCAATTCATTCTGCTCCTCGTTGGGTTTGACACTCTTACTTGTCTAAAGGACTATGATTGACCCCCTATACTTGTGGGTCATCAAGACTCTTTTTTAGCACCGTTTTCAAGGAGTGAAGTACCCTTGGTAAGCGGAATTTGGTAAGGGAAATTCATATTACGTGCTGAAATTTACTGTTACTTGTCACTATGGAAAGTAATCCTTTGAGCGGTTTGTGCGTGGTATCTTCACCTCGACAAAAAACACCAAGAGTTGTCCCTCAACCTGCTGAACATACTGAAAATGTTTATTATGAAATTCCTTCGGGTATGATAGAGAAACTGCTAGCTAATCCAAATGTAGGAGATGGAAAAAAATATCCCGATATGCGCCTAATCATGTGGATGAAGTTTGTGGATTATTTAAGCTTGTAGGTTTATCCGGAGATGAAGTCAAGAAGAAGGTTTTCTTGTTATCTTTGGGGAGAAAGCATTCACATGGTATAGGCTATGTGATGATAAGTGATGTTGGAACTAGAATCAATTGCAATTGGAATTTCACCAAAAAATCTATCCTATGCATATTGTTCATCATGATCGGAATTTATCTATAATTTTTGGCCTCATGAAGGAGAAAGTATCGTTCTAGCTTGGGGAGGCTGAAGTCAATGTTATATTCACGCCCCAATCATGATCTGCCGAGACAAGTTATTATTCAGAATATTTTTGCTCATCTTTCTCGTAATGATCAAACCATGCTCGATACTTCTGGCTCTGGTGCTTTTATGGATGTTCTCCACAACCCCTGTGTGAAGTTACCGACTGAGGAAGATATAGCCATCCCTGACCCAGAATCACTGTTGGTGGCCGCTCCGCGCGACTCCTGATTGTATAGTGCCATACTTGGGTTGTCTAGCTCAAGGGGAGCTCCCGGCTGAGGAACTCGTCGCTCGTGAGATAATACAACGATGCAAGTCCATGGTTATTCATAAGGGCGAGTTGTATAAGAGAAGTGTTAGTGGTGTCTTTCAACGTTGTGTTTTCCCTAAGGAAGGACATGAGATCCTTAATGAGATTCACGTTGGCGACTGTGGCCACCATGTCGGCTCAAGATCTTTGGTATCAAAAGCTTTTCATCATGAATTATATTGGTTGACGGCTTATGCAAACGCGGAGGATATAGTATGCATGTGTGATAGATGTAAATAATTCTCCCGTCAAGCTCATGTGCCGGCTCAGGAATTACGTATCATCCCAATCACTTGGCCTTTTTCGGTCTGGGGGCTTGATATGGTTGGTCCATTCAAGATGTCTTTCGACAAAAAGACTCATCTACGGGTGGCGGTTGACAAGTTTACCAAGTGGGTTGTGGTAGAGCCTGTCAGCAATTGTGAAGCGGAGACAACGGTCAAGTTTCTAAAAAAACTGATTTTCCGATTTGTCTATCCTGATAGCATGATCACTGATAATGGTACCAATTTATCCAAAGGGGACATGAAGCAGTTCTGCCGCAGGAGCATATCCAGCTTGATGTATCAGCAGTAGCACATCCACAGTCCAACGGACAGGCTGGGCGAGCTAATCAGGAAATCTTACGAGGGATCAAACCTTGACTGATGGTTCCCTTGCAGCGTACTCCGGTTTGTTGGGTTGAGGAACTCCCCGCGGTGCTTTGGAATAGTAGGACGATGCCAAACAGATCCATTGGTTACACCCCTTTTTTCCAGTTTATGGAGGTGAGGCAGCATTACCAAGTGATATACGGCATGACTCTCCTTGAGTCGCCTCTTATGTTGAAGCAAACAACCAGAAGGCACGTCAAGATTCCTTGAACGCCTTGGAGGAAGAGCGTGATTTAGCAGCAGGAAGATCAGTTATATATTAGCAAGACCTACGTCGCTATCATAGCAGTAGAGTTAAGAGCCAGATCTTTTAGGAGGGCGACTTAGTGCTTTGATTGATTCAAGATCATATGGGCATGCATAAATTTTCACCACCATGGGAGGGTCCTTTCATCATCAGCAAAAGTCTTCATAATGTCTCATACTATCTGATAGACCTTCGTCCAGATAAACACACTTCAGAGGAGGAGACAACCCGGCCGTGGAACATCGCTCACCTTCCGCCTTACTATACTTAGAGGCATTGGCTCCTTATTTATGTGCATACTTCAAACTTTTGTACGTACTATCTTATCAACACAATAAAGTCGGCACCCTCGAAATTTGGGGCCTCTGCTGTTTCAGCTTATATCATGAGTATGAGTCTTTATTATTTACACTAAGTCGCCCAAGAGGATGAGCCGCCACGATGTAGACATTCAAACATGGACATTAGCGATGCCAAAGAGGATGAGTCCCCATGATGCGACAATCCAAACATAGGTATTATGAGCCAAAGAGGACCAGTTGCCACGATGCACGGTTCAAACATAGGTGCCAATTGTGGTCAATGGATTAAAGCCGACTTATCTGGGGGCCACTGGTTCCCAGTTCAATTGGCAGTAATAGCATTGTATTCTACAATACTATGCTAGGCTTTTCTGTGATCATGGGTCACTTGGGGGCTTCCAAGTCACCGAATTTCGCTTTATCACCCTCTTGGCTTACGAAAAATTAACTCTATACAATGGTTAGACCTGACTGTATGTTTGTGCGACTCCCCCTAAAAGGTCCCGTGTACTCTTGGCAAGTCAATCCATTGTGGACCCTGAACTTGTCAAGGTTAAAACATCAGGTGTGTCATGTGAGAGCTGGCATATGGAAAAAGGAGAAACCATGGGGTAACGTACCCTCTTCACTGAAGCTCGACTTGAGCCTGATCAGCCAGTCTAAATCATAAGGGGTTATTACACCCACCCATGTTAGGTCATGAGTGGAGCCTTGCAAGCCAGTCTCACTGAGCCGGTCCATTAAAAGTGACTTATTTTCACTATATGGAGTTACCTTTTTAGTAAAGGATTCATTGTTTTATACCGGCTCATACAGAGCGTCCGGGTCAAGGAGCTATTGCCTTGCCGTGGCGAGATAAATTACAACAGTGGACGATTTTAGCAAGGCGGCTTAAATGAACTAGCACGTCTTAACTTCAACAAAAGCATTGAGACAAAAAAAGCATACTTGAGCTATATCAGCACCCATTCACAAACTCATATGCGATACAAAAAGCTCCAACATGCACAAAGCCATGACACAACAATCATTTTTTACACCTACAGGTATTACAGGGCTACATGGACCCCAAGTTTCCACATCAAAGTTTTTCAATGATCAATACACTAACCCGGTTGATAGTTGATCCGGGTTAGACGCATCCGGGTTAGTCTCGGGAAGACTTCTTGTTCAAGACACCTCCGGGTCATCCTACGCCGAGCCTTCTGGGTCCTGGATCTGGAGGTTGCCCATATCCCAATTCCAATGGATTAAACCATGGAATTCAACTTCTTCATTCAAGATGGGAAACGGGTCAACATCAGGGGCAAAAATATGCTTACGACAATGAGGAGTTAGATCCACCGGCTCAAACGTGGGTGGCCGCACATGTGTGTTGTTCTCATCATAAGCCTCCTGATATGTCTTTAGATCAACGCCTTCGGCCAATTGACTAGCCGATATGCGAGACACCTTCATGCAATGGGCCTAATCCTCTTGGGTAAAAATGGACCCATCATCTTTAAGTTGAGGAAACCGCCAACTATCTCCTTCGGGTTAAGCTCTGGTGCATAAGCCAAAGCCCTGCTAAGAGCAGAGATTGCCAATTTACGAGCGACTGATCTCTTCAATTCTTCATTCGTTTGGGAATCATTGAAAGGCGCCTCAGCATGTCATTGATAAACTTCACCGGGTCTTTGTCCCCCATAACAGCCTTGATGGTGAACAAGCCCCTAGCATATAGTTGCTCAGTTAAAGTATACAAAGCTTTCATCTTCAGTACACTGTTGTCTTGAAAGTTGTGAGATCGAAGGCCTGCAGATTATTTAAGAATTGAATTCGCCCGGTGGGTCTTTTTTCTACAAAGGTTTGCTCATGAAGAGTTTTCGCAAGTTCATCAAACAAAGCTTACCAAAAACAGTCGTGCTCATCTTAGATATATGCCGTTTGGGACCAGTTAGCTCTTCAGTAACCAGCTTCAACTGACCTTCGACGTCTTCGACGCATCTAACCAAGGCGACTCTGTCAGTTTCTGTAATTCTTTATATGCTGCGAAATCATCTTTGATTTTTTCAATTTCTTCAAAGGAGATCCAATGTTTTTCCTCAGCTTGAGCTCGGGCGTCTTGTTGCAGTGCCAGATTCTTCCTCATGCCGCCTAAGTCTGAGTCGGCGAGGTTTAAAGCTTCCTCCACAATAAAATGACCATGTGTATATTAGTCAAAGTCTGAGCTGCCAATATGGTGCATAAAGATCTTTGGGGGCTGCAAAGAAGATTGTTATAAAGTCTCAAGCAGATTGCAAGCAATATACTTGACACTTGGGGGCTAATGCATGTCAGTTTTTACACCATATATACTACATGACAGGCCCAACTCATCTTCAAGACAATGACCCGACCCTTGGGGCTACAGGTCGAAATCTTACAAGTCAGAATGATAAGACCCAGATCATTATTTTCTTAATGACCCGGCCCTTGGGGGCTACAGGTCGAAATTTCACAACTAAGCATGATAAAGTACCAACTCATCTTCAAGAAGATGACTCGGCCCTTGGGGGCTACATGTTACTTCATCTAAGTTTCATTTCATCAAGACCCGACTCATGTTTAAGAAGATGACTCGGCCCTTGGGGGCTATAGGTTGCTTCATTAAAGTTTTTGAAATTCATCAAGACCCGGCTCATCTTCAAGAAGATGGCCCGGCCCTTGGGGGCTACGTAAGGGTATATGGAATATAAGATTGAGTTAAGCATACCTTATATCTTCTCTTCATCATACCAACTAGGCTCGCCTTCATATCCCGGTTTGTGGAGAGGCAACTTAGATAACCAGAGTGCAGTTCTTCAAAACTAAGTTTTTCAATATTGGGAACCTCAAGCTTAGCTTTCCCTTTCACCAGTTCAGGTGCCACATCTTTAGGGGTGTGCTTGGAAAACACAATGAGGACATGCGCTGTATAACCCGTCCCAGTGATAACAACCCTCTCCTCATGAGATACGGCGTCTTTGGTTGTTTTCGGAGGACTACGCGGGTTAGGATTAGCCCTCGGACTTGTTTCCATGGCCATGTCACCAACACTCGCCGGCTCAGCATGAGTATCATCATGATCATCACACGCGACTTAATGAGTTTCAGGGAGCTCAACATGTGTGTCGACAGGTTCAACATGAGTCTTAGGAGTAACAAGTTCCTGTTCCTCGTGCTCGGGTGCACCAGGATTAGTTGATGACCCACCAGCTTTCCTCTTCTTGGCAGCCATGTATAGTAAGGTTAAGACATATATAAGGATTAAAAGTAACAGGTGCTAGATGCAAAAGCAAAAGTTACCCTTTAAGGATAATGAGAGGTGGCAGCTTTGACAAAGATGAGATGCCCGATGAAGGTGGTGACTGATATGTCTCCATCGTATCTACTTTTCCAAACTCTTTTATCCTTGTTGTGGACTCTTATTTGCATGATTTGAATGGAACTAACCTGGACTGACGCTGTTTTCAGCAGAATTGCCTTGGTGTTATTTTTGTGCAGAAATCAAAGTTCTCCAGACGTCCTGAAAATTTACGGGGAGCAGTTTTGGAAAATATCAAAAATATATGCGCCAAGTTCCACCTGAGGGGGTGGGCCAGTGGGCCACAAGCCCCTACTCCGCCACCACCCCCGTGGTGGCGGTTGGCAGGCTTGTGGGGCCCGCAAGCACCTGCCGCCCCCAACTCCAGCTCGATAAGTTGTCTTTCGTCCTAGAAAAAATAAAAAGAGAAGTTTTCGTTGCGTTTTCGATACGGAGGCGCCGCCACCACCTGTTCTTCATCTGGAGGGCAGATCTGGAGTCCGTCTTGGGCTCCGGAGAGGGGAAATCGTCGCCATCGTCATCATCAACCTTCTTCCCTCTCCAATTCCATGAAGCTCTTCGTCGCTCGTGAGTAATCTATTCGTAGGCTCGCTCGGCGGTGATGAGTAGGATGAGATCTATCATGTAATCGAGTTAGTTTGGATGGGGATTGATCCCTAGTATCCACTATGTTCTGAGATTTGATGTTGCTACTACTTTGCCATGCTTAATGCTTGTCACTAGGGCCCGAGTGCCATGATTTCAAATCTGAAATTATTATGTTGTCACCAATATATGTGTGTTTTAGATCCGATCTTGCAAGTTGTAGTTACCTACTATGTGTTATGATCCGGCAACCCTGGAGTGACAATAACCGGAACCACTCCCGGTGATGACCATAGTTTGAGGAGTTCATGTGTTCACCAAGTGCTAATGCGTTGGTCCGGTTCTTTATTAAAAGGAGAACCTTAATATCTCCTAGTTTCCTTTTGGACCCCGCTGCCACGGCAGGGATGGACAATAGATGTCATGCAAGTTCTTTTCCCTAAGCACGTATGACGACACAGGGAATGCATGCCTACATCACATTGACGAACGGGAGCTAGCCACATATCTCTCCGTGTTATAGTTGTTGCATGATGAATATCATCCAAACAAATCATCGACCCATTGCCTACGAGTTTGTCCTACTGCTGTTGTTACTTGTCTTGCTCTGCTGCTGCTACTACTACTATGGCTACTGTTGTTACTTGTCTTGCTGTGCTACTACTGTCGCTTTCTACTGTTGCTACTTGCTACTGCTATCACTACTGCTGTTCCTTGCCACTACTATTGCTCGTTACACTACCGTTACTCACTACTTTTCTGTTACTACTGTGCTTGCAGATACTAATCTTTCAGGTGTGGTTGAATCTGACAAATTCAGGTGCTAATACTTGAGAGTATACTCTCACCTCCCGTCGTGCAAACCAACAAATTGGGTCGAATACTCTACCCTCGAAAACTGCTGTGAACCCACGCGCTAATGGGCTATCAACAACATTCTTCCAGTTTCATTGCCGGGGAGTGCTAGCAGCATTCTTCGGGTGCCGTTGGGGGAGAAGGTTCGTTGTGATAAGCATTCGTCTAGCTAACACTAGAGATTGCAGGATCAGCACTTTTTTGGAGCCATTGCCAGGGAAGCATAGCTGACGTCAGGATTTTTCTGGCGCCATTGCTGGGGAGGTATTGCTATATTCTCTGAGTTACTTGGGATTTATATCTGCTGATCACTATGAAGAATCTGAAGGATCTGAAGACCAAAGTCTTTCCCTCAACTACGAGGGGAGGTAAGGAATTGCCATCTAGCTCTGCACTTGATTCACCTTCAGTTATGAGTAAGTTTGCGACATCAGCTCCTGCTAGAAATCTTGATATGTCACCGGTGCTTGATGATGCTTGTGATACTATGCCTGATGATGCTATGCTTGATACTATGCCTGATGATGCTATGCTTGATACTACTGCTAGAGATGCTATGCCTGATACTGCTAGAGATGCTATGCTTGATACTGCTAGATATACTACTTTGCCTGATGTTCCACTAGGAGTGTTCCTTGATGCTCATATTGCTAGAGTTACTGCCAATGCTCGTGATGCTTGTGAAACTGCCGATACTATTGAGATAGAACCTTCTTTTGCTCCTGCTAGATCTAGCTCTCCTAGATATGAATTGCCTGATATACCTGAGGGTTACGTTATGGAGGGAGAGATAGCTGAGGATTTTCTTGCGTGTAAGGATGCCTATGATGCTGAGAAGTTAATTCTCAAGTGGAAGGAAAAATCTCGGGAAGTTAGGATGAAAAATGATCCGAAGTTTGCCACTTCGCCTATATTTCTCACCGATAAGGATTGTGAATTCTCTGTCGACCCTGAGATAATCTCTCTAGTCGAATCTGGTCCTTTTCACGGTTATGAGTCTGAGACGGTCATAGCCCATCTTGCCAAACTATCCGAAATAGCCAACCTCTTCACTAATGAGGAGAAGATCCGCCACTACTATATCCTTAAGTTGTTTCCTTTCTCTCTAAAGGATGATGCTAAAGCCTGGTTCACCTCTCTTGCTCCTGGATGTGTGTGTAGTCCCCAGGAGATGGTCTATTACTTCTATGAGAAATATTTCCCTGCCCATAAGAAGCAAGCTGCCTTGCAGGAAATATACAACTTTGCTCAACTCCAAGAAGAGAGTCTTCCACAAGCTTGGGGGAGGCTCGTCCAACTACAGAATGCTTTGCCTGATCACCCTCTTAAGAAGAACGAGATACTTGATATCCTCTATAACGGACTTACCGATGCCTCTAGAGACCACCTAGATAGTTGTGTCGGTTGTGTTTTTAGGGTACGAACTATAGAACAACCTGAGACCCTATTGAATAATCTTTTGATCAATGATAATGCTTGGACTATTCCCGAACCACCTCCTAAGCCTACTCCTGGAAAAGAGGTATTCTATTCCTCAGTCCCGAAGATATGCAAGAAGCCAAGAAATCTATGCAAGAGAAAGGCATTAGATCTGAAGATGTCAAAAATCTACCACCTATCAAAGAGATCCACGGTCTCGATAACCCGATACAGGTAGTAGAAGTGAATTCTCTGCGTAGGTTTGACGAGAGTGATATTCCTTTTGATAAACCTGCTAGCCTATGCTTTGATGAATTTGACAACTTTGTTGCCAAACAACAGAGTTTCAATGATTATGTTAGCAAACATTTGGAACAAAGTACTCGTATGCTTAGTCATTTAAGTGCTTGTGTAGACAGAAATGTCAATTCTCTGAAGCTTCTGAGTAAACATGCCTCTGTGATTACTACTCAGGTAGAACAAGTACTTAAAGCTCAGAATGACCTGCTCAATGAATTGAATGACAACTCTGTCAGAGTCATTACTAGAGGAGGCAAAATGACTCAGGAACCTTTGTATCCTGAAGGTCATCCTAAGAGAATTGATCAAGATTCTCAAGGAATCAATGCTGATACACCTAGTCATCCTAAGGAGAAGATGAAGGATGATAGAAACCTACACGCCAGTTCACCGAATACTATCACACCTGAAGAACCTAATGATATTTCTGCGTCTGATGCGGAAACACAATCTGGTGATGAACATGAACCTGGTGACAATATGGACAGTGATGTTCATAATAATGCTCAACCTAGCAATGATGAGGATGTGGAGATTGAACCTACGGTTAATCCTGATAATCCACGACCTAAGAAGTACGACAAGAATGACTTTACCTCTAGGAAGCATGGTAAAGAAAGAGAGCCATGGGTTCAGAGACCTATGCCCTTTCCTCCTAAGCCATCAAAGAAAAAGGATGATGAGGATTTTGAGCGCTTCGTTGAGATGATAAGACCTGTCTTTCTACAGATGCGGTTAACTGATATGCTCAAGATGTCTCCGTATGCCAAGTACATGAAAGATATCGTGACTAATAAACGGAAGATACCAGATCTTGAGATCTCCACCATGTTGCCAATTACACTTTCAAAGGTGGTACTCCTAAGAAACTTGGTGATCCCGGAGTGCCCACTATACCTTGCTCTTTTAAAGGAAACTACGTAAGAACTGCCTTATGTGACCTTGGAGCCGGTGTTAGTGTTATGTCGCTCTCTCTTTATCGTAGACTTGAGTTGGATAAGTTGACACCCACTGAAATTTCTCTGCAAATGGCCGACAAATCAACCGCTTTCCCTATCGGCATTTGCGAGGATGTGCATGTTGTGGTTGCTAACACCACTATCTTAACAGACTTTGTTATATTGGATATTCCCAAGGACTATGCCATGGCTATCTGTTGGAAATATGCCCTAGAGGCAATAATAAATTAGTTATTATTATATTTCTTAGTTCATGATAATCGTTTATTATCCATGCTATAACTGTATTGATTGGAAACACAATACTTGTGTGGATACATAGACAAAACACTGTCCCTAGTAAGCCTCTAGTTGACTAGCTCGTTGATCAAAGATGGTCAAGGTTTCCTGGCCATAGGCAAGTGTTGTCACTTGATAAGGGGATCACATCATTAGGAGAATCATGTGATGGACTAGACCCAAACTAATATACGTAGCATGTTGATCGTGTCATTTTGTTGCTACTGTTTTCTGCGTGTCAAGTATTTGTTCCTATGACCATGAGATCATATAACTCACGGACACCGGAGGAATGCTTTGTGTGTATCAAACGTCGCAACGTAACTGGGTGACTATAAAGATGCTCTACAGGTATCTCCGAAGGTGTTCGTTAAGTTAGTATAGATCGAGACTGGGATTTGTCACTCCGTGTGACGGAGAGGTATCTCGGGGCCCACTCGGTAATACAACATCACACACAAGCCTTGCAAGCAATGTAACTTAATGTAAGTTGCGGGATCTTGTATTACGGAACGAGTAAAGAGACTTGCCGGTAAACGAGATTGAAATAGGTATGCGGATACTAACGATCGAATCTCGGGCAAGTAACATACCGAAGGACAAAGGGAATGACATACGGGATTATATGAATCCTTGGCACTGAGGTTCAAACGATAAGATCTTCGTAGAATATGTAGGATCCAATATGGGCATCCAGGTCCCGCTATTGGATATTGACCGAGGAGTCTCTCGGGTCATGTCTACATAGTTCTCGAACCCGCAGGGTCTGCACACTTAAGGTTCGACGTTGTTTTATGCGTATTTGAGTTATATGGTTGGTTACCGAATGTTGTTCGGAGTCCCGGATGAGATCACGGACATCACGAGGGTTTCCAGAATGGTCCGGAAACGAAGATTGATATATAGGATGACCTCATTTGGTTACCGGAAGGTTTTCGTGCATTACCGGAAAAGTTTCAGGCTCATCGGTAGTGTATCGGGAGTGCCGGGAGGGGTGCCGGGGACCATCGGGAGGGGTGTCACGCCCCAAGGGGTCTCATGGGCTATGGGAAGAGATAAACCAGCCCCTAGTGGGCTGGAATAAGTTCCCACTAAGGCCCATAAGGTTTGAGAAGGAAAAAACACAAGGTGGAAAGAGTTTCCAAGTGGGAAGGTGGAATCCTACTCCAAGTAGGATTGGAGTAGGACTCCTCCACCTCCAATTTCGGCCAAACCTTTAGGTTTTGAGGTTGCCTCCTCCCCTCCCTCCCACCTATATATACGGAGGTTTTAGGGCTGATTTGAGACGACTTTCTCACGGCTGCCCGACCACATACCTCCATAGTTTTTCCTCTAGATCGCGTTTCTGCGGAGCTCGGGCGGAGCCCTGCTGAGACAAGATCATCACCAACCTCCGGAGCGCCGTCACGCTGCCGGAGAACTCTTCTACCTCTCCGTCTCTCTTGCTGGATTAAGAAGGCCGAGATCATCGTTGAGCTGTACGTGTGCTGAACGCGGAGGTGCCGTCCGTTCGGTACTAGATCGTGGGACTGATCGCGGGATTGTTCGCGGGGCGGATCGAGGGACGTGAGGACGTTCCACTACATCAACCGCGATCTCTAATCGCTTCTGCTGTACGATCTACAAGGGTACGTAGATCACTCATCCCCTCTCGTAGATGGACATCACCATGATAGGTCTTCGTGCGCGTAGGAAAATTTTTGTTTCCCATGCGACGTTCCCCAACAGTGGCATCATGAGCTAGGTTCATGCGTAGATGTCTTCTCGAGTAGAACACAAAAGGTTTTGTGGGCGGTGATGTGCGTTTTGCTGCCCTCCTTAGTCTTTTCTTGATTCCGCGGTATTGTTGGATTGAAGCGGCTTGGACCGACATTACTCGTACGCTTACGAGAGACTGGTTTCATCGTTACGAGTAACCCCCTTTGCTCAAAGATGACTGGCAAGTGACGGTTTCTCCAACTTTAGTTGAATCGGATTTGACCGAGGAGGTCCTTGGATTTGGTTAAATAGCAATTCATATATCTCCGTTGTGGTGTTTGCGTAAGTAAGATGCGATCCTACTAGATACCCTTGGTCACCACGTAAAACATGCAACAACAAAATTAGAGGACGTCTAACTTGTTTTTGCAGGGTATGATTGTGATGTGATATGGCCAATGATGTGATGTGATATATTGGATGTATGAGATGATCATGTTGTAATAGAAATATCGACTTGCACGTCGATGGTACGGCAACCGGCAGGAGCCATAGGGTTGTCTTTATACTAACATATGTGCTTGCAGATGCGTTTACTATTTTGCTAGGATGTAGCTTTAGTAGTAATAGCATAAGTAGCACGACAACCCCGATGGCAACACGTTGATGGATGATCATGGTGTGGCGCCGGTGACAAGAAGATCGTGCCGGTGCTTTGGTGATGGAGATCAAGAAGCACGTGATGATGGCCATATCATGTCACTTATGAATTGCATGTGATGTTAATCCTTTTATGCACCTTATTTTGCTTAGAACGACGGTAGCATTATGAGGTGATCTCTCACTAAAATTTCAAGACGAAATTGTGTTCTCCCCGACTGTGCACCGTTGCGACAGTTCTTCGTTTCGAGACACCACGTGATGATCGGGTGTGATAGACTCAACGTTCACATACAACGGGTGCAAAACAGTTGCACACGCGGAACACTCGGGTTAAGCTTGACGAGCCTAGCATGTGCAGACATGGCCTCGGAACACATGAGACCGAAAGGTCGAGCATGAATCGTATAGTTGATATGATTAGCATAGGGATGCTTACCACTGAAACTATTCTCGACTCACGTGATGATCGGACTTGAGATAGCGAATTTGGATCATGTACCACTCAAATGACTAGAGAGATGTACTTTTTGAGTGGGAGTTCTTAAGTAATATGATTAGTTGAACTAATTGTCATGAACATAGTCTAATGGTCTTTGCGAATTACGATGTAGCTTGCGCTATAGCTCTACTGTTTTTTATATGTTCCTAGAGAAAATTTAGTTGAAATTTGATAGTAGCAAACTTTGCAGACTGAGTCTGTAAAACCGAGGATTGTCCTCGTTGCTGCGCAGAAGGCTTATGTCCTTAATGCACCACTCGGTGTGCTGCACCTCGAGCGTCGTCTGTGGATGCTATGAACGTCCGACATACACGTTACTGATGACTACACGATAGTTCAGTGCAAGATACTTGATAGCTTAGAAGCAAGGCGCCGAAAACGTTGTAAAACGTCACGGAACATAAGTGATGTTCCGAAGAGATGAAATTGTGATTTCATGCTTGTGCCCTTGTTAAGAGGTACGAGACCTCCAAACAAGATTCTTTGTCCACAAAGTAAAGGAGAAAAGCTCAATCGTTGAGCATGTGCTCAGATTGTCTGAGTACGACAATCGCTTGAATCAAGTGGGAGTTAATCTTCCAGATGAGATAGTGATGGTTCTCCAAAGTCACTGCCACCAAGCTATGAGAGCTTCGTGATGAACTATAACATATCAAGGATAGATACTATGATCTTTTGAGTGATTCGCGATGTTTGATACTGCGAAAGTAGAAATCAAGAAGGAGCATCAATAGTTGATGGTTAGTAAAACCACTAAGTTTCAAGAAAGGCAAGGGCTAGAAGGGATACTTCGTGAAACGGCAAAACAGTTGCTGCACTAATGAAGAGACCCAAGATTAAACCCAAAACCCGAGACTAAGTGCTTCTGTAATAAGGGGAACAGTCACTGAGGCGGAGCAACTCTAGATACTTGGTGGATAAGAAGGCTGGCAAAAGTCGAGAGAAGTATATTTGATATACATAATGTTGATGTGTACTTTACTAGTACTCCTAGTAGCACGAGGGTATTGGATACCGGTTCGGTTGCTAAGTGATTAGTAACGCGAAATGAAAGCTACGGCATAAACGGAGACTAGCGAAAGACGAGGTGACGATACGTGTTGGAAGTGTTTCCAAGGTTGATATAATCAAACGTCGCACGCTCCCTCTACCATCGGGATTGGTGTTGAACCTAAATAATTGTTATTTTGTGTTTGCGTTAAGCGTGAACATGATTGGATCGTGTTTATTGCAATACGATTATTCATTCAAAGAGAATAATGGTTACTCTATTTGCTTGAATGATCACCTTCAAAGGTTTATTGAATCTCGATTGTAGTGTTACACATTGGTGCCAAAAGATACGAGTTAATAATGATAGTACCACTTACTTGTGGCACTGCCGCTTGAGTCATGCTAGTATAAATTGCATGAAGAGGCTCCATGCTGATGGATCTTTGTACTCACCTGATTTCGAATCACTAGTGACATGCAAATCATACCACGTGAGCAAGGCCTTGTTTTCATTGAGATGAAACAAGATAGTAACTTGTTGGAAGTGATACATTTTGATGTATGCAGTCCAATGGGTGCTGAGGCACGCAGTGGATATCATTATGTTCTTACTTCACTGACGATTTGAGTAGATACTAGAGTATTTACTTAATGAATCACAAGTCTGAAATATTGAAAGGTTCAATTCTGTTTCAGGGTGAAGTTCGTCGTAACAAGAGGATAAACTGTCTACGATATGATCATAGAAATGAATATCTGAGTTACAAATTTTGGTACGCAGTTAAGACAATGTGGAAGTTGTTTCGCAGTTCATGCCACCTGGAACATCATAGTGTGATGATGTGTCTGAACATCATAGCCACGCACTATTTGGTATGATGCATACTATGATGTCTCTTATCGAATTACCACTATCATTTATGGGTTATGCATTAGAGACAACCGCACTCACTTTAAATAGGGCACCGCGTATTTCCGTTGAGATGACACAGTATAGACTGAGGTTTAGAGAAATCTAAACTGTCGTTTCTTGAAAGTTTGGGGTTTCGACACTTATGTGAAAAAGTTTCAGTCTGAAAAGCTCGAACCCAAAGCGGATAAATGCATCTTCATAGGATATCCAAAGCAGTTGGGTACATCTCCTATCTCAGATCCGAAAGCAAAGTGTTTGTTTCTAGAAACGGATCCTTTCTCGAGGAAAGGTTTCTCTCGAAAGAATTGAGTGGGAGGGTAGTAGAACTTGATGAGGTTATTGAACCATCACTTCAACCAGTGTGTAGCAGGGCGCAGGAAGATGTTCATGTGGCGCCTACACCAATTGAAGTGGAAGCTGATGATGATGATCATTGAGCTTCGAATCAAGTTACTACAAACCTCGTAGGTCGACAAGGTCGCGTACTGCTGCAGAGTAGTACGGTAACCCTGTCTTGGAGGTCATGTTGTTGAGCAACAGTGAACCTACGAGTTATGGAGAAAGCGATGGTGGGCCCGGATTCCGACAAATGGCTGGAAGCCATGAAATCCGAGAGAGGATCCATGTATGAAACCAAAGTGTAGACTTTGGAAGAACTACTTGATGGTCATAGGACTATTGAGTAAAGATGGATCTTTAAAGGAAGACAGACGATGATGGTGATAAGTCACTATTAAGAAAAGCTCGACTTGTCGCAAAGATGTTTTCGACAAGATCAAACAGTTGACTATGATGAGACTTTCTCACTCGTAGCGATGCTAAAGGTCTGTTAGAATTATGTTAGTTGATTGATGCATTATTTATGAAATATTGCACGTAGGATGTCAAAACATTGTTTCCTCGACGGTTTCCTTGAGCAAACATTGTATGTGATACAACCAGAAGGTTTTGTCGATCCTAAAGATACTAGCAAGTATGCAAGCTCCAGTGATCCTTCAATGGACTGGTGCAAGCATCTCGGAGTTGGAATATACACTTTGATGAGATGATCAAGGATTTTGGGTTTGTACAAGGTTTATGAGAAACTTGTATTTCCAAAGAAGTGAGTGGGAGCACTATAGAATTTCTGATAGGTATATGTGGTTGACATATTGTGGATCAGAAGTAATGTAGAATTTCTGTAAAGCATACAAGGTTGTTTTGAAAGAAGTTTTCAAAGGAGTACCTGGATTACGCTACTTGAACGTTGAGCATCAAAGATCTATGGAGATAGATCGAAAAGCGCTTAATAGAAGTTTCAACAAGATGCATGCCTTGACAAGTTTTTGAAAGGAGTTCAAAATAGATCAGCAAAGAAGGAGTTCTTGGTTGCGTTGTGAGGTGTGAATTTGAGTAAGACTCAAAACCCGACCCCGGCAGAATAAAGAGAATAGACGAAGGTCGTCTTCTATGCCTTAACCGTAGAATCTAAAGTATGCCATGCTGTGTACCGCACCTGATGTGTGCCTTGACTCAAAGTATGTTGAGAGGTACAGAGAGTGATCCATGATTGAATCACTAGCAGCGGTCGAAATTTATCCTTAGTAACTAATGGACTAAGGAATTTTTCTCGATTATGGAGGTGATTAAAGAGTTTCTCGTAAAGGGTTACGTCAATGCAAGCTTTGACACTAATCCGGATAACTATGAGTAGTGAAACGGATTCGTATAGTAGAGTAGATATTTGGAGCATTTCCGAATAGCACGTAGTAGCAGCATCTATAAGATGACATAAAGATTTGTAAAGAATGCACGAATCTGAAAGTTTCAGAACCGTTGACTAAAACCTCTCTCACGAGCAAGACGTGATCAGACCCCATAACTATATGGGTGTTGGATTCGTTGGAATCACATGGTGATGTGAACTAGATTATTGACTCTAGTGCAAGTGGGAGACTGTTGGAAATATGCCCTAGAGGCAATAATAAATTAGTTATTATTATATTTCTTAGTTCATGATAATCGTTTATTATCCATGCTATAATTGTATTGATTGGAAACACAATACTTGTGTGGATACATAGACAAAACACTGTCCCTAGTAAGCCTCTAGTTGACTAGCTCGTTGATCAAAGATGGTCAAGGTTTCCTGGCCATAGGCAAGTGTTGTCACTTGATAAGGGGATCACATCATTAGGAGAATCATGTGATGGACTAGACCCAAACTAATAGACATAGCATGTTGATCGTGTCATTTTGTTGCTACTGTTTTCTGCGTGTCAAGTATTTGTTCCTATGACCATGAGATCATATAACTCACGGACACCGGAGGAATGCTTTGTGTGTATCAAACGTCGCAACGTAACTGGGTGACTATAAAGATGCTCTACAGGTATCTCCGAAGGTGTTCGTTGAGTTAGTATAGATCGAGACTGGGATTTGTCACTCCGTGTGACGGAGAGGTATCTCGGGGCCCACTCGGTAATACAACATCACACACAAGCCTTGCAAGCAATGTAACTTAATGTAAGTTGCGGGATCTTGTATTACGGAACGAGTAAAGAGACTTGCCGGTAAACGAGATTGAAATAGGTATGCGGATACTAACGATCGAATCTCGGGCAAGTAACATACCGAAGGACAAAGGGAATGACATACGGGATTATATGAATCCTTGGCACTGAGGTTCAAACGATAAGATCTTCGTAGAATATGTAGGATCCAATATGGGCATCCAGGTCCCGCTATTGGATATTGACCGAGGAGTCTCTCGGGTCATGTCTACATAGTTCTCGAACCCGCAGGGTCTGCACACTTAAGGTTCGACGTTGTTTTATGCGTATTTGAGTTATATGGTTGGTTACCGAATGTTGTTTGGAGTCCCGGATGAGATCACGGACGTCACGAGGGTTTCCGGAATGGTCCGGAAACGAAGATTGATATATAGGATGACCTCATTTGGTTACCGGAAGGTTTTCGTGCATTACCGGAAAAGTTTCGGGCTCATCGGTAGTGTATCGGGAGTGCCGGGAGGGGTGCCGGGGACCATCGGGAGGGGTGTCATGCCCCAAGGGGTCTCATGGGCTATGGGAAGAGATAAACCAGCCCCTAGTGGGCTGGAATAAGTTCCCACTAAGGCCCATAAGGTTTGAGAAGGAAAAAACACAAGGTGGAAAGAGTTTCCAAGTGGGAAGGTGGAATCCTACTCCAAGTAGGATTGGAGTAGGACTCCTCCACCTCCAATTTCGGCCAAACCTTTAGGTTTTTAGGCTGCCTCCTCCCCTCCCTCCCACCTATATATACGGAGGTTTTAGGGCTGATTTGAGACGACTTTCTCACGGCTGCCCGACCACATACCTCCATAGTTTTTCCTCTAGATCGCGTTTCTGCGGAGCTCGGGCGGAGCCCTGCTGAGACAAGATCACCACCAACCTCCGGAGCGCCGTCACGCTGTCGGAGAACTCTTCTACCTCTCCGTCTCTCTTGCTGGATCAAGAAGGCCGAGATCATCGTCGAGCTGTACGTGTGCTGAACGCGGAGGTGCCGTCCGTTCGGTACTAGATCGTGGGACTGATCGCGGGATTGTTCGCGGGGCGGATCGAGGGACGTGAGGACGTTCCACTACATCAACCGCGATCTCTAGTCGCTTCTGCTGTGCGATCTACAAGGGTACGTAGATCACTCATCCCCTCTCGTAGATGGACATCACCATGATAGGTCTTCGTGCGCGTAGGAAAATTTTTGTTTCCCATGCGACGTTCCCCAACACTATCATCCTCGGAAGACCCTTTTTAAACACAGCAGGGGCTGTTATAGATTGCAACAAAGGCAATGTCACTTTCCGTGTCAACGGTGATGAGCACACAGTGCACTTTCCGAAGAAACGATATCCAGTACACTGCATCAATGCTATCGAAAAGACTTCATCGATTCTCATTGGGAGCTTTGAATGCCCTATTCCTCGTGCCAAGATGAAGTATGATTTGCTTGTTGGGGAGATTCATATCCCCATTGAGGTGACTTAGTGGCTGTTCGAAAATTCTCTGTTCTCTCTTGCGATTCGAGAAAGTTTCGTCATAAGGACTTGATCAACCCCATTGACGAATTTCTTTCGATGACCATGAGACGGATGAATCAGAGAGTCACATACCTCTGTTTTGAGTTTTCCTTTTCTGTTACTTAGAAGAAAAATGATAGAATTAGTTTAGCTTTTCCTGTTTTCCGTTTTAGCGTCCCGAAGAATAATACCTCGAAAATAAAAGTTCTCCGATGGTCCTGAAAATTTAGTATGATTTTTATGGAATTTTTGAAAATTTCTGGGCCTGAGAGCTGGTCAGGGGGCCTGACCAGTGGGCCATAAGCCCCCCCACCGCCACCTACCCCCTGGTGGCAGGGTGCAAGCTTGTGGGGCCCACAGGCACCCCCTCCACTCATTCAAGCTCCCAGCCTCTTCTTCCACCTCCAGAAAAAATTGTTTCGCAGCTCAAACCAGTGTTCTTGCTCATTTGGCTGTGATTTTCGATATCCTTGCTCAAAGCACCATTCTCCGAACTGTTTTGGGGAAATTTCTCCTTGGTAAGTGACTCCTCTATTGGTCCAATTAGTTTTTGCTCTAGTGCTTTATCCTTCGCGAATTCTTGCTACCTTGGTGACCCTGTTCTTGAGCTTGAAAGGTTGATTTTAGCTGGTCCCAAGTAGTTTTAGCGCGTGATACGGTCTCTAGGCACTAGTAGGAGTAGTTGCTACAAGTTGGGTTAATCCTTATTCACTTTTCTTTCGACTCTAAAAATTTCAGAATTTTGCAGAGCTAGAAAAAGGAAAAGATGAGGAGGTTCTTGAGAGGCTCTTCAAGCCGTAACCACAAGGAGGATGAGAAGAACCACCCCAAGTACGTAATCCCTCGAGTCATAGAAGTTCGAGCGTGCGAGTGGCCAAGTGATGAATTTTTACGCGCCGCCGGACTTTATGAAGACTTTTATTACTTGGTGGAGAGCGCAGGTCTTACTGCGTTCGTTGAAGATAAGTGCCCACAATATCTCCTCCTCACCAATATTTTTTTTCAAAGCTTCAACTTTTATCCGAGGAAGAATCCTCCCATGGTTGAGTTCATGATTTACGATATCCCCTAGTGCATGACGCTACAGGATTTTTGCAATGTATGCAAATTACCTTATGTTGGGGATATCCGTGACCCTCGTCCACGGGACTTGGAGGATTTCATTGGTTCTATTGTTGTTGGAGAGGAGAGGGGAGTGTCTCGCGCTAGAATTGCTAGCATACATTTTCATGTGCTTCGGTACTTCTCACTATTTGTGGGAAAATGTTTGATTGGCCGTGGGGAGGCTGGATCACTCAGTTCTCCAGACCTTGCGGTTTTGCGTGAAGGCTTTTATAACGATAAGACTTATAGCTTGGGCACTATAGTAGCTCAACGGTTGAACCTGAATCGTTCTAAAGGTGTTGTCTATGGAGGTATCTATGCTACCCGTCTTGCCGGACACTTTGAGATACCCATTAGACTGGGAAAGGAAGGAGAGATGCTTCTCCCTGAGAGATATCTGGATTCTAACAGCATGGTTCGCCATGATTTTCTGGATAGAGATGCTAGTAGACGGATGATTTATAACCTGGTGTTTAGTCAGGGTACTCGAGAGACTATTACTTTGCCTCCTCCTTATTTGTTTGATCTTCATGCAGGTAGGTACACTATTATGCCCGCGGACATCTACGCATATTGGGGCTTGGCCCAACCACATGCGCCTGTGCCCGAGCCGCCAGTCGAGTACCAGACGCCAGTTTATCAGTGGGAGCCAGAGGAGCTCACATAGCAATGGCATCCACAGTCTACTCCGGAGTATCCTGGAGCTGGTTATTTCCCACCATGGGAGTAGACCAAGCTAGGCCAAAAGCCTAAGCTTGGGGGAGTACGTGTTCTCACCGACTTTACATTCATACTTATGCTTTCACTTTGTTAGCCGGTGTTTACACTTTGCCACTGTATTATCCATGCTAGTTTTCTTTCATTTTCTTGTTTTCTTGTTTTGTGTCCTTTTGAGAAAACCCAAAAAGATTTTTCTTTCTTCTTTTGCTTGTTGGGAGCTTTCCTGTATAAATAGTTTTCTTTTTCTTTGTGTCAAGGTAGAAGATATTGGTTACAATGCTTAGTGGTTCTTACATGCTTACCTGTTTAGCTTTCAGAAAGCCATATCATTTTGTCTTCTCCTTTGTGTTTGCCTGCAGATTCAGCTTAGTCCAATGCGCTTATTATTATTCACATCGTTCGATCGTGCAAATGAAAGGCAACAATGATGATATATGATGAAGTGACTGAGACTGAAAAGTTGGTATGAACTATCTATTTTGTTTTTGTAAATATGACTAGCTTGTCGACCCAGATTTAGCTTTGTTGTGAGAGAACCATGTTTGCAATGACAACTTAGAGATCATAGTTTCTGATGCCATGCTTATTTAGCTGAGAGCTTATAATGGTTTGTCTCGATTGCCAACATAGATTTTGAGATGACTGTGATGTAGTATGATAGGATGGTATTCTCCTTTGAATGTTTCAAGTGGCTTGACTTGGCGCATGTTCATGCATGTAGTTGAAACAAAATCAACATAGCCTCTGTGATGTTCGTGTTCATGGTGATTTATATCCTGTTCATGCTTGCATTTAATGTTAGTCAAACTCATTGCATCTTGATGACTGTTGTCGCTCTCTAGTTGGTCGCTTCCCAGTCTTTTGCTAGCCTTCATTAGTACTAAGAGGGAATGCTACTTGTGCATCCACTTCCATAAACCCAAAAAGGTTTTCCATGAAAGTCCACCATACCTACCTATTTCTGGTATCTACCTGCCGTTCCAAGTAAATTTGCATGTGCCATTCTCTAAACCTTCAAGAAATAATCTATTTTGCATGCCCGAACCGCTCATGTGGTGACAGAGGGCTATTGGTATCTTCCATGCTAGGAGTGTTATCCTCGACATGTGTTTATTCACAGTCCTTCACGAGAAAGGGGCCGGTATTTGGGATGCCCAGTTCCATGCTTAAATCGAAAACATAACTGTAAAACAAGACTCCCCCCGGATTGATGTTAGTATGGACGGTACCAGAGGATTCGGCTAGCCGTGGAGTGTGATTGATTGGTGGTGGGGGAGTTAAAACTTTACTTTTCTATTTGGGAACCGCCTATAGCATGAGTAGCATGGAAGATATTGAGAACTCTTGGTCATTGCGTTGACAATGAAAGCATGCCACCCAAAATTATTATCTCTCTTTTCGAAGCTTGAGCTCTGGCACCTGTGCAAATCAATGCTTCCCTCTACGAAGGGCCTGTCTATTTATTTTCCTGTCGAGTCATCCTCCTCTTATATAAGCACCAATTAGAGAGCACCTCTGTCATTTTTATGCTTTGCTTTTGATTGATATTGAGTATGACTATGACTGGATCTTCGTTGCTATGAATTACAATGTTTAGTCAGCCCTTGATCTTTGAAAGTGCTCTGCATTTATGTTTTGCAGTCTCAGAAAGAGCTAGCGAGATACCACCTATTCATATTGCTTCATGCTTGTTTTGATTGAAGTGTTGGTATTTGAAACTCATTATTATTTGCTCGTTAGCTGATTATGCCATTGATATTAGTTTACGTGAGACCTTTGTGTCATTTGCTTATGTGGTTAACTTGTGATCTTGCTGAAATTCTGGTTATGAGTTAGACATAGTTGCAACAACATGATCAAACAGAGTTTGTCAAAGTTTTTCTTTCTCTCTCAGTTTGTCAACTGAGTTGCTTGAGGACAAGCAAAGTTTTAAGCTTGGCGGAGTTGATACATCTCCATCGTATCTACTTTTCCAAACTCTTTTGCCCTTGTTTTGGACTCTAATTTGCATGATTTGAATGGAACTAACCTGGACTGACGTTGTTTTCAGCAGAATTGCCTTGGTGTTATTTTTGTGCAGAAATCAAAGTTCTGCAAACGTCCTGAAAATTTACGGGGAGCAGTTTTGGAAAATATCAAAAATATCTGCGCCAAGTTCCAACTCAGGGGGTGGGCCAGTGGGCCACAAGCCCCTGCTCCGCCACCACCCCCCTGGTGGCGGTGGGCAGGCTTGTGGGGGCCACAGGCACCCGCCGCCCCCAACTCCAGCTCGATAAGTTGTCTTTCGTCCTAGAAAAAATAAAAAGAGAAGTTTTCGTCGCGTTTTCGATAAAGAGGCGCGGCCACCACCTGTTCTTCATCTGGAGGGCATATCTGGAGTTCGTCTTGGGCTCCGGAGAGGAAAAATCGTCGCCATCGTCATCATCAACCTTCTTCCCTCTCCAATTCCATGAAGCTCTTCGTCGTTCGTGAGTAATCTATTCGTAGGCTCGTTGGGCGGTGATGAGTAGGATGAGATCTATCATGTAATCGAGTTAGTATTGATGGGGATTGATCCCTAGTATCCACTATGTTCTGAGATTTGATGTTGCTACTACTTTGCCATGCTTAATGCTTGTCACTAAGGCCCGAGTGCCATGATTTCAGATGTGAAATTATTATGTTGTCACCAATATATGTGTGTTTTAGATCCGATCTTGCAAGTTGTAGTTACCTACTATGTGTTATGATCCGGCAACCCCGGAGTGACAATAACCGGAACCACTCCCAGTGATGACCATAGTTTGAGGAGTTCATGTGTTCACCAAGTGCTAATGCGTTGGCCCAGTTATTTATTAAAAGGAGAACCTTAATATCCCGTAGTTTCCTTTTGGACCCGCTGCCACGGGAGGGATGGACAATAGATGTCATGCAAGTTCTTTTCCATAAGCACGTATGACGACACACGGAATGCATGCCTACAGCACATTGACGAACGGGAGCTAGCCACATATCTCCCCGTGTTATAGTTGTTGCATGATGAATATCATCCAAACAAATCACCGACCCATTGCCTACGAGTTTGTCCTACTGCTGCTGTTACTTGTCTTGCTCTGCTGCTGCTGCTACTACTGTTGCTACTGTTGTTACTTGTCTTGCTCTGCTACTACTGTTGCTACTACTATCGCTTGCTACTGTTTCTACTTGCTACTGCTATCACTACTGTTGTTCCTTGCCACTCCTATTGCTCGTTACACTGCCGTTACTCGCTACTTTGCTTTTACTATTGTGCTTGCAGATACTAATCTTTCAGGTGTGGTTGAATCTGACAAACTCAGCTGCTAATACTTGAGAGTATACTCTCACCTCCCGTCGTGCAAACCAACAAATTGGGTCGAATACTCTACCCTCGAAAACTGCTACGAACCCACGCGCTAGTGGGCCATCAACAACATTCTTCCAGTTTCATTGCCGGGGAGTGCTAGCAGCATTCTTCTGGTGCCGTTGCAGGAGAAGGTTCGTTGTCATAAGCATTCGTCTAGCTAACACTAGAGATTGCAGGATCATCACTTTTGTGGAGCCATTGCCAGGAAAGCACAGCTGACGTCAGTGACTCCTGATAAATTGAATCAAAAGGTTTAAGAGGCTGTTGGATAAGGCTAGCTTAAAAAGGGGATGGGCTATCAAGTACCTCTTTCCGTCGTTTACGAGTGGAGAATTTTTTAGGTAAACCTATCGCAAGATCACCCTACGTGCTTCTGGTCTGGCACCTTGGTGTATATAAAGTGTTCTTCAACAGGAAATCAGGAGCCAAATAAGCTTCCGGGTGATACAAAGGTATTTTCCTAACAATCCGCCTTGGTGGCATTGGAAACGAGAGATCTAAGTCAGAAGAGATGGAATTTACCTCAGCATGTTCATCTTGTCTATCAACGTCATCATCCTGAGACTGAAGAGGTGATTAGCAAGTATAAATTAAAGACAGGGTAAAGTTAAAGGTAAAAGTTTACCTCAGATTGGTCATCAACGGCTTATGACTCGCCCATAACCGATGACTCTTCAACAATCGCCTTGTTTTTCCTCTTCGTTGGGGCGGCATTGGTTTTCTTGGCAAAAAATTTCGGTTGTCTTTGTTTCCAAAATGGCGAGTCTGCCTGCAGAAATATTGACAAGGAAAAGCAAGTTTTAAAACAGTGAAGAAACTTATAAGCAAGGTAGGAAATGTCAAAGATTATTACCTCAGGATCCGAGTTCGGAGTATAGAATGGCTTTAGACCAATTTTACAACAAACTTCTTTTGTTTCACCCAGTAGCCTCTTTACAACTTTGTTGACTTCGTCTCGGTCGAGAATGATGTTGTTGAAATGTTGTGCATTGTTCAAGTCGCCGTCATACTCACACATTAAAGCACCATGGTGACTCAGGGGCATGATCCGCCAATCCACCCAGCACCGGGTCAGATCAACTCCGGTTAACCCATTGACCGTCAAGGCTTTGAGTTTGGGCCATACAAAGGCGAGTGGGGCACGCTCTTCTGGAGTTAGTGGACCGGGCAGTTCAAAATTCATTGGAAGGCGCTCTGCACTAAAACTCGGCAGGAGTTTTTCATTAACATGGGTTGTGTTCCTACAGTAGAACCAAATTTTGCCCCAACCTTTAGGGTGACTAGGCATGGTAGCAGCAGGAAAACCATAGTCCCTTCGTCTCTGGATTATTGCCCCGCCAATTTCCAAACAGGTTCCATCAGCAAATTCTGTTTGGCGGTTGAGATAAAACAATTCTCTGAATAAAAGAACAGTGGGCTCCATTCCCATGTACACTTCACAAAAAACTTGGAATTGGCACAAGTTGGTTATGGAATTAGGGCCCAGGTCTTGAGGGTGGAGATTGTAAAAGAATAGAACATCTCGAAAGAATTTTGACCCAGGAGGAGAAAAATCTCGCTCAAGATTATCTGTAGAAACCACTACCTCTCCTCCACCCGGTCGTGGACGTTCGTCCCCAACAGCGGCTGTCCAACCAATTTATTCTTTTGATGACAAGGCCCCTAAGGACATGCAGTGCTGGAGCACGGTATCAGAGACTTGAGAAGGCACCCAGTTGTGTGAAACGGGTTTTGTCCTGATCATATATTCAGGGGAAAGGAGCTGCAGAAATATACTTGGCGGGTTATTCAAAGGATAAACAGATTATTTGATAAGCGAGATGCTCAAGATGGAACTAGTTTTGGCGGTTCTAGTTATAGTGAGAGGGCAATCTACAATATTTAAGCCGCCTTAACATGAGTCGCCACCTAAAGGGGAAGCGACCTATAGAAGCGTGCATGTTAAAATCATATCAAGAAGACGACATAGAGTAAAGGGTGGTTTACAAATGGACAAGGTTTCCTGTTTTTCTGCTAAATATGAGAAAAACATGTTTCTACCGAAGCGCTCAAAATTATGGATCTACAAAAGGTTCAAAAAGGGAAATATTTACTAACCCTACATAGCAAGGTGCAAAGTGGTGGCGATCTTTTTGATAGATATCAAAGGAAATCTACAAAGCATTATGGGCAAAATAGGGCAACTAGACCTACCGCCATAATACTAAAGCCTATTTTCATCATAACAGGTCAAGATGGACGGTAATAGAAAGGACATGTGATGAGCACCCACGAACTCCTAAGAACAAGCTCCAGCCTAATGCAGATCTAGGGATGAAGAAGAAGTTACCTAGAGGATGGCTGACGACGGTGGAGATGACCAACTGCGTCTTGATGGAGTCAGGAAGTGTCGCGTTCCTGAAAGGCTATCAACTGACAGGGGAAAATGGCGATTGCAGCGATGGCACGATGAACAGAGGCGTGCCCAAGCAAGAAGACGAGGGGAAAAGGTAAAAATGAAGGGACCCCTCGCGAGTATTTAAAGGCCAAAAAGTTGAAGTGTGACCGGCGGGTGCGGGAATCAAGGAGGTGCACTAAAATTCGGAGTGAAGGGCGCCTTGATTCACGGGTCAACTAGATAGATATACAAACCGTTATGATGACATCACTGGATCCCTATGATTTCGGGGCGGTGATGTCACTGATGGGCGGGAAAGCAAAATAGAAGATGAGCCACCAAGATCAAAGATGAAGGATAGTGACATGAATAAATTTAAATCAATCTAGGGCCTAGTGTTGGGGATATAACCCCACTGTATAACCCGCCCTATTGGGCCGGGTCACTATTATGGCGGCTCAATGAAGTGGTCAAGATGAGCATTGACTTGCCAGACTAGAGTCATTAGGCAGGTCACCAAGATGAGCTTGTTGGTGGCCCAAGATATGAAGATGGCGATTCTAGGCCCAATGGTGGAATTCGCCAGGAGTTTCCTTGCTCAAGGAGTAAGGCGAGTTAGAGACATATCGGGTCACGACTCATAGCGCGACCCCAATTCTTGTAAGTCTAGGGTCTAGACCTGTATATAAAGGCAATTCTCTAGGGCCAATAGGGCTAAGTTACAATCCATCGAGAGCTAGGCCAAGCGAATCCGCACCCTTGTAATTGATTTCATCATCAATACACACAAAGCATGACGTAGGCTTTTACCTCCATCGGAGGGGCCGAACCTGGGTAAACTCGTCTCTCGTTCCCGATCAACCCCTTTGATTCTCAATGTAGTTGTGATGGCCTCATCACTAAGTAGTTCCACGAGGAAATTTCTTGTGACAAAACCACAAAAGTCACCAACATACCTAACTCAACTATACCGAAACGCCACTGAACCTTAAGTGTGCAGACCGTGTGGGTTCGAGAACAATGTAGACATGACCTGAGACACTGTCTAGTCAATAACAAATAGCGGGACCTAGATGCCCATTTTGGCTCATACATAATCTACGAAGACCTTTATCGGTCGAACCACATGTCAAGGATTGAATGAATCTCGTATACTATTCCCTGTGTCCATCGGTATGTTACTTGCCCGAGATTCGATCGTCGGTATCTCCATACCTTGTTCAATCTCGTTACCGGCAAGTCTCTTTACTCGTTCCGTAATACAAGACCCCATGACTAACCCCTTAGTCACGTTGCTTGCAAGCTCATTGTGATGTTGTATTACCGAGTGGGCCTAGAGATACCTCTCCATCATAAGGAGTGACAAATCCCAGTCTCGATTCACACCAACCCAACAGATACGTTCGGAGATACGTGTAGAGCACCTTTATAGTCACCCAGTTACGTTGTGACATTTTTATACACACAAGGCATTCCTCCGGTGCCCGGGAGTAGCATGATCTCATGGTCATAGAAACAGATACTTGACATGCAGGAAACAGTAGCAATAAACTGACACAATCACATGCTACGTTCATAGTTTGGGTATTTTCCATCACATCATTCTCCTAATGATGTGATCCCATTATCAAATGACAACTCATGTCTATGATCAGGAACCCGTGACCATCTTTGATCAAGGAGCTAGTCCTTTAGAGGCTCACTAGGGACAGTGTGTTGTCTATGTATCCACACATGTATTTGAGTTTCCAATCAATACAATTATAGCATGGATAATAAATGATTATCACGAACAAGGAAATATAATAATAACTAATTTATTATTGCCTCTCTAGGGCATATTTCCAACATAAGCTACATTGCCTTCGTACCTTTTTAGCTACAATTAACTTAATGTCGCAAGTTTCAGATAACCGTTTATGTAGGATCAATGACAAGCCTATTAATGTTGCCTCTGCTTACGAAGCTGGTTTCTCACTGCTAGTTGTGAGTTGCATTGTGTTTTCCTCCAAAGAAAAAGGGTGAAGCACTATAGTAGCATTAAGTATTTCGCTCAGTGCGAACCAAGGTTATCAAACCAATAAGAGAATCAAGCAAACTCTCATTGCTATCACCTACACACACAATACCGAACACTTGCAGCCGACGCAGGCGAGAGGGTTATCAAGCCCCTTGAAATCGTTACTTAAAAGGATTAATTTTGATAGATATAGATAATATAAATAAAAGTGAAAAATATAAATAATAAAATTTCAACAAAGTATTTTTGGTTTATAGCAATAAGATTATGTAGACCCAGGGGCCATAGTTTTCTCTAGAGGCTTGTCTCTCGAGCATAGCACACGGTGGGTAAACAAATTACTGTTGGATACTTGAGAGAATAGCACATAGTTATAACATGTTATTACCAATGATTATGTGTATATAGGTAACACGTCCATAAACAAGTAGATCGACTCTTGCCTACATCTACAACTATTACTCCGCTTCGAGAGTGTTTCTATGCTTGCCTCTCTAGGTATTAAGTTCATGACAAACAGAGTAATCCTTGGAGCAAGATGACATGATGTAGACAAAGTAAGGCAAGGGATATGTTCACACCCCGTCGTTTTATCCTTAGTGGTAACAACACAAATGTCTTGTCCCCTTCTATCATTGGGATATAGAGCATCGCAAGATTGAACCCACTACAACACACCACTCCCCTAAAGATAAATCAATCTAATTGGCCAAACCAAATGGATAGATCAGAGAGAAATATGAAGCTATAATAATCATGCATAACATAATTCATAGAAGACTCGGTTACTTTCAATAAAAACTCTGATCATAAACCCACAATTCATTAGATTCGAACAAACACACCGTAAAAGAGGATTACATCGGATATATTGTTGCAGAAATCATGGCAATCATTGTATTGAGGATCATAGAGAGAGAAGAAGACATCTAGGTGCTAGCTATGGACCCGTAGATCTGTGGTGGACTACTCACACATCATCATGGAGGCAGCAAGGTTTATGTATACGGCCTTCGTCATCGATTTCCCCTCCGACAGGACACCGAAAAAGGTCTCCAGATGGGACCACGGCAGAACAGAGACTTGTGGTGACAGAAAAAGTGTTTCTGGTGGCTCTCTATTGTTTTGAAAATAGTTTGGGATTTATAGAAGTGAAATTTGGTCAAGGGGCTTCGCAAGGGGGCCACAAGCCTGTTGGGCACACCCTGCAGGCTTTACGCCTCCTCAAGCGGCGCCTGGCCTCCTCTAGAAGCTTCATGGGTCCAAAATGTTCCAGAAAAAAACACCAAAAAGTTTCATCTTGTTTGGACTCTCTTTGGTATTGATTTTCTGCAAAATTCAAAAACATGTAAAAAATAGGAACTGATATTGGGCACAGGGTTAATAGGTTAGTCCCCAAAATGATATAAAATAACATATGTTGCATATAAAGTATCCAAGATTGATAATATAATAGCATGAAATAATTAAAAGTTATAGATACATTGGAGATGTATGACTCATCCATGTGAGATGATCTGTTCAAAAATTTCATCTAGAGGAAGTACTATGTGACCAATCGGTGCACGTTATTTATTTGTCTGGTGCATCATGGAAGATTATTCACCAACGAACGTTGATTCCGTAGGGAATTGACCGAATCTGACTCCCGCCCTTTCTGTGCAGAAAATGAATCTACTTATAACATGCTAATTCACTACCATCTTTCCTTACAAGCTTGGTTGACGGTACTAGTATGAAGCAACATAACGCTCATAGAATAAGTGGGGAGTGCTCGAATAACAGAGTTGACAAGCATTGCCTTTCCGACTATAGAAAGAAGGTGTACCCGTCATCCGGCGAACCTCTTGTCTACTTGAGAAATGATAAGGTGAAAATCAACAAGACGAAGTTTGTGGGTGGATGAAGGAAGGGCAGGTAGCTTCGCAGAAATGTGGCAACCGAACACCCCCAACATACTTGCCATACGAGCAACCACAACATGGTCAACATGGATCGATGCAAAAGTGCTTTTTAGCAAAATTAATGAGGAGACCAGTGGCAAAAGAGAAGGAGCACATAATATACTTTAGGGAGGCATGGTTGTCCTCGTCTGCCTTAATGATGATAAGCGTGTCATCAACATATTGAAGAACAGGGCAAGGCGAGTTGGGGACAATTAGGTGCTGCAACAAACCCTCATCTAAGGCCTTTAGGATCATGCATTGAAGAATATCAGCAATAATGATGAATAGGTAAGGTGAATGGGGGTCTCCATGTTTGAGACCACTTTTACATTGAATCCAACTCCCATGAGTACCGTCAAGAAGAATAGATGATTGGTTAGAGTCATTTGACATCATAATCCATCAAATCCAAGTGACCAAGAAACATTTTGCTTTTAATATAGTATACAAGCTCTCCCAATAGATAGAGTCAAAAGATTTCCTAAAGTCCAACTTGAGAACTATGGATGGGATTTTACGTTTGTAGGAATTTACGTTTGTAGTGATCTTGCACAATGTCGGCAGCGAGGATGAAATTTTTAGAGATATTGCGCCGTTTGATGAACCCATATTGGTTCGAATGGACAAGCTCACGTATAACCAACTAAACTCTGTTAGTAAGCCACTTGGATCAAAGTTCACAATGCAGTTCTGTAGGGAAATCACGCACGTTTGGTGAGGATGAGAAGTGCCAAGTTTCTTTGGGATGAGCACAATGCATTATTTGTTGATACACCTAAGATCCGCATATAAGGAGAGGAAGTTGGTAAGGAGAAATAAACGATCATTTTTAATGAGGTCTCAATTAGCTTTGTAGAAGGCTGGCCCAAAACCGTCCGGTCCAGGGCTTGCATTATCACTCATATCAAAGATCATTTTTTATCACCTAGAGAGAGAAAGGAAGGGTCAAGGCCAAAGATTGGGAAGGTCAAAGACATGGCCCGAAATTAAGTTCGTCGAGGTTATGGGTCTAGTACAAGTTAGAGGAGTCCAAGTGATATGTTTAAAGTAGTCATGGAGAGCATGTATCTTGCCAGAGTGGGATGAAACCTCAAGGCCATTAACACTCAGAGGTTTAATTTGGTTTTTGTGTAGTATCATCCTAAAGCAAAGGCGGAAGTAATATAAATTTTCATCTTCGAGGACACAATCCTTGATTTTAGCCCGTGGTCTCCAACATATAGTGGTTAGGGTGTTGTGCTGGTGAAGCAAAATGGAAACTTGAGTGCGGAGAGATCATTCCAAAGGAGAAAGCCAGCGACACTCTTGTATCTTGTCCACAGAGATGATGACCGCATGACAGTTCTTGATGATCACAAGAGGAGACCTTGTCTGCTTAGCCCAAGACTTAGCCGTTGTACACTCTCTCTTTAGTTTTAGACAGAAGTGGCCCACGTGCAGAGACGAATAACACTATTCCAATTTTGGACAATGATGTTATTAAAGTGTTGTAAGTGCAAGATGCCATTGTTGAACCTGAAAACCGACGAAGTTGGAACTTTAGAAGAAGCGGTGAGAACAAACGGCACATGATCGGACCTAGAACGACAAGCGAACGTAAGTGTAGAATATGAAAGCAGGAAACACATATTGTTGACGAAGACGTATCCAAACGCACCATAATAGGAGAATTTTGTTGGTTGGACCATGTAAAAACCTTAGAAAGCACGTAGTTCCTCAAGGTTGAGTTGGTTTAAAGTAGAGGATAAGAGCAAGGCTTCGGCATGGTTGGAGTTGTCATTAGAATGCTCTAGGGGCCTAAAAATAAAGCTGAAATCGCCTATAGGATACCAAGGGCCGGCGATAGAGGAGCCTAAAAGGAGGAGCTCGTCGACAAACACTTGCTTATCAATGCTACCGCAAGGACCATATACCTAATATCAATGTGAGTGTCAACCAATTAATTATGTATTATCTACTATCACTGTCCGATTAAGATATTTCCAAATATTAGTGTGTGATACAATTAGTACATTGCCTAATATCCCATTAGAAATATTGTCGAATATTAGTGCACATTGCAAGTACACAATTACTTAGTAACACAAAGTGTCCAGATTACATTGTTTGAATATTTACACGCATTTGCGAACCAACCTGTGGTTTGATGGTTAAAGAAACAATTGTATCCTCGGTCTATCAGGTTTCAAGCCTTGGTGCTCGCATTATTTATGAATTTATTTCACTATTTCTAAAGATGCGCATTTAGTGGGAGTAGACGTTTCCGTCGAAGACGAGACATCTACAATGACTTCGTAAACCTTAAGATGATATGTCGGCTCAATCTCTCGGAGGCGTTCATAAAGGTAAGATATGTGTGCATGTTCATAAACATGAGTGTATATATGTTCAAATAAGTGTTTGCGTTTCTATTGTGTTAAAAATTATTTTCACACATTTGCAAACCATGGTAAAGAGGGTTTGCTTCGCAGTGATGTTATTCTCTTTTTTGAGGGTTACCCTATCTATCTTTTTTTGGCCGGGACTATCTATCTATATTTGACCAGAGAAGTCGGTATCGATCTACATGGCTGAACCAAAAGGTTAGCAATTTAATCAACTCGAGCCCACTCTCGCACTTGCCATTCCCACTTAATCGTCGAGTGGAAAATAACGCCGGGTACTACGATGTCTTGCCGATTGATGCACATCCAACACATTTCTCATATCTCAATCTAGCTGAGTTTTCTTCACTTTTTCAAGCACAAGTATCTAAGAATATCTACAACCAGACACCCTAAATTCCCTCATATGCTCGCCCGGACGATCTAGTGAGTGACTTGTGAAAAAAAGATAGAGAAAAGTGCCTCAAACGAGCCTCAAACGTTTGGTCTGACCGACACCCTTCATATTCAATATAGGACGGATATGAGGAGGTGCGGACGCGACCGAGCACGTTCACGACTTCGGACTGATGGTCGGGTCCCACATGAAATCGTGCGAAAACCCAACAGTCTAACGGGCGTCTCCTCCGTCGGACTGATAACGACGCATGGCGTCGCTCCATCGGGCCACGTACTGCCCTAGCCCGACTGTTTAATATGGCCGCCGGAACCAAAACCCTACATGTCCACATTTTCCCCTCCTACCCGTCGTCGTCATCACTTTCCACTCGCCGTCTACCACGACACCCTCGTATAATATATCTAACGCCGAAGTGTCGGCTATTGTTCCTTGACCAGGTTCTAGAAAGGCGTGAAGCCTAGATCTCCGCGGGGCTACCTTCAAACACGGTGGATCCGGAGGAGGAGATGGAGGAGGAGTGGCACGGAGCAGGAGTAGGAATAGGAGCACGTGGGGGCGCTCGGGACGCAGATCTACAGGACAAGCCACAGGCAATTCTCGAGTTCCTCCGGTCGAAGGCACACGCGGAGGCCAAGCATTGTCATTGCAGGGGGCGGAGGCAGAACAAGCCATGGATGTCGTTGAGTTGCCCGCGCATATGGATGAGGAAGAGGAGCCGAAGCCCTCCAACGGACGTCGTGGACATCTTCAACGACGAAGCGTAGTTTATACTAGTGTTGTGCGTATTACATATGTTTTCTTCTGCATGGATTGTATGGATTTAGGGAATGAAATATGAGGTACTCAGATGCATAACACCAAGTACAAGGTGGGACGATTGTGTGCCTGCCAACGTGCCTGGTCGCGTTAGCGGACGTTTCAGAGGCCGAATTTGGTATCCACGATGTAGATACTCTAACATGGTTTATAGTTGTTTTTAATACAATACGGACGTAGACGCTTGATAAATCTCCAACGTATCTATAATTTTTGATTGTTTCATGCTAATTTATTATCATTTTGGGATACTTTTTGAGTAATAATTTACCAATTTATATTATTTTTGAGCACTAACCTATTGACTAAGTGCGTAGTGCGAGTTGCTGTTTTCTGCGTGTTTTTTACTTTTCAGGTTTACAATACCAAATGAAGTCCAATTACCCCAAAACTTTTTTAGGATTTTTTTGGACCGAAAGAAAACGGGGAAGCCTATGGAGAAGACCGAAGGCCACATGAGGGAAGCACAAGTGACCAGGGTGCGCTGGGGGGTGGCACACCCTCATGGCTTGTCCCTCCGTGGTGGCCCTCCTACCCCCATTCTCTGGCCTATAAATTCACATATATTCCAAAAACCCTCAAGGGCATCCCGAAACACTTATTTCGCCGCCGCAAGTCTCTGTTCCGCCACGATCTCATATGGAGCTCCGTTCCAGCACCCTGCCGGAGGGGGGGGGGGTAAATCATGGAGGGCCTCTTCATCAACCTTGCTGCCCTCATGATGATGTGTGAGTAATTCACCACACACCTACGGGTTCATAGTTAGTACCTAGATGGCGATATCTCTCTCTTTTGATCTTCAATACAATGATCATCATATCTTCGCTTTGATCCATCCGATGTAATACTTTTGTATTGTGCGTTTGTTGGGATCTGATGAATTGTGGGTTTATCTTTAGATTATTCATGAAAATTATTTGATTCAGCTCTGATATTATTATGATTATTAATTGCATGATCATCATAGCTTCGTAAATCTCTTCGGTCTATCAAATTTCTTTGGCCAAGTAAATTGATAGTTCTTCAGTGAGAGGGGTGCGTTGTAGTGGGTTCAACCTGACGAGTCTATATATCCCAGTGACAGAAAGGGACAAGATACATGTTTGTGTTGTTGCTACGAAGGATAAAACGACGGGGTTTATTCATATTGATTGAGTTTACTTTGTCTACATCATGTCATCGTTCTTCAAGCATTACTCTGTTTGTCATGAACTTAATACGTAGAGAGGCAAGCATATAAGCGCTCTTGAAGTGGAGTAATAGTAGTAGGTGAAGTGCAGGCAGGAGTCGGCCTATTTTCTTATGGACGTGATACCTATATATGTCATGTACATCGCATAGCTATCCGATTTTCTGTCAATTTCCCAACAGTAATTTGTTTACCCACCATATGTTGCTTTCATGATAGATGCCGCCAGGGAACACTATGGCCCCGGTCTATTCACTTACATATTTACAAAACTTATCTTTACCTTGATGCCATTATTTTTCTTTTATTTTTTTTGCAATTCACAATTATCTACACACCTCATTTGCTTGCAAATAACGAGATCAAGGGGATTAACAACCCTCTTTGCCTGTAGTGGGTGTAAGTTGTTTGCTCTTTTGTGTGCAGCCGTTGAAGACGGTTGAGGATTGATATTCCTATTGGTTCGATAAACCTTGGGTTATTAACTGAGAGAAATACTTACCCGTATTGTTCCGCAATTACCCATTCCTCTTCACGGAGAACCCAATGCAGATCACACGTATAATGAAGGATTTGTGGTGCCGTCGCCAGGGATTATCATCAACCTACTATCAAATATCATTAACCGATGATCCAGAAGATTCCCTATTTATTCCATTATTGCAGTGTGTTTTATCTATTTTTCCATTAATCATCGCATCATTCACCTCATCTACATAGCATCGGCACTCCGCTGCAGTCATTTTTCAAAATCTGCACCATTTTGTACTTGCGGGTTCTTCCCATTCTTGTGTCGACTGTTTTGAGACCAACCAAACACACACGTGCTGCCGCATTGTTAGATATTGTTTTTAAAAGTGTGTATAATACTTTCTTGAAATGGGTTGAAAGTTGATGTGCGGTCTTAATTACTGTAGGTAGAATGCATGCCAAATTTCATTGCATTCGAAGGTCGTTCGATGCCCCCACCATTAAACCTATAGCGGCACTATAGCTAGTCAAACAACAAACGATTTTCATAAATAAAAACATGTTGCAGGGCTGTCCGTTTTCCCTCTCTGCTATGCCTCGCCCCTATGCACAGTGCACAAACCCCTCTCATGCATCCGATAGCATCTCCGATCCCAAAACATACGGTCGTGACCGTTGGCTCCGTACCAACCCCGTAATACCCCAAATCATCCTTGGTTTTTAATTGGACTCCCTAGACTATTTTTTCTCGACCGTCCGATCGAGATCGGATGGTCTAAACCTAGCCAAACATGCCATTTATATACGGAATCTATATTAATCCTAGCCCTAGCCTGTCCAATCCTCCCAACCGCCGCCACCTGACCAACCTCCTCCTTCCTCGGGATCATCTCCCGTTCCAGCTCCAACCAACTAGCATGCAACCACTTCTCAAGCCCTCCCTCCCCTGGAGCTCTCGTGTCCAAGCCGCCCTAAGGCCGCGACCTCGACCACATGTGGACGCCCTCGCGTTGACCTACTGCGCTACTATGCCCCCATGGCTGGAGCTCCACCATCAGGCCCGACCCAATCTCAAGCTGCACATCCTCGCCCTTGCACGCCTCGCCTCGTTGTTCGATGACCGGCGCCACCAACGGCAACCATGAGACCAGCCATGAGGCCGCCCCCCTTGCGCCTCCTTCCTCTCTCCTTTCTCATGCTCCTCCTTCCTCTCTCCCATTCTCTGAGCTCCCTTGCCCTCGTGATTTGTTCTCCCAGGGAACCGCCATGGATGGCCGCATGAAGCTCCAGCGCCACCGCCCTTGCAGTCACCCATGGAGCGCCGGTCCACCCTGCCAAGCCTGGATCCGTCCGGGAACTGACAGACTCGGAGGATCTCCGCCGCCTCCTGTCTTTTCCCCATATCCTCAACCCTGTCGGAGCCCCATCTTCGTCGCGCCCGTGGCGTTGACCGCCGATCTGTGCCTCCAGTTCGTGCGAGAATGACGGCCCACGATCGCAGGGTCTCTTGTGTGGCCAACCTGTAGCGCATCCCAGCTTTTCCCAAGGCCCATGACACCCCTCCATCCGAGTTGCGCTTCGGCCAGCCGCAGCCAGGCCGTCGAGCGCTTGGCCTAGCCGCGTCCTTGGCCAGCCTCACGCCCTTGCAGCCCATTGCTCCATCGACCGGGCCTCCAAGCCCATCTGGTAAGCAACCCGCATCAATATCCCTCGCCCTAGGTGTTTCTTTGCATTTGACGCCCACTACACTATCTAGATCCGACTCATATTGTTTTTTAGCTCGTGCGATTTTAGCAATTATCCCGAGCATTACAGATTTATAAAAAAAAACTAAACTTCATGCATATAATAACCCACAAAATTTGCATCAGACGAAAACATCATATATATGAAAATGTGTAGAATTTCGTGTAGATTCATAATATCCAACTCTCATCCATGATAAAAAAATGTTTAACTCGCTGTTTCTAATAATTTGCATAAATTCCAAATTAAGACTGTTTAATTAATAACTAAATAATCATACCTCCGATTACAATGATCCACATATGTAATTTGACTAGAAAACTGTGTAGAATAACATGGTGGCATTTATTTTTCTGTTTAACAACTCTAAAATTGTATTATAGGCAGAACAATAACAAATTCTAAGATTACATGTGGGTACTTTCCGGAATTGTTATTTGTTGTTTCCGGCTTCATTTAAAATGTTTTGATGATGTAGTTGTTCATGCTTCACCTCTTTCCATGATTAATAACAACATTTAAAGTAATTGTTTAGTTAAAACAACATTAACCAAATTTCTCTTAAATATGGAGAGTTATTATTTTATTATATGTACGTTCTCCTTCTTCATTTAAAATTGCTTAATTCCATCTACACCTTGTGCCATGATCACCCATGTTAAACAACAGTTAATATTGATAAGTACATAAACGGGAGTGAGCAAAATGAATTGATTATGGAGTTTCATCCATATGCAATTCATTGCATATTGAGGTTCCATTAATGTGTAGTATAAATTGTTGTGCTTTGCCATGTCATGCATAATTAAATGGACATACATCATAATTGCTTGCACATCATGCCATGTATTTGTTATGGTGTTTATGTATGTTGATTGTTTGTTTCCAGATTGGTTCTCCTCAATAGTGACCCGAAAACATTTCAGAGTGTGAATACACGTTCGACTATGTTGGTTCATCTACTTCACGGATTCATTCTTCTTCCAAGCAGAATCTCGGGCAAGATGATCATTTCCCTAGATACCACTACTATCATTGCTATGCTAGTTGTCTCGCTTCTATCTTTATGTCCCGTTACCTACCGCTTGAATGTCAGCCTCCGAACATTGCCGTGAAGAGCCTCTAACCCCCTCCACATCCTAGCAAACCTTTGATTGTCTATGTTACCGCTTGCTCAACCTTCTTATAGCGGTTCTAGTTGCACGTGTAAGTTGCTTACCATTTGACAACATGGATTGCTTGCTATATCACAATATTGTTGCTATTGAATTTAATGCACCTATATACCTGGTAAAAGGTGGAAGGCTTGGACTTCTAGCTCGGAGTTTTCTTCCATCTTTGCCATCCTAGTTACTTGTGTACTGGTGTTATGTTCCATACTGAGCGCTCCTAACATGTCTGGGGTTGTTATGGGGACCCCCTTGATTTTTGTTTTGGGATAAAACTCTTTCGGCAAGACCCAACATTGGTACTATATTTGCCCAACATAATAATACTGAACAACATTAGTAAAGCATAGGGCGTCATGAATCCGGGGATTAATTCAGCATAATACAGGGAGGGCCAGTGCTGATGGTGATGGTCCTAAATAGACCACTGTGCGGGGCCAACCCGGGGCAACTCAGGTGATTTCAATGAGGCCACTGTACGCTAGATCATCCGACTGTGCCCTGAGAATGACATACGCGGCTCCTATCGGGATCGTCGTCACGTTGGGCGGCCTGGTTCGATTTGTTTTACCTTTCTCGAATGTCTTGTGCACGGGATTCTGAGGATACTTTGGGCTATCTCGAGGTTGAGGTTTTCCACCAGGATTCCAAGGAGACTACAGGTTTTTCATGGTTGAGGTATTCCATGCAGCTTGTGGTAGTTTGTGATAGACTAGTTGGAGCACCCCTGGAGGGTTAAATCATTAGGAAAGACGTGTCCGCGGTTATGTGGCAACTTGGAAACTTTATTTAACACCCGGTCATAGCAAACTTGAAGTAAACTTAATTAAAATATGCCAAGTGTGTGTGTAACCGTGACTGTATCTTCTCATCAGTTCTTATCCGAGAGAGGACACAACGAGGTTATGTTTGACTCCTAAGTAGGTGTTCAGGATCATTTCTTGATCATTATTAGTTCACGTTCGTTTATGCGTAGATCACCTTCTTTTATTTCTGGTACTCGTAAGTTAGCCACTCAAATAAATGCTTAGTGCTTCTTACAGCCTCACTACTTAACCATACCTCATCGATTGATCTTTGCTAGTCTTGATACCTTTGGAAGTGAGATTGTTGAGTGCCTGTGGCTCCCAGTTACTACAACAACAATTGCAGGTAGAGGTAAAGCAATACTTTCACGTGAGCGCGATGATTGTTCTATTTGGAGTTTCTTCTCTTTCTCTTATTCTTCACCGATCTAGGATAGGTTCTAGGATGGTAGCCTGGGATAGCAAGGATGGACGTCGTTTTTATTGTTTGATTTCGTCTGTAGTCGGACCCTGCTCTTCTAACTCGCGACTAACTAAATGTTTGTATTGAGATGATCATGATTAGCTTGTGATGAGTGTAAGACAACTCCATATACTCATCTCTTCTTACATGTACTTTTAATGATATCCATTCCTGCAAAATGACGAGATGTGCTCCTATCCCTGTCGAGGCCGTCGTGCCAAAATAAGGATATGATCGCATCTTGGGCGTTACAAGTTGATATCACATAAGTATCGACCTAGGAGGCCCCATGATTGATCAAAATTGACCAAGTCGAGTCTAGTGAAAAATTATTTTGTGTCTTGTTATATATCGGAGAGTAGGATTCTTCTTCCTCCTCTTCTATGCTCTAGTAAGGAATCTTGACGTAGGAATTTTAATTTTACTACTCTTCTCACTCAAATTTTTATAGGATCACACGGGTATTTTGGATCCTCTATGATGTCGATGTGATGGAATTCTATACTTGGTGCCTCCTGTTTCCGTGGAGGAGAGCTCCAATGGGATTTCGACACATCGCTATCGTTTAGTTTCCTTAGTATCTTAGGATGCGGACATCGAAAAACTTCAACGCTTTGCTTGGTGGCAAACACTGTCGTGACTTTTCCCTAGTACTGGTGGAGATAGCTCGGATGATCTACCAGGTCTAGTATCGTTGTTTTTCGAAGGTCCGAGGTAGATGAGTTTGTGGAACTTCTCGGATATGTGTTGACAATTGTGGAAAAGGTCATGCAGTTGATTACATTGAGTAGGTTCTCAGGTGGGAATTCAAGTAGTTACCTAGGATTATCCTTTCAAAAAATGCATGATGGGTTATGTATTTGCTTCCGGCTTGTCTCGTAAGCCACATATTTTATTTTGTTGGAGTATGGTACGTAATTCGAGTTTTTGTAATGTCAAATCGCAATTTCATATATAGTTAAGCGATGTTCTAATATTTCTATGGGAGTGTTAATCCTTTTGTTGAACCGGAGTTGTCATGAAAATTCTTTCTCAACCGGTGTGCTCCTCTTCAAGTGAACCCAATCCTTTTCAATATTTGCAAAATCCTCCCTCTTTTTTTGCTTTCCGGAGTTTGTCTCATCTGTCGCAAGTTGTCTTTCTTTTTTCCCACCCTCTTGCCATTTTCTTCAGTGATTTAGTTATCATCCAAACGCCTTGCTTTCATTGTTGCTTCCACTATCTTTTATTTCGTATGGTATTCGGTAACTTATTGTGAAGATTATTTAGTGCTAAGTTCGTCATTTCTTCATCTCGGTGTTCTTCTGTGGTGGATTCAATTCAACATTTCGATGCTCATCATAGCCTTTTCATTTGTTATATGCTTGGAATTCTTAGCCAGGCCTCTCTCATTTATTCATCCCTTTGTATTCTAGCCAGAGTGCTGAAGATATCTCAGAAGATTCGTGTGTTTGTTCAAATCCTTTTAAATTATTTCGAGGTTCTCACCTCATCAAGTTTTAAATTTATACTAGTGCAATCTCTCTCTTTCTAATCAATCTCTTCAATGGTGTTCTCTTTGAGTGGGCCCATAACCCACATGTTTTTCTAGGATCTTACGTGGCTCTTGTAATATTTTCCAGAGATCTCTAAACCTTTTCAATTGCGAGGTAAGAATGATTTTCATTAGTCATATTCCTTCTACAAGATCGCTTCAAATTAATTTTTATCGTTGGCTCGACATTCCCTCATTCATTATTCTGGAGTGTCTCAGTAATTCTTAATGACGCTTCTTGTCACCATTCTCAGCATTAAAGACTCAAGAAGAGTTCCTCTTAAATCTTTGTCCATTCTTTTGAAGATTCGTCATCTCAGCTTGTTGCGATGCTCTTAAATTGGTTTCGATCAAGATAAATTTCGTCCATATCTATCCAGTGCATTTTAGAGTTATTTTTATTTCTCGATACTTCGAAGGCCATCATTTCAGAAGATTTCTTCATTTTCAGCTTCCAATTTTCGTTCTCAAATTCTTCTCAATTGTTTTCTCTTCGTTCGTATCTCAATTTTTTTGTTGCTTCATTCAAATTCCCTGCTAGACATATCATGATCTCTTCCTTCTCATGTATCTCCATTCATCCATATCACCCTCACTCGGTCCAAATTCTTGCCGGTGTTTTGTTGAAGACTTCTTCAAGTTTGTTCTCTTATCTCTCTTCAATATTTCAAGAAGAATAAGTGGTATGCAAATCCGTTGCTTTTCATCAATTAACTTGATGAAGGATAAGCATAGCATAATTCTTACTCTTGTTTCCTTGAGGTGATTTCAATCCTTCTTCCGGAGGTTGTTCACAATATCAATTCTTGTTTTCAGTTGTTCATCTTTCTTTTATAGAATTTCAAGTTTTCCACTTTGTATTGTCCACCTCTTTTGGTTTTTTCCATGTTTACCTCATGGGCTTTCTTTGGTTGACTAGACAGCCCACTAAGAGCTATTGTGCCACCATAAAGTCCACGTGGACCTCTTGGGGACTGGTGGGCCCACCTGGTGAGCCCCCGGTACCCATTCGTCACTCCCGGTACACTGTCGGCAATACCCGGAATCCTTCCGGAATCCAAATACCAACTTCCTATATATCAATCTTCGTTTACGGACCATTTCAGAAACCCTCGTGACGTCGGGGATCTCACCGGGACTCCGAAGAAAACTTCGATCACCAACACCTATGACTCAACTATACCGAAACGTCACCGAACCTTAAGTATGCAGACCCTGCGGGTTCGAGAACTATGCAGACATTACCTGAGACAGATCGGTCAATATCCAATAGAGGGACCTGGATGTCCATATTGGATCCTACATATTCTACGAAGATCTTATCGGTTGAACCTCTATGCCAAGGATTCATATAATCCCGTATACCATTCCCTTTGTCCTTCGGTATGTTACTTGCCCAAAATTTGATCGTCGGTATCTCTATACCTATTTCAATCTCGTTATTGGCAAGTCTCTTTACTCGTTTCGTAATACAAGATACCGTGACTAACTCTTTAGTCACATTTCTTGGAAGGCTTATATGTGATGTTGTATTACAGAGTGGGCCCCGAGATACCTCTCCATCACACGGAGTGACAAATCCTAGTCTTGATCCATGCTAACTCAACGTACACCTCGGGAGATGCCTGTAGAGTACCTTCATAGTCACTGAGTAACGTTGTGACGTTTGATACACACAAGGCATTCCTCCGGTGTCGGTGAGTTACATTATCTCATGGTCATAGGAATGAATATTTGACATGCAGAAAACAAGGGCAACAAAATGACACGATCATATGCTATGTTCATAGTTTGGGTCTTGTCCATCACATCATTCTCCTAATAATGTGATCCCGTCATCAAGTGACAACACTTGTCTATGGCTAGGAAACCTTAACCATCCTTGATCTACATGCTAGTCAACTAGAGACTCACTAGGGACATTGTTTTGTCTATATATCCATACATGCATTTATGTTTCCATTCAATACTATTATATCATTGATAATAAACGATTATCTTGAAACAACAAATATAATAATAACTATTTTATTATTGCCTCTAGGGCATATTTCCAAGAGTCTCCCACTTGCACTAGAGTCAATAATATAGTCTCACATCTTCATGTGATTTACAATGCAAAGAATCTAACACCCATACAGTTCTGGTGTTGTTCATGCTTCGCTCGTGGTAGAGGTTTAGTTAGCAGATCTGCAACATTCAGATCCGTGTGCACTTTGCAAATCTCGCATCCTCTCCTTCGACATAGTCGTGGATGAGGTTGGAGCGTCATTTGATGTGTCTGGTCCTCTTGTGAAACCTTGGTTCCTTGGCTAGATCAATGGCACGAGTGTTGCCACATAAGAGAGTTATTGGATTTAGTGTGCTCGGCATAACTCCAAGATTTGTCATGAACTGCTTCATCCAAACACCCTTCTTAGCCGCCTCCGAGGCTGCTATGTACTCCGCTTCCCATGTAGAATCAGCTACGATGCTTTGCTTGGAACTGCACCAGCTTATCGCACCCCCATTAAAAACATATATGTATCCGGTTTGTGACTTAAAGTCATCCAGATCAGTGACAAAGCTTGCATCGACGTAACCCTTTAGGACGACCTCTTCGTCACCCTCATAAACGAGAAACATTTCCTTAGTCTTTGTCAGGTACTTCAGAATATTCTTAACCGCCGCCCAGTGTTCCACTCCTGGATCACTTTGAAACCTGCCTGCCATACTTATGGCCAGGCTGACATCCGGTCTTGTGCACAACATTGCATACATGATGGACCCTATGGCTGAAGCATAGGGGACGACACTCATATTTTCTCTATCTTCTACGGTTACTGGACACTAAGTCTTACTCAACTTTATACCTTGTAACATAGGGAAGAACCCCTTCTTGGATTGTTCCATTTTGAACTTCTTCAAAACTTTATCAAGGTATGTGCTTCGTAAAGTCCTATTAGGCATCTCGATCTATCTCTATAGATCTTATTGCCTAATATGTAAGCAGCTTCTCCTAGGTATTTCATTGAAAATCTTTTGTTCAAGTAATCCTTTACGCTCCCAAAAACTCCACATTGTTTCCAATCAGCAATATGTCATCCACATATAATATTAGAAATGCTACAGAGCTCCCAATCATTTTCTTGTAAATACAAGCTTCTCCTACAACTTGTATAAACCCAAACGCCTTGATCACCTCATCAAAGCACTTATTTCAACTCCGAGATGCTTGCACTAGTCCATAAATGGATCGCTTTAGCTTGCATACTTTGTCAGCATTCTATGGATTGACAAAACCTTCGGGTTGTATCATATACAACTCTTCCTTAAGAAACCCATTAAGGAACGACGTTTTGACATCCATCTGCCAGATTTCATCATTAAAAATGCAGCTATTGCTAACATGATTCGGACGGACTTAAGCATCGCTACGGGTGAGAATTTCTCATCATAGTCAACTCCTTGAACTTGTGAAAACCCTTTGCCACAAGTTGAGATTTATAAAAAGTCACATTACCGTCTGCGTCCGTCTTCTTCTTAAAAATCCATTTGTTCTGAATAGCCTTGCAACCTTCAGGTAATACTTCCAAAGTCCACACTTTGTTTCCATACATAGATCCTATCTCGGACTTCATGGCCTCTAACCATTTGTTGTAATCTGGGCCCACCATTGCTTCTCCATAACTCACAGGCTCATTATTGTCTAACAACATGATAGATAAGACAAGATTCCCATACCACTCGGGAGTAGTACGTGCTCTTATCGACCTGCGAGGTCCGACAGTAACTTGATCTGAAGCTTCATGATCATCATCATTAGCTTCCTCTTCAACCGGTGTTGCCTCGACAGAAATTTCTTTCTGCCCTGCGCCACCATCTTGTTGAAGCAGAGGTTCTGTAACCTCATCAAGTTCTATCTTCCTCCCACTTAATTCTTTCGAGAGAAACTCTTTCTCAAGAAAAGCTTCATTCTTAGCGACAAACACTTTGCCCTCGGATCTGAGATAGAAGGTATACCCAACCGTCTCTTTTGGGTAACCTATGAAGACGCACCTTTCCGCTATGGGTTCCAACTTTTCAGGCTGAAGCTTTTTGACATAAGCAACGCATCCCCAAACTTTAAGAAACGACAACTTTGGCTTCTTTCCATACCATAGCTCATATGGTGTCGTCTCAACAAATTTTGATGGTGCCCTATTTAAAGTGAATGCAACTCTCTCTAATGCATAGCCCCAAAATGATAATGGCAAATCGGTAAGAGACATCATAGATCGCACCATATCTAACAAAATACGATTGCGACGTTCGGACACACCATTACTCTGTGGTGTTCCAGGCGGTGTCAACTGTGAAACAATTCCACATTGTCTTAAGTGAGCACCAAACTCGTAACTCAGATGCTCTCCTCCTCGATCAGATCATAGGAACTTGATCTTCTTGCTACGATGATTTTCAACTTCACTGTGAAATTGTTTAAACTTTTCAAACGTTTCAGACTTGTGCTTCATCAAGTAGATATAGCCATACCTACTGAAATCATCAGTGAAGGTGAGAAAATAACGATATCTGCCGCGTGCCTCTATGCTCGTTGGTCCGCACACATCAGTATGTATAATCTCCAATAAGTCACTTGCACGCTCCATTGTTCCAGAGAACGGAGTCTTAGTCATCTTGCCCATGAGGCATGGTTCGCACGTGTCAAATGATTCAAAATCAAGTGACTCCAAAAGTCCATCGGCATGGAGTTTCTTCATGCGCTTAACACCAATATGACCTAAGCGGCAGTGCCACAAGAAAGTGGTGTTATCATTGTAAACTCTACATCTTTTGGTCTCAATGTTATGGATATGAGTGTCATCACAATCGAGATTCAATATGAAGAAACCCCTCACATTAGGTGCATGACCATAAAAGATGTTGCTCGTATAAATAGAACAACCATTATTCTCAGACTTAAATGAATAACCGTCTCGCACTAAACAAGATCCATATATAATGTTCATGCTCAACGCAGGCACTAAATAAAAATTATTGAAGTTCATAACTAATCCCGATGGTAACCGAAGTGAGACCGTGCCGACGATGATCACATCAACCTTGGAACCATTTCCCACACGCATCGTCACTTCATCCTTCGCCAGCCTTTGTTTATTCCACAGTTCTTGCTTCGAGTTTCAAATGTGAGCAACAAAACCGATATCAAATACTCAGGCACTACTACGAGAGTTGGTGAGGCACACAACAATAACATGTATATCAAATATACCTTGTTTGGCGTTGGCCGCCTTCTTATCGGCCAGATACTTGGGGCAGTTGCGCTTCGAGTGACCAGTCCACTTGCAATAATAGCACCCAGTTTCTGGCTTAGGCCCAGCCTTGGGTTTATTCGTTGGAGGGGCAACAGTTTTGCCACTCTTCTGGGAGTTACCCTTCTTGCCTTTGTTGTTCTTCTTGAAACTAGTGGTCTTATTGACCATCAACACTTGATCTTCTTTCTGGATTTCGGACTCAGCGACTTTCAGCATCGCAAGTAACTCGTCGGGTGACTTATTCATCCCTTGCATGTTATAGTTCAACACGAAGCTCTTGTAGCTAGGTGGCTATGATTGAATAACTCTGTCAGTGATAACTTCTTGAGGGAGAGCGCTCCCCAGCTCAGCTAGACGGTTTGAGTACCCGGACATTTTGAGCACATGTTCACTGACAGACGAATTCTCCTCCATTTTGCAAGCATAGAATTTATCGGAGGTCTCATACCTCTCGATCCGAGCATTCTTCTCAAAGGCAAACTTCAACTCCTGAAACATCTTATATGCTCCATGACGTTCAAAACGTTGTTGAAGTCCCGGTTCTAAGCCGTAGAAAACTGCACATTGAACTAGTGAGTAGTCATTCTTACGAGCTTGCCAAGTGTTCAAAACATCTTGGTTAGCCGTAGCGGGTGGTTCATCTCCTAGCACTCCATCAAGAACATAATTATTTTGCCAAGCTTGAAGGATAACCCTCAGATTTCGAGCCCAGTCTACAAAGTTGCTACGATCATCTTTCATCTTAGCTTTCTCTAGGAACGTATTGAAATTCAGGGTTGCTACTACACGAGCCATTGATCTACAACATAAATTTTTGCAAAGATTACTTAGACTATGTGCAAGACAATTGAGTTTAGGTAATCATATTACTAATGAAATCCCAATCAAATAGACATCCCTCTAGTTATTCGAGTGTTGCATGATCCAAATTCACTAACTCAAGTCCGATCATCACGTGAGTTGAGTATAGTTTCAGTGGTGAACATCTCCATGTTGATCATATCTACTATATGATTCATGCTCGACCTTTCGGTCTCTTGTGTTCCGAGGCCATGTATGTACATGCTAGGCTCGTCAAGTTTAACCTGAGTGTTCCGCGTGTGCAACGTTTTTGCACCCGTTGTATGTGAACGTTGAGTCTATCACACCCGATCATCACGTGGTGTCTCAAAACGACAAACTGTCGCAACGGTGCACAGTCGGGGAGAACACAATTTTATCTTGAAATTTTAGTGAGGGATCATCTTATAATGCTACCGTCGTTCTAAGAAAAATAAGGTGCATAAAAGGATTAACATCACATGCAATTCATAAGTGACATGATATGGCCATGATCTTGTGCTTCCTGATCTCCATCATCAAAGCACCGGCATGATCTTCATCATCACCAGCACCACACCATGATCTCCATTATTGTGCCGCCATCGAGGTTGTCGTGCTATGAATGCTATTACTACTAAAGCTACTACCTAGCAATATAGTAAACGCATCTGCAAGCACAAACGTTAGTTTCAAGACAACCCTATGGCTCCTGACGGTTGCCGTATCATCGAATTGCAAGTCAATATTTAATTATTACAACATGATCATCTCATACATTTAATATAACACATCATGTCTTTGGCCATATCACATCACATGCATACCCTACAAAAACAAGTTAGACGTCCTCTAATTTGTTGTTGCATGTTTTACGTGGCTGCTATGGGTATCTAGTATGATCGCATCTTACTTACGCAAAGCCACAAAGGTGATATGCAAATTGCTATTTAACCTTCTCCAAGGACAACCTCGGTCAAATCTGATTCAACTAAAGTTGAAGAAACAAACACCGACTGTCAGCTTTATGCAACAAGTTGCATGTTAGTCGATGAAACCGGTCTCTCGTAAGCGTGCGAGTAAGGTTGGTCCGGACCGCTTCAATCCAACAATACCGCCGAATCGAGAAAATACTAAGGAGGGCAGCAAAAGGAACATCAACGCCCACAAAAACTTTTGTGTTCTACTCGAGATTTCATCTACGCATGAACCTAGCTCATGATGCCACTGTTAGGGAACGTTGCATGGGAAACAAAAAAATTCCTACGCACACGAAGACCTATCATGGTGATGATCATCTATGAGAGGGATATCGGATCTACATACCCTTGTAGATTGATAAGCGGGAAGCGTTAATAAATGCGGTTGATGTAGTGGAACATTTTCGCCGCCGTCCCACGATTTATCCCGAGCTAGTACTGAACGGACGACACCTCCGCGTTCAGCACACCTACAGCTCGATGATGATCTCTGCCTTCTTGATCCAGCAAGAGAGACGGGGAAGTAGATGAGTTCTCCGGCAGCGTGACGGCGCGCCGGTGGTGGTGGTGATTTATTCCTGCAGGGCTTCTCCTAAGCACCGAAGAAATCCGATCTAGAGGAAGAACTGCGAACTAGAGGAGAGGGTTGCACGTGGCTGAAATTGTGTCTCAAAAATCCTAAAACCTCTAGTATATATAGGAGGAAGAGGGATATCCTTGAGCACCAAGGAGAACCTCCTTCGGCTCGGTCGAACTAGGATTGGAGGAGTCCTCCTCCAATCCTACTTGGAGTAGGACTCCTCCCCAAGTTGTATTGTCCACCTCTTTTGGTTTTTTCCACTTTTACCTCATGGGCTTTCTTTGGTTGACTAGACAGCCCACTAAGAGCTATTGCTCCACTATCAAGTCCAAGTCTCCCTCATGGGGAGTCGTGGGCCCACCTGGTGGGCCCTCGATACCCATTCGTCACTCCCGGTACACTGCCGGCAATGCCCGAAATCCTTCCGGAATCCAAATGCCAACTTCCTATAAATCGATCTTCGTTTCCGGACCATTTTGGAAACCCTCGTGACGTCCAAGATCTCATCCGGGACTCCGAACAAAACTTGGGTCACGAGCACCTATAACTGAACTATACTAAAACGTCATTGAACCTTAAGTGTGCACACCCTGCGGGTTCGAGAACTATGCAGACATGACCTGAGACACTCTTCGGTCAATATCCAATAGCGGGACCTCATTGTGCATATTGGATCATACATATTCAACGAAGATCTTATCAGTTGAACCCCTATGCCAAGGATTCATATAATCCCGTATACCATTCCCTTTGTCCTTCGGTATGTTAGTTGCCCGAGATTTGATCGTCGGTATCTCTATACCTATTTGAATCTCGTTACCGGAAGTCTCTTTACTCTTCTTATAATACAAGATATCGTGACTAACTCTTTAGTCACATTGCTTGCAACGCTTATATGTGATGTTGTATTACCGAGTGGGCCCCGGGATACCTCTCCATCACACGGAGTGGCAAATCCCAGTCTTGATCCATGCTAACTTAACGGACACCTTCGAAGATGCCTGTAGAGTACCTTCATAGTCACCCAGTAATATTGCGACATTTGATACACACAGGGCATTCCTCCAGTGTCATTGAGTTACATTACCTCATGGTCATAGGAATGAATACTTGACATGCAGAAAAAAATAGCAACAAAATGACACGATCATATGCTACGTTCATAGTTTGGGTCTTGTCCATCACATCATTCTCCTAATGATGTGATCCCATCATCATGTGACAACACTTGTCTATGGCTAGGAAACCTTAACCATCCTTGATCAACATGCTAGTCAACTAGAGACTAACTAGGGACACAGTTTTGTCTATATATCCACACATGCATTTATGTTTCCATTCAATAAAGTTATAGCATGGATAATAAATGATTATCTTGAAACATGAAATATAATAATAACTATTTTATTATTGCCTCTAGGGCATATTTCCAACACAATTCTTCCTCCATTTCTTTTTGAGGTGGTGTTATAGCATTCTTGATTCATGAGGAGTCTCGAAGAGAATTGTTTCAAGAATGGGATATCGAACAATTTATTCGATCATGAGATATTTACAACTCATGATTTCTTCATTGAAGTTATCTTGGATTGGATTTCACTTAAAGCTTTTCCTAGGATTGTTTCTATTATGGTGGTTATCGTTGATCCAAGATCTCAATGTATCCTATTGCTGAAAGAAGTTTTGCATCTCTTGTTGCTCCCAAGCAATCCTATTTCCATGAGTGGCTAGTTTTCACCTCATAATTTTGAGATGTTTTCCATAATCCCACAATAAGCTTTTCTTTTGTTCTTGATTTTCCAACAACTATGTTCAATCTTTCTTCTAAGATAGTTCTTCAAATTCAATTGTGGTAAAAGTTGTCATTTTCTTCTCCGTCAAATGATCTAGTTTCGATTCTTTTGTTCCGGAGGCTTTGTGATGTTTCTCTCTTTCATCCATTATATTGTTTTGTCAAAATCATGGTGTTACCTTGCTTGTACATTTAACCAGAGTGTTGTGCCCCCTCTTCAATCTCTTTCCATCTTATCAAGTTTTGCTCCCTTTTGTACCGAAGAGATGCACAAATTTCTTTTGAATTCTTGCTTGTTCCTCTTGCCATTCTTCATATATCTGCAACTTTGAAGATTTGTTGGTTTCATTCATTTGTCAAAGAAGCAACTAAATTTTACCTATTCCTTTCCTCTTCCCCTTATCATTCTAAGTTCTCGGGTCGAGATCTCTTGTTAGTGGAGGAGAGTTGTAACATCCCAAAACCGATGTTGCAGAAGATTCTATTTTTATTCCATTATTGTCGTGTGTTTTATTTGGTTGTCACATTCATCATCGCATCATTCGCATCATCTGTATAGCATCGGCACTCCGTTGCCATCATTTTTTCAAAACTTGCATCCGTTCTTAGTTGCGGGTTCTTCCCGTTCTTGTCGTCAACCGTTTCGAGACCAACCACACCCGCACGCACCTGCAACATCATTAAATATGGTTTTTAAAAGTGTGTATAAAAATTTCTTAGAATGTGTTGATATTTGGCGTGTGGTCTTAATTATTGTAGCTGAATCGCTTGCCAAATTTCATCGCATTCGAAGGTCGTTTGATACACCAACCATTAAACCTATAGCGGCACTATAGCCGGTCAAATAGTGCACAATTTTCGTAATTAATGTATAAACCTTCTGCCGGTCTGCCTGTTCTCCCTCTCTCCTATTCCTAGCTCCTCTGCACAATGCACACATCCCTTGCACACATCTAATAGCTTCCCCAATCCCGAAACATACGGTCGTGACCGTTTGGTCCGGATCAACCCCGTAATACCCCAAACCATCATCCTTTTTAATTGGACTCCCTAGACTATTTTTTTCTCGACTACCCGATCCAGATCGGATGGTCTAAACCTAGCCGAACCAGCTATTTATATATGAAATCAAGATTAACCCTAGCCCTAGCATGTCCAATCCTCCCACCTGCCGCCACCTGACCAACCTCCACCTTCCTCGGGATCCTCTCCCGATCCACCTCCAACCAACTAGCATGCAGCCACCGCTCAAGCATTGCCGCCCATGGAGCTCGCCTGTCCAAGCTGCCCCAAGGCCACAACCCTGACCGGATGTGGACACCCTCGCATTGACCTGCTGTGCCTCCGCTCCCCCATGGTTGGAGCTCCACCATCGGGCCCGACCCAACCTGAAGCCGCATGCCCTCGCCCCTTGCAAGCCTCGCCTCGTTGTCCGACGACCAACGCCGCCACCGGCAACCATGAGACCAGCCATCAGACCGGTCCCCTCGTGCCTCCTTGCCCTCTCATTTCTTGTGATCCTCCTTCCCATCTCCCTTTCTCTGACCTCTCTTGCCATCGTGATCTCTTCCCGCAGGGAACCGCCATGGATGGCCCCATGAAGCTTCAGCACCACCGCCCTTGCAAGCACCCATGGAGCACCACGTGACCCTGCCACGCGTGGATACGAGCTAGAGCCGCCAGATCCGGAGGATCGCAGCCGCCTCCCGCCTTTTCCCTGTCACCTCAGCCGTGCCGGAGCCCCAACTTTGTTGTGCCCATGGCGTTTACCATCGATCTGTGCCTTTAGTTCGTGCAGGAACGATGACACACGACTGCAGGGGCTCTCGTGTGTCCAACCTCCAGCACGGCCCAGCTTCTGCCAAGGCCTACGGTGACCCTCCAGCACAGTCACACATCGGCCAGCCATAGCTAGGTCGTCGACCACTCGGCCCAGCCGCGTCCTTGGTCAGCCTCACGCCCTTGCATCCCATTGCTCCACCGATTGGGCCTCGAAGCCCATCTAGTGAGCAACGAGCACCGCAATCTCTCGCCCTAGTCGTTTCTTTTCATTTGACTCCCAGTACACTGTGTAGATCCGACCAATATTGTTCTTTTGCACCTCGTGGGATTTTAACAATTATCTCGAGTATTATAGATTTATACAAAAACCCCTATACTTCATGCATATAATAACCCACAAAACATGCACCGGATGAAAATGTTATATATATATGAAAATGTGTAGAATTTCGTTTAGATTCATAATATTCAACTCTCATCCATGTTAAAAAAATGCTTAACTCGTTGTTTGTAATATTTTGCGTAAATGCTATGTTAAAAACTATTTAATTATTAACTAAATAACCGTACCTCCGATTAAAATGATCCACATATGTAACTTGACTAGAAAACTGTGTAGAATAATATGGTGGCATTTATTTTGCTATTTAACAACTAAAAAATTGTATTATAGGCAGAACCGTAGAAAATTCTAAAATTACATATGGGGACGTTACAGAATTGTTATTTGTTTTTTTCGGCATCATTTAAAATGCCCAGATGATGTAGTTATTAATGTTTCAGCTCTTGCCATGATTAACAACATTTAATGTAATTGTTTAGTTAAAACAACATTAACCACATTTCTCTTAAATATGAAGAGTTATTATTTTGTTATATGTATGTTCTCCTTCTCCATTTAAAATTGCTTAATTCCATCTTCACCTTTTGCCATGACCACCCTTGTTAAACAACATTTAATATTGACGAGTACATAAACGGGAGTGAAGTAAATTAATTGATTATGGAGTTTCGTCAATACGGAATTCATTGCATATTGAGCTTAATTTTATGTGTAGTATAAATTGTTGTGCTTTGCCATGTCATCCATAATTAAATGGACATGCATCATAATTGCTTGCGCATCATGCCATGTATATGTTGTGTTGTTTATCGTGTGTTGATTATTTGTTTCCGGGTTGCTTCTCCTCGATAGTGTCCCGAAAACGGTTCGTAGTGTGAAGACTAGTTTGACTACGTTGGTTCATTGACTTCATGGATTTGTTCTTCTTGCAAGAGGGATCTGAGGCAAGATGATGAATTCCCTAGATAGCACTACTATCATTGCTATGCTAGTTGTCTCGCTTCTATCATTATGTCTCATTACCTACCACTTGAATGCCAGCCTCTCAACATTGCCATGAAAAGCCTCTAACCCCCTCCACATCCCAGGAAACCTTTGATTGGCTATGTTACGGATTGCTCAGCCTTCTTATTGTTGGAAATATGACCTAGAGGCAATAATAAATTAGTTATTATTATATTTCTTTGTTCATGATAATCGTTTATTGTCCATGCTATAATTGTATTGATTGGAAACACAGTGCATGTGTGGATACATAAACAAAACACTGTCCCTAGTAAGCCTCTAGTTGACTAGCTCATTGATCAAAGATGGTCAAGGTTTCCTGACCATAGGCAAGTGTTGTCACTTGATAACGGGATCACATCATTAGGATAATCATGTGATGGACTAGACCCAAACTAATAGACATAGCATGTTGATCGTGTCATTTTGTTGCTACTGTTTTCTGCGTGTCAAGTATTTGTTCCTATGACCATGAGATCATATAACTCACTGACACCGGAGGAATGCTTTGTGTGTATAAAACGTCGCAACGTAACTGGGTGACTATAAAGATGCTCTACAGGTATCTCCGAAGGTGTTCGTTGAGTTAGTATGGATCGAGACTGGGATTTGACACTCCGTGTGACGGAGAGGTATCTCGGGGCCCACTCGGTAATACAACATCATACACAAGCCTTGCAAGCAATGTGACTTAGTGTAAGTTGCGGGATTTTGTATTACGGAACGATTAAAGAGACTTGCCGGTAAACGAGATTGAAATAGGTATGCGGATACTGACGATCGAATCTCGGGCAAGTAACATACCAAAGGACAAAGGGAATGACATAAGGGATTATATGAATCCTTGGCACTGAGGTTCAAATGATAAGATCTTCGTAGAATATGTGGGATCCAATATGGGCATCCAGGTCCCGCTATTGGATATTGACCGAGGAGTCACTCGGGTCATGTCTACATAGTTCTCGAACCCGCAGGGTCTGCACACTTAAGGTTCGACGTTGTTTTATGCGTATTTGAGTTATATGGTTGGTTACCGAATGTTGTTCGGAGTCCCGGATGAGATCACGGACGTCATGAAGGTTTCCAGAATGGTCCGGAAACGAAGATTGATATATAGGATGACCTCATTTGATTACCGGAAGGTTTTCGGAGTTACCGGGAATGTACCGAGAATGACGAATGGGTTCCGGGTGTTCACCGGGGGTGGGGGGGGGGGGAACCCACCCCGGGGAAGCCCATAGGCCTTGGGGGTGGCGCACCATCCCTTGGTGGGCTGGTGGGACAGCCCAAGAGGGCCCTATGCGCCAACGATAGAAAATCAAAGAGAAATATAAAAAAGAGGTGGGAAAGGAGAGAAGGATTCCACTTTCCAATCCTAGTTGGACTAGTATTGGAGGAGGACTCCTCCTCCCCTTGGTGCGCAGCCCTTGGGACTCCTTGAGCCTCAAGGCAAGCCTCCCTTCCCTCCTCCTATATATATGGAGCAATTAGGGCTGATTTGAGACCTTTTTTAAAAGGCAGCCCAACCACATACCTCCACGGTTTTACCTCTAGATCGCGTTTCTGCGGAGCTTGGGCGGAGCCCTGCCGAGATCAGATCACCACCAACCTCCGGAGCGCCGTCACGCTGCCGGAGAACTCATGTACCTCTCCGTCTATCTTGCTGGATCAAGAAGACCGAGATCATCGTCGAGCTGTACGTGTGCTGAACGCGGAGGTGCCGTCCGTTCGGCACTAGATCGTGGGACGGATCGCGGGACGGTTCGTGGGACGGTTGGCGGGGCGAATCGAGGGACGTGAGGACATTCCACTACATCAACCGCGTTCACTAACGCTTCTACTGTGCGATCTACAAGGGTACGTAGATCGGAAATCCCCTCTCGTAGATGAACATCACCATGATAGGTCTTCGTGCGCGTAGGAAAAGTTTTGTTTCCCATGCGACGTTCCCCAACAGTGGTATCAGAGCTAGGTTCATGCGTAGATGTCTTCTCGAGTAGAACACAAAAGTTTTTATGGGCGGTGATGTGCGTTTTGCTGCCCTCCTTAGCCTTTTCTTGATTCTGCGGTATTGTTGGATTGAAGCGGCTTGGACCGACATTACTCGTACGCTTACGAGAGACTGGTTTCATCGCTACGAGTAAACCCTTGCTCAAAGATGACTGGCAAGTGTCGGTTTCTCCAACTTTAGTTGAATCGGATTTGACTGAGGAGGTCCTTGTATAAGGTTAAATAGCAATTCATATATCTCCGTTGTGGTGTTTGCGTAAGTAAGATGCGATCCTACTAGATACCCATGGCCACCACGTAAAACATGCAACAACAAAATTAGAGGACGTCTAACTTGTTTTTGCAGGGTATGCTTGTGATGTGATATGGCCAACGATGTGATGTGATATATTGGATGTATGAGATGATCATGTTGTAATAGATAATATCGACTTGCACGTCGATGGTACGGCAACCGGCAGGAGCCATAGGGTTGTCTTTAAACTAATGTTTGTGCTTGCAGATGCGTTTACTATTTTGCTAGGATGTAGCTTTAGTGGTAATAGCACGAGTAGCACGACAACCCCGATGGCGACACGTTGATGGAGATCATGCTGTGGCGCCGGTGACAAGAAGATCGTGCCGGTGCTTTGGTGATGGAGATCAAGAAGCACATGATGATGGCCATATCATGTCACTTATGAATCGCATGTGATGTTAATCGTTTATGCACCTTATCTTGCTTAGAACGACGGTAGCATTATGAGGTGATCTCTCACTAAAATTTCAAGACGAAATTGTGTTCTCCCCGACTGTGCACCGTTGCGATAGTTCTTCGTTTCGAGACACCACGTGATGATCGGGTGTGATAGACTCAACGTTCACATACAATGGGTGCAAAACAGTTGCACACGCGGAACACTCGGGTTAAGCTTGACGAGCCTAGCATGTGCAGACATGGCCTCGGAACACATGAGACCGAAAGGTCGAGCATGAATCGTATAGTTGATATGATTAGCATAGAGATGCTTACCACTGAAACTATTCTCGACTCACGTGATGATCAGACTTGAGATAGTAGATTTTGGATCATGTACCACTCAAATGACTAGAGAGATGTACTTTTTGAGTGGGAGTTCTTAAGTAATATGATTAATTGAACTAATTGTCTTGAACATAGTCTAATGGTCTTTGCGAATTACGATGTAGCTTGCGCTATAGCTCTACTATTTTTATATGTTCCTAGAGAAAATTTAGTTCAAAATTGATAGTAGCAAACTTTGCAGAGGATTGTCCTCGTTGCTGCGCAGAAGGCTTATGTCCTTAATGCACCACTCGGTGTGCTCCACCTCGAGCGTCGTCTGTGGATGCTGTGAACATCCGACATACATGTTTCTGATGACTACACGATAGTTCAGTACAAAAATACTTAATGGCTTAGAAGGAAGGCGCCGAAGACGTTTTGAAATGTCACAGAACATAAGAGATGTTCTAAAGAGATGAAATTGTGATTTCATGCTTGTGCCCTTGTTAAGAGGTACGAGACCTCTGACAAGATTCTTTGTCCACAAAGTAAGGGAGAAAAGTTCAATCGTTGAGCGTGTGCTCAGATTATCTGAGTACGACAATCGCTTGAATCAAGTGGGAGTTAATCTTCCACATGAGATAGTGATGGTTCTCCAAAGTCACTGCCACCAAGCTGTGAGAGCTTCGTGATGAACTATAACATATCAAGGATAGATACAACGATCCTTGAGCAATTCACGATGTTTGACACTGCGAAAGTAGAAATCAAGAAGGAGCATCAATAGTTGATGGTTAGTAAAACCACTAAGTTTCAAGAAAGGCAAGGGCTAGAAGGGATACTTCGTGAAACGGCAAAACAATTGCTGCACTAATGAAGAGACCCAAGATTAAACCCAAACCCGAGACTAAGTGCTTCTGTAATGAGGGGAACAGTCACTGAGGCAGAGCAACTCTAGATACTTGGTAGATAAGAAGGCTGGCAAAAGTCGAAAGAAGTATATTTGATATACATGATGTTGATGTATACTTTACTAGTACTCCTAGTAGCACGAGGGTATTGGATACCGGTTCGGTTGCTAAGTGATTAGTAACACGAAATGAAAGCTATGACATAAACGGAGACTAGCTAAAGGCGAGGTGACGATACGTGTTGGAAGTGTTTCCAAGGTTGATATGATCAAACGTCTCACGCTCCCTCTACCATCGGGATTGGTGTTAAACCTAAATAATTGTTATTTGGTGCTTGCGTTAAGCATGAACATGATTGGATCGTGTTTATTGCAATACGATTATTCATTTAAAGAGAATAATGGTTACTCTATTTGCTTGAATAATCACCTTCAATGGTTTATTGAATCTCGATTGTAGTGTTACACATGTTCATGATATTGGTGCCAAAAGATACGAGGTAATGATGATAGTACCACTTACTTGTGGCACTGCCGCTTGAGTCATGTTGGTATAAATTGCATGAAGAGGCTCCATGCTGATGGATCTTTATACTCACTTGATTTTGAATCACTAGTGACATGCAAATCGTACCACATGAGCAAAGCCTTGTTTTCATGGAGATGAAACAAGATAGTAACTTGTTGGAAGTAATACATTTTGATGTATGCAGTCCAATGGGTGCTGAGGCACGCAGTGGGTATCATTATGTTCTTACTTCAACGACGATTTGAGTGGATACAAGAGTGTTTACTTAGTGAATCACAAGTCTGAAATATTGAAAAGTTCAATTCTGTTTCGGAGTGAAGTTTGTCGTAACAAGAGGATAAACTGTCTACGATATGATCATAGAAATGAATATCTGAGTTACAAGTTTTGGTACGCAGTTAAGACAATGTGGAAACTGTTTCGCAGTTCATGCCACCTGGAACATCATAGTGTGATGATGTGTCTGAACTTCATAGCCACGCACTATTTGGTATGGTGCATGTTATGATGTCTCTTATCGAATTACCACTATCATTTATGGGTTATGCATTAGAGACAACCGCGTTCACTTTAAATAGGGCACCGCGTATTTCCGTTGAGATGACACAGTATAGACTAAGGTTTAGAGAAATCTAAACTGTCGTTTCTTGAAAGTTATGTGAAAAAGTTTCAGTCTGATAAGCTCGAACCCAAAGCGAATAAATGCATCTTCATAGGATATCTAAAACAGTTGGGTACATCACCTATCTCAGATCCGAAAGCAAAGGGTTTGTTTCTAGAAACAGATCCTTTCTCGAGGAAAGGTTTCTCTCAAAAGAATTGAGTGGGAGGGTGGTAGAAATTGATGAGGTTATTGAACCATCACTTCAACCAGTGTGTAGCAGGGCGCAGGAAGTTGTTCCTGTGGCGCCTACACCAATTGAAGTGAAAGCTGATGATGGTGATCATCGAGCATCGGATCAAGTTACTACAAGCCTCGTAGGTTGACAAGGTCGCGTACTACTGCAGAGTGGTACGGTAACCCTATCTTGGAAGTCATGTTGTTGAGCAACAGTGAACCTACGAGTTATGGAGAAAGCAATGGTGGGCCCGGATTCCGACAAATGGCTGGAAGCCATGAAATCCGAGAGAGGATCCATGTATGAAAACAAAGTGTAGACTTTGGAAGAACTACTTGATGGTCATAGGACTATTGAGTAAAGATGGATCTTTAAAAGGAAGACAAACGATGGTGGTGATAAGTCACTATTAAGAAAAGCTCGACTTGTCGCAAAGATGTTTCCGACAAGATCAAACAGTTGACTATGATGAGACTTTCTCACTCGTAGCGATGCTAAAAGTCTGTTAGAATTATGTTAGTAGTTGCTGCATTATTTATGAAATATTGCAAATAGGATGTCAAAACATTGTTTCCTCGACGGTTTCCTTGAGAAAACATTGTATGTGATACAACCAGGAGGTTTTGTCGATCCTAAAGATACTAGCAAGTATGCAAGCTCCAGCGATCCTTCAATGGACTGGTGCAAGCATCTCGGAGTTGGAATATACACTTTGATGAGATGATCAAAGATTTTGGGTTTGTACAAGGTTTATGAGAAACTTGTATTTCCAAAGAAGTGAGTGGGAGCACTATAGAATTTATGATAAGTATATGTGGTTGACATATTGTGGATCAGAAGTAATGTAGAATTTCTGTAAAGCATACAAGGTTGTTTGAAAGGAGTTTTCAAAGGAGTACCTGGATTGCGCTACTTGAACGTTGAGCATCAAAGATCTATGGAGATAGATCGAAAGCGCTTAATAGAAGTTTCAACAAGATGCATGCCTTGACAAGTTTTTGAAGGAGTTCAAAATAGATCAGCAAAGAAGGAGTTCTTGGTTGCGTTGTGAGGTGTGAATTTGAGTAAGACTCAAAACCCGATCTCGGCAGAATAAAGAGAATAGACGAAGGTCGTCTTCTATGCCTTGGCCGTAGAATCTGAAGTATGCCATGCTGGGTACCGCACCTGATGTGTGCCTTGACTCAAAGTCTGTTGAGAGGTACATAGAGTGATCCATGATTGAATCACTAGCAGCGGTCAAAATTTATCCTTAGTAACTGATGGACTAAGGAATTTTTCTCGATTATGGAGGTGGTTAAAGAGTTCGTCGTAAAGGGTTACATCGATGCAGGCTTTGACACTAATCCGAATAACTATGAGTAGTGAAACGGATACGTATAGTAGAGTAGATATTTGGAGTATTTCCGAATAGCACATAGTAGCAGCATCTATAAGATGACATAAAGATTTGTAAAGAAGACACGGATCTGAAAGTTTCAGAACCGTTGACTAAAACCTCTCTCACGAGCAAGACGTGATCAGACCCCATAACTATATGGGCGTTGGATTCGTTGGAATCACATGGTGATGTGAACTAGATTATTGACTCTAGTGCAAGTGGGAGACTGTTGGAAATATGCCCTAGAGGCAATAATAAATTAGTTATTATTATATTTCTTTGTTCATGATAATCGTTTATTGTCCATGCTATAATTGTATTGATTGGAAACACAGTGCATGTGTGGATACATAAACAAAACACTGTCCCTAGTAAGCCTCTAGTTGACTAGCTCATTGATCAAAGATGGTCAAGGTTTCCTGACCATAGGCAAGTGTTGTCACTTGATAACGGGATCACATCATTAGGAGAATCATGTGATGGACTAGACCCAAACTAATAGACATAGCATGTTGATCGTGTCATTTTGTTGCTACTGTTTTCTGCGTGTCAAGTATTTGTTCCTATGACCATGAGATCATATAACTCACTGACACCGGAGGAATGCTTTGTGTGTATCAAACATCGCAACGTAACTGGGTGACTATAAAGATGCTCTACAGGTATCTCCGAAGGTGTTCGTTGAGTTAGTATGGATCGAGACTGGGATTTGTCACTCCGTGTGATAGAGAGGTATCTCGGGGCCCACTCGGTAATACAATATCACACAAAAGCCTTGCAAGCGATGTGACTTAGTGTAAGTTGCGGGATTTTTTATTACGGAACGAGTAAAGAGACTTGCCGGTAAACGAGATTGAAATAGGTATGCGGATACTAACGATCGAATCTCGGGCAAGTAACGTACCGAAGGACAAAGGGAATGACATACAAGATTATATGAATCCTTGGCACTGAGGTTCAAACGATAAGATCTTCGTAGAATATGTGGGATCCAATATGGGCATCCAGGTCCCGCTATTGGATATTGACCGAGGAGTCACTCGGGTCATGTCTACATAGTTCTCGAACCCGCACGGTCTGCACACTTAAGGTTCGACGTTGTTTTATGCGTATTTGAGTTATATGGTTGGTTACCGAATGTTGTTCGGAGTCCCGGAGGAGATCACGGACGTCACGAGGGTTTCCGGAATGGTCCAGAAACGAAGATTGATATATAGGATGACCTCATTTGATTACCGGAAGGTTTTCGGAGTTACCGGGAATGTACCGGGAATGACAAATGGGTTCCGGGTGTTCACCGGGAGGGGGGGGGGGCAACCCACCCCGGGGAAGCCCATAGGCCTTGGGGGTGGCGCACCAGCCCTTGGTGGGCTGGTGGGACAGCCCAAGAGGGCCCTATGCGCCAAGGATAGAAAATCAAAGAGAAAATAAAAAAAAAGAGGTGAGAAAGGAGAGAAGGATTCCACTTTCCAATCCTAGTTGGACTAGGATTGGAGGAGGACTCCACCTCCCCTTGGTGCGCAGCCCTTGGGGATCCTTGAGCCTCAAGGCAAGCCTCCCCTCCCTCCTCCTATATATATGGAGCAATTAGGGCTGATTTGAGACCACTTTTAAAAGGCAGCCCGACCACATACCTCCACGGTTTTACCTCTAGATCGCGTTTCTGCGGAGCTCGGGCGGAGCCCTGCCGAGATCAGATCACCACCAACCTCCGGAGCGCCGTCACGTTGCCGGAGAACTCATCTACCTATCTGTCTCTCTTGCTGGATCAAGAAGGCCGAGATCATCGTCGAGCTATACGTGTGCTGAACGCGGAGGTGCCGTCCGTTCGGCACTAGATCGTGGGACGAATCGCGGGACGGTTCGCGGGGCGGATCGAGGGACATGAGGACATTCCACTACATCAACCGCGTTCACTAACGCTTCTGCTGTGCGATCTACAAGGGTACGTAGATCGGAAATCCCCTCTCGTAGATGAACATCACCATGATAGGTCTTCGTGCGCGTAGGAAATTTTTTGTTTCCCATGCGACGTTCCCCAACACTTATAGCAGTTGTAGGTGTAAGTTGCTTCCCATGTGACAACATGGATTTCTTGATATATCACAATATTGTTGCTATTGAATTTAATGCACCTATATACTTGGTAAAAGGTGGAAGGCTTGTCCTTCTAGCTCGGTGTTTTGTTCCATCTTTGCCGCCCTAGTTACTTGTGTACCGGTGTTATGTTCCATATTGAGCCCTCATAACATGTTTGGGGTTGTTATGGGGACCCCCTTGATTTGTTTTGGGATAAAACCCTTCTGGCAAGGCCTAAGATTGGTACTATATTTGCCCGACATAATAATACTAAACACCGTTAGTAAAGCATAGGGCTTCATAAACTCGGGGATTAATTCAACATAATACAGGGAGGGCCAGTGTTGATGCTGCTAGTACTAAATAGATCACTGTGCGGGGCCAACTTGGGGCAACATGGGTGATTTCTATGATGCTACTATACACTAGCTCATCCGGTTGTGTCGTGGGAATGAGATACGCGGCTACTAACAGGATCATCGGCACGTTGGGCGGAATTGCTAGATTAGTTTTACCTTTCTTGAATGTCTTGTGCACGAAATTCCGAGGATACTTTGGGCTATCTCATGGTTGAGGTTTTCCACCGGTATTCCAAGGAGACTACTGTTTTTCCGTGGTTGAGGTATTCCACGTACCTTGTGGTAGTTTGTGATGGGCTAGTTGGAGCACCCCTCCAGGGTTAAATCTTTCGGAAAGCCGTGCTCGCGGTTATGTGGAAACTTGGAAACTATGTTTAACATGTGGTCATAGAGAACTCGAAGTAAACTTAATTAAAATATGCCAACTATGTTCGTAACCGTGACTGTCTCTTCTCATGAGTTCTTATCCAAGAAAGGACACGGTGGGGTTATGTTTGACTCACAAGAAGGTGTTCAGGATCATTTCTTGATCATTATTAGTTCATGTTCATTTATGTGTAGATCACCCCCCTTTTATTTTTGGTACTTGTAAGTTAGCCACTCAAATAAATGCTTAGTGCTTACTGCAGCCTCACCACTTAACTATACCTCACCCATTAAGCTATGCTAGTGTTGGTACCTTTGGAAATGAGATTGCTGAGTCCTAGTGGCTTACAGATTATTACAACAACAGTTGCAGGTACAGGTATAGTGATACTTTGACGTGAGCACGATGATTGTTCTATTTGGAGTTTCTTCTTGTTCTTCTTCACCGATCTAGGATGGGTTCCAGTCCGACACCCTCGGATAACAAGGATGTACGTTGTTTTTATCGTTTGATTCCGTGCGTAGTCGGATCCTGTTTTTTTGACTCGCGACTGAAAGAATGTTTGTATTGAGAGGATCATGATTAGCTTGTCGCGAGTGTAAGCCAATTCCATATACTCATCTCTTCTTTACATGTACTTGTAACGATATCCATTCTTGAAAAAAATAAAAACTTTTAGGTCCAATGCAGAATTTCTATGATTTTACTGGAACGTCTTTTTAAGCTAAATTTTTTACACAATACTTCTTTAAAATTCCTGAGGTCATCCTATTTTTTCAGAATTTTTCGTGTTACAGAAGTGTAGGTTCTTTATAGATCATTAAAGAGTGTTAAATTTTAGATAGATTCTCTTTTTTGCTTGCATAATTTGCTTGTTTTGATGATGTTATGGATTGTATCGGGGGGCATAAGCGATGGAGAAGTTAGAATATAGTACCTATTATATAATAATTAAATATTAATCAATTTATAATAGTACCTGAAGTAGTTGATATGTTGCTTATATTAACGGATCTCATGAAGTTTTGTTGAGTTTCATGTGATTGAAGTTTTCAAGTTTTGGGTGTTATCACGATGGATAAAGGAATAAGGAGCAACAAGAGCCTAAGCTTAGGGATTCCTCAGGAACCCCATGGTAATATTCTAGGAAGACTCAATCATCTAATCTTGGGGATGCCCCGGAAGGCGCCCCCTCTTTTGTCTCAATTCATTGGTATGTTACTTGGAGCTACATTTTTATTTGTCACATGATATGAGGTTTGCTTGGAGAGTCATTTGCTTTTGTTTGCCACAATCATCATTTGCTGGACACACCTATTTGAGAGACATATACCTTCATCATGATTTTCTAGAATACTCTATGTGCTTCACTTATATCTTTTGAGCTTAGCAGTTGCTCAAGTACTTCACTTATATCTTTTTGAGCACGGTGGCGTATAGATTTTATAGAAATAATTGCACTCTCATTCTTCACTTATATTTGTCTGAGAGTTAATGAATAGTGACTGTAATTTTCATGGGTCATAAGGCTAGTCCAAAAATAATAGGTATTCAATAAGTGATAATCAAAACCATCATGTAGTATACAAAGAGAAATTGTGGGTTAATGATATTGATGTGGTAATATGAAAAAGGTGTAAGTGCATTAGTGTTGATTTGTAGAAGTATCGGTATTAAGAGGTGTTAATTCTTGTTTGTATGAATATTAAGAAGTCATGGTGGGGATGTGTGAGCATGTCTATTCCTCATTAAAATCCTATTGTTGTTTCGGGTGGAAGGCGCGCGATGGTTAACTCCACCCAACCTCCTCCCTCGTGGCATGCGAGTAGTGCTTTGATTTTTGATAAAACTAATAAAAATTTGCAATAAGTATATGACTTCCTCTGACTAGTTTGTTCATCATCATATTGCTTTGCATGATCATATAGAGTTAACATAGTATTTGTGGCAAAGCCACCGTTCATTATATTGCTAATACATGTCACGCTAGATCATCGCACACCCTCATACACTCCGAGAAGCATTAATATTGAGTCATATTGTTTCATAGTTCTTCGTATCGAGCTTTCATTGAGCTATAAGTAAATAAAAGTGTGATGATCATTATTATTAGAGCATTGTCTTAGTGAGGAAATAAAATTGGGGGGGGGGGAGGGGAATGAGCCCTCCATAAAAATGAGAGAAGAAGAGAGAAGATACTTTGCTACTGTCCTTTACCACACTTGTGCCTCAAAGTGGTAGCTTATTCTTCATATAGAGCCTCATGTTATGTAATTTTCATATGCTAGTGGGAATCACTTCTTCATTATTATAAACTTCGCTTGTATATTCTGATGACATGCTTTTTCAAATGCCCGTGCTCTTCATGAGTAAGCAAGTTGGATGCATACCCCACTTAGCTTCAGTTCAGATTTCATACACTTATAGCTCTAGTGCATCATTTGCATGTCAATCCGTACTCCTTGCATTGAAATCTACCGATGGGCATCTCCATAACCCATCAGTATGCCTAGTTGATGTGAGACTATGTTCTCCACTTTTTACCCCTTTGATATATACCCCCATATTCTATTCTACCTTTATGCTATGTCCATGGTTCACGCTCATGTATTGCGTGAAGAATAAAAAGTTGATGCACATTGAAAAAGCACGATCCAATTGCGTGACTTGGACGCTGTGGTGCTTGACATTTGTATTAATGTGGTGAAGACAGAGTGATGCCTTGCTAATATGATAAGATGAATGGGTGCAAACATTCTTTTAGGATCGTATACTTTGAAGTATTGATGATTTTCTTTCTTGTGCTTATAAATATTACTATGTTGATGTTTGTTAATTCATCATTTCCCGATGAGCATACATGAAAAAGATTACATATTGTGTAGCATGTCACATAAAAAATTATGTTTTTATCATTTACCTACTCGAGAACGAGAAAGAATTAAGCTTGGGAATGCTTGATACATATCCAACCTGTCTATATTTTTTTATTGTTCCATCCTACTTCCTCCGTCCCAAAATAAGTGTCTCAAATTTATGACTAAACTAGTACAAATTTTATACTAAGTTAGTGACACTTATTTTGGGATGGAGGGAGTATTTTATTATCATTCTAGGATACTTTTTGAGTAATAATTTACCAATTTATATTATTTTTGAGCACTAACCTATTGACCCAGTTCCTAGTGCAAGTTGGTCTTTTCTACGTATTTTTTTACTTTTGAGGTTTACAATACCAAATGAAGTCCAATTGCCCAGAAATATTTTATGAGTTTTTCTGGACCAAAAGTAAATGTGGAAGCCTCGGTAAAAGACCGGAGGCCACACGAGGGAGGCACAAGCCAACAAGGCGCAGTCAGGAGGGTCGGCGCCCCCAAACGGCTTGTCCCCCTACCCCCGTCGTGTGGCCTATAAATTCACATAGATTCCAAAAACCCTCCAGGGCATCCTGAAACACTTTTTCCGCCACCGCAAGTCTCTTTTCCATTGGCGCCCCCAGATGGCTTGTCCCCCTACCCCCATTGTGTGGCCTATAAATTCCAATATATTCCAAAAACTCTCCAGGGCATCCCGAAACACTTTTTCCGCCACCGCAAGTCTCTTTTCCATCGCAATCTCATCTTCAGCTCTATTCCTACACCCTGTCGGAGGGGGGTCGATCACGGAGGGCTTCTTTCGTCATGATGATGTGTGACTAGTTCACCATAGACCTACCGGTTCGTAGTTAGTACGTAGATGGCTATCTCTCTCTCTTTCGATCTTCAATACAATGATCATCGCATCTTTGGTTTGATCCATACTATGTAATACTTTTGTATGGTGCGTTTGTTGGGATCCCATGAATTGTGGATTTATGTTCAGATAATTCATGAAAATTAGTTGAATCACCTCTGATATTATTATAATTCTTAATTACATGATCATCATAGCTTCGTAAATCTCTCTGATCTATTGAATTGCTTTGGCCAAGTAGATTGATAGTTATTCAGTAAGAGGGTTGCGTTGTAGTGGGTTCAACCAAACGTGTTTCTATATCCCAGTGACAGAAGGGGACAAGATACGTCTTTTTGTTGTTGCTACTAAGGATAAAAGGATGGGGTTTATTCACATTGATTGAGTTTACTTTGTCTACATCATATCATCGTTCTCCAAGCATTACTCCGGTTGTCATGAACTTAATACGTAGAGAGGCAAGCATAGAAGCACTCTTGAAGTGGAATATTAGTAGTAGGTGCAGGCAGGAATCGGCCTATTTTCTTATGGATGTGATGCCTATATACACATGATCATTGATGTGAACATCACATAACTATTCGCTTTTTTGTCAATTACCCAACGGTAATTTGTTTACCCACCGTATGCTGCTTCATGAGAGATGCCACTAGGGAACACTATGGCCCCAAGGTCTATTCACTTATATATTTACAAAACTTATCTTTACATTACTGAAATTATTTGTATTTTATTTTATTTTGCAATTTACAATTATCTACAATTATCGACACACCTCATTTGCTTGTAAAGAACGAGATCAATTGGATTGACAACCCTCTTGCCCGTGTTGGATGCAAGTTGTTTGCTCTTTTGTGTGCAACCGCTGAAGACATTTGAGGATTGATATTCCTATTGGTTCGATAAACCTTGGTTTCTTATCGAATGGAAATACTTACCCGTATTGTGCTGCAATTACATATTCCTCTTCACGGAAAATCCAACGTAGATCACAAGTATGAGGAAGGATTTCTCGTGCCGTTGCGAGGGAGTATCATCAACCTACTATCAAGTTACTTTGCACAAGTTATCATTCACCTATTCTTATTTTTATTTTATGCTATATTTTTCTTGCTATAAAAATCAAAAATACAAAAATATTTCTATCTTTTACTTCCCTAGTTATGTGATCTTTATCTTTGTCACACCAAAATAGAAAGTAAATGCAAAAATGAAAGATAAATGGATACTCATCCACTTGCTAATCTTTTCAAAAGACCCGATTACGTTGAAACAATTGCTAGTGAGAGTTGACTAGATTATATTTGTGAGGTTTTGCTTGAAAATCATGAATCTTAAAATTGCGAGGAAGTGTTAAAAGAAAATAATAAAGTGATTCATCATAGTTCCTTGAATGAAAAGTATGATTGCAATTTTGTTTGTATAAATTCTATGAATGTAAATTGTGCTAATGATCATGATTGGGGTGATGATCATTATATTTCTTATGATCTTTATAATTCTAAGCTTCATGATGAATCTATTATTGATAATGATAGTTGCTATACTTTTAAAAGTGGGTTTGGAGAGGTCATGAATTTAGTTGATGTTAATCCACTATCTTGGAAGATTATAGAACTTTTATGCATGTGGATCATGAAGATAGTATTTTATATGATAGCTATATTGTTGAATTTGAAAATAATCCTACATGTAATCATTAAAAGAGAGGAAAATATGGTTATAAAAAATTTCATGTTACTCACTTACCTCTCTTGATATTGAAATTGTTAATGCTTTATTCTTCCTACTTGCATATGCCAGACATTTCTTGTATGGATAAATTGTTTTCTTATAAAATACCTATGAATAGTAAGTATGCTAGACTTAAATGTTCTTCTCACATGTTTTATGATGCTCTCTTTGTTCTTCAATTCTTATCTTTTATGTGAGCATCATTATTATCCCAAGCCTATCTTAATGACCATAAAGAAAGAGCTTGTTCGGAGACAACCCAACAGTTCCTTTTGGTGTTATGACATTATTATTTCCTATATAATGATTTTGTTTTGATGTTTAAATTAATGTTTGTTCCAAGTAAAGCCTTTGGGATGACTTGTATGATAAGTAGAATTGATACGATGCAAAAACAGAAACTTGGACGTCCAGTGCATAATTTATGTGATTTTACTGGAACATTATTTAAAGCTGAATGTTTTACAAAGTATTTCTATACAAATTACTCAGGTCTTCCTAAATTTTCATATTTTTTGGAGTTAAATAATTATAGGTTCTTTACATATCATTAGAGATTGTTATGTTTTAGACATATTTTGTTTTTGCTTGGATAGTTTGCTTGTTTTGATGGTGCTATAGATTGTATCAGTGGGTATAAGACATGGGGAAGTTAAAATACAATACATATTATGCAATAACGAAATATGAATCAATTTATAGCAGTACCTAAAGTATTTGAATGTTGCTTATACCAATGGATCGAACAAAGTTCTGTTGAGTTTTGTGTGATTGAAGTTTTCAAGTTTTAGGTGTTATCACGATGGACAAAGGAATAAGGAGCGACTGGACAATGACCGTCCTGGAGAAGTTTGTGTTTTTCTTCATCTTGAACTCCTACGGCACGGACGGGAGGTCCTTCGTGAAGTCCAACGACATAGGTATGACCTCGAGCTGGGGAGCCAAGATTACCTTGCACAAGTTGGTTGGCCCTCCCACCGCATGGTAGTGGTCGTAGTTCTAGCGCTTGCCACTGGGGGGCTCCTCTGGCACAACGTCGTCCGTGGTCAGGCTCTGGGCGGGCATCACCTATGATGGTCTCACCACATCCTTCCCTTTGTCCTGCTCGTTTGATGCCACCACCTCCTTTCCCATGTTCATTGTGTTGATCTGCATTATGAAGAGGGTCAAAGGCTAGGTCAGGATGTGCATTATGAACCTTGCAACATCACCATTAAAACCTACGCTAGTGTGCCCCTTTATTTACCCAACTGGTCACCACTTACCCACCACCTCTCTGTCTCTCACTCTTCCTCCAACCCAACGCCATGAACTCCAACAACAAGTCAAACTCCAACCCCAACCCCTTACCTTGGGGCATTGGATGGAGGGCTTTGTGCCTAGGGTGCTCGCTCGGTGACCTCACCAAGTTTGAGAATACCATGGAAGTGTGCCGTGAAAGCACATACGCTCCCTTGGTGGATTTGATAATTCATGGCAACATACATTATCTCCTGGACTAACACTTTTACCTAGTATATTTCACGTATAGTCCACAGAGAGCTTTGGTTATAGGATTGTAAGGAGAAGCCCCTTGACGAAGGAAGGAATAGGATTGGCTCAAGCTTCATGCAAGAAGACTCTACATTTTATATTTCTGAGAAATCACTTTGAGTCCATAGGAAAGGCAATACTATTAAAAGGGGATGAGGTATTATGATAAATTGGTTGTTCAAGTTCTTAGAGGTAGCCAACAAAAATACTCAACCATTCTTCAACAAAATATCTTTGTCGCAAGCCACATAACCAAAACCGGTGCCACCAACATTTCCTACTCGGCCATACCGATTTTACACTTAGACACATCCTATGCCAAACCCACCATATCGGTACAACCAACATTCCTATCGGTGCCACCAAGATTTGGTGACCAATATTCCGTTCACATGATTTCAAGTTTCAGATTTCCGAGTCTGAAATCGGTCTCACCGAGATTTGGAAACCAGTCTAGGTCATCATATTGATACCACTTAGATTCCTATATCGATCTCACCCGGAATTCAAAAGTTGCCAAATTTAGCGCAACTCGGTACCACCGATATTCATTTCGGTGTCACCGAGTTGGGCAATAATGTTGTAACGATTGGATTTCGGGAGGTGCCTATATATACCCCTCCACCTACCTCTCACTCGCAGAGGAAGCACTCAGAACACACTTACACTTGCAGATCCATTTTTCTAAGAGAGAGCCACCTACTCAGGTGTTGAGATCAAGAGATTCCATTCCTATCATTTGAACCTTGATTTCTAGCCTCCCCAAGTTGCTTTCAACAATATCAATCTCTCCTACACCTGCCAAATATGAGAGAGAGTGATTGAGTGTCGAGGAGACTATGTTTTGAAGCACAAGAGCAAGGAGTTCATTGTTCTACCACATATATTACCTTTTGGAGGGTGGTTCTATCGGATCGAAAGTATGTCTAGACGGGGGTGATTATACTGCTTGCCAAGATAATTTTTTTGCCTTTTCCCAATTTTACTTGAGAGGCAGCTACGACAGTTATAACAAGTCAAGTACACCCTACACATGCAGTTCTAATTGTATAGCAGCGGAAAGTAAACATGCAAGTGTAAAGTAGGGGAGTAAGGCAGGGAGATCAAATGCATGAGGTTAACACGGTGATTTTTTGGCATGGTTCCGATAGGTGGCGCTATCATACGTCCATGTTAGTGGAGACTTCAACCCACGGAGGGTAACGACTACGAGAGTCCATGGAGGGCTCCATCCACGGAGGGTCCACAAAGAAGCAGCCTTGTCTATCCCACCACGGCTTACGTGCACACAGGACTAGCCTTACTAACGGTAGATCTTCACGAAGTAGGCGATCTCCTTGCCCTTACAAACATCTTGGTTCAACTCCACAACACGAAGTGGGAGGCTCCCAAGCGACACCTAACCAATCTAGGAGGCACCACCCTCCAAAAGGTAATAGATGGGGTAGATCAATTAACTCCTTGCTCTTGTGCTTCTAAAGATAGTCTCCTCAACACAAATCACTCTCTCACAGAATATGCATGGGTGGGAGAGGTTGATTGGTGGAAAACAGTTCTGGGAGGATAGAAATCAATTTTCAAATGATCGGATTGGCATATCTTGATCTGAACACATGAGTATGTGGTTCTCACTCAGAAAATGGATCTCGAAATGAAGTGTGTGTTGTGAGTGCTTCTCCCATGAATGATAGGTGGGTGAAGGGGTGTATATAGAAAGCAGCAAAAATCCAACCGTTACACACAAAAGTGCAAACTCGGTGACACCAAAGTGGACAACTTAGTGGTACCGACTAGTACTAAAGGTGCGAACTTTGAATCTCGGTGAGACCGATATATAGAACTCGGTGGCACCGAAAAGGGGACTAACGATCAAATGACCAAACTCGGTGGCACCGATACTCAAAATCAGAAATTCTGATTTTGTGTATCTTGGCAACAAAATGTTGGTCACACTGAACTCGGTAGCACCGATGCAGTTTTGATTGCACCGATTTGGTGGAAATGGCTAGGGTTCTGTTTGAGGTTGAAACTCGGTGGGTCCGATGTGACAATGTTGGTGACTCCGTGGGTTCTGTTTGTGTCGACAGCGGTGAATCCCGGAGGCGGCGTTGCTCGGGGAGTCAAGGCGATGACCTGGGGTCTCTGGGGCAGCGAGGGTCTTGGCGAAAAAAATGTTTTGACATAGTGAAGTTAAAAATTTGATCTGCGCATATATATACACGTGCGTTGTCGATGTCACCGAGATGGAAAAATCAGTGTCACCAAGTTCCTCAACCGTCAGCACATAGGGAAACTCGTTGTAACCGAGTTGGCGATTTTGGTGGTACCGTGATTAAAAACCTGGTCAACTTTGAAAATCGGTGGTGCCGAGTTTGTGGAGTTGGTTACACCGAGTTTTTCAAAGAGGTTTTGGAAGGCAGCCTTTAACGTTACGGAACTCCGTGCACATTCACACAGAGGGATCAACAAGTACTTGTTCAAGGTTTGTGATGAAGCATGAATAGAACTTGAGATGAGATAGCATAGATAGCTAGAGAAGGGTCCTAGGCATTCTTGTCCATCCAGTTGGCAAAAGATAAATCAAAAGCCAAATAACAACAATTGGATGTCCTCGAATGATCAAACACATGCAGACCAAAATGCTCACACAATAAGAATGATGAATAAAACATGGTGAACATGCACACACATCCTAGCAGCTATCAAGCACTTGGGTGATGACAAAGTAATCTATATATGAGTATATTGACATAGGAGCCAAGTAAGAATACTTGATTATAGGTCATACTCATCGTTAAGCACAAGTGGGGTTACCACTTTTACATAAGCATTAATGTGTTCATATACTTAGGAGATGCTTATACTCAAGTTGTAGAGTAAAGCTCCCCCTTGATATGATATCCCCACTAAGAGGGATCAACTAACCTTGGGTTTTGTCGTAGAAGACTTAGAGTAGGTGAAGTAGTGGTGGATGCTCAATGTTGATGAAGATCATCTTGAGTTGGGAGAAATCCTTGTTGTTTTCATACTCTTCTCACCTACATGTGTTAGTCCCAATGCAAAAGGAACATATGCAAGAATATCTATGGACATGGAGTGAAGCACACATGGGATAATGTCCAAAGATGCATTAATTACCTTGGTCCTTGCTTTCCTTTGAGGGAATGCTTGACTCATTGAACTATTGCATATGGTTGAGGTTGATTGCATATAGTTCTTGTCAAAATGAATGAGAGTGAATTTCATTGGCAGAGTCACCCCTGAAGAACTTCTAGTTCTTCCTCTGGGGAATCCACACCAAATTGATGGGATTCCTTGGAGTTGTGGTAGGACTTGTTGAGGTAGGGCTAGTAGTGTCATTGGGAATCCGCTTGACCTTAGGTTGGGGTTCTTCTTCAAATAGGTTAATGTCATCTTGAAGCTTTCCCTTGACTTTGTGGTCTTATGGTAGAAGGTCATCTTGTGAGCTTGTTCCTTTGGAGGGAGTGAACTTCTCCTCTTGGGTAACAAACTTGGGAGTGGGATATGGACCTTCTAGCCAAACATCTCCGTTGAAGTTGAACTAGCCAACACCTTGTTTCTTCCGATGTCCTCCTTGATTGCGCACAATTTCCTAAAATTCCTTACTTCCGGCAAGACACTTGAAGACACCCCTCTCCATAATCCCTTTCAATAGATCATTTTCTTGCTCAAGTATAACTTGGCTAAGATAATCGTTAGTAGAATCAATAGAGCTACTAGTAACAACATTATTGGATTTAGCTTTAGCATTGTTGTTACTAGATGAAGAAACCTTCTTGCCTTTGTTACTAGTGTTCCTAGGTTTAACTTGTGGAAAAAAGTTAGACAAGATTAATCATTTGGCTAGATAAGAATAACTCTTCTTCTTAACATCATCATTGATTTCTTTTAAGAATTCATGCTCTTGCTCCAACTTGATCTTCTCGAAGCTTAGCTTCTCATGGGTTCTTGCAAGCTCTCTATGATCTTCTAGAGTAGTATCATGGGCTAACTTAAGAGTTTTTAATTCTTGAGTTATTCGTTCAATTTCTTTCTTATCATCATCATTCGATTTCTCTTGACTAGCACGATAAATAGAAAGTTCATTTCAGTGCATTCACTAGCTTTATCTGGAAGCAAGTCATCTTCTCCGGACAAGTCATCCTCATCACTATAGAAATCAAGATACTCAGGATGTGATACCTTGGGGCCTTTAGCCATGAAGTAGTTTCCGACTCCCTCATTTGGTGAATCAAATAAGTCGTAGTAGTTGGTGGAAACAAGCGCAATTTCGGCAACACCTTCATCTTGACTATATTCGGAGTTGGAGTGGTAGCTTCTCTCAGAGTGGTGATCAGACTCGGAGCCAGAGACCCATTCACCAACATGAGCTTGATGTCTTCTTCTTGAACTGCTCTTGGTGTATTTGTCCTTCTTCTCCGATTCCTTGCCTCTCTATGAGTGTCTTCGTTCATAGTAATCTTCTCTGCTCCTTCTCTCTTTACGAGGTGACTCATCTCTTGAGATTCGTCTTCGAGTTGGAGTGATAGCTTCTCATCTTTGTTTGTAGGGAGCCGATCGTTCATTTGAGTAGTGTCCGGGCTTCCCACACTTGTAGCAGTTTCGGTCACGACTGGTCGAACGCTTCTCATCATGTCTTGAACTTGAGCTTGTATATTTGCCTCTACTCTTATAGAACTTGTTGAATTTTCTGACCATGAGGCTTATCTCTTCATAAGTGACAAGATTGTCTTTTGAAGTAGCGGGAGCATCACATGAAGCTTTATAAGCACCACTTGACTTGTTGTGCAACTTATCTTTGTCCTTGAGTGACATCTCATGAGCAACAATACTACCAATGCCTTCAGTTGGCTTGAGATCTTTGTAATTTGGCATCATTTGGATCTATGCGCACACAATGTCATACTTTCCATAAAGAGCTCTAAGTATATTCTTGATGATGAATTTGTTGGTCATCTCTTCGCTTCCTAAGACGGCAATCTCATTGGTGATGAGAGCTAGCCTAGAGTACATTTAAGCGACTCCTTCACTATCCTTCATCTTGAACTTGTCAAGCTCACTTTGAAGCACATCCAACTTAGATTCTCTCACAGAATCAGCACCTTCGTGCATATCAACCAAAGTATCCCAAATTTATTTTGCATTCTCAAGATGACTGATTTTGTTGAATTCTTTGGGGAAAATGCAGTTGAAGATGATCTCGCAGGCTTGAGCAATAAGTTGCAACATCTTTAGTTCATTAGCTTTCGCATCACGATCTGGTTCATGCCCTTCTCCAAAGAAGTTACCTTGCACACCAACATGAATAACAGCCCAAACATGAGGATTAAAGCCAAGTTTATGCATTTTCATTTTATGCTTCCAACTAGCAAAATTCGTGCCATCGAAGTAAGGACCTCTATGATGATAATTTCCTCACTAGATGTCATACTCTCCTAGGTTGCCAAACCAATGAATTGGAAACCAAAGCTCTGATACCATTTGTAGGATCGAAAGTATGTCTAGAGGGGGGTGATTAGACTACTTGACAAGATAACTTTTTTGCCTTTTTCCCAATTTTACTTGAGAGGCAGCTATGATAGTTATCACAAGTCAAGTACACCGTACACATCCAATTCTAATAGTATAGCAACGGAAAGTAAACATGCAAGTGTAAAGTAGAGGAGTGATCAAATGCATGAGGTTGACACGATGATTTTTGGCATGGTTCCGATAGGTGGCGCTAACGTACGTCCATGTTAGTGGAGACTTCTACCCAAGGAGGGCAACGGCTGCGAGAATCCACGCAGGGCTCCACCCACGGAGGGTTCACAAAGAAGCGGCCTTGTATATCCCACCACGCCTTATGTCCACATAGGAATAACCTTACCCACTGTATATCCTCACGAAGTAGGCGATCTCCTTGCCCTTACAAACATCTTGGTTCAACTCCACAACACGAAGTAGGAGGCTCCCAAGCGACACCTAACCAATCTAGGAGGCACCACCCTCCAAAAGGTAATAGATGGGGTAGATCAATTAACTCCTTGCTCTTGTGCTTCTAAAGATAGTCTCCTCAACAAAAATCACTCTCTCATAGAAGATGCATGGGAAGGAGAGGTTGATTTGGTGGAAAGCAGTTTGGGGAGGCTAGAGATCAAGTTTCAAATGATTGGATTGGAATATCTTGGTCTCAACACTTGAGTAGGTGGTTGTCTCTCAGAAAATAGATCTGGAAATAAACCGTGTGTTTTGAGTGCTTCTCCCCTGAATGAGAGGTGGTTGAAGGGGTATATAGGCAGCAGCCAAAATCCAACTGCTATAAACGAAAGTGCAAACTCGGTGACACTAAAGTTGACAACTCGATGGTACTGACTAGTACTAAAGGTGTGAACTTTAAATCTCGGTGAGACCGATATAGAACTCGGTGGCACAGAAAAGGTGACTAATGGTCCGATGACCAAACTCGGTGGCACTGAAACTCAAACTCGGAAATTCCGATTTTGTGTATCTTGGTAACATCATGTTGGTCACACTGAACTCGGTGGCACCGATGCAGTTTCGGTTGCACCGATTTGGTGGAAATGGCTAGGGTTCTGTCTGAGTTTCAAACTCAGTGGGTCCGATGTGGCAATGTTGGTGACACCGAATTTGTGAATGTGGAACTTGACCAGTGGATATGTGGGAAAATGACTGAGTGTTTGGTGGCTAACTTTGAGCATTTGAGCAATCAGTTAATTTTACTACCTCACCCCTTTTAATAGTACTAGCTTTCCTATGGACTCAAAAAGCGATTTCTCACAAATATATAATGAAGAGTCTTCTAGCTTGAAGCTTGAGCCAATATTATTCCTTTCTTGCATCAAAGGGTATCTCCACATATGCCTAGATTGGTTAGGTGCCGCTTGGGAACCTCCTACTTCATGTTGTGAAGTTGAACGAAGATGTTCGTAAGGGCAAGGAAACCGCCTACTTCCTGAAGATCTACTATGATTGAGGTTAGTCCTGTGTGGACGGAAGCCGTGGTGGAATAGACAAGGCCACTTCTTCATGGACCCCTTGTGGGTGGGGCCCTCCATGGACTGTCGTAGATGTTACCCTATGTGGTTTGAAGTCTCCACTAACATGGACGTTCGATAGCGCCACCTATCGGAACCATGCCAAAAATCGCAGTGTCAACTTCTTTGTGTTTGATCTTCCTGAACTCTACTCCTTACTACATGTGCAAAGTCTTTACTTACCGCTTCCATACTCGATGACTAGCATGTGTAGGGTGCACTAGACTTTTTAGAATCGCTAAAATTTGTGAACCATTAAATTGGGAAAAGGCTATGATTTTAATTTATGCAACTAGTTTATTCAACCCCCCTCTAGGCACCTCTTCTATCGATCTCACAATTGGTATCAGAGCATGGTCTCCAAAACCTTGGTTTAAACACTATTGGAGGAAGATGGGTGTGCCTAGTTTGGGGGAATATTAGCTATAGAGTGCCTATTCTTGACGGAGAGTATTTTAGACAATGGAATATCAGCAGTAGAGTTTGCGTTGACTGGGTCAATGTTGACTAGTCAACAGGGTCCACGGGGCCTAGCAGTCATAGACTTAGATATTTTATACCTCTTTTATTTTCTTAATATATTTGTGGGTCCACATGGCATCTGTTATTAGACTATCTTGGCACTAACTTTAATCCTAATCTAAACTAGTCCTAATTAAACAAGGGCCATAGTCGAGGCCAGCGCAGCAGCAGCTAGCGATGGGTGGCAGCAGCTTCGGCAGCAATAGCGAGAAGCGAGACGTCACGGCAGCAGCAGTGAGTAGAGGGAGCAGCAAGCATCGTTTAGCAGCAAAGGGGAACGACGACAATGGGTACGAGCAACAGAAGTAGGCGCACAATGGTGTGACGATATGGCCGAAGGGACACGGGCATGGCCAAGAGGGGCCGGGGCGCGGGGTGCGGAGGTCTGGGTGAGGACTGTGCGTGCTAGAGCTGCGGTAGCACGTGAAAGCGGAGGCATGGTCGAGAGCGGGCATGGGCGAGCGGGTAGCATGGGGGTGATACGTCTCAAATGTATCTATAATTTTTGATGGTTTCACGTTGTTATCTTGCCTTCTTTGTATGTTTTATGTACCATTTTATATATTTTTGGGACTAACTTATTAATTCAGTGCCAAGTGCCAGTTCCTGTTTTTTCCGTGTTTTTGACTCTTTTCAGATCTGATTTTGGAATGGAGTCCAAACGGAAGAAAAACCCTGAAATGATTTTTTTCCCGAACTGAAGAAGTCCAGGGGGCTTTTGGGCCAAGCCAGGTGGGCTCCAGGGAGCCCACAAGCCCCCACTCCGCCACCAGGGGGAGGCGGCGGTGGGCAGGCTTGTGGCCTCCCTGGCCGCCCCGTGACCTAGATCTTTGGCCTATAAATTCCCAAATATTCTGCAAAAAATCAGGGGAGCCTCGAAAATACTTTTCCGCCGCTGCAAGCTTCCGTTTCCGTGAGATCTCATCTGGAGACCCTTCCCGGCACCCTGCCGGAGGGGACTTTGGAGCTGGAGGGCTTCTTCATCATCATCATCGCCCCTCCAATGACCCGTGAGTAGTTCACTTCAGACCTACGGGTCCGTAGTTAGTAGCTAGATTGCTTCTTCTCTCTCTTGGATCTTCAATACAAAGTTCTCCATGATCTTCATGGAGATCTATCCGATGTAATCTTCTTTAGCGGTGTGTTTGTCGAGATCCGATGAATTATGGACTTGTGATCAGATTATCTATGATATATATTAGAGTCTTTGTTGATTTCTTATATGCATGATTTGATATCCTTGTAAGTCTCTCCGAGTCTTGGGTTTTGTTTGGCCAACTAGATCTATGATTCTTGCAATGGGAGAAGTGCTTGGTTTTGGGTTCTGCCATGTGGTGACCTTTCCTAGTGACAGTAGGGGAAGCAAGGCACACATCAAGCAGTTGCCATCAAGGGTAAAAAGAAGGGGTTTTTTTATCATTGGTTTGAGATTATCCCTCTACATCATGTCATCTTGCTTAAGGCGTTGCTCTGCTCTTATGGACTTAATACACTAGATGCATGCAGGATAGCGGTCGATGTGTGGAGTAATAGTAGTAGATGCAGAAAGTATCGGTCTACTTGTTTCGGACGTGATGCCTATAGAAATAATCATTGCATAGATATCGTCACGACTCTACACAGTTCTATCAATTGCTCGACAGTAATTTGTGTTGGAAATATGCCCTAGAGGCAATAATAATATGGTTATTATCATATTTCCTTGTTCATGATAATCGTCTATTGTTCATGCTATAATTGTATTAACAAGAAACAGTAATACATGTGTGAATAAATAGATCACAATGTGTCCCTAGCAAGCCTCTAGTTGGCTAGCTCGTTAGTCAATAGATGATCATGGTTTCCTGATCATGGGCATTAGATGTCATTGATAACGGGATCACATCATTGGGAGAATGATGTGATGGACAAGACCCAATCCTAAGCCTAGCACTAGATCGTATTGTTCGTATGCTAATGCTTTTCTAATGTCAAGTATCTTTTCCTTCGACCGTGAGATTGTGCAACTCCCGGATACCGTAGGAGTGCTTTGGGTGTATCAAACGTCACAACGTAACTGGGTGACTATAAAGGTGCACTACGGGTACCTCCGAAAGTGTCTGTTGGGTTGGTACGAATCGAGATCGGGATTTGTCACTCCGTGTGACGGAGAGGTATCTCTGGGCCCACTCGGTAGAACATCATCATGAGCTCAATGTGACTAAGGAATTAGTCACACGATGACGTGCTACGGAATGAGTAAAGAGACTTACCGGTAACGAGATTGAACAAGGTATAGGTATACCGACGATCGAATCTCGCGCAAGTTCTATACCGACAGACAAAGGGAATCGTATACGGGATTGATTGAATCCTTGACATCGTGGTTCATCCGATGAGATCATCGTTGCAGCAAGTGGGAGCCACCATGGGTATCCAGACCCCGGTGATGGTTGTTGGCCAGAGAGGTGTCTCGGTCATGTCTGCGTGTCTCCCGAACCCGTAGGGTCTACACACTTAAGGTTCGATGACGCTAGGGTTATAGGGAATTATTATACGAGGTTACCGAAAGTTGTTCGGAGTCCCGGATGAGATCCCGGACGTCACGAGGAGCTCCAGAATGGTCCGGAGGTAAAGATTGATATATAGGACAGATGGTTTTGGACACCGGAAGTGTTACGGGCGTCACCGGTAATGTACCGGGACCACCGGGACCACCGGAGGTGGCCTCGGGGAACCACCGAAGGGAGGCAGCGACCCCGGGATGTAAGGTAGGCCAAGTGGGGGTGGGAACCAGCCCCTAGGTGGGCTGGTGCGCCTCCCCACTCAGCCCATTGCGCAAGGGAGATAAAAGGGGGGGGGCAAACCCTAAGCCAGGTGGGCCTAAGGCCCACCAGTTGGTGTGCCACCCCCTCCTCCCCCTTCTGGCTGCCGCACCTCCCATCTGGGGGGGCTGCCGCACCCCCTAGGGTGGGAACCCTAGGGGTGGCACCCCCTCTCCCCTCCCCCTATATATAGTGGGCACTTTTGGCCATTGACGAGAGAGACTTTTCCCTCTCCCTCGGCGCAGCCCTGCTCTTCTTTCTCCTCCTCTCTGCCGGTGCTTGGCGAAGCCCTGCCGGGAGACCTCGTCTCTCCATCGACACCACGCCGTCGTGCTGCTGGAGTTCTTCCCCAACCACTCCCTCCTCCTTTCTGGATCAAGGTGCGGGAGACGTCACCGGGCTGCACGTGTGTTGAACGCGGAGGTGCCGTAGTTCGGCACTAGATCAGAATCGCTGCGAGTACGACTCCATCAACCGCGTTCTAGCAACGCTTCCGCTTAGCGATCTTCAAAGGTATGAAGATGCTCTTACCCCTCTCTCATTGCTGGTCTCTCCATAGGAAGATCTGAATATGCGTAGGAAAATTTTGAATTTATTCTACGTTACCCATCAGTGGCATCCGAGCCAGGTTTTCTATGCGTAGATTCTATGCACGAGTAGCACACAAAGGTTGTGGGCGATGATTTGTCAATTTGCTTGCCGCTACTAGTCTTATTAATTTCCGGCGGTATTGTGGGATGAAGCGGCCCGGACCGACTTTACACGTACGCTTACGTGAGACTGGTTCCACCGACAGACATGCACACCGTGCATAAAGGTGGCTAGCGGGTGTCTGTCTCTCCTACTCTAGTCGGATTGGATTTGATGAAAAGGGTCCTTATGAAGGGTAAATAGCTTTGGCATATCATCGTTGTGGCTTTCACGTAGGTAAGAAGGCGTTCTTGCTAGAAACCCAAATCAGCCACGTAAAACTTGCAACAACAATTAGAGGATGTCTAACTTGTTTTTGCAGGGTTTGACATGTGATGTGATATGGCCAAAGTTGTGATGTTGCATGTATGATGTATGAGATGATCATGTTATTGTAATAGGTTTCACGACTTGCATGTCGATGAGTATGACAACCGGCAAGAGCCATAGGAGTTGTCTTAATTTATTGTATGAGATGCAACGCCATGTGCTTACTACTTTTACTTCATTGCTAACCGTTAGCTATAGTAGTAGTGATAGTAGTAGTTGGCGTGACGACTTCACGGAGACACGATGATGGAGATCATGATGATGGAGATCATGGTGTCATGCCGGTGACGATGATGATCATGCGATGCCTGAAGATGGACATCGAAAGAGCAAAGATGATAATGGCCATATCATGTCACTATATGATTGCATTGTGATGTTTATCATGTTTTACATCTTGTTGCTTAGAACGACGGTAGCATAATAAGATGATCCCTCTTAAAATTTCGAGAACGTATTCCCCTAAGTGTGCACCGTTGCGAAGGTTCGTTGTCTCGAAGCACCACGTGATGATCGGGTGTGATAGATTCTAACGTTCGCATACAACGGGTGTAAGCCAGATTTACACACGCGAAACACCTAGGTTGACTCGACGAGCTTAGCATGTACAGACATGACCTTGAATACACGAGACCGAAAGGTCAAACATGAGTCGTATGGTTGAATACGATCAGCATGGAGTTGCTCACCATGGTGACTAGTCCGTCTCACGTGATGATCGGACACGGGTTAGTCAACATGGATCATGTATCACTTAGATGACTAGAGGGATGTCGATTTAAGTGGGAGTTCATACTTAATTTGATTAAATGAACTTAATTGTCAGGAACTTAGTCTAAAAGTTGTCTTTATAAATTTGGTAGATGTCCAACGTCAAACTCAATTTCAACGCATTTCTAGAGAAAAACAAGCTGAAAGATGATGGTAGCAACTATGCGGACTGGGTTCGCAACCTGAAGCTCATCTTTGAAGCAGCTAAAAAGGCTTATGTCCTTGATGCGCCGCTAGGTGACCCTCCCGCTCCTGCAGCAGCCCAGGGCATTCTGAACGTCTGGCAAACGCGGAGTGATGACTACTCTCTGGTTAGGCGTGGCATGTTATACAGTTTAGAAATGGGGCTCCAAAGGCGTTTTGAGCAACACGGGGCATATGAGATGTTCCAGGAGCTGAAGCTAGTTTTTCAAGCTCATGCCCGTGTCGAGAGATATGAAGTCTCCGACAAGTTCTTTAGCTGTAAGATGGAGGAGAACAGTTCTGTCAGTGAGCACATACTCAAAATGTCTGGGTTACACGGTCGTCTGACTTCACTTGGAGTCGAACTTCCGGATGATGCTATAATTGACAAAATCCTCCAGTCTCTCCCACCAAGCTACAAAGGCTTTGTGCTTAACTACAACATGCAAGGGATGGAGAAGACCATTCCCGAGTTGTACTCGATGCTCAAGTCTGCAGAAGTAGAAATCAAGAAAGAGCATCAAGTGCTGATGGTCAACAAGACCACTAGTTTCAAGAAAAGAAAGGGTAAGAAGAACTTCAAGAAAGACGACAAAGCTGTTGCCACGCCCGGTAAGCCAGATGCTAGGAAGAAGAAAAAGAATGGACCCAAGCCTGAGACTGAGTGCTTCTATTGCAAGGGAAAAGGTCACTGGAAGCGGAACTGCCCCAAATACTTAGCAGACAAGAAGGCCGACAACGTTAAAGGTATATGTGATATACATGTTATTGATGTGTACCTTACCAGCGCTCGTAGTAGCTCCTGGGTATTTGATACTGGTGCTGTTGCTCACATTTGCAACTCAAAGCAGGAACTGTGGAATAAGCGGAGATTGGCCAAGGACGAGGTGACGATGCGCGTTGGGAATGGTTCAAAGGTCGATGTGATCGCCGTCGACACGCTACCTCTACGTCTACCATCGGGATTAGTTTTAAACCTTAATAATTGTTATTTAGTACTAGCTTTAAGCATGAACATTGTATCAGGGTCTTGCTTAATGCGAGACGGCTACTCATTTAAGTCAGAGAATAATGGTTGTTCTATTTATATGAGTGATATGTTTTATGGTCATGCTCCGCTGGTGAATAGTTTATTCTTGATGAATCTCGATCGTGATGTTACACATATTCATAGTGTGAGTACCAAAAGATGTAAAGTTGATAATGATAAGCCCACATACTTGTGGCACTGCCGCCTTGGTCATATCGGCGTTAAGCGCATGAAGAAGCTCCATACTGATGGACTATTAGAGTCTCTTGACTTTGAATCATTTAACACATGCGAACCGTGCCTCATGGGCAAGATGACTAAGACTCCATTCTCAGGAATGATGGAGAGAGCAACCGACTTATTGGAAATAATACATACTGATGTGTGTGGTCCAATGAACGTTGAAGCTCGCGGTGGTTATCGTTATGTTCTCACTCTCACCGATGATTTGAGTAGGTATGGGTATATCTACTTGATGAAGCACAAATCTGAGACGTTTGAAAAGTTCGAGGAATTTCAGAGTGAGGTTGAGAATCAACGTGACAGAAAAATCAAATGTCTATGATCTGATCGTGGAGGAGAATATTTGAGTCACGAGTTTGGCACACACCTAAGGAAGTGTGGAATCGTTTCACAACTGATGCCGCCTGGCACACCGCAACGCAACGGAGTGCCTGAACGTCGTTATCGCACTTTATTAGATATGGTACGATCTATGATGTCTCTTACCGACTTACCGCTATCATTTTGGGGATACGCATTAGAAACTGCAGCATTCACTTTAAATAGGGCACCGTCTAAATCCGTTGAAACGACACCGTATGAACTATGGTTTGGCAAGAAACCTAAGTTGTCGTTTCTTAAAGTTTGGGGCTGCGATGCTTATGTGAAGAAACTTCAACCAGAAAAGCTCGAATCCAAAGCGGAGAAATGCGTATTCATAGGATACCCTAAGGAAACTATTGGGTATACCTTCTATCTTAGATCCGAAGGTAAAACCTTTGTTGCCAAGAACGGATCCTTTCTAGAGAAAGTGTTTCTCTAGAAAGAAGTAAGTGGGAGGAAGGTAGAACTTGATGAGGTAATTACACCCCCTCTTGAACAGGATAGTAGCGCAGCGCGGGAAGTTGTTCCTGTGGCGCCTACACCGACTGAAGAGGAAGTTAATGATGATGATCATGAAGCTTCGGATCAAGTTACTACTGAACCGCGAAGGTCCACAAGGGCATGCTCCGCACCAGAGTGGTACGGCAACCCTGTGATGGAAATCATGTTGTTAGACAACGGTGAACCTTCGAACTATGAAGAAGCGATGGTGGGCCCGGATTCCAACAAATGGCTTGAGGCTATGAAATCCGAGATAGGATCCATGTATGAGAACAAAGTATCGACTTTGGTGGACTTGCCCGATGACCGGCGATCCATAGAAAATAAATGAATCTTCAAGAAGAAGACTGATGCAAACGGTAATGTAACCGTTTACAAAGCTCGACTTGTCGCAAAGGGTTTTCGGCAAATTCAAGGAGTTGACTACGAAGAGACTTTCTCTCCCGTAGCGAAGCTGAAATCAGTCCGAATCATGTTAGCAATTGCCGCCTTTTATGATTATGAAATTTGGCAAATGGACGTCAAAACAACGTTCCTTAACGGGAACCTCAAGGAAGAGTTGTATATGATGCAACCAGAAGGTTTTGTGGACCCTAAGGGTGCTAACAAAGTGTGCAAGCTCCAGCGCTCCATCTATGGGCTGGTGCAAGCATCTCGGAGATGGAACATTCGCTTTAATGAGGTGATTAAAGCGTTTGGGTTCATACAGGTTTACGGAGAAGCCTGTCTGTACAAGAAAGTGAGTGGGAGCTCTGTAGCTTTCCTCATACTGTATGTGGATGACATATTATTGATGGGGAATAATATAGAGATGTTGGAGAGCATAAAGGCCTATTTGAACAGAGTTTTTCAATGAAGGACCTTGGAGAAGCTGCATACATATTAGGCATCAAGATCTATAGAGATAGATCGAGACGCCTCATAGGTCTTTCGCAAAGTACATACCTTGGCAAGATATTGAAGAAGTTCAATATGGAAAACTCAAAGAAAGGGTTCTTGCCAGTTTTACAAGGTATGAGATTGAGTAAGACTCAGTCACGGACCACGGCAGCAGATAGAGAGAAGATGAGTTCTGTCCCCTACGCTTCAGCCGTGGGCTCTCTAATGTATGCCATGCTGTGTACCAAACCTGATATAAACCTTGCCATAAGTTTGGTAGGGAGGTACCAAAGTGATCCAGGTATGGAACACTGGACAGCGGTCAACAATATCCTTAAGTACCTGAAAAGGACTAAGGAAATGTTTCTCGTTTATGGAGGTGACGAAGATCTCGTCGTAAAGGTTTACGTCGACGCTAGCTTCGACACAGATCCGTATGACTCTAAGTCACAGACCGGATACGTATATGTGTTAAATGGTGGGGCAGTGAGCTGGTGCAACAGCAAGCAAGAATTCGTGGCAGCATCTACATGTGAAGCGGAGTACATAGCTGCTTCAGAAGCGGCTCATGAAGGAATTTGGATGAAGGAGCTCATCACCGACCTTGGAGTGGTTCCAAGCACGTCGGGTCCTATGACACTCTTCTGTGATAACACTGGAGCCATTGCCATAGCCAAGGAGCCCAGGTTTCACCGGAATACGAAGCACATCAAACGCCGCTACAACTCCATCCAGAACCATGTCCAGAGTGGAGTGATAGATATTTGTAAAGTACACACGGATCTGAATATTGCACACCCGTTGACTAAACCTCTTCCACGAGCAAAACATGATCAACACCATAATGCTATGGGTGTTCGATACATCACAATGTAACTAGATTATTGACTCTAGTGCAAGTGGGAGGCTGTTGGAAGTATGCCCTAGAGGCAATAATAATATGGTTATTATCATATTTCCTTGTTCATGATAATCGTCTATTGTTCATGCTATAATTGTATTAACAGGAAACAATAATACATGTGTGAATAAATAGATCACAATGTGTCCCTAGCAAGCCTCTAGTTGGCTAGCTCGTTTGTCAATAGATGATCATGGTTTCCTGATCATGGGCATTAGATGTCATTGATAACGGGATCACATCATTGGGAGAATGATGTGATGGACAAGACCCAATCCTAAGCCTAGCACTAGATCGTATTGTTCGTATGCTAATGCTTTTCTAATGTCAAGTATCTGTTCCTCTGACCGTGAGATTGTGCAACTCCCGGATACCGTAGGAGTGCTTTGGGTGTATCAAACGTCACAACGTAACTGGGTGACTATAAAGGTGCACTACGGGTACCTCCAAAAGTGTCTGTTGGGTTGGTACGAATCGAGATCGGGATTTGTCACTCCGTGTGACGGAGAGGTATCTCTGGGCCCACTCGGTAGAACATCATCATGAGCTCAATGTGAGTAAGGAATTAGTCACACGATGACGTGCTACGGAACGAGTAAAGAGACTTACCGGTAACGAGATTGAATAATGTATAGGTATACCGACGATCGAATCTCGGGCAAGTTCTATACCGACAGACAAAGGGAATCGTATACGGGATTGATTGAATCCTTGACATCGTGGTTCATCCGATGAGATCATCGTGGAGCAAGTGGGAGCCACCATGGGTATCCAGACCCCGGTGATGGTTGTTGGCCAGAGAGGTGTCTCGGTCATGTCTGCGTGTCTCCCAAACCCGTAGGGTCTACACACTTAAGGTTCGATGACGCTAGGGTTATAGGGAATTATTATACGAGGTTACCGAAAGTTGTTCGGAGTCCCGGATGAGATCCCGGACGTCACGAGGATCTCCGGAATGGTCCGGAGGTAAAGATTGATATATAGGACGGATGGTTTTGGACACCGGAAGTGTTTCAGGCGTCAGCGGTAATGTACCGGGACCAACGGGACCACCGGAGGTGGCCCCAGGGGACCACCGAAGGGGGGCAATGACCCCGGGAGGTAAGGTGGGCCAAGTGGGGGTGGGAACCAGCCCCTAGGTGTGCTGGTGCGCCTCCCCACTCAGCCCATTGCACAAGGGAGAGAATGGGGGGGGGGCAAACCCTAAGCCAGGTGGGCCTAAGGCCCACCAGTTGGTGTGCCACCCCCTCCTCTCCCTTTTGGCCGCCGCACCTCCCATCTGGGGGGGCTGCCGCACCCCCTAGGGTGGGAACCCTAGGGGTGGCACCCCCTCTCCCCTCCCCTATATATAGTGGGCACTTTTGGCCATTGGCGAGAGAGACTTTTCCCTCTCCCTCGGTGCAGCCCTGCTCTTCTTTCTCCTCCTCTCTGCCGGTGCTTGGCGAAGCCCTGCCGGGAGACCTCGTCTCTCCATCGACACCACGCCGTCGTGCTTCTGGAGTTCTTCCCCAACCTCTCCCTCCTCCTTGCTGGATCAAGGTGCGGGAGACGTCACCGGGCTGCACGTGTGTTGAACGCGGAGGTGCCGTAGTTCGGCACTAGATCGGAATCGCTGCGAGTATGACTCCATCAACCGCGTTCTAGCAACGCTTCCGCTTAGCAATCTTCAAAGGTATGAAGATGCTCTTACCCCTCTCTCGTTGCTGGTCTCTCCATGGGAAGATCTGAATATGCGTAGGAAAATTTTGAATTTATGCTACGTTACCCATCAATTTGTTCACCCACCGTCTACTTGCTTTCATGAGAGAAGCCACTAGTAAACACTACGGCCCCCGGGTCTATTCACATCCATCGTTTACATCTCCGCTTTTACTTTGCTTTGTTACTTTGTTGCTTTCAGTTCTCACTTGGCAAACAATCTATAAGGGATTGACAACCCCTTCATAGAGTTGGGTGCAAGCTTTTGTGTTTGTGCAGGATCTTGAGATACTCTTCCGCCGGATTAATACCTTGGTTCTCAAACTGAGGGACATACTTACCGTCGCTGTGCTACATCACCCTTTCTGCTTCGAGGGAACACCAACGCAAGGCTCGACGGCCACGAGGTAAATCATTTGCATACTTGCCTAGGAAGTCCCTTAAGGCGTAGCCGCAGCTGAAGTATTCCTGGTGCCGTCGACACAACTATTTCTGGCGCCGTTGCAAGGGATACACAACAGCCATCAGAAGTATTTCTAGCGCCGTTGCCGGGGAGGAGAAATCAAGATCTATCCAAGTAGGTCTCACAAACTCTTCTCTTGCATTTACTTTTGTTGCCAGTTGCCTCTTGTTTTCCTCTCCCCCACTTCACATTTGCCGTTTTCATTTGCCTTTTTCCGTTCGCCCTTCTTTCGCTCGCTTTCTGTTTGCTTGTGTTACCATGTGCCTTCTTTTAGCTTGCATCTTTGCTTGCTAAAAATCCATTGATATGGATCATCATCCACTAGCTAATATCTTTAAGAGACCCACTAGTGTGGAACAAATTGCTAGTGAGTTTAGGGCAATTGACTATTTCTTTGGAGTTTTGCGTAAGATGCGTGAATCTGAAAATTGTGAGGAAGAAATTCATGAAGTGATTCACGAGGGCTCCTTGGATGAAAAGCATGATTGCAATGATTTCACTATAAATCCTATTAGTGACAATCATGCTAAAATTATGCAAAACCCTAAGCTTGGGGATGCTAGTTTTGCTTTGACCACTATTTGTTGCACTAATCATGATTGGGGTGATGATCTTTCTTATGATCTTGAAAATTTGTTCAAACCTCATGATGAATATGATATTTGCAACAATATTGGAAGTGGGTTTGGAGACGTCATGACTTTGGTTGATGATAATCCCACTATTTTTGAAGAGCATAAACTTTGCATGCATGTGGATCATGAAAAGAATATCCTTTGTGATAGTTACATTGTTGAATTCGAATATGATCCCACATGTAACTGCTATGAGAGAGGAAAATATTGTGGTAGAAACTTTCATGTTACCAAATTACCTCTCGTTATATTGAAATTGCTATTATCTCTTTCTTCTTCCTTGCATATGGCAACTATTGGTTGTCTTGACAATCTGTTTTCCTATAAAATGCCTATGCATAGGAAGTATTAGACTTATATGTGATTTTCACATGCTTTAGGATGCTCTCGTTGTGCTTCAATTCTTGTCTTTTGTGAGAGCGTCATTGAATGCCTAGCTAAGGGCGTTAAACAAAAGCGCTTGTTGGGAGGCAACCCAACAGATCTATCCTTTTTCTTTCTGTTTTCTGTTTTCCACACTTTCATAATTCTGTTATGATTGTCTTTTTTGTGTTTCTTTTTGCGTTCGTGCCAAGCAAAACCGTTATGATTAGTCTTGGGGATGATCGTTTGGTCATGCTGGAAAAGACAGAAACTTTATGCTCACGAAAAGAATTGTCATTTTTTTTCTGAAAGAGCTTTTGAGTTCATTATTTTTGTTGCTGATTGCTACGCATATTCTTAATACTGTCATAATGTTTCAGAATTTTTTAAGTAACAGAGGTACACGAAATATACAGATTGCTACAGACTGGTATGCTGTTGACAGATTCTGTTTTTGTTGTGTTGGTTGCTTATTTTGATGAAACTATGAATAGTATCGGGGGGGGGGGTATTAGCCATGGAAGATTGAAAGTACAGTAACCCAACATCAGCACAAGTAGAATTTAAGTTTGCTACAGTACCTAAGGAAGTGGTGGTTTGCTTTCTTGTACTAATGTTATCACGAGTTTCTGTTTAAGTTTCGTGTTGTGAAGTTTTCAAGTTTTGGGTGAAGTTCTTATGGACAAAAAGATAAAGGGTGGCAAGATCTCAATCTTGGGGATGCCCAAGGCACCCCAAGAGATTCAAGGATGTCGTAAAATCCTAAGCTTGGGGATGCCCCGGGAAGGCATCCCCTCTCCCGTCTTCAATCCATCGGTAACGTTACTTGGGGCTATATTTTTATTCACCACATGTTATGTGTTTTTTCTTGGAGCGTCTTGTATCGTAGGAGTCTTTTATTTTTTTTGTGACACAATCATCCTTGCTGCACACCTAGAGAGAGAGACATGCACACACTGTGATTTTGTCGAGCTTCACTTATATCTTTTGGTAGACAATTCAGCTCACATGTGCTTCACTTATATCTTTTGAGCTAGATACTTTTTCTCTATGTGCTTCACTTATACCTTTTAGAGCACAGCGGTGCGTGGCTTGGTAGTTGGTCTATGCTTTGAAAGTAGTCTCAAAAGGGGTAGTTATCCAAAGGGATACGAAAACTTCCACCTTCATGTGCATTGAATAGTTAGAGAAGTTTGATTCATCTCAATTAGTTTTGAGTTGTGGTTATGGTAATAATTGAAGTCATGTTAGTAAGGTGTTGTGGATCTAGAAATACTTGTGTTGAAGTTAGTGATTCCCGTAGCATGCACGTATGGTGAACCGCTATGTGATGAAATCTGAGCATGATTAGTATATTGATTGTCATCCTTTGCGTGGCGGTCGGGATCGCGCGATGGTTCATACCTACCAATCCTTCCCCTAGGAGTATGCGTTGAATGCTTTGTTTCGATTACCAATAAAACTTTTGCAACAAGTATATGAGTTCTTCATGACTAATGTTGAGTCCATGGTTTAGATGCACTTTCACCTTCCACCATCACTATCTTCTTAGTGCCGCGCAACTTTCGCCGGTGCACAAAACCCACCATTAGCCGCCCTCAAAACAGCCACCATACCTACCTACTATGGCTTTTGCAAGGTCATTCCGAGATATATTGCCATGCAACTACCACCATGATATGTGCCACCACGTCTACATTGCCTTTTCACGATCGTAAGATAGCTAGCATGATGTTTCCATTGATGTCTATGCCATGCTAGATCATTGCCACGGTACACTACCGAAGGCATTCCATATAGAGTCATAATTGCTCTAAGTTTTGAGTTGAAAGTGTGATGATCATCATTATTGGAGCATTGTCCCATGTGAGGAAATAAAAGAGGCCAAAGAAGCCCATAAAAAAAGAGGCCAAAGAGCCCACCAAAATAAAAATAAAAAAATGAGAGAAAAAGAGAGAAGGGACAATGCTACCACTTTTTCCACACTTGTGCATATTGAGCACCATGATCTTCATGATTGAGAGTCTCTCATTTTGTCACCACCATATAGCTAGTGGGAAATTCTCATTATATAACTTGGCTTGTATATTCCAATGATAGGCTTCCTCAAAATTGCCTTAGGTCTTCGTGAGCAAGCAAGTTGGATGCACACCCACTAGTTTTCTTTAAGAGCTTTCACATACTTGTAGCTCTAGTGCATTATTTGTATGGCAATCCCTACTCACTCACATTGATATCTATTGATGAGCATCTCCACAGCTCATTGATATGCCTAGTTAATGTGACTATCTTCTCCTTTTTTGTCTTGCAACCTCCACCACATTCCACACCATCAATAGTGCTATAACCATGGCTCACGCTCATGTATTGCGTGAGAGTTGAAAATGTTTGAGAAACTAAAGGTGTGAAACAATTACTTGGCCAATACCGGGGTTGTACATGATTTAAATTCGTTGTGCAATGATGATAGAGCATAGCCAGACTATATAATTTTGTAGGGATAACTTTCTTTTGGCCTTGTTATTTTGAAAGTTCATGATTACTTTGCCAGTTTGCAAGAATTATTATTGTTTCCACGTCAATAGCAAACTATTGTTTTGAATCTAATGGATCTGAACATTCACGTCACATAAGAGGAATTACAATGGACACCTATGCTAGGTAGCATGAAAGCATCAAAAATTCATTCTTACCACTTCCCTACTCGAGGACGAGCAGGAGTTAAGCTTGGGGATGCTTGATACGTCTGAAACGTATCTATAATTTTTGATGGTTTCACGTTGTTATCTTGCCTTCTTTGTATGTTTTATGTACCTTTTTATATCTTTTTGGGACTAACTTATTAATTCAGTGCCAAGTGCCAGTTCCTGTTTTTCCGTGTTTTTGACTCTTTTCAGATCTGATTTTGGAACGGAGTCCAAACGGAAGAAAAACCCCGAAATGACTTTTTCTCGAACAGAAGAAGTCCCCACTTTTGGGCCAAGCCAGGTGGTCTCCAGGGAGCCCACAAGCCCCCACTCCGCCACCAGGGGGGAGGCGGCGGTGGGCAGGCTTGTGGCCTCCCTGGCCGCCCCCTGACCTAGATCTTTGGCCTATAAATTCCCAAATATTTTGCAAAAAATCAGGGGAGCCTCGAAAATACTTTTCCGCCGCCGCAAGCTTTCGTTTCCGCAAGATCTCATCTGGAGACCCTTCCCGGCACCCTGCCGGAGGGGACTTTGGAGCTGGAGGGCTTCATCATCATCATCATCGCCCCTCCAATGACTTGTGAGTAGTTTACTTCAGACCTATGGGTCGGTAGTTTCTAGCTAGATGGCTTCTTCTCTCTCTTGGATCTTCAATACAAAGTTCTCCATGATCTTCATGGAGATCTATCCGATGTAATCTTCTTTGGCGGTGTGTTTGTCGAGATCCGAGGAATTGTGGACTTGTGATCAGATTATCTATGATATATATTTGAGTCTTTGTTGATTTCTTATATGCATGATTTGATATCCTTGTAAGTCTCTCCAAGTCTTGGGTTTTGTTTGGCCAACTAGATCTATGATTCTTGCAATAGGAGAAGTGCTTGGTTTTGGGTTCTGCAATGTGGTGGCCTTTCCCAGTGACAGTAGGGGCAGCAAGGCACACATCAAGCAGTTGCCATCAAGGGTAAAAATACGGGGTTTTTATCATTGGTTTGAGATTATCCCTCTACATCATGTCATCTTGCTTAAGGCGTTACTCTGTTCTTATGGACTTAATACACTAGATGCATGTTGGATAGCGGTCGATGTGTGGAGTAATAGTAGTAGATGCAGAAAGTATCAGTCTATTTGTTTCGGACGTGATGCCTATAGAAATAATCATTGCATACATATCGTCACGACTCTGCACAGTTCTATCAATTGCTCGACAGTAATTTGTTCACCCACCATTTACTTGCTTTCATGAGAGAAGCCACTAGTAAACACTATGGCCCCCGGGTCTATTCATATCCATCGTTTACATCTGCGCTTTTACTTTTCTTTGTTACATTGTTGCTTTCAGTTCTCACTTGGCAAACAATCTATAAGGGATTGACAACCCCTTCATAGCGTTGGGTGCAAGCTTTTGTGTTTGTGCAGGATCTTGAGATACTCTTCCGCCAGATTAATACCTTGGTTCTCAAACTGAGGGAAATACTTACCGTCGCTGTCCTACATCACCCTTTCGGCTTCGAGGGAACACCAACGCAAGGCTCCAAGGCCACGGGGGAAATCCTTTGCATACTTTCCTAGGAAGTCCCTTAAGGTGTAGCCCCAACAGAAGGATTCCTGGTGCCGTCGACACAACTATTTCTAGCGCCGTTGCAAGGGATACACAATAGCCATCAGGGGGGCTGCGGGCAACGTGGGGGCGAGGTGGGGGTGCATCCACGAGCGTGCAGGAACGCCAAGCGCGACCAGGGGCTAGGGGAGTGCGAGAAAAGTCAAAGTGACCACAAGCTCGCTGGGAGCTCGAGCGTGGTGTCGCGGTAGCCAACAATGGGGGAAATGGAAGGTGGAGAAGGAGAATGGACACGGGTTTCACGTCGGAGCTCGGTTGTGTGCTTGGAGAGGTCATGGAGGCATCGGAGCAGAGGGACAACAGCGAGGTAGCGACGATGGTGGCCGGCTGTGGGGTGCCGGCAGGGAGGGCCAGCATCGACGGGGAGTAGCGGCGCGGGGCGGCCTGGGGTGGCACCGGCAAGGAACGGTCGACGATGGTGTCGGGGAGGGCCGACAGAACAAGGCGTTTGGCGGCGGGGGGTTCGATCCCGATCTAGATCGAGAGGGAGGAGAGAGAGGTGGGGCGGGGGCGAGTCAGGTGTGGGGAGTGGGATGTCGGTGGGAACGGTGGGGCCGGTTTAGCCCTGAGTGGGCGAGTGGAGGGAAGGTGGGCCGACGTGGTAGGTTGGCTGGTTGGGGGGGGGGGTTGCCCTTTTTTATTCATTTTATTTTTATGTTTTATTCTACAGTTTTTGTTTTAAATATTTTTAGAAAAATTGCACTTCGTAAAAATATGGCACATGGCCAAATATTAAAACCATAATATCTAACTATGCCATAAGAAGTTTGGGGCCCTTTTGAAACTATTTGAATACTCTAAAATTTAAAAGGAGATCTTAATAATTGATTTGGTCGTTGTTATATAAATTTGAGGCACCAAAATAATTTATAAGAATGTGGATTACAATATTATAATTGCTTATGAAATATCTGCATGCCATCCATGATTTTAGTTTCATTGTTTGATAAAATATTAATTCACTTATTAAATGAATTTTGAAATTCACAGGAATCCTAAATGAGGAATGGTTCCAAGGTTGATCATGCAGTGTCGAACAACATGATTAACTTAATCATGGTGATCACGGTAGCCTGATTACATGGATTACTGTAGCATGACACTGGGGGCGTCACAACTCTCCACCACTAAAATAAATTCTCGTCCGGAGAATTAAGAAGTAGAAGATAAGGAGGGAAACGTTTGGTTAAGAAATTCTAACGAGCCTTCTCGGTCTTGTTTGTCCTTCCCGAAGAAATTCATCCCTTTCGTCGAAGTCTTCAATTCTCCGACTTACGTCATACTGATGAGTTTTTCATCCTTCCCTCGGGATCTCCATCGTCCTACGAATGCAATATTAGGGAAAAACATTGGAAGAACGTACCTAAGCAAAGTTGGGCATCTGATGGCAAACTCATAGAAGAGGACATGAATTATTCCTCAAGTTGTAACTCATGGAATCCATTGGGAATAATATGCGATGGTACAAAGGTTTCAAACGGTTAGGCAATCGTTTGATGCCTGAACATATATGAAAGGGGGGGGGTAGAGAAACGGAATAAATATTGCATCTGATACAAGAATAGATCGTCCCATTGAACGGTGCTCGGAAATTTCATACGAATCCAAGTGTAAAGGATACTTTGGAGCCAAAGATGTACAGGAGAGTCAGGTTTCAATCTTGTTGAACTTGGGTTATGGGTCCACCATGTGGGTTAAAGAGTAGGCACAACGGTGACATCTTGCACGGTCTTAGTAGCAAGACATGTTAGAGGTTAGCTTGTATGTTATGTTGGCAACAACGTCGGTGCCAAGGGCGGGGGACGAATAAAACCATTTCTTGCTCTTTGAAACGAGTCGGACCAATAGGCAAAGTTCTCGTCCATCGGCGGCTACTGGAATGTTATCCACCATAGTAACAGGGTCTTACTGACAGAGTTGTTCTTCGAGGTTTTTACCTAAGTAGGGAATTACCACTGCTCAAATAAGTTAGAATACAAGAAAAGGCTAAACAGGCCAAATGAAGGAATTGTGTTCACACACAAGTATTAGAGTATACCCTTCCCAAGGAAAACAGAGCATGGAATACATGAGAGGTCATCAAGTACATAACCATTTAGATAAGGGGCAAGGAGAAACATGATGCTTATCCATACAATAATGTTGGATAATTGATCAAGAAAATTTTAGCATTGCGCTTCCATTGTTCGTGTTGACCTTTGAAGTACACATTCGTGCTTAAAGGTAGCATCGACATGGTCATCAAATAACGGTTGGACTTTGGGTACACCAAGGATCCATCAGGAACAACTTATAAACTAACTCATACAATTTCCTCACGAGAGAATGGCTAACCTTACTGTCGGGGAAACCGGCACCCATGGGAAACTCGAGGAGTACCTTGATCGTTCGGCGGGGAGAGAGAGATACGGCGTCGAGAGCGAAGCTAACGATAAACACCGGCAAGACCCTTTACCCAGGTTCGGGCCGCTTGGCGCGTAAAACCCTACTCCTGCTTAGTTTGTATTATGTGTTTACTATAGGGTGATTTGCTACAATAACTTAGTGGGTGATTAGGGAGTCTCCGATCCCAAACATTCCCCCCTTAAGAATGAGCCTTGGGCCTCCTTTTATAGGCAAAGGGGTCGCCAACAGTGTGCTCACGGGGTGAATAGTGAACACTATTCACCGCTCTACTTCTTCGGTGGTGTTAGGGGCAGTAAATGCCTTGTCTGACCCCTGACCTGCCGCAAGGTGGTCGCGACAAGTATCTAGGTGAATCGACACCTGGGTCTTGTGCTGGCACACGAGGGATGTGCTGGAGCGGTTGCATTGTGGTAGAAACGGGGGAGGACACCTGGCGCGGGAAAGGGGCTTGCTGGCCTGGAGTGTCTGTTGGGTGACTTGATCACCTTCCCGGCAAGGAGGGCTTGCCGGGGGCTTTTAACACTTTCCCGGCAAGGAGGGCTTGCCGGGGGCTTCGCCAATCAGTGCAAGCCTTCCCCGCAAGGAAGGCTTGCCGGGATCTTGCTAATCTTTGGGAGCCTTCCTGGCGAAATGGGCTTGCAGGGACCTTGGTAATCTTCCCGGCAAGGAGGGCTTGTCGGGGACATGCATTTGGAGCCCTTGTACTCCACGCCCCATGAAGAGAGGGAAGGGCGTGGCCTTGGTGGGTCTTGGATTTCCTTTCAGATGTTCTTCGCAGTGCACTGCCGTCAAGGGCGTTGCTGATGCCCGTGCACAAGTCTGGGGCTCAAGGGACCCCAATCTCTAGTGCACCGACACGAGCGCTCGGGCGTGGGCCACGCACGCGCACGGGGCTTTGCTGGGTCAGGCCCAAAGTAGTGCACGGGCTTCCTCGGAACGGGACTTTGTAGCTTCGGAGCCATTGCAGGCGGCCCTTCCCAACGTTGCGCATCAAGCGCGCGAGGCGGAGAAGTGCGCGCATAGTAGCCTCCCCACCACCCGACTCGTTATTGCCACGCGTGAAGCATGCGTAGTAAAGGTCAGGCAAGTGGCGTTCGTGGCCATAAAGGTTGCAGTCGTTGGAGGGCCCACCTCCGCATGCATTGGTGCAGCAGGGCGGTTCCCTGCTCGCCCGTGATAATGGGTGATTGGGCGAGAGGGGCGGCGGTTTATGGAGTGAGGGGAGTGATAACCCTCAAGTATAGAGGATCGCAACAGTTTTCGAGGGTAGAGTATTCAACCCAAATTTATTGATTCGACTCAAGGGGAAGCGAAAGAATATTCTCAAGTATTAGCAGTTGAGTTGTCAATTCAACCACACCTGAAAGTAGTGTCTGCAACAAAGTATCAGTAGCAAGGTGGTATGAAAGCAGCAGTAGCAACAGTAACCAGTAGCAGCAAAGTAACAACAGTAGCAACAGAGTAACAGCAGCAGCAGTAACAGCAGTAGCGGCAAAGTAACGTAGCAAGGACTAGTAGTAAAAGACTCGTAGCCTTGGATCGGTGATGGATTATTATGCCAGATGTGATTCATCATGTAACAGCTATAACACAGAGAGATAAGTAACTAGCTCTCGTTCTTCAATCTAATGTAGGCATGTATTCCGTATGTAGTCATACGTGCTTAGGGAAAAGAACTTGCATGACATCTATTGTCCATCCTCCCGTGGCAGCGGGGTCCTAATGGAAACTACAGGATATTAAGGTTCTCCTTTTAATAAAGAATCGGACCAACGCATTAACACTTGGTCTATACGTGAACTCCTCATACTATGGTCATCTCCGGGAGTGGTTCCGGCTATTGTCACTCCGGGGTTGCCGGGTCATAAAACATCGTAGGTGACTACAACTTGCAAGATATGATCTAAAACACACATATATTGGCGACAACATAATAGGTTCAGATCTGAAATCATGGCACTCGGGCCCTAGTGACAAGCATTAAGCATGGCAAAGTAGTAGCAACATCAATCTCAGAACATAGTGGATACTAGGGATCAATCCCCGTCAAAACTAACTCGATTACATGATAGATCTCATCCAACTCATAACCGTCCAGCAAGCCTACGATGAGATTACTCACGAACGGTGAAGAGCATCATGAAATTGGCGATGGAGGAAGGTTGATGATGACGATGGCGACGATTTCCCCTCTCCGGAGCCCAGAACGGACTCCAGATCTGCTCTCCAGATGAAGAACAGGAGGTGGCGGCGCCTCCGTATCATAAAAAGTGATGAATCCTTCTCTCTGATTTTTTTCCCGGGCAAAACGGAATATATAGAGCTGAGATTGGAGGCGGTGGAGCCTCGTGGGCCCCACAAGCCTGCCTGGCGCGGCCAGGGGGGTGGCCGCGCCACCTGGGCTTGTGGCCCACTGGCTCACCTCCTCCGGTGGATCTTTGCGCAGGTATTTTTCAGTAATTCCAGACAAATTCTCCGTAAATTTTCAGGTCATTCCGAGAACTTTTATTTCTACACAAAAACAACACCATGGCAATTCCGCTGAAAACAACGTTAATCCGGGTTAGTTCCATTCAAATCATGCAAATTAGAGTCCAAAACAAGGGCAAAAGAGTTCGGAAAAGTAGATACGACGGAGACGTATCAACTCCCCCAAGCTTAAAGCCTTGCTTGTCCTCAAGCAATTCAGTTGACTAACTGAAAGAGACAAAAGAAAAACTTTGACGAACTCTCTTTGATCTTGTTGTCGCAGCTAAGTCTAACTCATAACGAGAATTTCAGCAAGATCACAAGCAAACCACAAAACCAAATGACATCTAGGTTTCATGGTAAACTCATATCAATGGCATAATCAGCTAGCGAGCAAATAATAAAAAGCCTCAAATGTCAACACTTCAATCAAAACAACATGAAGCGGTACGAACAGGTGGTATCTCGCTAGCTCTTTCTGAGACCGCAAAACATAAATGCAGAGCACCTTCAAAGACCAAGGGCTGACTAAACATTGTAATTCATGGCAAAGAAGATCCAGTCATAGTCATACTCAACACAGTTAAAAGCAAAGCATAAAAATGACAGAGATGCTCTCTAATTGGTGCTTTTATAAGAGGAGGATGACTCAACAGGAACATAAATAGACATGCCCTTCGCAGAGGGAAGCATTGATTTGCAGAGGTGCCAGAGCTCAAGCTTTGAAAACAGATATAATAATTTTGGGTGGCATGCTCTCATTGTCAACACAATGACTAAGAGTTCTCACCATCTTCCACGCTACACATGCTATAGGCGGTTCCCAAACAGAAAAGTAAAGTTTTGACTCCCCCACCACCAATCAATCACACTCCATGGCTAGCCGAATCCTCGGTTACTGTCCATACCAACATCAACCCTGGGGGAGTTTTGTTTGCAATTATCTTTTCGGTTTGAGCATGGAACTGGGAATTCTAATTACCGGCCCCTCACTTGTGAATGATAGTGAATAAAAACATATCGTGGCTAACACACCTAGCATGGAAGATACTGATAGCCCCCTGTCATCACATGAGCGGTTTGGGCACGCAAAACGGATTATTTCTTGAAGGTTTAGAGAGTGGCACATGCAAATTTACTTGGGACGGCAGGTAGATACCGCATATAGGTAGGTATGGTGGACTCATATGGAACAACTTTGGGTTTATGGAAGTGGATGCACAAGCAGTATTCCCGCTTAGTACAAGTGAAGGCTAGCAAAAGACTGGGAAGCGACCAACTAGAGAGTGACAACAGTCATCAAAATGCATTGAGATTAACTAACATTGAATGCAAGCATGAGTAGGACATAAATCACCATGGACATGAATATCATAGAGGCTATGTTGATTTTGTTTCAACTACATGCGTGAACACGCGCCAAGTCAAGCCACTTGAATCATTCAAAGGAGGATACCATCCTATCATACTACAACACAGTCATCTCAAAATTCATGTGGGCATCCAAGACAAACCATTATAAGCTACTAGCTAAGTAAGCTTGGCATAAGCAACTATGATCTCTAAGTTGTCATTGCAAACATGTTTCTCTCACAACAAAGCTGAATCAGGCATGATGAGCTAGTCATATTTACAAAAACCAAATAGATTGAGTTCATACCAGCTTTTCCAGGCTAAGTCTCTTCATCATATATCGTCATTATTGCCTTTCATTTGCACGACCGAACGATGTGAACAATAATAAGAGTGCTCGTGCATTGGACTACGCTGGAATCTGCAAGCAAACACAATGGAGAAGACAAAGTAATATGGCTCTTTGACAGCTAAACAGGTATGCATGCGAGAGCCACTAAACATTGTAACCAATATCTTCTACCTTGACCCAAAGAAAAAGAAAACTATTTACAAGGGAAAGCTCCCAACAAGCAAAAGAAGAACAAGAAAATCTTTTTAGGTTTTCTCAAACTAGACAGACGCATGAAAACAAAACGAGAAAAAGAAATAAACTAACATGGATGATACAGTGGCAAAGTGTGAACACCGGCTAACAAAGTGAAAGAATAAGCAAGAATGTAAAGTGTCTACTCCCAAGGATGGTCCTGGCGAAACCCAAAATCATAATGGGGGTTATACGGGAGCGCTGCAGCCACTGCCTGAATAGTTGCTTCACGGAGACGAGCACCTTTGCCTCCCTCTCATACTCCTCTGCCTCTCCTCTGGTTATGTAATATCTCCGTTTTACCTGAAAGTCAAAGAAGGCAGGAGCAAGAAGGGTAATATGGAAAACACACTCCCGGTTAAATATCAAACGGTATAGGAGGGATTCGTCATCCCTCTCAAGGAACTGGTAGCGTGTCAAAGCGACGCGGTCAAGGAAAGCTGTATGGAGCAGGGGACCTCCTTCACGGATGGGTACTCCAAGAAAATTTGCTATGCGAGTGGCATAGATCCCACCAAAGAAATCCCCTTCATTAGCATTCTTATTCAGCCTCCTTGCTATAATAGCTCCCATGTTGAAACTTTTATCACCCATTACTGCGCTCTTAAGGATACTAAGGTTGGGTGCGCAGAGGTGACAATGCTCAATCTTGACATTAATGCATCTACCTATGAAGAGGGAAAAATAATGCAAGGCAGGAAAATGAATGCTCCCTATGGTAGCTTGTGTAATATCTCTAGTTTCTCTGACAGTTATAATAGAGAAAAAAATCTCTAACCGAAGATTTAGGAGGATCGTTGAGACTACCCCAAATAGGTATCTTGCAAATCCTATTGAAATCCTCTAAATCCATGGTATAAGATTTGTCAAAGAGATCAAAAAGTACAGATGTATCATGGCCAACTGAAAATTTGAATCTACGAACAAAAGAGGCAGTGAGGGCAACATACTGTTCACATTTATCGGAGATGAATTCTTCGAGTCCGACGTTGTGAACAAGTGCATCAAACTCATCTTTGAAACCCGCCTCAATCATAAATTCATCAGAAGGCCATTCACATGGTTGTACCTGCGCGTCCCTTGGTTGGTAAGGATTGGGCTCCCGAATCGCAAGAAGGGGACCTCTCTTGCTTGAGGAACCACCGTGATAGTTTCTCCTGAACATCTTCCTTTTCTGAAATTTTCACTGACCCAAAGGAAAAGTGAACGAGGCTCAACTAAACTAGTAGAAACTACTCCAACAAGTGCCTAGAGGCCATATTACGCATCAAAACTACTTGGGACCAGCTAAAATCAGCATGCAAAGCTCAAGAACATGGTCACCAAGGCAGCAAAAATACGCGGAGTATAAGGCACTAGAAAAAAACTAATTGGACCAATGGGGGAGTCACTTACCAAGGAGTAATTTCCCCAAAACAGTTCGGAGAATGGTGCTTTGAGCAAAGAGATCGAAAATCCCAGCAAGAGAGCAAGAACACGGGTTTGAGCTGCGAAACGATTTTTTCTGGAGGTAGGAGAACCAGATGAGAGCAAGAATGAGTGGAGGGGGTGCCTGTGGCCCCCACAAGCCTGGGTGGCGCGGCCAGGGGGTGCCCACGCCTCCAGGGCTTGTGGCCCACTGGTGTAGCCCCCAGACAAGCTCTTTGTCTCAGAATTTTTCAAAAATTCCAGAAAAAATCATACTTGATTTTCAGGACGTTCAGAGAACTTTTATTTTCGGGTACTTTTCTACCGGACGCTAAAACAGAAAACAGGGAAAACTAATCTAAATCTATCATTTTTCTTCTAAGCAACCAAAGGTGAAAGCTTGGAACAGAGGTTCGTGACTCCTCGATTCATCCATCTCCTGGTCATCGAAAGAAATCCGTCAGTGAGGTTGATCAAGTCTCTTTGACAAACTTTTTTGAATCACAAGACAGAACGGAGAATTTCCGAATGGTCACTAGGTCACCCCTATGGGGATATGTATCTCCCCAACAAGCAAATCATACTTCATCTTGACACGAGGTATAGGGCATTCAAAGCTCCCAATAAGAATCGATGAAGTTTTTTCGATAGCATTGATGCAATGTACACGATATTGTTTCTTCGGAAAGTGCACCGTATGCTCATTGCCGTTGACATGGAAAGTGACATTGCCTTTGTTGCAATCTATAACAGCCCCTGCAGTGTTTAAAAAGGGTCTTCCGAGGATGACCGCCATGGCATCGTCCTCAGGAATATCCAAGATAACAAAGTCTGTTAAGATAGTGACATTGGCAACCACAACACGCACATCCTCGCAATTGCCGATAGCGAAAGCAGTTGATTTGTCGGCCATTTGCAGAGAGATTTTAGTGGGTGTCAACTTATCCATTTAAGTCTATGATAAAGAGAGAGAGGCATAACACTAACACCGGCTCCAAGGTCGCATAAAGCAGTTCTAACGTAGTTACCTTTAATGGAGCAAGGTATAGTGGGCACACCGGGATCACCTAGTTTCTTAGGAGTTCCACCCTTAAAGGTATAATTAGCAAGCATGGTGGAAATATCAACCTCAGGTATCCTCCTCTTATTAGATACAATATCTTTCATATACTTAGCTTACGGAGACATTTTGAGCATATCTGTCAAACGCATTTGCAGAAAGACAGGTCTGATCATTTCAATGAATCGCTCAAAATACTCATCATCCTTTTTCTTGGATGGTTTGGGAGGAAAGGGCATGGGTTTCTGAACCCATGGTTCCCTTTCTTTACCATGCTTCCTAGCAGTGAAGTCATTCTTATCGTATCTTCTATTCTTAGGCTATGGGTTATCAAGATCAACAGGTTCAATCTCCACATCCTTATCATTGCTAGGTTGAGCATCAACATGAACATCACTATTGATATCATCATTAGGCTCATGTTCATCACCAGATTGTGTCTCAGCATCACAAACAGAGACATCGTTTGGACCCTCAGGTGTAGCAGCACCAAGGTTGCTAGCGTGCAAGTTCCTATCATCTTTCTTTTTCTTTCTAGGATGATTAGGTGCATCAGTGCTAACTCCTTGAGAATCTTGTTCAATTCTCTTAGGATGACCCTCAGGATACAAAGGTTCCTGGGTCATTCTACCGCCTCTAGTAACGACTTTAACATAATTGTCATTCAACTCATTGAGCAAGTCATTCTGAGCTTTAAGTACTTGTTCTACCTATGTAGTAACCATAGAGGCATGTTTACTGAGAAGCTTAAGATCATTGACGTTTTTGTCCACACAAGCACTTAAATGACTAAGCGTACGAGCATTTTGTTCCAATTGTGTGCTAACATAATCATTGAAACTTTGTTGTTTTGCAACAAAGTTATCAAATTCATCCAGGCATAGGCTCGTAGGTTTATCAAAAGGAATATCACTCTCATCAAACCTACGCAGAGAATTTACTTCTACTACCTGTTTCGGGTTATCAAGACCATGGATCTCTTCGATAGGTGGTAGAATTTTGACATCTTCAGATTTAATGCCTTTCTCTCGCATAGATTTCTTGGCTTCTTGCATATCTTCAGGACTGAGGAATAGAATACCTCTTTTCTTCGGAGTTGGCTTAGGAGGTGGTTCGGGAATAGTCCAAGCATTCTCATTGCACAAGATGTTATTCAGTAGAATCTCAGCTTCTTCTATAGTTCGTTCCCTATAAACACAACCGGCACAACTATCTAGGTGGTCTTTGGAAGCATCGGTAAGTCCATTATAGAAGATATCAAGTATTTCATTCTTCTCAAGAGGGTGATCAGGCAAAGCATTCAGTAGCTGGATGAGCCTCCCCAAGCTTGTGGGAGACTCTCTTCTTCAGCTTGAGCAAAGTTGTATATTTCCTGCAAGGCATCTTGCTTCTTATGGGCAGGGAAATATTTTTCAAAGAAGTAGTAGACCATATCCTGGGGGCTACGCACACAACCAGGAGCAAGAGAATTGAACCAGGTCTTAATAGTGGCGAATCTTTTCCTCACTAGTGAATAGGGTGGCTATATCGTGCAGTCTTGTAAGATGGGCTACAACCGTTTCAGACACATAACCGTGAAAATGATCAGATTCGACCAGAGTGATTAACTCAGGGTCGACAAGGAATTCATAATCCTTATCGGTCACAAATATAGGCGAAGTTGCAAACTTCGGGTCGTATTTCATCCTAGCGTTCAAAGATTTTTCTTTCCACTTGAGCAGTAGTTTCTCAACATCATAGCTATCCTTACACGCAAGAAAATCCTCATCTATCTCTCCCTCCATAACATAGCGCTGATGACCCACAAGTATAGGGGATCAATCATAGTCCTTTCGGTAAGTAAGAGTGTCGAACCCAACGAGGAGCAGAAGGATCTGACAAGTGGTTTTCAGCAAGGTAAATTCTGCAAGCACTGAAATTGTCGGTAACAAGTGATTGTGTGGTGAGATGATTCGTAGCAAGCATCAAGTAAAAAAAGTAGCAATGGTGCATCAAAGTGGCCTAATCCCTTTTGTAGCAAGGGACAAGCCTGGAAAAAGTCTTACAAGAGGAAAAACGCTCCCGAGGACACACGGGAATTTCTGTCATGTTAGTTTTCATCATGTTCATATGATTCTCGTTCGTTACTTTGATAGTTTGATATGTGGGTGGACCGGCGCTTGGGTACTGCCCTTACTTGGACAAGCATCCCACTTATGATTAACCCCTCTCGCAAGCATCCGCAACTATGAAAGAAGAATTAAGACAAAGTCTAACCATAGCATTAAACTAGTGGATCCAAATCAGCCCCTTACGAAGCAACGCATCAACTAGGGTTTAAGCTTCTGTCACTCTAGCAACCCATCATGTACTTACTACTTCCCAATGCCTTCCTCTAGGCCCAAATAATGGTGAAGTGTTATGTAGTCGACGTTCACATAACACCACTAGAGGAAAAACAACATACAACACATCAAAATATCAAACGAATACCAAATTCACATAACTACTATTAGCATGACTTATCCCATGTCCTCAGGAACAAAAGTAACTACTCACAACGCATAATCATATTCATGACCAGAGAGGTAGTGAGTAGCATCAAGGATCTGGACATAAACTCTTCCACCAAGTAATCCAACTAGCATCAACTACAAAGAGTAATTAACACTACTAGCAACCTTACAAGTACCAATCAGAGTCGCGAGATGGAGATTGGTTACAAGTGATGAACTAGGGTTTGGAGATGAGATGGTGCTGAAGATGTTGATGGTGACGAGTCCCCTCCGATGAGTGGAGTGTTGGTGATGACGATGGCGACGATTTCCCCCTCCGGGAGGGAAGTTTCCCCGGCAGGATCGTCCTGCCGGAGCTCTAGATTGGTTTTGCTCAAGTTCCGCCTCGTGGCGGCGGCGAATCCACGAAAAAGCTCCTCCTTGATTTGTTTTCTGGACGAAACCCTTCATATAGCAGAAGAGGGGGGCCAGTGGGCCAGCAGGCTGCCCACAAGCCCCCTTGGCGCGGCCTGGGGCGTGGTCGCGCCGTGCAGGCTTGTGGCCACCTGCTGGCGCCCCTCTGGCGCTTCTTCGGCCCAGTATTTTTTATAAATCCGAGAAAAAAAAATCTTCGTTGATTTTTACGGCGTTTGGAGTTGAGCAGAATAGGTATCTCAAACTTGCTCCACTTTCAGGCCAGAATTCCAGCTGCCGGCATTCTCCCTCTTCATGTAAACCTTGCAAAATAAGAGAGAAAAGGCATAAGTATTGTACCGTGAAGTGAAATAAGAGCCCAAGAAGCGATAAATATCAACATGAAAACATGATGCAAAATGGACTTATCAACTCCCCCAAGCTTAGGCTTCGCTTGTCCTCAAGCGAAAGCCTAGCTCAATAAATATGTCCACATGTTTAGGGAGAGAGGTGTCGACAAAACAAGATATGAACATGCATGCATCATGATCATGATTAGAACAGCCATACCAACATATAATCTTTCATGCTAAAGTGATAATTCCTTCACAAAGTAAAGCATGGATCAAGAACCTTACCGAGAAGTAACAACCGATAGCCTTTAGTCATTGAAGCAATTGCAATTTACCACAACATCAGAAAAAGTCAAATAAGAGCTTGTAAAGCAAATCCACATACTCAATCATTCTTTCGTTCTCTACAATGCTACAACTCACGTGGTACTCATGAGATCAAAGTTTCAGCTGGACACGGAGAAAGATAGGGGCTTACAGTTTTGCCTCCCAACTGCTTACCTCAAGGGTAATGTCAACAATAATAATTCATGAATACTTATCTCCAAGTTGACATATGAATATAGATCTTTCCCAAGCATATGACGTTAGCCAAGATAAAGGCAAAATAGGGAATTGGTGAAGATCACCATGACTCTTTCAAGGGCAAAAAGTAAAGGTACAAGATAGGCCCTTCGCAGAGGGAAGCAGAGGTTGTCATGCGCTTTTGAGGTTTGGATGCGTGTCCTCTTAGTGCGGAGGAACGTCACTTTATATTGCCTCCTGTGATAAAGAACTTTATTATGCAGTCTGTCGCTTTTATGTCTTCCTCATCACAGGTTCGTACAAAGCTTATTTTCCACACATTAATAGATCATACATATTAGAGAGAAATTTTTATTGCTTGCACCGATGACAACTTACTTGAGGGATCTTATTCAATCCATAGGTAGGTATGGTGGACACTCATGGCAAAACAGGGTTGAAGGTTTACGGATGCACAAGTAGTATCTCTACTTGCTGCGGGAGTTTTGGCTAATATGAGGTGGAAGCAATCGTCACATGCTAAGGGATCTCTAATCATATAACATTGTTCGGAGCCAAGCAAACACAATTTATTATGTTGTCTTCCTTGTCCAACATCTACTTCTAGGCATGCAATAGTTTAGTGAGTGCTCACAATCATAGATGGTGTCAGCGATGATGTATTTATATGTGAACCTCTCCTTCTTTATCACTTCCTATTAATTGCAACAATGACCAAGGTCTACGTTTGTCTACCCTCAACAAGTTTCAATCATCATTCTTTTTATATGTGAAGCCATCACTTCCCATAAGATCATTACATGATCTTTCATGCTTTTCTTCTATTCTCACTCTTTTGATCATGGCAAGAGGCAAAGCCCTTCAACTAAGACACTCTTTATTATATGGCTCACGAGCTCGAATACATCGGGGGTGACACAAAGAAAAACTCAAGAATAAAACACTAAGACTTTTAATCTGCAAGAGAAAGAGAAAACTGAAAAGGAACAAACTAAAATATAGGTAAAGGCAAAAGATGTGATAGTGATACGATACCGGGGCAAGTCCCCCAAGCTTGGCAAAAACCAAGGGGATTGCCCATACCAATGCTCAGTTGTCTTCCTTTGGTGGTGATGGTGGAGGAGTTGTTGCAACATGGGTTTGATCCTCCGTCTTACAAGGCATATGTGCTCCATCATGGAAAGATGAACGAGTCTACAGAATCCTCAAATCTGCAGCCAACCGTATTGATTTAAACCTATACTCATACTCACCGTTTTGGTTCTGCAGGTCATAGATCTGGGCCTGGAGTTGATCAATCCTGTCATAGAGCCTCGAGAGGTGCTTCCCAAAGTCATTGGAATCAATCCTGTGCTTGTTGGTGAACTCCGTGATCATCATGTGGTTGGCGTTGAGTCCACGCTCCACCATCCCTTGGCACTTGAAGACTTGTTGCTCCATTGCTTCAAGCCTCGTCTCCACGGTTCCGGTCTTCTTGGGGCCCTCAACATCACGGATGTGCAATATCCCCTCACGCATCTCGATAGTTTGAGGGTGTTGCAACACTCCCATGAGGTAGGGATTGATGACCTTCTCGAAGATCTTGTCCTTCGGAGCTTTTGGGGAAGTCATAGCGATCTAGATCTACAACAGAAACAGGCTCGAAACGAAAAACAGAGGAAATCTGCGTGATGCAGGGGTCAGACCAAACAGGAGTACATATATTGACTTTTTCCAGACCAGAAGGAGTACCTCGCACAAAAAAACGGAGTCCGAGAGGCGCACGAGGTGGCCACAAGCCCTCCCGGCGCGACTAGGGGGTGGGCTCGCGCCGGGCAGGCTTGTCGCCTCCTCGCGCACTTTCCGGACTACTTCAAATTTTTGTATTTTTACAAATATTCCGAAACGGAGAAAATTTCCTACTGGAAAATTTTTGGACTCTGTTTTCTTACCGAATCACATACCTCTTTGTTTTCGAAGTCTGAAACTGGCTGATAAATATCCCTTAGGTATTCTTCCGGAGTTATGGTATTGATAATATTGCTTTCAACATTTATGGGAGTACCTCAGATATAATGCTTGATTCTCTCCCCATTTACAACTCTCGGACAATTACCTTCCATGTTGTTGATCTTGATAGCACCAGAACGATATACTTCCTCAACAACATAGGGACCTTCCCATTTAGAGAGAAGCTTGCCTGCAAAGAATCTTAAACGAGAGTTATATAGCAAGACATAATCACCTACATTGAACTCACTCTTTTGTATCCTCTTATCATGCCACCTCTTAACCTTCTCTTTGAACAACTTTGCATTCTCATATGCCTGAGTTCTCCATTCATCAAGCGAGCTAATATCAAATAACCTCTTCTCACCGGCAAGTTTGAAATCAAAGTTGAGCTCTTTGATTGCCCAATAAGATTTATGCTCTATCTCAAGAGGTAAATGACATGCTTTACCGTACACCATTTTGTACGGAGGCATGCCCATGGGATTCTTATAGGCAGTTCTATAAGCCCATAGTGCATCATCGAGCTTCTTAGACCAATTATTTCTAGACCTGTTGACAGTCTTTTGCAGAATTAGTTTAATCTCTCTGTTGCTTAGCTCTACTTGACCACTGGATTGAGGGTGATAGGGGACGCAATTCTATGGTTGACATCGTAATTAGCAAGCGTTTTACGGAAAGCACCATGAATGAAATGTGAACCACCGTCGGTCATTAGATATCTAGGGACTCCAAATCTAGGGAAGATAACTTCTTTCAGCATCCTGATAGAAGTGTTGTGGTCAGCACTACTAGTGGGGATAGCTTCTACCCACTTAGTGACGTAATCAACAACAACTAGGATATGAGTATACCCATTGGATTTTGGAAAAGGTACCATATAATCAAAGCCCCAAACATCAAATGCTTCAATGACAAGTGAATAGTTCATAGGCATTTCCTGACGTTTGCTAATATTACCTATTCTTTGACATTCGTCACAAGACAAGACAAACTTACGGGCATCCTTGAAGAGAGTGGGCCAATAGAAACCTGATTGCAATACCTTGTGTGCAGTTCTATCTCCCGCATGGTGTCCTCCGTAGGCCTCGGAGTGACACTTCTGTAGGATCTGTCCTTGTTCATGTTCAGGTACACAACGTCTAATAACACCATCTACTCCTTCCTTATAAAGGTGAGGATCATCCCAAAAGTAGTGTCTCAAGTCAAAGAAGAATTTCTTCTTTTGCTGGTACGTGAAACTAGGTGGTATGTATTTGGCAACGATATAGTTTGCATAATCAACATACCACGGGGCACTACGTGAAGCATTGATGACATTCAATTGCTCATTGGGAAAGCTATCATCAATAGGTTGTGGGTCATCAAGAATGTTCTCCAAACTAGACAAGTTATCTGCTACTGGGTTATCAGCACCCTTCCTGTCAACAACGTGCAAATCAAATTCTTGTAGCAAGAGAACCCATGTGATAAGTCTAGGTTTAGCGTCCTTCTTCTCCATGAGGTACTTAATAGAAGCATGATCAGTGCGAATAGTGACTTTGGAATCAACTATGTAAGACTTGAACTTTTCACATGCAAACACGACTGCTAAAAATTCCTTCTCCGTAGTAGCATGGTTTCTGTGGGCACTGTCTAGTGTTTTACTAGCGTAGTGAATAATATTCAGCTTCTTATCGACTCTTTGCCGTAGAACAACACCAACAGCATAATCACTAGCATCACACATGATTTCAAAAGGTAAGTTCCAATCAGGTGGTTGAACAATAGGTGCAGTTATCAAAGCCCTCTTAAGTATTTCGAAGGCTTCCTCACAATCATCGTCAAAGACAAAAGGAATATCCTTTTGCAAGAGATTGGTAAGAGGCCTAGAAATCTTAGAGAAGTCTTTAATGAACCTTCTATAGAAACCAGCATGACCAAGGAAACTTCTTATACCTTTGATATTGTGGGGATGGCATTTTCTCGATTGCATCTACCTTAGCCTTATCGACTTCAATACCTCTTTCAGAAATTTTATGTCCTACGACGATGCCTTCATTAACCATAAAGTGGCACTTCTCCCAATTCAAGAAAAGATTGGTGTCTTTACATCTTTGTAAGACTCAATCAAGGTTGCTGAGGCAATCATCAAAGAAGACCCGTAAACGGAAAAGTCATCCATGAAAACCTCGACAATCTTTTCACAAAAGTCAGAGAATATAGCCATCATACATCTTGGAAAGGTGGCAGGTGCATTACATAAGCCAAAAGGCATACGTCTATAAGCAAAGGTACCGAAAGGGCAGGTGAAAGTGGTTTTCTCCTGATCAGATTGTGCAACTGGTATTTGGGAGAAACCAGAATAACCGTCTAGAAAGCAAAAGTGTGTGTCTTTAGACAGTATTTCTAGCATTTGGTTGATAAAAGGCAAAGGGTAATGATCTTTCCTAGTGGCTTTATTCAATTTCCTAAAATCGATCACCATCCTATAGCCAGTAATAATCCTCTGTGGGATCAATTCATCCTTATCATTAGGGACAACGGTAATGACTCCCTTCTTAGGGACGCAGTGCACCGGACTCACCCAATCGCTATGAGCAACAGGATAGATAATACCCACTTCCAGGAGCTTTAGTATTTCTTTTCTTACTACTTCTTTCATCTTAGGATTCAATCTCCTTTGATGATCAACAACTGGTTTGAAATCAGGATCGGTTTTAATCTTGTGCTGGCATAGAGTAGGACTAATACCCTTAAGATCATCAAGAGTATATCCAATAGCAGCACGGTGCTTCCTAAGAGTTTTTAGCAACTTCTTTTCTTCATGCTCTGAGAGGCTAGCACTAATTATGATAGGATATATCTCTTTTTCATCAAGATAAGCATACTTAAGAGTATCTGGCAACTGTTTAAGCTCGAACACAGGATCACCCTTTGGTGGGGGTGGATCCCCAAGCAGTTCAACAGGCAAGTTATTCTTAAGGATAGGATATTGTTCTAAGACAACTCTATCTATCTCATCCCTTTCATCCATATGCATATCATTTTCATGCTCAAGCAAGTATTGCTCTAAGGGATCAGTAGGAGGCACGGCAATAGAAGCTAGGGCAATAGTTTCATCCTTACTGGGCAACTCTTTGTCATGAGGTTGTCTACCAAACTTGGAGAAATTGAACTCGTGTGACACACCTTCAAAGCCAACAGTGACAGTTTGCTTCTCACAATCAATATGAGCATTGACGGTATTGTGAAAGGTCTGCCAAATATGATGGGACAAAAGCTATCTTGTGCGGTAGCAAGAACGAGGAAATCAGCAGGATACTTCGTTCTACCACACAAGACTTCAACATACCTAACAATTCCCACAGGGCAGATAGTATCTCTATTGGCAAGGTGAATAGTGACATCAATAGGCTCTATCTCAACAGGTGCAATCTCGTCTTTGATTTCATCATATAAGGATTGAGGTATTGCACTAACACTAGCACCCACATCACATAAACCATGATAACAATGATCTCCTATCTTAACAGAAACAACAGGCGTGCCAACAACATGCCTATGTTTGTCTCTAGCGTGAGGTTTAGCAATTCTAGCAGGATCTTCACAGAAGTGAATATTATGTCCCTCAACATCGTCGGACAGAAGATCTTTGATAATAGAAATGCTAGGTTCAACTCTAAGTTGCTTAGGGGTGTAGGTGTTCTAGTGTAGCCTCTACGTATCATAGTTGAAGCTTTAGAATGATCCTTTATCCTAACAGGGAAAGGTGGTTTCTCAATGTATACACTGGGAACAACAGGATCATTATAGGCAATGACTTTCTCTTCAACTGTAGTGGGTTTAACTACATTGACTTCTAAAGGAGTATGATATTTAAACCACTTCTCTTTGGGGAGATCAATAAGAGCAGCAAAGGATTCACACAGTGAAGCTACTATCTCAGAGTCAAGTCCATACTTAGCGCTAAAGTCACAAAAAGTATTTGTCTCAACAAAGGATTTAACGCAATCAAACGTGAAATTCATACCTGACTCCTTACCTTCTTCAAGCTCCCAATCTTCAGAGTTGCATTTAATTCTCTACAATAAATTCCATTTGAAGTCAATATCCCTCTTCATAAAAGAACCGGTACAAGAAGTGTCATGCATGGTGCGATCATCATGAGAAAGCCAAGCATAGAAGTTCTGAATGATAATTTCTCTTGAGAGCTCATGATTGGGGCATGAATATAACATTGATTTAAGCCTCCCCCAAGCTTGAGCGATGATTTCTCTGTCATGAGGCCAAAAATTATAAATATAATTCCGATCACGATGTACTAAATGCATAGGATAAAACTTTTGATGAAATTCCAATTTCAACCGATTGTAGTCCCATGATGCAGTATCATCACATAGCCTATACCATGTCAACGCCTTATCCTTCAAAGATAAAGGAAAGATCTTCTTCTTGACCTCATCCCCGGGCAAGCTTGCAAGCTTAAATAAACCACAAACTTCATCTACATTGATTAGATGCAAGTGCGGATGTGATGTACCATCTCCTGTAAAAGGATTAGCCAACAGTTTCTCAAGCATACCCGAAGGAAATTCAAAGAAAATATTTTCAGTAGGTGCAGCAGGTTGAGGAGCAACTCTTTGTGCTTCCGTTCGAGGTGAAGATACCCCGAATAAGCCCCTCAAAGGATTAGTATCCATAATGACAAGTGACAATAAATTTCAGCACATTATATGAATGTTTCCTTACCAAGTTCCACTTACCAAAGGCGCTTCACTCCCTGGCAACGGCGCCAGAAAAGAATCTTGATGACCCACAAGTATAGGGGATCAATCGTAGTCCTTTCGATAAGTAAGAGTGTCGAACCCAACGAGGAGCAGAAGTATCTGACAAGTGGTTTTCAGCAAGGTAAATTCTGCAAACACTGAAATTGTCGGTAACAAGTGATTGTGTGGTGAGATGATTCGTAGCAAGCAACAAGTAACAAAAGTAGCAACGGTGCAGCAAAGTGGCCCAATCCATTTTGTAGCAAGGGACAAGACTGGACAAAGTCTTACAGGAGGAAAAATGCTCCCGAGGACACACGGGAATTTCTGTCATGCTAGTTTTCATCATGTTCATATGATTCGCGTTCGTTACTTTGATAGTTTGATATGTGGGTGGACCGGCGCTTCGGTACTGCCCTTACTTGGACAAGAATCCCACTTATGATTAACCCCTCTCGCAAGCATCTGCAACTACGAAAGAAGAATGAAGACAAAGTCTAACCATAGCATTAAACTAGTGGATCCAAATCATCCCCTTACAAAGCAACACATAAACTAGGGTTTAAGCTTCTGTCACTCTAGCAACCCATCATCTACTTACTACTTCCTAATGCCTCTAGGACCAAATAATGGTGAAGTGTTATGTAGTCGATGTTCACATAACACCACTAGAGTAAAAACAACATACAACACATCAAAATATCGAAAGAATACCAAATTCACATGACTACTATTAGCATGACTTATCCCATGTCCTCAGGAACAAAAGTAACTACTCAAAAAGCATAATCATATTCATGACCAGAGAGGTAATGAGTAGCATCAAGGATCTGAACATAAACTCTTCCACCAAGTAATCCAACTAGCATCAACTACAAAGAGTAATTAACACTGCTAGAAACCTTACAAGTACCAATCGGAGTCGCGAGACGGAGATTGGTTACAAGGGATGAACTAGGGTTTGGAGATGAGATGGCTGATGAAGATGTTGATGGTGACGAGTCCCCTCCGATGAGAGGAGTTTTGGTGATGACGATGGTGACGATTTCCCACTCCGGGAGGGAAGTTTCCCTGGCAGGATCGTCCTGCCGGAGCTCTAGATTGGTTCTGCTCAAGTTCCACCTCGTGGCGGCGGCGAATCCATGAAAAAGCTCCTCCTTGATTTTTTTTCTGGACGAAACCCTTCATATAGGAGAAGAGGGGGGCCAGTGGGCCAGCAGGCTGCCCACAAGCCCCCTTGGCGTGGCCTGGGGGGTGTCCGCGCCATGCAGGCTTGTGGCCACCTGCTGGCGCCCCTCTGGCGCTTCTTCAGCCCAATATTTTTTATAAGTCCGGAAAAAAATCCTCGTTGATTTTTATGGCGTTTGGAGTTGCGCATAATAGGTATCTCAAACTTGCTCCACTTTCAGGCCAGAATTCCAGCTGCCGGCATTCTCCCTCTTCATGTAAACCTTGCAAAATAAGAGAGAAAAGGCATAAGTATTGTACTGTGAAGTGAAATAATAGCCCAATAAGGGATAATATCAACATGAAAACATGGCAAAATGGTCGTATCAAGCGCTCAGGCATAACAGGCAATTCACGCATAGTAGCAGGTTCTACTTCGATAGTATCAGCAGTTTCAGAAGTATCATCACATCTAGCAGCAACTCTAGCAATTTGTGCATCAAGGAATGCACCTAGTGGCAAAGCAGTATCAGGCATAGCATCATCAGGCATAGCAGTATCACGCATAGCATCATCAGGCAAAGCAGTATCAAGCATAGCATCATCATAAGCATCATGGGCAGCAGAAGTAGCATCATCAAGCACAGGCGACATATCAAGATTTCTAGCAGGAGGCGATGTCGCAAACTTACTCATAACTGAAGGTGAATCAAGTGCAGAGCTAGATGGCGGTTCCTTACCTGTCCTCATAGTGGAAGGCAAGATTTCAATTCTTGGATCTTTAGGATTCCTCATAGTGACCAGCAGATGTAAATCCCAAGTGACTCAGCGAATATAGTTGTGCTACCCCGGCAACGGCGCTAGAAAAATATCTTGATAACCCTCAAGTATAGGGGATCGCAACAGTTTTCGAGGGTAGAGTATTCAACCGAATTTTTTTGATTCGACTCAAGGGGAAGCGAAAGAATATTCTCAAGTATTAGCAGTTGAGTTGTCAATTCAACCACACGTGAAAGATTTAGTGTCTGCAGCAAAGTATCAATAGCAAGGTGGCATGAAAGCAGCAGTAGCAATAGTAACCAGTAGCAGCAAAGTAGCAGCAGTAGCAACAGAGTAACAGCAGCAGTAGTAACAGCATTAGCGGCAAAGTAACGTAGCAAGGACCAATAGTAAAAGACTCGTAGGCATTGGATCGGTGATGGATGATTATGCCAGATGTGATTCATCATGTAACAGCTATAACACAGAGATAAGTAACTAGCTCCCATTCATCGATCTAATGTAGGCATGTATTCCGTATGTAGTCATACGTGCTTAGGGAAAATAACTTGAATGACATCTATTGTCCATCCCTCCCGTGACAGCGGGGTCCTAATGGAAACTACGGGATATTAAGGTTCTCCTTTTAATAAAGAACCAGACCAACGCATTAACACTTGGTGAATACATGAACTCCTCATACTATGGTCATCTCCGGGAGTGGTCCCGGCTATTGTCACTCCGGGGTTGCCGATTCATAACACATAGTAGGTGACTACAACTTGCAAGATAGGATCTAAAACACACATATATTGGTGACAACATAATAGGTTCAGATCTGAAATCATGGCACTCGGGCCCTAGTGACAAGCATTAAGCATGGCAAAGTAGTAGCAACATCAATCTCAGAACATAGTGGATACTAGGGATCAATCCCCGTCAAAACTAACTCGATTACATGATAGATTTCATCCAACTCATCACCGTCCAGCAAGCCTATGATGAGATTACTCACGAACCGTGAAGAGCATCATGAAATTGGCGGTGCAGGAAGGTTGATGATGACGATGGCGACGATTTCCCCTCTCCGGAGCCCAGAACGGACTCCAGATCTGCCCTTCAGATGAAGAACAGGAGGTGGCGGCGCCTCCATATCGTAAAACACGATGAATCCTTCTCTCTGATTTTTTTTCCAAGCGAAACGGAATATATAGTGTTGAGATTGGAGGCGGTGGAGCCTCGTGGGCCCCCACAAGCCTGCCTGGCGCGGCTAGGGGGGTTGGCCGCGCCACCTGGGCTTGTGGCCCACTGTCTCACCTCCTCAGGTGGATCTTTGCGCAGGTATTTTTCATTAATTCCAGAAAAATTCTCCGTAATTTTTTAGGTCATTCCGAGAACTTCTATTTCTGCACAAAAACAACACCATGGCAATTCTGCTGAAAACAGCGTTAGTCCGGGTTAGTTCCATTCAAATCATGCAAATTAGTGTCCAAAACAAGGGCAAAAGAGTTTGGAAAAGTAGATACGACGGAGACGTATCAGGGAGCTAGCCCCGCGCGCCTCGCCCTATAAATTAGGGAGTTTGCGAGGGGGTTTTGCTCATCCATCAACTCCTGGAACATCCACCACCCCCAGCTTGCATCTGCGGAATCTTTTCTAGCTCCAGGTGGCGCTCGCCCCTAACCATGTCTCGGGGACGAGGGAGGCCACCATCGGCTGCCAGGGCAGCAATGGGATCCCACTCGGATCATGCCACAGCTTCATAGGCCGCAGGTGCGGAGGGCGATTCAAGCCCCCGTGGTGGCGGAGGGGCGAGGAGTCGCGGTCGCCGCGGAGGCCGTGGCCGGGGGAGGCAGAGTGATACTCCAGCACCTCCATCTTGTCCTCCACGGGGCGGGCACTCGGATGTGACGGCGCTGGAGTTTGTCGTGGAACTGCACGGTGTCCCTCAGGGCCATTTGCACCTCCCTCGCCCCTTTGGTTGGGCGATGGAGGCCGCCAAGCCCCCTATCTTGTGGTTGCGAGCGTACGGTTGCTCCCACGGTGCTATGCAGATGCACGTGGAGTACCCGAAACGCCCCTCCATGTTGCTCGGGTGGGGCTGGAAAGCCTTTGCCCGCGCCCACAACCTCGAGGATGGGCATATCCTCCGCTTTAAGCTAACGGAGGATAATATGCTATCCGTCAAGTTTTATGGGTGCTCAGGTGTGCGTCTCTCCTGCTGCCAAGCGAGCTCGAGCAGCGCTGAATGTCCCTCCTCGAGCGATAGCGACGAGGAGGACAGCGGCGGCAGTGGCGCTCTTGGCAGGTCAGGATCTCGGGGGGTCAAGTCGAAGTACGACTCGCCGAGCTCCGACTAACTGCTGGCCCTGCCGCCGAGGCCCGCTCACGCCTCTCCCCCGCCCTGCGGGGTTATCTTGTCGGAGGCCGCATCGACGCCACGTCTTTGAGGAGGCGCGATCGTGGGCTCTGGCTTCTTCATCCCCTCTGGTCGCCCTGTCCTCCGCCCCCGTTCTCCTCCGCATAGTGCTGGTCCAGGAGAAACCAGCCTGGGTTGCGCCGGGGGTCGTCCCGCTTTTTGTCTTCTTGAACTTTTCTCTGGCGAGCATGTTTCTCGCCAAAAGACAGTACCATAGGTTAGAGTAGCAAAAATCATTCATGTAATATGTCTGAGTTTGTTTCAAACAAATGAATGAAATGTTGCTTCCTTTGCGTCCGATCTTTCCCCTTGTATAATATGCCTTTTGCATTTTCCGGAAGCTCGCCGGCGCGACTCGTCCTACCGCTAGTGCTTTGAGGAACGGGTCCTCAACAGTTTGCTTGTGGGGTCATTACCGGCAAGACTCCTTGCCGCACTCAGTGCAACCGTTAGATCATCGAGCGCGGGTGCTGTCTAGCCGCTTAGTCTGTTGAACAGGTTCGAAACAGTGTGAAGGCGCTCTGTGGACGTTTAGGTCGTTGAACTAGTTCGAAACATAACTAAGAGGCACTGATCCTGACAAGGTTCCATCTACGTGCAGGTTTCTTAAACAAGGTTTGGGATCTTCCACAAAGGAAACAACCTATCTACTCTGAAATCTCATCTGAAATATTTATCACTTATCTGTCGTGTCGCGGTACTTCTCCCTATGGTGCTTGCGTCCTTTCTCAGGCCCTCAAGTCCACGGCAAGCAGCAGGCTATACCTTCCCAGCAACTTCCCCTCCGGTAAGGTACTTGTCGATAGCTCTCAACTATCATATAGAAGGGGGGTTGCTGGAGCATAACTCCTTTTCCTGTTTTGCCAGGCCGGGCTGACGGAGCCCCCGAGCGCACCTTTGGCGACGACGTGGTGCTTCAGGGGGGAAAGCGTTTCGGCTGGAATGTGCGCCTGGGTTCTGGGGCCCATACACACATTCTCCACGGCTATGCACCTCTCCGTGGAGGTGCGTCCGCCGGAGTATGCGTCGAAGGCCTCGCAGGAGCCCCAAGGCACACCCTCGATAGCAGCGCACTGTCCCAGAGCGACATGTCAGCCTGATGCCTTTGAGCTCGAGGTCTCCGTCTCCCTAGGCCGCGTTCACGCAGCAGGGCGCCCGCGCAGGCGTTAGGAGGCCGTGGCAAAGAAGAGCGACCATCGTTGCGCCCTGCTCCGAGGGACCGTAGTGGTGCGGCCAACTTCCCAAGATCTAACGCGGAACTTGCTTGAATTCGTGCAAAAGCTCCCAACCACCACTCCCCCTACCTGGCACGCCAAAGATATCGGGGAAACCGGCACCTATGGGAAACTCGAGGAGTCCCTTGATCGTTCAGCAGGGAGAGAGAGAGAGAGATACGACTTTGAGAGCGGAGCTAGCGATCAACACCGGCAAGGTCCTTTACCGAGGTTCGGGCCGCTTGGCGCGTACAACCCTACTCCTGCTTATTTTGTACTATGTGTTTACTGTAGGGTAATTTTCTACAGTACCTTAGTGGGTGATTAGGGAGTCTCCGATCCCAAAAAGCCCCCCTTAAGAATGATCCTTGGGCCTCCTTTTATAGGCAAAGGGGTCACCAATAGTGTGTTCACGGGGTGAATACCGAACAGTATTCACCGCTCTACTTCTTCGATGGTGCCAGGGGCACTATATGCCTTGTGTGACCCCTGACCTGCCGAAGGTGACCGCGACACGTATCTAGCTGAATCGACCCTGGGTCTTGTGCTGGTACACGAGGGATGTGCTAGAGCGGTTGGTATGTGGTAGAAACGGGGGAGAGCACCTGGCGCACGAAAGGGGCTTGCTGCCCTGGAGTCTGTGTCGGGTGACTTGATCACCTTCCCGGCAAGGAGGGCTTGCCGGGGGCTTTGAACACTTTCCCGGCAAGGAGGGCTTGCCGGGGGCTTCGCCAGTCTGTGTGAGCCTTCCCGGCAAGGAAGGCTTGCCAGGGTCTTGCTAATTTTCGGGAGCCTTCCCGGCGAAGTGGGCTTGCCGGGGCCTTGGGAATCTTCCCGACAAGGAGGTCTTGCCGGGGCCTTGCATCTGGAGCCCTTGTACTCCACGCCCCACGAAGAGAGGGAAGGGTGTGGCCTTGGTGGGTCTGGGATTGCCTTTCAGCTGTTCTTCCCGGTGCACTGCCATCAGGGGTGTTGTTGATGCCCGTGCACAAGTCTGGGGCTCAAGGGACCCAGTCTATAGTGCATCGAAATTTTACAAGTAAGATAGTATAACAATAGGTCCTTTGAATAGTTGTGCTAGACAAGACATCACCGTACCGGGTTACATAAAGATAAAAGTTAAAATTATTGGAAATATTCCAGCCATCATATATGTTCGAGATTCAGATCTGATTGGTATCAGGATAGCTCAAGCTCAGGACATGTGATAAGAAAACAGGGCAACAACAATTTACGAGATGATTACGCAAGATCCTCACGGTATGAACTACGGAAGCACGTCTTAATTTATGGGTTGGATCGTAAGACATATGAACACAATGTCAAGACATTCGTACCCACATGGGATTCTTACTACAAAATGCAACCGAATTTTGAATTGGGAACCATCATTGAGGATAACAAAGTCCTTGTGTAAGCTTGGATTAGCTCTTATGAAGGAACTTAATTTCCTTGATCAAATCAGTTCGTGGCTTGGGGTGCTAAGAAAAATTATATGAAGTGAAGATAGCAAATCTTCAAAACATATAACACTTCGCACATGAATGAATGATTTGGGGTGATCCAGAGGAAGCGAGAACAAAAGTTTCTCATATTCACGGCGGCAAGAATGCACGTGAACTTTGAGAAATTACTTGTTTTATCAAAAGTATTGTTCATGAGCTAGGCACATGTATAATGCTTTCTAGAGCTTCATCATGAAACATGGAGAAGTTGAGGGTGTGGCCGATGGTCTCAGCAACAATCCTTCAAGATTTCGATAGGGATGAATTTCCAAAATTATAAGATCACGGAGATAGCATTCGTCAGATCAAACGATGTAATGACGTATTCTCTAGGAAACATCAATAATTTAACATTGATTGAAGGGTGCACTCGGAGATACGGGATGAGTAGCACGACCAATGCTAGAATGCTGAGTCAACAACCAACACACCAAGAATGGAACTATCGGTCATTAACATCAAACAATAGGGTTGCCAGGAGTATTGGAATCACACATCAGAGTTTACTTGTTGGTAATCCGGATAGAAACAACACAGGGACCAAGAAATGAATAGTGACGGCGAGAAGTATCACTATATCAAGAATTCTTAAGAGGTGCATCAATTCTCACAACATTCTTGACATAAAAGATGGTAATACTCCAAGGTGGAACATAATATAAGCTGAACAGCAAGGAACTAAAGGGGCAACACAAGACATGAACAAGTTTGTGTTGAAGGGAAGGAACTAAGGTTGTCGATGATAACACAGATCATCGAGGGGAAAGAATGGTATTTCCCATCATGAATTCGATTGATACCCTAGAAGACCTCAGAAAGCTGATGATGATCATGACACATGTATTGAGAAGTTACATGAAGATATAATCGTTTAGCAATGACATCAAGCAAAGAAATGATGAAGTGAATGGTTGCCGGAACCACAGATAAGACTACTAGCTCAGAATTGAGATTGCCTTTCAAGACAACCAACATTATGTCGAAAGCGTGATGTAAGCCTATTGCACTGTTGAAAATGTGTTCCGGGGAATGAAGGACATAGATAGCATGGTCAAGATGTAGCATGACAATGATGATGCAGCCTAACGGCTTGAAATGACAAGATCGAGCACAAACTCATAAGCAAAGAAGATTATTAAGAGTTGTCGAATCGCAAAGCATACTTGATTCAGTTATCGGTGACCTAGAGTGTCCAACAACTCAAGACACGAGGAGATTGGAACGAGTGAAAAAGAACATAGTTCAAGAGGAGCTCATAGGAAGTTATATAGTTCTGTGATATTCTCGAGATACCAGGGAAAATACTCGAACGTAGATCAACATTAAAGCTTGGACCGATGTATCAACCTAAAGAAGACAAGTGCTTTAACTTATCTACATGTGGGATCGAGGAAGAATAATCATGGTCGGAACCACGGTTGCAAAGTACCAAATCACAGTTACAAGATCAAATCATACAATGAACGATTATTGATTCGAGAAGCTTCTATGATAGGATCAACGTTGTTTCCAAGGGCATGAACACAAAGTTCAAGGTCGTCTCCCACTTCACTGATGCATCACCTACCATTTAGTCCTCTCCTTTGACGAAGTTGTAGCTTTGAAAGATTATATGGAAAAACACCAGAAGAGTAAGACTCGTGATAACTCTTCGGGTCATATCGATTTAGGAAGGCATAGGTTCAACCCATCGGGGCATCTTAGGAACATATACCACAAACTTCAAGAGTAATTAACACATGCTTGAAGAGCATGGCTGACAAAAGCATAGGATACAACTTATCAGAGGGAGAAGACGCAGTTTACTAATGGCATCATGTATCAGGGGAGGAATATCACAAGCATTTTTGAATGTAAAGGATGTACTCGGATAATAACCCAAAAATGGGTCTAACAGTCCACAAAGGACCTCATGTGAGTATCGGTACTCAATCAGAGGGAGATAGAATGCAAGGCATTGTATTATAGAACATCTAAAAAATATTGATACTTAAATACCAAAGGAATTTATGATCTCCGGTTAGTGTATCAACTCATATGCTCCGACCAAATACAAGCAAGCTGAATGGACTTAGATGGACAATCAAACAAGGTTGATTTGTTCAGAACCAACTCATGTTTGGAAAGATGTCTGAGCCGGAAAGATAATTATGAGGATCAAATGATGATTGTGCGCATTCACACAAAGGTTGAATCAATAAGATCAAAGGAAAATCACAAAGGATTTTAACGAATGTTGCTAGACATATTGGTTTAACCATAATGCAAGCAGCTGAGAAAGGTCATGAACAATAGGCTATTGAGGATTTCAGAAGATTGAATAGTAATTCAAGATACTTGTGAAACCCATGACAACTGAGGACGAACGAATCCCCAGTTAGATAATTTGTTGTACCTTGTATAACAAGAGCAACTAGAAAGAAAATATGAATAACATTTGTATGTAGTCATCCACAAGGGTTGACGGAGGAAGGGAATCACAAAAGCGATGAGCACAAGTTCTCGAGAGAACATCAGAGAGTATCTTCACAGTCTTCTGATGAATCAAGCCATCATCTCCGGGTGGAAGTAGTTAAAAGAACCTAAGTTAGAGATAGCAAAATCTTTAACACGAAAGAGAAGAGAGATCAGAACCTAGAGTATAGAAAAGGAGTAAAAGATCCGAATACCACCGATTGAGATGTGAGCCCATAAGCCACATAACAATGTTATTAAAAGTTTTTCAAGTACTAGACTAAACTTCGGCCAAGGAGTTGGAAAGTGGGCTACCTACACCCAGTCGGCTCTGATACCAACTTGTGATGCCCTTGATTTGATCGTACGCTAATCATACATGCAAATGCACACGACCAAGCTCAAAGACTCATGGGAAGATATCACAACACAACTCTAGACACAAATAAAACATACAAGCTTCATATTACAAGCGAGGGGCCTCGAGGGCTAGAATACAAAATCTCTACAAACACATGAGCCACCGGAAGTAACAAATATCTGAGTACAGACATGATACATGACAAAGACTTAGAGAAGGCTAGCACAAAAGAGATAACGATCGAAAGAGGCGAGGCCTCCTGCCTGGGAACCTCCTAAACTACTCCTCGTCGTCAGCAGCCTCCATGTAGTAGAAGGCACCATCGGGGTAGCAGTCGTCATCGGAGGGATACACCATCTCTTGGGCTCCATCATCTGGTCACAACAATCGAATTAAGGGGAAAAGGGGGAGCAAAGCAACGGTGAGTACTCATCCAAAGTACTCGCAAGACTGACATCAGAACAATGCTAAGTATGCATCCGTATCAAAGGAAAGGGGGATTTTATGTGGAGTGACTGCAGCAATGCGTGAATAGAAAGAGGGGACTAGTCCTATCAAAGACTGGCATCTTTAGCGTCTTGCAGCAATAGACGAGAGTAGAGCAAGTAACGCATTAAATAGCCATATTGTTGCAGCAATATTAATTAAGGTCACGCCACGAGATTCGTCCTCGACTCCCTGCGAGGAAGCAATGCTAGAGAAAACATTCCAGTTATGTAATAGTTGTAGTTGTATAAGATCGGGGCACAACTCCAAATCGTCCAGTAACTGTGGACATGGCTATTTGAATAGTTAATTTCAACTCTACAGGGGTGCACCACAGTACCCACCACGCTTGATAAACTCTGGCCGGACACGCTTTCCTGGGTCATGCTTGGCCTTAGAAAATCAACACGTCCCAACCCTACCTAGGCTCAACAGAGATGCTAGCCCGCCGGTCTAACTCTGAAACACGGAGGGTTCATGGGACAATCACCTGTTGCGCTCATGCATGTTGCAAGGGCGGACGATGTCAGTCATGGTACCTATTATACAAGAACGATGCTTATCCATACCACTCGGGCGCACGACGCTCCATTGCTGACGTCTGAAGAGCTTTGGCTGAAAGCACGACGTCGAGGACCCCATAACTTCTCCCACGTGAAGATTAGTGCAAAAAAGGTCTCCCGACCAACCCGGATCAAATACCCAAATCCATTAGAATTTTGAATTAACTCATCATCATATCCACGCGGGAATCCACCCGCAACACGCCATTCATCAAGTTCCTAGTAACAAGGTCAAGTAGTTGTGCGGCTGTAACATCATAGGGATCCGAGGTATCACCCTCGATGGATTCTGAACGATGTAACCGTCAAGGTGGCCAAGGAGGAATCACCCTTGATGTTCCACGCTTGATGTGTTGTACGACATAGTCGTCATCGGAGGTGGTGAGGGAGGAATCACCCTCAATAAACCACTGCCGGTTAATCACACTACAGAGCTAACATAAGGAGTACGTATCGATGTGTCACCCTTAGTACTCGATAGTAGCTTTGAAGCATCGTACAACTAAGGGGGTGTGAGTGTTGTGACGGGTCTTGGCTCGTCGATCAGATGATCGAGACTTGATGATAACGCGGGGCAAATGGACTAAGGGGGCAAAGGGGATGATTGAACCACCTATACTAAGCAGTTTAATGTGTGGTATAGTAAAGTAGCAGTTCATCAAAAACAGGCTATGCATCAGATATAGGATCTATCTACAACAGTAGCAAAATATAATGCAAGCATGAGGGAGATACAATACACGACATATGAATAATAAAGGGGGGTTTGCTTGCCTGGTTCCTCTGCCAACAGATACAGATCCTTGACATTGAAGTAGTCGATCACCGGATCAACATCGATCTCGGGATCTACTGGCAAGGAAGTAATGGAGGGGAAACACAATAAATAACATAGCAATCTAATGCATCACAAAGCATGACAAGGCTATATGCAGCGCTACACATGAGCTAACGCGGTATCACCCGTCATGGACGGATCAGGAAAATATCTGGTGATATTTCCCGTGTCTCTGGCTACTACTGGACTGGCCAAAACGATGGAAAAGTTCCATGTTTGCTATTCTAGGGACGCGTGACACACGAAAGGATAGTGTATTCGGGTTCGTCTCGTTTTTCTGATCAACTTTCATGTACAAAATATTTTTATCCAGATCATGGATTATTTTATACTAATTTCTAAAGTTTTGATAAGTATTCTGAAATTATGAATTATTATTAACACAAAAAAACTAAATACAAAAGTCTATGGGTACACAAAATTAAATACAAAATTAAATACAAAATTAAATACAAAAGTGTAGCCAAAGATGTGGTTGTGTGACTGACATGTGGGGGTCGGTGTGGCTGAGTGAGCAGTACAGTTAGCGTTGACTCGGTCAGTGTTGACTAGTCAACAAGGGCCACGGGGCCTACGTGTCATAGACTTAGATATTTGATACCTCTTTTGTTTTCTTAATCTATTTGTGGGTCCACATGTCATGTGTTATTAGACTATCTTAGCACTAAATGTAATCCTAATCTAAACTAGTCCTAACTAAACAAGGGCCATAGTCGTGGTCAGCACAGCAGCAACCATCGTTGGGTGGCAGCAGCTTCAGCAGCAACAGCGAGCAGCAAGACATCGCGGCTGCAGCAGTGAGTAGAGGGAGCAGCAAGCATCGTTTAGGAGTAAAGATGAACGGTGGCAGCGAGTACGAGCAACAACAATAGGCACACAATGGCATGGCATTGTGGCCGGAGGGACAGGGGTGTGGCCAAGCGGGGCCGGGGCATGGGGTGCGGGGGTCGGGGCAAGTCTGACGCGCGCTAGGCCTATGGTAGCACGGGAAATCGGTGGCATGGTCGGGAGTGGGCACGGGCGAGCGGGCATCATGGGGGCTGCGGGCGATGTGGGGGTGAGGCGGGGGCGGAGCCATGAGTGGGCGGGAGCGTCCAGCGAGGCCAGGGGCACATGGGAGTGCGCGTAAGGTCGCGGTGACCGCAGACTCACCGAGAGCTCGGGCATGGTAGTGCGGTGGCCAACAATGGGGAAACGGAAGGGGGAGAAGGGGAATGGACGCGGGATTCACATCGGAGCTCGGTGGTGTGCTCGGAGAGGTCATGGAGGTGTCGGCGGAGTGGGACAACGGCGAGGTAGTGGCGAAGGTGAACGGCGGTGGGTTACCGGTGGGGATGGCCAGCATCGGTCGGGAGTAGCGGTGCGGGGCGGTGTGGTTGTTGCAGGGCCGCCCGGGGCGGCACCGGCGAGGAACAGCCGACGACGGTGTTGGGGAGGGCCGACGGAACGAGGCGGCTGGCAGCGGGGGGTTCGATCCCGATCTGGATCGGGAGGGGAGAGAGAAGTGGGGTGGGGCGAGTGAGGTGTGCGGAGTGGGGTGTCTGTGGGAACGGTGTGGCCGGTATAGCCCCTGGTGGGCCGGTGGATGGGAGGTGGGCCGGCCTGGTAGGTTGGTCGGTTGGGGAGGGGGGTTTAGCCAATTTTTATTCATCTTCTTTTTATGTTTTGTTCTACGGTTTTTGTTTTAAATATTTATAGAAAAATTGCACTTTGTAAAAATATGGCACATGGCCAAATATTAAAACCATAATATCTAACTATGCCAAAAATAAGTCTGGGGCCCTTTTGAAATTATTTGAATACTCTAAAATTTAAAAGGAGATCTTAATAATTGATTTGGTCATTGCTATATTTATTTGAGGCACCAAAACAATTTATAAGAACGTGGGTTACAATATTATAATTTCTTATGAAATATTTGCATCCCATCCATGATTTTAGTTTCATTGTTTGATAAAATATTAATTCCACTTATGAAATGAATTTTGAAATTCACAGGAATCCTAAATGAGGTATGGTTCCAAGGTTGATCATTCAATGTCGAACAACATGATTAACTTAATCATGGTGATCATTGTAGCTCGATTACATGAGTTACCATAGCATGACACTGGGGGCGTCACACTCACCACAAGGAGTAAATAATTCCTTTGTAGGCTTGCTGGACAGTGATGTGATTGGATGAGAATGATCATGTAATCGAGTTATTTTGATAGGGCTTGAGCCTTAGTATTCACAATCTTCTCAGATTTATGTTTCTATTACTTTGCTATGCTTAATGCTTGTCACTAGGGCCCGAGTGCCATGATTTCAGATGTGAACCTATTATATTTCTCCGAATATGTAAGTGTTTAGATACTACCTTGCAAGTGATCTGCACCTATTACGTGTCATGATCCGCATACCCCAAGGTGACAATAATTGGGATTATGTCTGATGATTGTCCTGGTTTGAGGAGTTCATGTATTCACCATGTGTTAATGCTTTGTTCCGGTTCCCTATTAAAAGAAGACCATAATAGCCCTTAGTTTCCATTAGGACCCCGCTACCACGAGAGGGTAGGACAAAAGCCATCATAGAAGTTCTGATTGCAAGCACATATGACTATATACGTAATACATGCCTACATTACATTAATGAAGTGGAGCTAATTTTGATTAGCTCTAGTGTGTAACAATTTCATGATTGATCTCATCCATATCTATACACCGCAGATCCATGGCCTACACTTTTCATATACTGAATCTCGCTAAGTTACTATTGTTGTTGCTGCTGTTACAACTACTACAGTATTGTTGTTGTCATTATTACTATTGTTGCTACTACTTTGTCGTGCTACTAAAATCTTTGCTGCAGAGAGATATCTCAGGTGTGGTTGAATTGACAAATCAACTATTAGGACCAACAAATATTATTTGGCTCCCCATGTGATGAATCGATAAATCAGTGTTTAAGACTATCAGGGAAGACTGTTGCGATACCCTATACGTGTGGGTTATCAAGATTATTTTATGGCGCCATTGCCGGGGAGTATAGCTCTTTTTATTGTGTTCACTTGAGGATATCCAATTGCAATTATGAAGAATCTGAAAGATACTCGAACCGAGATCGTTCCCTCTCGAATGAGAGAAGGTAAGGAAGTACCATCTAGCTCTACTTTTGATTCACCTATGTTTTGAATCATCTTATTACACCCCCACTCGTTGATCATTTTGATAAGTCACATGAACTTGATGATGCTACTTCTGAAATTAATGATGATACTACTGCTATGATTGATGATACCGAAATTGTGACACTGGATGAATTACTTCATGCTCATATTGCTAAAGCTAGAGATTTGAAATTTTTTAAACTGATGAATATTTTGAATCACCTATTACACCTCGCTCTCCTAATAGACATAAATTGTGTGATGTATGTGAAGGTTATGTCATGGATGGGGAGATAGCTAGAGACTTTCTTCCTTGTAATGATAGAGATGATTTGAAGAAACTACTATGCCAACTGAAAGACAAAGATATGATGGAAAAAATGAAATATGATCCTAAATTTCCTAGTTATCCTATATTTGTTACCCATAATGACAATGAATTCTTTGTAGATCCCGAGTTAATCCCTATAGTAGAACCTGATCCTTTCCATGGTTATGAAACTGAAATTGTTGTTGGACATCTCGCTAAACTGGATGATATTTCCACCTTGTTTACTAATGAGGAAAAGATGTGCTACAATTATATCCATAAGATTTTCCTTTTTCACTAAAAGGTGAGGCTAATTGAAGGGTTCATCACTCTTGCTCTTGGTTGTGTGCGTAGTCCCCATGAAATGATATATTACTTCTTTGAAAAATATTTTCCTGCTCATAAGAAACAAGCTGCTTTATGATCGTCTCCAATGCATCAATAATTTATGAAGTATTCATGCCATATTCACCTATGTTTACAATACTCTTATATGGATTTGATGCCTTTTTATGACTTAATTAGAACTAACCTGGACTAACGTTGTTTTCAACAGAATTACTGCGGTATCATTTTGTGTGTGTAGAAAATGGAAGTTCTCATAATTGCCCGAAACTCTTTGGTGGTTTTTTCTGGACTATATGAACAAAATTGGAGCAAAGAACCACCAGAGGGGGGACCCCTTGTTGGCCACAAGCCAACAGGGCACGCCAAGTGGGAGGGGGGTAAAAGGGCCCTGATAGCTTGTGGCCCCCTCGTAACTCCTCTTTGCGTGATTCCAACGCCAAAAATCCTATAAATAGAGAAACCATCAAAAATTAGGACAGACTCCATGCCTCGCCTCAGCAACTCTCTGTATCAATGAAAAACTAACTTGGAGACAAAACAGTAGCAAAAATAGGAGAAAAACAGAGAGAGGGATCCAATCTCGGAGGGGCTCTCGCCCCTCTAAGTTCCATGGAGGCCAAGGACTAGAGGGAGAACCTCTCCCGATCTAGGGAGAGGCCCTGGAGGAGGAAGCCTAAGGGTAGATACTCTCTCCCCCTCTCTCCTAGTGGTGTCGGAGTGTCACCTAGGGAACCATCGCCGCGGTGATCGTCTTCATCAACATCATCGTTTTCATCACCTTCCTCATCTCTTTTCAGCGGTCCACTCTCCCGCACCCCGCTGTAATCCCCTACTTGAACATGGTGTTTCATGCCACATATTATTAACCAATGATGCGTTTCCATCCTATGATGTTTGAGTAGATTTATGTTGTCCTTTGGGTTGATTGATGATCTTGATTGGTTTGAGTGTATGTTTCATTTTGGTGTTGTCCTATGGTGCCCTCTGTGCCGCACATACGTGACGGATTCTTGTTGTAGGGTGTTGTAATACGTTCATGATTCACTTATAGTGGGGGGCTAGAGTGATAGAAGCTTACAACCAAGTAAGGGGATTGTTGCGTATGGGAGTAAAGGGGACTTGATATTTAATGCTATGGTCGGTTTACCTTAATGATCTCTAGTAGTCGTGGATGCTTTCTAGAATTCCAATCATAAGTGCATATGATCCAAGTACGGAAAGTATGTTAGCTCGTGCCTCTTCCTTATATAAAATTGCAAGAATGATTTCCAATCTTGTTATCAATTGCCTAGGATGATTCTGCACACCATACCATCTTTTTTCCACAATCTCTATTTGTAATATATTCTACCTTTATTTAGGCCGCAACTATTTTCATATTTTTGTTATCCATTATAATGAAAATCTATCTTCTTCATACCCACAACGCAGTTTTATTTCTCGTCACTAGATAGAAGAAAAAATTTGGTGTATGTAGAGTCGTATTAGTGGCAGATAGGACTTGAGAGAATATTGATATTACCTTTAGCTCCTTGTGGGGTCGAAACATGTCACATCCCTATGTTTTCTTGCGCTTTGTGCCTTGCTAGAGTGTGCATCATGTCTAATTTTTCAAACTTGAAATGGGGATTAATAAACCCTAGCACCTCACTAAATTAAAACAATTCCAAAAGGTGTGATTTTCAATGAACCCAAAATGGCCCTCAAAGAATGTTCATCCTTCCCCATAAATATTGGCAACAATATTTCAGGGATGCATTTTATTTTAGAAATCATTTTAGGCACTTAAATTAATCCAACAAAGCCCCTCAAAATAGCACTTAATGCACTATAAATATTTAGTTGCTCCAAAATAGTTGAAACTTTTGTGGCACTTTGAAAATATTCAAACTACATTTTAAAAAGGGTTAGATCTATTTTATACCTAAGGTTTATTCATGAAATAAAATAAAAGAACAAATGTCAGAATTAGACAACACAACAAAATAAAAGAAAAGGGCAGAAGACTTACCTAGCGCTCAATGGCCGAGCCCACCACCGAGCCTCCCATGTCGTCTTTCTCCTGCCGACTGTCAGAGGAGGAGCTGGCCGCTGCATATTGTGCCTCCGGCACGCAACTGCGTGCCTTCTTCTCGAGATGGCGAGTGGTATAAGCCTCCTCGGGAACGTCCCGATCCATCGCAGCCCCCAATCACGCCCTCTCTTCTCTCGTCTTCCCTCTGTCGCCATGACCGCCGCAGCCGAGAGCTCGTCATCGTAGCCACGCCTCTCAAGTTGTAGCCACGCCTCCCCGATCGTGCCTCGAGCTTCACCTGGACCCCCTAGTCCTCACCGCCAAGTGAATCGATGTCGAAGCCCTGGAGCGAAGACGCCGACCCCATCTTCTTCCTCTACTCCGACCACCGTCACCGTCGATTCGTCATCATCACGCCGTCTCCGAGCCCGCTCGCAACTGCTTCAGCTTCGTCGTGAGCCCCCAAACCCATTTCCACCTTTTCTCTGGTCGTTCCCGCGTTGTAGCAGCCATTGTCGTCAAAGCCCGAAAAGCTCCGCCACGGACCTCGACGCCGGTGAGACTCTGGTGTCTCTCCGGTCAAGCCAGTGGCGTCATTAGGTTCAGGTGCTCACGTAGATTGTGTGGGTGGTTTCTTATGGGGATTCCACCCTCTGTAGCCTCGACCACGAGCTTGCCCAAACTCTGGCAGCTGCAAGGCTCAATGTCGGCGATGATTCCGGTGCCCCCGCGGCCAGCTGACCCCGTAGCTAGATGAGGCCAAGGGCGGGCATCCTTTCGGTGGTCTTCGCATGCCCAGCAGATGCATGCAGCGTGATTTTGGGGACGCGTCGCCATCACTTTGAGCGCCGCTGAAGACTCTCCGATGGGGGTCAATCTGGTCAGTAGTTAGGGACTAATTTTAGTGATTAGTAGGACTAATAGTCACAGACAGTGGGCCCTGGCTGGGGTCAAAGCCAGGGTCAACGTAGGATTTGACCGTCTGAAAATGACAGCACGGTCCCACTTGCCATAGACTATAGCCAACCCTGGGTCACTCACCAGTGGACCCCACTAGTCAGGTTTGACCTGCAACGGCTGTTTGACCAGCTGACCTCATGCTGATGCAATCCTGATGCAGTAAACGGATTTCTGGTTTAATTAAATTCTAGAAATAGAATAAAACTTCAATAATTCATAGAAAATACTATGTAACTCAGATTGAAATAATTTATATATGAAAAATAATCAGAAAAATCCAAGGAATCCATTGGTGCTATTAACATGCATGATAGAACAAGTTATACCTGCTCATCTAGTCAAATCAATTAAAGGTATTTGAAAATATATTATGTGAAGTGGAATTTGAATCTTTGATTCAAACCAGCTTCAACCAATCTACTAATAGATGCATTAGGTCATCCAACATATTCTTTTCATGCCATGATCATACATCACATTGTTGCACTTGTCGTGTATGGATTGTTACCTGTTTGAACTGCAGTAGGCTTCGCTCCGCAGGATACTCAAGAGTATCCAACTAAAGGATTGTATCCCTCCGCTGACCCACAAGGCAAGCACCCCATTTGAGCATTCCGATAAAATCCCAAGTTCTTGCTCTTGCTCTCATTTATTGCATTAGGACACGTCGTTTCAAATAATGTTTCTTCGGTAGTTGAACCCATTCCTCTGCATGACCTCTCATTGTCACAATAAATAGTTAAACTATGTAACCTAGAATTCCTGGTAGATGCTTGAGCCATGATGTGCTTTACCTTGCTATGATTGCTATGGTTAGAGTTGTGTCATGCCTGTTTCATCTGGATGATGAACCAGAGTGAATGAATGTGTTCTGGTGTTAAAAGTTAAGTACTAAACCTGATTTGGTAAAGGTACCGATGAGAGGCTGTGTAGGAGTACATGGCGGTTTTTCTCATTGGAACCATTCTTAGGAACTGAGTTCTGTGTATGTGATCCAAGACTAGATACTACCACATGCTGGGCCCTGAAACATGACCCCATTCGACTTATTAATCACTTAGTACTCGGTCTAGGATCTGCATGTAGTTTCTGGTGTTCGTAGCATATGCTGGAGGCCGTGCATAGCGCTGACCTTAGAGGTGGGCTGTGACGCGGTAGGAAGTGGCATGGTGTACCAAGTGGCACCCAGATGGTGGGCTTGGGAACCCTGCGCACAATGTTTGAGGCCGTAGTGGGAACTTCAACTGGACTTCCGTGCGGGTTTAGTCTCAAATAGGCGATAAACCTCGACTAGGTGCTATTGTGGTTAACGGTCGTGGCTGACTCCCTCGCTGGGTTTCTGCTTTGAAGGTTGACGAGGTGCATAAAGTGCACATGGCGATAAGTAGCGAGAGCATGTGTGAAGAAGAACACCCCTGCACGGTTATGATCTATTCGAATAGCTGCGTCCTCGGATATGGACTGCTTGGAAACATATGTTGTTCATATATAACTTAATGGCTACTCATAAAAGTACCAAGACAAGTGTGAGTACCATGGATGGCAATCTCGTAGGGAGACGAGAAATGATCCATGGTGGTGTATTGTCGTGAAGATAGTGGACTCATGTACGACTTCTCAAACTTGTTCGAAAGTACACGTAGTCATAGTACAGGTTAGCCAAGAGTCAAAGGTAACTTGCTGCATGAAACCCCACACCCCCCTTTGATGAGACATGTGCATGAGTAGATAGATATGATTTAAAGTCTTGTTGAGTACTTTCGTACTCATGTTTCCTTAATAACTGTTGCAGAAGACACCCATGAACCAACTGGTGGGTTCTACCTAGATGTTGACGATGACGAGTAGCTGGTGTCCCAGGTACGATATGGCCCCTTGGAAGGGATCTGTATATAGTCACGCTTTATGCCTTTTACCTTTCATCTGTCTATACTTAGACATCTTTAATGCTTCTTCATGGATTGTATGACTTTCTGTGTATGACTTGAGTGTCGGGTCATGTGACCCCTATCTGTATGAACATCTTATGCAAGGCTCTTCTGAGCCTTCTAAATAAATGTTGTGATTATGTATGGTTATGTTGTGATGCCATTGTTGTATCCATGCATATTGGGTACGTCATGCATATGTGTGATGTGTTGCGATATTTATGGGGTTCGACACCTAGTTGTGTGCCTTTAGTAGTATACTTTACAAAGAAATTCCCCTTTGTGATTCCACTGAGCCTTGGTAGCTTGCTACTGCTCCGGACACATTGGTTGACAGGCATGTATACTTCTTTGTTGTTGTGTATGTCCCTTCGGGAAAATGTCTCGCAGCATAATGGAGTCCTTGTAGCTTGCTATGACTCGTCTATGTGAAGTGAGGACCTTAATGTTCCACGGTGTAATGGAGACCTTGTAGCTTGCTATGACCCGTCTACACACGCTGATGACAGACACCTGCTTTGTTGGGTTATGTATTCATGTCTCTGTATGGATGTGCCACTTGGGTTTGTAACTAGTTATGTCGATCCGGGGTCTTTGACATTCGAATGCTAGCGACACAATTGCATTCGTGAGTCAAAAGACGCAAATAGTCCTAGCCAAGGTAAGGTGGCATCCGTGGGGATAACCATGTGTGAAACTGCAAAGTGATGTAATGTGTTACAAGCTGGATTCCTATGACTTAGGGTCGGGGTCCCGACAGCGTTGGTATCAGAGCCTGACTGACTGTAGGATTACCAAGCCAAACTGGTCAGAGTCGAGTCTAGAACTGCTTTAGTTATATAAGGGAATTGATTGTGGAAGGGAACGTAAGGCTCTTTTTGCTTCTCTTCTCAAGTTATTCTATTCTGAGTCTCTCAACTTATCTGCGGGGATTAAGAGCTAGGCCTCTTATCTATCTCTCAGGATCACGTGTTACTACTCCATAGACTTGTACGGAAAATTGTTTGTGAGTCAACTCCAGTTTCAAGTTTTTCCTTTGAGAGTAAAATTGTTGACCATGGAGCCCTGTGCTTGAAAGTTCAGTGGTTATGCTATCCAATCTTTTGCACGATGTCTCGAAATTGTTTTTGAGCATTTTCAGCCGTTATGCTACCCGATTTCGCTAGAGCTCTAATGCCTTGCATTATCCTCTATTCAAGATGCCTCCTAGTCCTTCTTGTGAGGTGGTTCGTTCAACTAGGTGCATTGATGTACCGGGTCACACGGCCATGTTGGCCAGGGTGATGACAGTAGCCGGTTACCGCTGGTACCCAGAGTATACAGTGGAGGAGTAGTACCGGGAATTTAACCAGAGTCAGTATATGTGTACTATCAGGGTATATCCAGATTACCTTGGAGCTATGGAGCCAATCCATTGGTATTACGAATTGGGGGTTACCATTGATATAGCGGTCCAGGATTGCGCCTACTCAATGTTAACTATCATGAGAGAAAATAATGCACTATTGCAGAACACTGAGTTTTGCTATATCCCACCCTCTCAGCTAGGAGAAGATGGTTATCTCAACGGAGCTTACTATGATTCTTCTTTGGAGGACCCATTGGTGCAGGTTACCACCCATATGCTTGGGAACACGGACTGAGATGCCCGTGCTCTTTGCATGGAGCTTTATGCTACTCGTGCACGCCTGTGGGCAGTTTTGACGCAGCTAGCACCTATCATTTAGACAGGCTATGGAGACATGGAAATGTTGAACCTAGCACTGACTCATTTGCCACCCCGCGTAGATTGGCCTCCTGTTGGAGGTGTCACCCCTCTTCGTGGACCTCTTTTGCCGCCAGTCAGGGGACCTACGCCACATCCGTGCCCTTATGGTTCCTAGGGATCTCAGGCTAGGGTGTTTCCTGACCGTCAAGTTCAGCTCCCAGGTCAGGGGGAAACCTGTATGATATGTTCAATGCGTATGTCTGAGTTCGTGAGTGGTGTGGTAGTATTGTAGCAATTGTTTTTTCCACGATCATGCGTGTCTTGTGGAATATGAATTAGGTGTGAGTTATGTTCCGGAGGCTAGATAAATAATGTATAGGAAGCTTGGAATGCCTCTGATGTGTAGTATCATCTTTTCAGTAGTTTGCTCTTCAGTTTGGGCTTGTAGTGAACTATATTATGGTGTGTATGAACCATGGTGTATATATGGCAGTTTGCTTGTTACCATGATGTTCCGATATCTATTCCCGCATTCCATATTGCTCAGTGCATTCCTTGTTAGAGTTGATGTCATTCTTGTCTAAGCTATGAGTTTTGCTTGCGAGGATGGTGTTCACCAGGCTCAACCGTGCTCCTACTAATGAGCAGGGTGAAAGTAGCCAAGCAGCTGAGGAGAACCTGCATCACCCGCCATCTTTGGCGGAAGTTATGCTGGAGGCAGAAAGGAACAAGAGAGAAACTAATCGACTGTTGGAGCGTATCGAGCAGAATACGGCTCACCAACAGCGTAATGACTTAGTGACCCTCAATGATTTTGTGAAGCTCAAATCACCTAAGTTCCGTCATTCCGTCGACCCCCTCAACGCTAATGATTGGCTTACTAGTATGACACGCAAGATACGTGATGCCAATGTCGCTGAGGTTGATAAGGTGACATTTGTTGCCTATTTTCTGGAAGGCCCACCAATCTATGGTGGGAAAATAATGAAGCTATGCGCCTTGCTGGACCAGGAGCCACTTGGGCTGATTTCAGTGCCGCCTTCCGTGTGCACCACATTCTAGAAGGGCTAATGGATCACAAAAGAGAGGAGTTTTGGGCCTTTACTCAAGGGAAGCTGACTGTGGATGCATATAGCCGAGAGTTTGGAAATCTCGCTCACTATGCGACTGAAGAGGTGTCGACTGACGCCAAGAAACAAGCAAGGTTCTGCAAGGGACTAAGCCTTGAACTTTCTCGTGAACTACGCCTAGATGACTGTACGAGCTTCCAAGTTCTGGTTAACAAGGCCATCAGTGCTGAGACCGGACACACTAACTAACTACAAGTTGCTTAAAATTCATTATATCATTCCTAAGGGAGATAATATTAGCGGGCAGAAAGTACTTGGAAATAAAGGCATCTTTACACTTATTCCATGAATCAATTATATCAACGGAAGTTTTAGCCATAATTTTTTTATTTCATAACAAGACTGAGCAAAGCGGCATTAATTTCACAAGATTCCGCACTACTGGCGGGAGCAATCGCAGTACTAATAAAATCATTATTATTACTAGTGGAAAAATCACAGAACTTGGTATTCTCTTGAGCCATCGTGACAAAGCAAGCAAACAAAAAGACGAACGAAAAAAGGGTGAATAAAAAGGCAAATATTTTTGGTATTTTCTGAAAATCATTTTAGAAGTGGAGGAGAGGAAAACGAGAGGCAAATGGCAAATAAAGTAAATGCAAGAGAAGAGTTTGTGATGGGTACTTGGTAATCTTGCTATGTATCGTCCCCAGCAACGGTGCCAGAAATCCTTCTTGCTACCTCTTGAGCTTGCTTTGGTTTTCCCTTGAAGAGGAAAGGGTGATGCAGTGAAGTAGATAAGTATTTCCCTCAGTTTGTTGAGAACAAAGGTATCAATCTAGTAGGAGAAACAAGCAAGGCTCCAATAGTAGTACCTACACAAATAATCAAACACCTGCACCCAACGCTATAAAGGGGTTGTCAATCCCTTCAGAGTTATTTGCAAGGATGAGATCTGATAGAGATAGATCCCTAGGGGCTGGTTCCCATCCACTTTTGTCCCATGTAGCACTTTGGGGCTAGTGGCCCTTCCCATTGGACCCCCGGAACCCTTCAAGTGGTCCCGGTACATTACCGGTGACTCCCGAAACACTTCCGACTATCAAATCCTCACTTCCTATATATGAATCTTTACCTCCAAACCATTCCGGAACTCCTCTTGACGTTCGGGATCTCATCTCGTACTCCGAACAACATTCGGTAACCACGAATACTATTCCCATATAACCCTAGTGTCATCGAACCTTAAGTGTGTAGACTCTACGGGTTTGGGAACCATGCACACATGACCGAGACACCTATCCGGTCAATAACCAACAGCGGGGTCTGGATATCCATGTTGGTTCCCACATGTTCCACGATGATCTCATCAGATGAACCAGGATGTCGGGGATTCGATCAATCCCGTATGCAATTCCCTTTGTCTACTGGTATGATACTTGTCCGAGATTCGGTCGTCGGTATCCCTATACCTTGTTCAATCTCGTTACCGGCAAGTCTCTTTACTCATTTTGTAACACATCATCCCGTGGCTAAATCCTTAGTTACATTGAGCCCAGTATGATGATGCATTATCGAGTGGGCCCAAAGATACCTCTCCGTCACACGAAGTGACAAATCCCAGTCTCGATTCGTACAACCCAACACACACTTCGGAGATACCTGTAGTGCACCTTTATAATCACTCAGTTACGTTGTGACGTTTGATACACCCAAAGCACTCCTACGGTATCCGGGAGTTGCACAATCTCATGGTCTAAGGAAATGATACTTGACATTAGAAAATATTTAGCAAACGAACAATACGATCTAGTTCTATGCTTAGGATTGGGTCTTGTCAATCGCATCATTCCCTAATGATGTGATCCCATTATCAATGACATCCGATGTCCATGATCAGGAAACTATGATCATCTATTGATCAACGAGCTAGCCAACTAGAGGCACACTAGGGACACATTGTGATCTATATATTCACACATGTATTACGGTTTCTGGTTAATACAATTATAGTATGAATAATAGATAATTATCATGAACTATGAATATAATAATAACCACTTTATTATTGCCTCTAGGGCATATTTCCAACAGTCTCCCACTTGCACTAGAGTCAATAATCTAATTACATTGTGATGAATCAAACACCCATAGAGTTCTGGTGTTGATCATGTTTCGCTCGTGGAAGAGGTTTAGTCAACGGATCTGCGACATTCAGATCCGTATGTACTTTAAAAATATCTATATCTCCATCCTGGATGTATCCATGAATGGAGTTGAAGCGATGCTTGATGTGCTTGGTCTTCTTGTGAAACCTGGGCTCCTTTGCAATGGCAATAGCTCCAGTGTTGTCACAGAACAGAGTCATCGAGCCCGACGCATTGGGAATCACTCCTAGGTCGGTGATGAACTCCTTCATCCAGACTCCTTCTTGTGTTGCTTCCGAATCAGCTATGTACTCCGCCTCGCATGTAGATGCCGCTATGACGCTTTGCTTGCAACTGCACAAGCTAACTGCCCCATTATTCAAAATATACACGCATCCGGTTTGTGACTTGGAGTCATCGGATCTGTGTCGAAACTAGCATCGACGTAACCCTTTACGACGAACTCTTCGGCATCTCCATAAATGAGAAACATATCTTTAGTACTTTTCTGGTACTTGAGGATGTTCTTAACCGCATGATATGTCCATTTTGCATCATGCTTTCATGTTGATATTTATCTCTTTATGGACTGTTATTATACTTTGTGGTACTATACTTATGCATTTTCTCTCTTATTTTGCAAGGTTTACTTGAAGAGGGAGAATACCGGCAGCTGGAATTCTTGACTGGAAAAGGAGCAAGTCTGAGTCCTCTATTCTGCGCAACTCCAAATGCCCTGAAAATCAACGTGGAATTTTTTGGGAATATATAAAAAATACTGGGCGAAAGAAGTGCTAGAGGGGCGCTACCAGGGGCCCACAAGCCTGATAGCCGCCCCCCTGGTGGCGGTTACATGGCTTGTGGGCACCCTCGCGGCCCACCGGCCCCCCTCTTTTGCTATATGAAGGGTTTCGTCCAGGAAAAAAAATCAAGGTGGAGCTTTTTCGTGGATTCTCCGCCGCCACGAGGCGGAACTTGAGCAGAACCAATCTAGAGCTCCGGCAGGACGATCCTGCCGGGGAAACTTCCCTCCCGAAGGGGGAAATCGTCGCCATCGTCATCACCAACACTCCTGTTGTCGGAGGGGAGTCATCTCCATCAACATCTTCATCAGTACCATCTCTTCTCCAAACCCTAGTTCATCTCTTGTAACCAATCTCCGTCTCGCGACTCCGATTGGTACTTGTAAGGTTGTTAGTAGTGTTGATTACTCTTTGTAGTTGATGCTAGTTGGATTACTTGGTGGAAGATTTTATGTTCAGATCCTTGATGCTACTCATTACACCTCTGATCATCATTATCATTATGCTTTGTGAGTAGTTACTTTTGTTCCTGAGGACATGGGATAAGTCATGCTGATAATAGTCATGTGAATTTGGTATTCGTTCGGTATTTTGATATGTTGTATGTTGTCTTTTCCTCTAGTGGTGTTATGTGAACGTCGACTACATAACACTTCACCATCTTTGGGCCTAGAGGAAGGCATTGGGGAGTAGTAAGTAGATGATGGGTTGCTAGAGTGACAGAAGCTTAAACCCCAGTCTATGCGTTGCTTCGTAAGGGGTTGATTTGGATCCACTAGTTTATGCTATGGTTAGATGTTGTCTTAATTCTTATTTTGTAGTTGCGGATGCTTGCGAGAGGGGTTAATCATAAGTGGGATGCTTGTCCAAGTAAGGGCAGTACCCAAGCGCCGGTCCACCCACATCTCAAACTATCAAAGTAACGAACGCGAATCACATGAAGATGATGAAACTAGCATGACAGAAATTCCCGTGTGTCCTCGGGAGCGCTTTTCCTCCTATAAGACTTTGTTCAGGCTTGTCCCTTGCTACAAAAGGGATTGGGCCACTTTTCTGCACAGTTCCTACTACTTGTTACTTGTTACTTTTCGCTTTCTACGTTTCACCTCGCTACACCATCACTCATTACCGCTACTTTCAGTGCTTGCAGTTATTACCTTGCTGAAAACAGTTTATCAGAGCCTTCTGCTCCTCGTTGGGTTCGACACTCTTACTTATCGAAAGGACTACGATTGATCACCTATACTTGTGGGTCATCGAGACTCTTTTCTGGCGCCATTGCTGGGGAGTGAAGCGCCTTTGGTAAGTGGAATTTGGTAAGGAAACATTTATATACTGTGCTGAAATTCATTGTCACTAGTCACTATGGAAACTGTTCCTTTGAGGAGTTTGTTCGGGGTATCTTCACCACGAACGGAAGCGCGAGGAGTTGCTCCTCAACCTGAGGTACCTACTGAAAATATCTTTTATGAAATTCCTTCGGGTATGCTTGAGAAACTGCTGGCTAATCCTTTTACAGGAGATGGATCTTCACATCCAGACTTGCATCTAATCTATGTAGATGAAGTTTTTGGTTTATTTAAGCTTGCAGGTTTGCCCGAGGATCAGGTAAAGAAGAAAGTCTTTCCTTTATCTTTTAAGGATAAGGCGTTGACATGGTATAGGCTATGTGATGATACTGGATCATGGGACTACAATCGGTTTAAATTGGAATTTCATCAAAAGTTTTATCCTATGCATTTAGTACATCGTGATCGGAATTATATTTATAACTTTTGGCCTCGTGACAGGGAAAGCATAGCTCAAGCTTGGGGGAGGCTTAAATCAATGCTATATTCATGCCCCAATCATGAGCTCTCGAGAGAAATTATCACTCAAAACGTTTATGCTCGGCTTTCTCATGAAGATCGTACCATGCTTGACACTTCTTGTACCAGATCTTTTATAAAGAAGGATATTGACCACAAGTGGAATTTATTGGAAAGAATCAAATGTAACTTTGAATATTGGGAGCTTGAAGAAGGTAAGGAGTTAGGTATGAATTTCCAGTTGGATTGCGTTACATCTTTTGTTGAAACAAACACTTCTAGAGATTTTAGCGCTAAGTATGGACTTGACTTTGAGATAGTAGCTTCTCTATGTGAATCTTTTGCTGCTCATGTTGATCTTCCCAAAGAGAAGTGGTTTAAGTATCATCCTCCTGTAGAAGTCAACATAGTTAAACCCAGTCTAGTTGAAGAGAAAGTCATTGCCTTCAGTGATCCTATTGTTCCTTGTGCCTACGCTGAGAAACCACCTTACCCTGCTAGGAAAAAGGATTATTCTAAAGCTCCAACTATGATACGTAGGGGTTACATTAGACCAATTGCACCCCCTGAGGAAATTAGAGTTGAACCTAGTGTTGCTATTATCAAAGATCTCTTAGCCGAATACATAGACGGACATGTTATCAAATTCTGTGAGGACTCCGCTAGAATTGCTAAACCTCACGCGAAAGACAAATACGGACCTGTAGTTGGCCTGCCCGTTGTTTCTGTCAAGATAGGAGATCACTCTTATCATGGTTTATGTGATATGGGTGCTAGTGTTAGTGCAATACCCCGGTCCTTATATGATGAAATCAAATATGAGATTGCATGTGCTGAGTTAGAACCCATTGATGTCACTATTACGCTAGCTAATAGAGACACTATCTTCCCTCTGGGCATTGTGAGAGACGTAGAAGTCATGTGTGGTAAGACGAAGTATCCTACTGATTTCCTCGTCCTTGCTACTACGCAAGATAGCTTTTGTCCCATCATATTTGGTAGACCCTTTCTCAACACTGTCAATGCTCATATTGATTGCATTAAACAGAGTGTCACTGTAAGTTTCGAGGGTGTGTCTTGTGAATTTAACTTCTCCAAGTTTGGAAGACAACCCCATGAAAAAGAGTCGTCTGGTAGGGATGAAATCATTGCTCTTTCCTTTGTTGCTGTACTGCCTACGGATCCTTTAGAGCAATATCTGCTTGAGCATGAAAATGATATGCATATGGATGAAAGAGATGAGATAGATAAAATTGTTTTAGAACAATATCCTATTCTCAAGAATAATCTGCCCGTTGAACTGCTTGGGGATCCACCCCCACCAAAGGGTGATCATGTGTTCGAGCTTAAACAGTTCCCTGATACTCTTAAGTATGCCTATCTTGATGAAAAGGAGATATATCCTGTTATTATTAGTGCTCACGTGTCACATCCCTGGAACCCTAGCCAAGGTTTAGCATTGTGCTCATATTTTCTTTGCATTGCATCCAAGAAAATGGCAACAAGATCAAAGTAAGTGGTGAAGTGAAACTCAAAACCCTATCCACTTCTTAATTCAAAGGAATTATAAACTTATTCAAATCAATGAACCCAAAATGGCCTCAAGAAAAGTTCAACTTTTCTGATAATTCTTGAAAACAAATAAGCAATGAAGGAAACCATTTCCTTTATACTTTTGGCATTTTAAATAAATGCAAAAGACTACTGGTTTCAAGTTTTAAATTTGAATTCAAAGATTTATAGTTTTCAAAAATGCTGAAAACTTTATGGGTGATTGGAAATATTCCAACTAACACCCCAGCATTTTACAAACTATTTATAGTTTGTTTGTGAAGCCAAAATAAATGGGAAACAATGTTAGTAAATAAAACAGAAGGAAAAGAGAAAGGAAGAGCTTACCTGTTATCTGTCGCCGGCCCAGCCCACCTGGGGTTCCCCGGTCATCTTCCTCCTCCTGCCAGTAGGCAGAGGAGAAGATGAGCACGGCGGCCAAGCCCCGACCACCTCCTGCCTGCCTGCTCGCCACTGGAGGCCCCCAGGAGCGCCAGCGCGACGCCCCGAGCCTACTTCTCCTCCTCCCCGCGGCCTTATCTCCTCACCTCGACCTCTCGTTCCCCTTTCCCCTCTCGGATCTCTCTCTCCCCGAAGCTCCGGTCGCCGTTGATCCATCGCCTTCCGCTCCTCCCCGACCCTACCGGCAGCTTCACAAGAACCGCCGTGAGCTCCTCTTCCCGTTCCCCCTCTTCCCGAGGCCATTCCCCTCCTCTAACCCCGTTAGCCGCCGGAGCCCGAAGGTCCTCGTCGCCGGCCATGTGGTTGCCGTCGTTGTGTTACCCCGCTCGCGAGACCGAGCTCACAAATGAGCTCCTGGAGCTCTGTAGATGCCGTAGAGCCTTTTCCCCAGCTCGCTAGTGCCCCGCAACGCCACACCCGACGATGCCCGAGCCACAGGCGCCGCTGACCTCGTCGCCGGCGTGGATTCCGGTGACCACTGGGTCCAGCTCCTCCCCCTTTAGATGCGTCGCTTCACTAGCTAGCCGTAGCACTAAACCGCGCCCAAAACCGATGTCTGTAGCGCCGGTTAGCTCAACTCCGGCGAGTCCTCCGCCGCGCCCGTGGTCGCCGCCGGCCATATTCCGGTGGGGGCCGACGTGGTCAACTAGTTAGCCCACTAAACACCCCCCTAGCCACTGACAGTGGACCCAGGGTGGGTCAAACCCCAGTTAGGGGTTGGTCAACTCGGGGATTAGTCCCTGGTCACTGACCAGTGGACCCCACTGGTCAGGTTTGACCTGGCCCAGTCTCTGTTGACCAGAGACGTCACTGTGACGTAATAAAGGGATTTTCTAATATAAAAATAATTCCAGAAATGTCTAAAACTTCTAAAAATCATAGAAAATAATCTGTAAGTCCAATGAAAATAATTTATATATGAAAAAGTATCAGAAAAATTCAAGGAATCTGAATATGAGGGTGTTTGGTTGGGCTTCCAGCCAGCTTCCGTCTACCGGCTTCTAAGCCAAAAGCTCCTATTTAGGGGCTTCCGGCTGCAGCTGTGGCTTTCGGCCTTGTCACAGCCATAGCCGAAAGCCACATCTGCAGCCGGAAGCCCCTAAATAGGAGCTTTTGGCTTCGAAGCCGGAAGCTGGAAGCTGGCTGGAAGCCCAACCAAACACCCCCTATGTCATTTTCAAACATGTTTGAAAATGTTACTGAACCCAAACATGTAGATTAATGAATAAGTTAATTCTTATAAATACTTTGGAGATGGAATTTGGAAATCATTTAAATTTCACTACAAATTATATGATCAAACACTGTCCAAATCACAAACTAGCAACCTAACATGTCACTCCATGCATGTTAAAAGCAAGTTGATCTGAGCATGAGGTCGAATCAATTAAAATGGTATCCGAGAATACCTTGTTTGAAGTAATATTTGAATTTGGTTCAAATCAACTTCAAACCTAATAAATGTTGGCTATAATAATATACCACTTTGCATCCTCATGCCATGCTCATGCATCATCTTGTTGCATATGCTTGTGATTGATTGTTGTCACTCTTTTCGGTAGGCTCCGCTCATCCGGATTCCACCAAATATCCGACTGACGGATATTGTCTCTCTGAGCAACAAGGCAAGCAACCATTTTGATCATCCCGATAAATCCCACGTTCTAGCTCCTGCATCTAGTTATTGCATCAGGACCAAATGCTTTTGCCATGTTAGTTGAACCCACTTCCTTTGCATGACCTATCCTTGTCACAGTAAATAGCTGAACCTTGCAACCTAGCATACCTGGTAGTTGCTTCAGCCATGATGTGCCTTATCCTGCTATGCGTGCTATGCTTAGAGTTGTGTATGGTCTATCATCTGGGAGATGAACAGAATTGTGAGAATGTGTTCGGTAAGCAAGGGTTGTGTGTTGAACCTGATTTCGTAAAGGTACCGGTGAAAGGCTGTGTAGGAGTACATGGCCGGTTGTTTCATCGGAACCGTCCTTAGGAACTGAGTTCCGTGTATGTAATCCAAGACGAGATACTACCACATGCTGGGCCCTGAAATATGACCCCGCTCGACTTATTAATCGCTTAGTACTCGGTCCAGGAGTTGCAAGTAGTTTGTGGTGTTTATAGTCATGCTGCAGGCCGTGCATAGTGCTGACCTGAGAGCTGGGCTGTGATGCGGTAGGCAGTGGCATGGTGTACCAAGTGGCACCCGGATGGTGGGCTTGGAAACCCTGCGCACATCGTTTGGGGCCGTGGCGGAAACCTCGGCCGGACTTCCGTGCGGGTTACCCTCAGATAGGCGATAGACCTGGACTAGGTACTAGTGTGGTTAACGGTCGTGGCCGACTCCCTCGCTGGGCTTCCGCTTGAAGGTTGCCGAGGTGCATGATGTGCACATGGCGATAAGTGGCGAGAGCGTGTGTGATGAAGTACACCCCTGCAGGGTTATGATCTATTCGAATAGCCGCGTCCGCGGATATGGACTACTTGGAGACATATGTTGTTCATAGATAATTTAAATGGGTACTCATAAAATTGTCAAGATAAGCGTGAGTGTCGTGGACGGCATTTCCGTATGGAGACAGAATGATTCCATGATGGAGTATTGTTGTGGTGTTAGTGGACTCGTGTGCGAGAGGTCAAGTTGTCAAAAGTTGTTTTAAAAATGTAAGTTGTCTAGCCACGAGTCAAATGCTGGCTTTCCGCATGAAACTCCACAATACCTTTTTGATACATTGCATGAGTAGATAGTTATCCTAAAGTCTTGCTGAGTACCTCCGTACTCATGTTTGTTTAACAATTGTTGCAGAGGTTGTTAATGACCCTAACGGAGGGTTCTTCCTAGACATCGACGACGACGAGTAGCTGGTGTCCCAGCTACGATCTGGCCCTAGGTTGGGTCTGTAGTATAGTCAGGCCATGTGCCTTCTAGTTTCACCTGTTTGTACTCAGACCGTTTTAAACACTTCCGCTGGCTTGTAACTGAATGTCTGCTATGATGGGTCGTGAGACCCTTACTGTGTAATATTATGTGTGTGGCTCTTCCGAGCCTCTTAAATAAAGCTTGTATGTTTATGGTTATGTTGTGATGCCATCGATGTATCTATACATATCGGTATGCCATGCGTGCGTGTGTCGTACTTGATATGTATGGGGTTCGATTACCTAACCGTAAACTTTAGTAGCACTCCTTACAGGGAAATGCCCCTTTGTGATCCAACGAGCCATGGTAGCTTACTACTGCTCCGGACACATTGGTTGACCGGCATGTGTCCTTCTTAGCTGCTGTGTCTGTCCTCTTTGGGGAAATGTCACGCGATGTAATGGAGTCCTTGTAGCTTGCTACGACTCGTCTAAATTCGCTGGTGACCGACACCTGCTTTGCTGGGTCATGTATGCTTGTCCCTGTGCGGAACTGCCACTTTGGTTTATGACTAGACATGTCGATCCGGGTTCTTTGTCATTGGAATGCTAGCGACATAATTGCATACGTGAGTCAAAAGGCGCAAAAGGTTCCGGCTAAGGTAAGGCTGCAGCCGTGGGGTTAACCGTGCGTGAGACCGCAAAGGGATGCGATGTGTTACAGGCTGGTTTCCTATGGCTTAGGATCGGGGTACCGACAACGTTGGTATCAGCGCCTAACTGACTCTAGGACTACTAAGCCAAACTGGTCGAAGTTGAGTCTAGAATTGCTTTAGTTATACATAAGGGAATTGTTTGTGGAAGGGAACGTAAGACTCTTGTTCTCTTCTCAAGTTATTCTATTCTGGTCATCTTCGTCTTTTCTGCGGGAATTAAGGACTAGGTTACTCATCTTCTTCTAGGCTCGTGTTTCTGATTGATAGATTATAAGACTACGGGTCGAGAGTTATATTGGGTTCCTTTTATTCCTAGGAAAAAAGGAAGTAAGTTTGATGATCAGAGACTTGAACTTGATAGTTGAGTGGTTACGCTATTCCATTTTGGGTTGTCTCAAAATTTATTTTTGAGCATTTACAGCCATTATGCTGCCCAATTTTCCATTCAGAGCTCTAATGCTTTTGCATTATTCTCTATTTTCATATGCCTGGCCATCCTTCTCATCAGGTGGTACGTCTAACCAGGTGCATTGATGTGCCGGGTCATACGGCCATGCTGGTCAGGGTGATGTCGGTGTGCGGTTACCGCTGGTACCCCGAGTACACAGTGGAGGAACAGTACCGAGACTTCAACCAGAGCCAGTATATCTGCACTGTTAGGGTATTTCCAGACTACCCTGGAGCTGAGGAGCCAATCCATTGGTCCTATGGGTTGGGAGTCACTGTTGACATGGCAGTACAAGATGCTGCCTATTCAATGCTGACCATTATGAGGGCGAGACATGCACTGCTGCAGAATTCAGAGTTCTGCTATGTTCCTGCCTCTCAGCCTGGTGAAGAGGGATACCTCAGCAGAGTGTATTTTGATTCTTCTATGGAGGATCCACTACTGCAGTCCACTACTGAGATGCTAGAGAACAGAGACAGGGATGCTCGTGCTCTCCGCATGGAGCTTTATTCTACCCGTGCCCGTCTGTGGACGGCTTTGACGCAGCTGGCACCGGTAGTCCAGACAGGGTACAGAGATATGGAGATGCTGAACCCTGTTAGGACCCATCTTCCGACCCACGTTGACTGGCCAGCTATTGGAGGAGTCACCCCTCTTCGGGGACCCCTATTACCACCAGTCAGGGGACCGAGGCCACATCTGCGTCCTTATGGATCCCAGGGATCTCAGGCCAGAGTGTTTCCTGATCCGCAGGTTGAGCTTCCAGGCCATGGAGGCAATCTCTATGAGATGTTCTGTGCGGATGCCTGAGCTGTGTGTGGAGGGATAGTATGGTAGTAGCCGTACGTTCACAGTCCTGCGTGACTTGTGAAGTATGCATGTGATGTGAAATGAATTCCGGAGGCCTAGATAAATAATGTATAGGAAGCTTGTAAGCCTCTGATGAGTAGTTTCATAGTTTCAGTAGTTTGCTCTTCGATTAAGATTGTACTGAACTATGTAAGGGTGTGTACGAACCATGGTGTATATATAGCAGATGCTTGTTACCATGTTGTTCAGATATTCATTTCCGCATTCCGTGTGTTCAGTACATTCTTAATCCATAGCTAGTATTGATATGATATTGGTCTAAGCTGTGAGTTTGTTTGCCAGGATGGTGTTCACCAGGTTGAACTGTGCCCCTGCTCATGAGCAAGGCGAGGGTAGTCAAGCGTCGCAGGAAAACCTGGCTCACCCACCCTCTGTGGCGGAAGTTATGCTTGAGGAAGAGAGGAACAAAAGAGAGACCAACCGACTGTTAGAGCGTATTGAGAAGAATACGGCTCGTCAGCCTAGGAATGTTGAAGTGTCCCTCAACGACTTTGTGAAGCTAAATCCTCCAAAGTTCCATCACTCTGTCGATCCCCTCGACGCTGATGACTGGCTGTGCAGCATCTCACGCAAGATTCGCTCTGCGAATGTTTTTGAGGCCGACAAGGTGACCTTTGCAGCGTATTTTCTGGAAGGACCCGCCAATCTGTGGTGGGAGAACTTTGAAGCTATGCGTCCTGCTGAGCCAGCAGCCACATGGGTAGACTTCAGTGCAGCCTTCCGTCTTCACCATATTCCAGAGGGCATGATGGATAGAAAGAGAGAGGAGTTCTGTGCTTTCACCCAGGGTAAGATGGCCGTGGATGCCTATAGCCGCGAGTTCGGTAACCTCGCCCGCTATGCAACAGAGGAGGTGTCTACTGACGCCAAGAAGCAAGCAAGATTCCGTAAGGGTCTGAGTCCTGAGCTTCGTCGTGATCTGCGCCTCCACGAGTCTGCAAGCTTTCAAGCCCTGGTCAACAGGGCGATCAGTGCCGAGACTGGTCAGACCGACTTTGAAACCACAAGGAATCACTCCCGTGACTTTGGCTCGTCATCTGGTTCTGCGTTTCTAAAAGCAGGCTGTGGGTTCCGAATAGTTCTCTGCCGCCAAGATACACTCCGAGGCCATCCTGCGTGGCGCCTCAGTCAAATCAAACCAACCCTCCAGCAAAAACTTATGGTGGTCCAGCTAGCAATGCTGCACCACGTGCCAACCAAGTGATATGCTACAAGTGTGGAGAACCAGGGCAATATTCCCGTGAGTGTCCTCAAAATGTGGGTGCCAAGCAACCCGGAAAGTCCGTCGGGCAAGGCAAGTCGGGCAAAGCTTCCTATGTGAAGCCAACTCCTGCACGTGGCAGTGTGAACTATGTCTCAACAGAAGAAGCTGCAGAGGATCCCGACGTCATACTGGGTACGCTTCTTATTAATCATCACCCAACGTCTGTTCTCTTTGACACCGGGTCTTCTCATTCCTTCATTTCAGAAAGTTATGCACAGTTGCATAACATGGCTTTTTGTGATATGCCAATTCCATTGGTTGTCCAAACTCCTGGTAGTAAATGGCAAACCTCTAGGATAACCTATGACAATGAAATTCTAGTAGACAGGCTAGTTTTTCTAGCCTCATTGATAGCCCTGAAATCTTCGGATATTAATATCATCTTGGGTATGGACTGGATGTCAGCTCACTATACCAAGATTGATACTCATTCTAGAATTGTTCAGCTTACCCATCCCTCGGGTGAGATAGTCAATGTCTCTACTCGAGTTGCCAAATGCCAACTCTATTCCCTAAATGCCAACCCTCTTCCGGAACTTGAAGACATCCCGATTGTTCGTGACTTTCCGGATGTTTTTCCAGAGGAACTGCGAGGAATTCCACCTGACAGAGATGTAGAGTTTGTGATAGATCTTGTTCCGGGAACTGACCCAATAGCCAGAAGACCATATAAGATGGCACCCCTGGAGCTATCCGAACTTAAGAAGCAACTAGATGAGGCCTTGAATAAAGGTTTCCTTTGTCCTAGCTCTTCTCCTTGGGCTTGCCCCGTCCTCTTCGTCAAGAAGAAAGATGGAACAGATCGAATAGTTGTAGATTACCGACCAGTTAATCTGGTCACCATAAAGAATAAGTATCCGCTCCCTAGGATCAACGATCTGTACGATCAGCTCGCTGGATCCTCAGTCTTCTCCAAAATGGATTTGAGGTTGGGATACCATCAAATCAAGATCAAGAACGGGGACATTCCAAAAACGGCTTTTGTTACTCGTTATGGCCAATACGAGTAAACCGTCATGTCCTTCGGTTTAACCAATGCCCCAGCCACCTTCTCTCGTCTGATGAATTCAATCTTCATGGAGTATTTGGATAAATTCGTCGTGGTATACCTCGATGATATTCTCATCTACCCGAAGAACGAACAAGAACATGCCGAGCATCTAAGGCTGGTATTGATGAAACTTCGAGAGCATCGCCTTTATGCCAAGTTTTCAAAATGTGAATTTTGGTTACCAGAAGTGACCTATCTAGGTCACGTAATCTCTGGTAAGGGTATTGCTGTCAATCCCGGGAGAGTTCAAGCCGTCCTTGATTGGACTCAACCTGAATCGGTTAAGCAAGTTAGGAGTTTTCTTGGTCTAGCGAGCTATTGTCGCCGCTTTGTCGAGAATTTCTCCAAGGTTGCAAAGCCTCTAACTGAACTCCTCAAGAAGGATAAAAGGTTCGAGTGGACACCACAGTGTGAGCATAGTTTTCAGGAACTGAAAAGACGCCTGACTTCCGCTCCTGTGTTGCTACCACCAGATTTTTCTAAGGACTTTGTTATCTATTGCGATGCCTCGCGACAAGGATTACGTTGCATTCTCATGCAAGATCGTCATGTGATCGCATATGCATCTCGACAGTTGCGTACACATGACGATAATTATCCCACACATGACCTTGAGCTTGCAGCTGTGGTCCATGCACTAAAAACCTGGTGACATTACCTTCTGGGTAATCATTGCGAAATATTCACTGATCACCAAAGTCTGAAATATATCTTCACCCAGTCGGATCTGAATCTCAGGCAAAGACGGTGGGTTGAGTTGATCTCGGATTACAACTTAGGGATAACTTACACCCCGGGGAAGGCCGATGTTATGGCTGATGCACTAAGTCGAAAATCTTATTGTAACAATTTGATGCTACAACAAGGTCAACCACATCTCTATGAGGACTTTCGGAAGTTGAATCTTCATATTGTTCCTCAAGGATTCCTTTCTACCCTGGTGGCGAAGCCGACCCTTAAGGATCAAATTATAGCTGGCCAGAAGCGTGACAAGGGTATATCACGGATCAAGGAGAATATTATTAGCGGAAACGCTAAAGAATTTTCCATGAATGATCAAGGTGTTGTGTTCTTCCAGAATCGTCTAGTGGTTCCTAAGAACCTACATCTAAGGTAGTTAATTCTTAAGGAGGCCCATGATTCTCCTCTCACCATTCATCCCGGTAGTACTAAGATGTATCAGGACCTACGCCAGAGGTTCTGGTGGACTAGGATGAAGAGAGAAATTGCTGAGTTCGTTGCTAACTGCGAAGTTTGTCGTCGAGTTAAGGCAGAACATCAAAGGCCTGCTGGCACCCTTCAACCTTTAGCTATTCCTGAATGGAAATGGGATAAATTTAGTATGGATTTACCAAGACCAAGAAAGTAAATAATGCTATCTTTGTGGTCATTGGCCGTCTTTCCAAAGTAGCTCATTTTCTTCCCGTTCGTGAGAGTATAACAGCTAGCCAGCTAGCGGAGTTATATATCTCTCGAATAGTGTCTCTTCATGGTGTTCCCCTGGAGATTAACTCGGACCGTGGGAGTATCTTTACTTCTCGCTTCTGGGAAAGTTTTCATAATGCCATGGGGACTCACTTATCTTTTAGCACTGCTTTCCATCCCCAATCAAGTGGTCAAGTAGAAAGAGTGAATCAAATCTTAGAAGATATGCTCCGAGCTTGTGTTATATCATTTGGTATGAATTGGGAGAAGTGCCTTCCATTCGCCGAATTTGCTTATAACAATAGTTATCAATCAAGCTTGGGCAAAGCTCCTTTTGAAGTTATCTATGGACGAAGATGTCGAACACCTCTTAATTGGTCAGAAACCAGAGAGAGGCAACTCTTTGGCCCGGATATGATCCAGAATGCAGAAGAGCAGGTTCGCATTATTCGTGAAAAGTTGAAAACAGCCCAGTCTCGTCAAAAGAGCCAATATGATCGTCATCATAAGGCTGTGACCTTTGAAGTAGACGAGAAGGCTTACCTTCGGGTTACACCTTTGAAGGGTCCCATCGATTCGGTATCAAGGGCAAGTTGGCTCCTCGTTACATTGGTCCTTTTCGCATTCTTGCCAAATGAGGAGAAGTTGCCTACTAGTTGGAACTTCCTGTGCATCTTTCCAAGGTTCATGATGCCTTCCACGTCTCGCAACTCAGGCGTTGCTTTTTGGATCCTATCCGTGGAGTGGACCACGAAATGCTTGATCTCCAAGATAACCTTTCTTATCGAGAATACCATGTTCGTATTCTCGACCAAGCTGAGCGTACTACTAGACGTCGGAACATTAAGTTTCTTAAAGTTCAATGGTAAAATCATTCCGAGAAAGAAGCAACATGGGAAAGAGAGGATCGTCTTCGACAAGAGTATCCCGCGCTATTCCCGACAACTTCTAAATCTCGGGACGAGATTCTTTTGAGTGGGGGTGAGTTGTCACATCCCTGGAACCCTAGCCAAGGTTTAGCATTGTGCTCATATTTTCTTTGCATTGCATCCAAGAAAATGGCAACAAGATCAAAGTAAGTGGTGAAGGGAAACTCAAAACCCTAGCCACTTCTTAATTCAAAGGAATTATAAACTTATTCAAATCAATGAACCCAAAATGGCCTCAAGAAAAGTTCAACTTTTCTGATAATTCTTGAAAAAAATAAGCAATGAAGGAAACCATTTCCTTTATACTTTTGGCATTTTAAATAAATGCAAAAGACTACTCGTTACAAGTTTTAAATTTGAATTCAAAGATTTATAGTTTTCCAAAATGCTGAAAACTTTATGGGTGATTGGAAATATTCCAACTAACACCCCAGCATTTTTCAAACTATTTATAGTTTGTTTGTGAAGCCAAAATAAATGGGAAACAATGTTAGTAAATAAAACAGAAGGAAAAGAGAAAGGAAGAGCTTACGTGTTATCTGTCGCCGGCCCAGCCCACCAGGGGCTCCCCGATCATCTTCCTCCTCCTGCCAGTAGGCAGAGGAGAAGATGAGCACGACGGCCAAGCCCCGGCCACCTCGTGCCAGCATGCTCGCCGCTGGAGGCCCCCTGGAGCACCAGCGCGACGCCCTGAGCCTACTTCTCCTCCTCCCCGCGGCCTTATCTCCTCACCTCGGCCTCTCGTTCCCCTTTCCCCTCTCGGATCTCTCTCTCCCCAAAGCTCCGGTCGCCGTCGATCCGTCTCCTTCCGGTCCTCCCCGACCCTGCCGGCAGCTTCACAAGAACCGCCGTGAGCTCCTCTTCCCGTTCCCCCTCTTCCCGAGGCCATTCCCCTCCTCTAACCCCGTTAGCCGCCGGAGCCCGAAGGTCCTCGTCGCCGGCCATTTCGTTGTCGTCGTTGTGTTACCCCGCTCGCGAGACCGAGCTCACAAATGAGCTCCTGGAGCTCTGTAGATGCCGTAGAGCCTTTTCCCCAGCTCGCTAGTGCCCCGCAACGCCACACCCGACGATGCCCGAGCCGCAGACGTCGTTTAGATGCGGCGCTTCACTAGCTAGCCGTAGCACTAAACCGCGCCCAAAACCGATGCCTGTAGCGTCGTTTAGCTCAACTCCGGCGAGTCCTCCGCTGCGCCCGTGGTCGCCGCCGGCCATATTCCGGTGGGGGCCGACGTGGTCAACTAGTTAGCCCACTAAACACCCCCCCCTAGCCACTGACAGTGGACCCCAGGGTGTGTCAAACCCCAGTTAGGGGCTGGTCAACTCGGGGATTAGTCCCTGGTCACTGACCAGTGGACCCCACTGGTCAGGTTTGACCTGGCCCAGTCTCTATTGACCAGAGACGCCACTGTGACGTAATAAAGGGATTTTCTAATATAAAAATAATTCCAGAAATGTCTAAAACTTCTAAAAATCATAGAAAATAATCTGTAAGTCCAATGAAAATAATTTATATATTAAAAAGTATCAGAAAAATTCAAGGAATCTGAATATGTCGTTTTCAAACATGTTTGAAAATGTTACTGAACCCAAACATGTAGATTAATGAATAAGTTAATTCTTATAAGTACTTTGGAGATGGAATTTGGAAATTATTTAAATTTCACTACTAATTATATGATCAAACACTGTCCAAATCACAAACCAGCAACCTAACATGTCACTCCATGCATGTTAAAAGCAAGTTGATCTCAGCATCAGGTCGAATCAATTAAAATGGTATCCGAGAATACCTCGTTTGAAGTAATATTTGAATTTGATTCAAATCAACTTCAAACCTAATAAATGTTAGCTATAATAGTATACCAGTTTGCATCGCTATGATCATGCATCATCTTGTTGCATATGCTTGTGATTGATTATTGTCACTCTTTTCGGTAGGCTCCGCTCCTCCGGATTCCACCGAATATCCGACTGACGGATATTGTCCCTCCTCTGAGCAACAAGGCAAGCAACCATTTTGATCATCCCGATAAATCCCATGTTCTCGCTCCTGCATCTACTTATTGCATCAGGATCAAATGCTTCAAATGCTTTTGCCACGTTAGTTGAACCCACTTCCTTTGCATGACCTATCCTTGTCACAGTAAATAGCTGAACCTTGCAACCTAGCATACCTGGTAGTTGCTTGAGCCATGATGTGCCTTATCCTGCTATGCATGCTATGCTTAGAGTTGTGTATGGTTTGTCATCTGGGAGATGAACAGAATTGTGAGAATGTGTCCGGTAAGCAAGGGTTGTGTGTTGAACCTGATTTGGTAAAGGTACCGGTGAAAGGCTGTGTAGGAGTACATGGTGGGTTGTTTCATTGGAACCGTCCTTAGGAACTGAGTTCCGTGTATGTAATCCAAGACGAGATACTACCACATGATGGGACCTGAAATATGACCCCGCTCGACTTATTAATCGCTTAGTACTCGGTCCAGGAGTTGCAAGTAGTTTCTGGTGTTTATAGTCATGCTGGAGGCCGTGCATAGTGCTGACCTGAGAGGTGGGCTGTGATGCGGTAGGCAGTGGCACGGTGTAACAAGTGGCACCCGGATGGTGGTCTTGGGAACCCTGCGCACATTGTTTGGGGCCGTGGCGGAAACCTCGGCCGGACTTCCGTGCGGGTTACCCTCAGATAGGCGATAGACCTGGACTAGGTACTAGTGTGGTTAACGGTCGTGGCCGACTCCCTTGCTGGGCTTCCGCTTGAAGGTTGCCGAGGTGCATGACGTGCACATGGCGATAAGTGGCGAGAGCGTGTGTGATGAAGTACACCCCTGCAGGGTTATGATCTATTCGAATAGCCGCGTCCGCGGATATGGACTACTTGGACACATATGTTGTTCATAGATAACTTAAATGGCTACTCATAAAATTGTCAAGATAAGCGCGAGTTTCGTGGACGGTATTTCCGTATGGAGACGGAATGATTCCATGATGGAGTATTGTTGTGGTGTTAGTGGACTCGTGTGCGAGAGGTCAAGTTGTCAAAAGTTGTTTTAAAAATGTAAGTTGTCTAGCCACGAGTCAAATGCTGGCTTTCCGCATGAAACCCCACAATACCTTTTTGATACATTGCATGAGTAGATAGTTATCCTAAAGTCTTGCTGAGTACCTCCGTACTCATGTTTTTTTAATAATTGTTGCAGAGGTTGTTAATGACCCTAACGGAGGGTTCTTCCTAGACATCGACGACGACGAGTAGCTGGTGTCCCAGCTATGATCTGGCCCTAGGTTGGGTCTGTAGTATAGTCAGGTCATGTGCCTTCTAGTTTCACGTGTCTGTACTCAGACAGTTTTAAACACTTCCGCTGGCTTGTAACTGAATGTCTGCTATGATGGGTCGTGAGACCCTTACTGTGTAATATTATGTGTGTGGCTCTTCCGAGCCTCTTAAATAAAGCTTGTATGTTTATGGTTATGTTGTGATGCCATCGATGTATCTATACATATCGGTATGCCATGCGTACGTGTGTCGTACTTGATATGTATGGGGTTCGATTACCTAACCGTAAACTTTAGTAGCACTCCTTACAGGGAAATGCCCCTTTGTGATCCAACGAGCCATGGTAGCTTGCTACTGCTCCGGACACATTGGTTGACCGGCATGTGTCCTTCTTAGCTGCTGTGTCTGTCCTCTTTGGGGAAATGTCACGCGATGTAATGGAGTCCTTGTAGCTTGCTACGACTCGTCTACATTCGCTGGTAACCGACACCTGCTTTGCTGGGTCATGTATGCTTGTCCCTGTGCGGAACTGCCACTTTGGTTTATGACTAGACATGTCGATCCGGGTTCTTTGTCATTGGAATGCTAGCGACATAATTGCATACGTGAGTCAAAAGGCGCAAAAGGTTCCAGCTAAGGTAAGGCTGCAGCCGTGGGGTTAACCGTGCGTGAGACCGCAAAGGGATGCGATGTGTTACAGGCTGGATTCCTATGGCTTAGGATCGGGGTCCCAACACCACCTCTCTAATCACGAAGAGAAGAAGTTATTAAAAACTTTGAGGAAGCATCGTGAGGCTATTGGATATACTCTTGATGATCTTAAGGGTATTAGTCCCACTCTATGTCAGCACAAGATTAAAACTGACCCTGATTCTAAACCAGTTGCTGATCATCAAAGGAGATTAAATCCTAAGATGAAAGAGGTCGTGAGGAAAGAAATATTAAAGCTTCTGGAAGCAGGAATCATTTATCCTGTTGCTCATAGCGATTGGGTAAGTCCAGTATATTGCGTACCTAAGAAGGGAGGTATCACCGTCGTTCCTAATGATAAGAATGAACTAATCCCACAGAGGATTATTACTTGCTATAGGATGGTGATAAACTTCCGGAAACTGAACAAGGAAACCAGGAAAGACCATTATCCTTTGCCGTTTATCGACCAAATGCTAGAAAGGCTATCAAAACACACACACTTCTGCTTTCTAGACGGTTATTCAGGTTTCTCATAAATACCTGTTGCACAATCTGATGAGGAGAAAAGCACTTTCACCTGCCCCTTCGGTACCTTTGCTTATAGACGTATGCCTTTTGGCTTATGCAATGCACCTGCCACCTTTCAAAGATGTATGATGGCTATATTCTCTGACTTTTGTGAAAAGATTGTTGAGGTTTTCATGGATGATTTCTCCGTTTACGGTTCTTCCTTTGACGATTGCCTTAGCAACCTTGATCGAGTCTTACAGAGATGCAAAGATACCAACCTCGTCTTGAACTGGGAGAAGTGCCACTTTATGGTTAATGAAGGCATCGTCTTAGGACATAAAATCTCTGAGAAAGGCATTGAAGTTGATAAGGCTAAGGTTGATGCAATTGAGGAAATGGCTTGCCCCACAGATATCAGAGGTATACGAAGTTTCCTAGGTCACACTGGTTTCTATAGAAGGTTCATTAAAGACTTCTCTAAGATTTCTAGGCCTCTTACCAACCTCTTGCAGAAGGATGTTCCTTTTGTTTTTGATGAGGATTGTGAGGAAGCTTTCGAAATACTTAAGAAGGCCTTGATAACCGCACCTATTGTTCAACCACCTGATTGGAACTTGCCCTTTGAAATCATGTGCGATGCTAGTGATTATGCTGTTGGTGCTGTTCTAGGACAAAGAGTTGACAAGAAGTTGAATGTTATTCACTACGCTAGTAAAACTCTAGACAGTGCCCAAAGAAACTATGCCACTACGGAGAAGGAGTTTTTAGCAGTCGTGTTGGCATGTGAAAAGTTCAGATCTTATATAGTTGACGCCAAAGTCACTATTCACTCTGATCATGCTGCTATTAAGTACCTTATGGAGAAGAAGGACGCTAAGCCTAGGCTAATCAGATGGGTTCTCCTGCTACAGGAATTTGATTTGCACGTTGTTGACAGAAAGGGTGCTGGTAACCCTGTAGCAGATAACTTGTCCAGGCTAGAGAATGTCCTTGATGACCCACGACCTATTGATGACAACTTTCCTGGTGAGCAATTGAATGTCATCCGCACTTCACATAGTGCATCGTGGTATGCTGACTACACAAACTATATTGTAGCCAACTACATACCACCCAGTTTCACCTACCAGCAAAAGAAGAAATTCTTCTTTGATTTGAGACACTACTTTTGGGATGATCCTCACATTTATACGGAAGGAGTAGATGGTGTTATTAGACGTTGTGTGCCTGAACATGAACAGGGACAGATCCTGCAGAAGTGTCATTCTGAGGCCTACGGAGGACACCATGGTGGAGACAGAACTGCTCATAAGGTATTGCAATCAGGTTTCTATTGGCCCACTCTCTTCAAGGATGCGCGTAAGTTTGTCTTGTCTTGTGATGAATGCCAAAGAATAGGGAACATCAGTAAGCGTCAGGAAATGCCTATGAACTATTCACTTGTCATTGAACCATTTGATGTCTGGGGCTTTGATTATATGGGACCCTTCCCGAGTTCTAATGGGTACACTCACATCTTAGTTGTTGTTGATTATGTCACTAAGTGGGTAGAAGCTATCCCCACTAGAAATGTTGATCATCACACCTCTATTAAGATGCTTAAGGAAGTCATTTTCCCTAGATTTGGAGTCCCTAGATATCTGATGACAGATGGCGGTTCACACTTCATTCATGGTGTTTTCCTCAAGATGCTTGCTAAGTGTGATGTCAACCATAGAGTTGCATCTCCTTATCATCCTCATTCTAGTGGTCAAGTGGAGTTGAGTAATAGGGAAATAAAATTGATCTTACAAAAGACTGTCAATAGATATCGAAAGAATTGTCTTGCAAACTTGACCATGCACTATGGGTTTATAGGACTGCTTATAAGAATCACATGGGCATGTCGCCGTATAAAATGGTTTACGGTAAGGCTTGTCATTTACCTCTTGAGCTGGAACACAAAGCTTATTGGGCAATCAAAGAGCTCAACTTCGATTTCAAACTTGCCGGTGAGAAGCGGTTGTTTGATATCAGCTCATTAGATGAATGGAGGGCCCAGGCATATGAGAATGCCAAGTTGTTCAAGGAAAAGGTTAAGAGATGGCACTATAAAAGAATACAAAAACGAGAGTTCAATGTAGGTGATTATGTCCTGTTATACAATTCTCGCTTAAGATTCTTCACAGGCAAGCTTCTCTCTAAATGGGAAGGTCCTTACGTTGTCGAGGAAGTATATCGTTCCGGTGCCATCAAAATCAATAACACGGAAGGAAATTTTCCTAGAGTGGTAAATGGGCAAAGAATCAAGCATTATATCTCTGGTGCTCCCATAAATGTTGAGACCAATATCATCAATATCATAACTCAAGAGGAGTACATAAGGGATGTCTATCAGCCTATTTCTGACCCTGAAAACGAAGAGGTATGTGTTTCGGTAAGTAATTGGACTCTGAAACTTTTCCAATAGGAAATTTTCTCTGTTTTGGAATTTATGGAAAAATAGAAAAATAAAAAAGCAGCCCGGAGAGTGCACGAGGCGGCCACAAGCTTGGTAGTCGCCACCTACCCCCCTGGCGGCGGCTACAGGGCTTGTGGGCACCTCGTGTGCCCCCCGGACTCCATTTTCTTGTGGAGCACTCCTTCTCGTCCAGAAAAATCATTATATATACGCCCGAGGGTTTTGATCTCTGTATCGCGTAGTTTTCCTCTGTTTTCGTTTCGAGCCTGTTTCTGTCGCAGATCTAGATCGTCATGACTTCCCCAAAAGCTCCTAAGGACAAGATCTTCGAGAAGGTCATCAATCCCTACCTCACGGAAGTGCTGAAACACCCTCAATCTATCAAGATGAGTGAGGGGATGTTGCACATCCGTGATGTTGAGGGGCCTAAGAAGACCGGAAGCATGGAGACGAGGCTCGAAGCAATGGAGCAACAAGTCTTCAAGTGCCAAGGGATGGTGGAGCGTGGACTCAACGCCAACCACACGATGATCACGGATTTCACCAACAATCACAAGATGGATGCCATTGACATCGGGAAGCACCTCTTCAGGCTCTATGACAGGGTTGATCAACTTCACGGCCAGATCTATGACCTGCAGAACCAAAACTGTGAGTATGAGTATAGATTTAAATCGATACGGTTGGCTGCAGATTTGAGGATTCCGGCGTCTCGTTCATCCTGCCATGATGGAACACCTATGCCTTGGAAGACGGAGGATTAGACTACTTCAACAACTCCACCACCATCACCACCAAAGGAAGACAACTAAGCATTGGTATGTGCAATCCCCTTGGCTTTTGCCAAGCTTGGGGGAGTTGCCCTGGTATCGTGTCACCTTTATATCTTTTGCTTTTACCTTTGTTTTATTCTTTCCTTTTCAGTTTTTATTTTTTTCTCTTAGTGGAATAAGTCTTTAGTGTTCAGTTTGAGTCTTTTGCTTTGTCTCTCCCCCAATGTATTCGAGCTTGCGAGCTATATAATAAAGAGTATCTTAGTCAAGGGCTTTGTTTTGTGTAGTGATCAAAAGTATTAAAAGAACGATACCATGAAAGATCATGAGATTATCTTATGGAAAGTGATAGCTTCACATATGACAAGTATGATGATTGAAACTTGTTGAGAATAGACCAACATAGACCCGAGTCATTTTTGCAATTAATAAGAAGTAATAAGGAAAGAGAGGTTCACATATAAATATATCATCTTAGACACTTTTTACAATTGTGAGCACTCACCAAACTATTACATGCTTAGAAGTAGATGTTGGACAAGGAAGACAACATAATGAATTGTGTTTGCTTGGTTCCAAACAATGTTATATGCCTAGAGATCCCTTAGCATGTGACGATTGGTTCCACCTCATATTAGCCAAAACTCCCGCACCAAGTAGAGATACTACTTGTGCATCCATAAACCTTCAACCCAGTTTTGCAATGAGTGTCCACCATACCTACCTATGGATTGAATAAGATCCCTCAAGTAAGTTTTCATCGGTGCAGGCAATAAAAATTGCTCTCTAATATGTATGATCTATTCGTGTGTGGAAAATAAGCTTTGTACGAACATGTGATGAGGAAGACATAAAAGCGACAGACTGCATAATAAAGTTCTTTATCACAGGAGGCAATATAAAGTGACATTCCTCCGCACTAAGAGGACACACATCCTAACCTCAAAAGTGCATGACAACATGTGCTTCCCTCTACGAAGGGCCTATCTTGTACCTTTACTTTATGCCCTTGAAAGAGTCATGGTGATCTTCACCGATTCCTTATTTTGACTTTGTCTTGGCTATCGTCACAATCTAGGGAAAGATCTATATTCATATATCAACTTGGAGATGAGTACTTATCCTTCATTATTGTTGACTTTACCCTTGAGGTAAATGGTTGGGAGGCAAAACTATAAGCCCCTATCTTTCTCTGTGTCCAGCTGAAACTTTGATACCATGAGTACCACGTGAGTTGTAACAATTGTGGAAAACAAAAGATATGATTGAGTATGTGGGTTTGTTTTACGAGCTCTTATTTGACTCTTTCTGATGTTATGATAAATTGCAACTGCTTCAATGACTATGGACTGTTGTTGCCTACTTCTCGGTAAGGTTTTTGCTTCATGCTTTGCTTTGTGAAGGAATTGTTACTTTCCCATAAGAATCTTTGTGATGTATTGTTGTTCTATGTGTGATCATGATGCCCTCATGTCCGTATTTTGTTTTTTTGACACCTTCATCCCTAAACATGTGGACATGTTTATGGAACTTGGTTTTCGCTTGAGGACAAGCGAGGTCTAAGCTTGGGGGAGTTGATATTTGTTTTTTTGACACCTTCATCCCTAAACATGTGAAGGTTTTTGCTTCATCCTTTGCTTTGTGAAGGAATTGTTACTTTCCCATAAGATTCTTTGTGATGTATTGTTGTTCTATGTGTGATCATGATGCCCTCATGTCCGTATTTTGTTTTTTTGACACCTTCATCCCTAAACATGTGGACATGTTTATGGAACTTGGTTTTCGCTTGAGGACAAGCGAGGTCTAAGCTTGGGGGAGTTGATATTTGTTTTTTTGACACCTTCATCCCTAAACATGTGAAGGTTTTTGCTTCATCCTTTGCTTTGTGAAGGAATTGTTACTTTCCCATAAGATTCTTTGTGATGTATTGTTGTTCTATGTGTGATCATGATGCCCTCATGTCCGTATTTTGTTTTTTTGACACCTTCATCCCTAAACATGTGGACAAGTTTATGGAACTTGGTTTTCGCTTAAGGACAAGCGAGGTCTAAGCTTGGGGGAGTTGATACGTCCATTTTTCATCACGCTTTCATGTTGATATTTATCGCTTTATGGGCTGTTATACTACCTTGTGGTACCATACTTATGCCTTTTATCTCTTATTTTGCAAGGTTTATTTGAAGAGGGAGAATACCGGCAGCTGGAATTCTGGACTGGAAAAGGAGCAAGTCTGAGTCCTCTATTCTACACAACTCCAAATGCCCTGAAATTCAACGTGGAATTTTTTGGGAATATATAAAAAATACTGGGCGAAAGAAGTACTAGAGGGGAGCTACCAGGGCCCCACAATCCTGGTAGCTGCCACCCCCCTCGTGGCGGCTACAGGGCTTGTGGGCTCCCTGACGGCCCACTGGCCCCCCTATTTTGCTATATGAAGGGTTTCGTTCCAGAAAAAATCAAGGAGGAGCTTTTTCGTGGATTCTCCGCCACCACGAGGCGGAACTTGAGCAGATCCAATCTAGAGCTCCGGCAGGACGATCCTGCCGAGGAAACTTCCCTCCCGGAGGGGGAAATCGTCCCCATCGTCATCACCAACACTCCTCTCGTCGAAGGGGAGTCATCTCCATCAACATCTTCATTAGCACCATCTCCTCTCCAAACCCTAGTTCATCTCTTGTAACCAATCTCCGGCTCGCGACTCCGATTGGCACTTGTAAGGCTGCTAGTAGTGTTGATTACTCTTTGTAGTTGATGCGAGTTGGATTACTTGGTGGAAGAGTTTATGTTCAGATCCTTGATGCTACTCATTACACCTCTGATCATGATTATGATTATGCTTTGTGAGTAGTTACTTTTGTTCTTGAGGACATGGGATAAGTCATGCTGATAATAGTCACGTGAATTTGGTATTCGTTCGGTATTTTGATATGATGTATGTTGTCTTTTCCTCTAGTGGTGTTATGTGAACGTCGACTAAATAACACTTCACCATATTTGGTCCTAGAGGAGGGCATTGGGGAGTAGTAAGTAGATGATGTGTTGCTAGAGTGACAGAAGCTTAAACCCCAGCCTATGCATTGCTTCGTAAGGGGCTGATTTGGATCCACTAGTTTAATGCTATGGTTAGACGTTGTCTTAATTCTTCTTTCGTAGTTGCGGATGCTTGCGAGAGGGGTTAATCATAAGTGGGATGCTTGTCCAAGTAAGGGCAGTACCCAAGCGCCGGTCCACCAACATATCAAACTATCAAAGTAACGAAGTCGAATCATATGAACATGATGAAACTAGCATGCCAGAAATTCCGGTGTGTCCTCGGGAGCGTTTTTCCTCCTATAAGACTTTGTTCAGGCTTGTCCCTTGCTACAAAAGGGATTGTGCTACTTTGATGCACCGTTTCTACTACTTGTTACTTGTTACTTTTTGCTTGCTACGTTTCACCTTGCTACGCCATCACTTGTTACCGCTACTTTCACTGCTTGCAGTTATTACCTTGCTGAAAACTGTTTATCAGAGCCTTCTGCTCCTCGTTGGGTTCGACACTCTTACTTATCAAAAGGACTACGATTGATCCCCTATACTTGTGGGTCATAATCATACTATTCCCATTACCACTCTAGCGTCATCGAACCTTAAGTGTGTAGACCCTACGGGTTCGGGAACCATGCAGACATGACCGAGACATCTCTCCGGTCAATAACCAACAGCGGGATCTGGATATACATGTTGGCTCCCACACGTTCCACAATGATCTCATCGGATAAACCACGATGTCAAGGATTCAATCAATCTCGTATGCAATTCCCTTTGTCTACCGGTATGACACTTGCACGAGATTCGGTCGTCGGTATCTCTATACCTTGTTCAATCTCATTACCGGCAAATCTCTTTACTCGTTCCATAACACATCATCCCGTGGCTAAATCCTTAGTCACATTTAACTCATTACGATGATGCACTACCGAGTGGGCCCAAAGATACCTCTCCGTCACACGGAGCGACAAATCCGAGTCTCGATTCGTACCAACCCAACAAATACCTTCGAAGATACCTGTAGTGCACCTTTATAATCACCCAGTTACGTTGTGACGTTTGATACACCCAAAGCACTCCTACGATAACCGGGGGTTGCACAATCACATGGTCTAAGGAAATAATACTTGTCATTATAAAAGCTCTAGCAGACAAACTATATGATCTTGTGCTATGCTTAGGATTGGGTCTTGTCCATCACATCATTCTCCTAATGATGTGATCCCATTATCAATGACATCCAATGTCCATGATCAGGAAACGATGATCATCTATTGATCAACAATCTAATCAACTAGAGGCTCACTAGTGACATGTTGTGGTCTATGTATTCACACATGTATTACGGTTTCCGGTTAATACAATTATAGCATGAACAATAGACAATTATCATGAACTAGGAAATATAATACTAACCACTTTATTATTGCCTCTAGGGCATATTTCCAACAGAAGAAGAAGAAGAAAAAGGATAAGAAGAAGACTACACGAAGAAGGAGAGAAATAATAAGAAGGAGAAGAAGAAGGAGGACGATGACAACAAGAAGAAGGAGAAGAAGGAGAAGAAAAATAATAAGAAGGAGAAGAAGAAGGTGAAGATGATTACTTATTTTATTTTGAGATTATTGTGTGATTTTGGAGGGGGATACGCTAAGTTATGAGCTAATCATGGTTCTTGTGCTATTTTTGACCTAACTAAGCTAATTATGTCATAAATGAACTTAAAAAAGCTAATTATGTCATTTTGGAGCATAATTAGCTAAGTATGTCATTTTGGAGAATAAAACTAGAAAAGAGGAAGGAGGAGAAGGAGAAGACTAGAAGGAGGAGAAAATGAAGAAGAAGGAGAAGAAGAAGGTGAAGATGATTACTTATCTTATTTTGAGCTTATTATATCATTTTGGAGGAAGATACACTAAGTTATGAGCTAAGCAAGGTTATTTTGCTATTTTTGACCTAACTAAGCTAATTATGTCATAAATGAACTAAATAAGCTAATTATGTCATTTTGGAGGATAATTAGCTAAGTATGTAATTTTGGAGAATAAAACTAGAAGTAGAAGAAGAAGAAGAAGAAGAAGAAGAAGGAGAAGAAGAAGACAAGAAGAAGGAGAAGAAGAAGAAGAAGATGAAGATGATTACTTATCTTATTTTGAGCTTATTATGTCACCCTCGAGGATGATATGCTAAGTTATGAGCTAACCAAGGTTTTTGTGCTATTTCTGACCTAACTAAGCTAATTATGTCATGAGTACCACGTGAGTTTTAGCAATTGTAGAAGACTCAAAGATGATTGAGTATGTGGATTTGCTTTACAATCTCTTATTTGTCTCTTTCCGATGTCATGATAAATTGCAATTGCTTCAATGACTAAAGGCTATTGGTTATTAATTCTCAATAAGGTTCTTGATCCATACTTTACATTGTGAAGGAATTGCCACTTTAGCATAAGAGATTATATGATGATATTGTTGTTCTAAATATGATCATGATGCTTGCATGTCCGTATCTTGTTTTATCGACACCTCTATCTCTAAACATGTGGGCATATTTATTGATCTCGGCTTCCGCTTGAGGACAAGCGAGGTCTAAGCTTGGGGGAGTTGATACGTTTATTTTGCATCATGGTTTTATGTTGATATTTATCGCTTTTTGGGCTGTTATTACAGTTTACGGTACAATACTTATGCCTTTTCTCTCTTATTTTATAAGGTTTACATGAAGAGGGAGAATGCTGGCAGCTCGAATTCTGGGCTGGAAAAGGAGCAAGTTTGAGATACCTATTCTGCACAACTCAAAAAGCCGTGAAAATCAACGAGGAATTGTTTTGGATTTTATAAAAAATACTGGGCGGAAGAAGTACTCGATGGGAGCCACCAGGAGGCCACAAGCCTGCCAAGCGTGGCCTACCCCCCTGGCCGCGCCTGGGTGGCTTGTGGGCCTTCTGTTATCCCTCCGGCTCCCATCTTCTGCTAAAAGGAGGGTTTCATCCCAGAAAAAAAATCAGGAGGAGGCTTTCGGGAAGAGACACCGCCGCTACGATGCGGAACTTGAGAAGAACCAATCTAGAGCTCCGGCAGGTCCGTCCTGTCGGGGAAACTTCCCTCCCGGAGGGGGAAATCGTCGCCATCGTCATCACCAACACTCCTCTCACCGGAGGGGACTCATCTCCATCAACATCTTCATCAGCACCATCTCATCTCCAAACTCTACTTCATCTCTTGTAACCAATCTCCGTCTCATGACTCCGATTGGTACTTGTAAGGTTGCTCGTAGTGTTAATTACTCTTTGTAGTTGATGCTAGTTGGATTACTCGGTCGAAGATCATATGTTCAGATCCTTAATGATATTCAATACCTCTCTGGTCATGAACATAATTATGCTTTGTGAGTAGTCACTTTTGTTCCTGAGGACATGGGATAAGTCTTGCTATAAGTAGTCATGTGAATTTGGTATTCCTTCGATATTTTGATGCGATGTATGTTGTCTTTCCTCTAGTGGTGTTATGTGAACGTCGACTACATGACACTTCACCATTATTTGGGCTTAGAGGAAGGCATTGGGAAGTAATAAGTAGATGATGGGTTGCTAGAGTGACAAAAGCTTAAACCCTAGTTTATGTGTTGCTTCATAAGGGGCTGATTTGGATCCACTAGTTTAATGCTATGGTTATACTTAGTCTTAATTCTTCTTTCGTAGTTGCGGATGCTTGCGAGAGGGGTTAATCATAAGTGGGATGTTTGTCCAAGTAAGGGCAGCACCCAAGCACCGGTCCACCCACATATCAAAATATCAAAGTAACGAACGCAAATCATATGAACATGATGAAAACTAGCTTGACAGAAATTCCCATGTGTCCTCGGGAGCGCTTTACCTCATATAAGGGTTTCTCCAGGCTTGTCCCTTGCTACAAAAGGGATTGGGCCATCTTGCTCCACCTTTTTACTATTGTTACTTGATACTCGCTACGAATTATCTTATCACACAACTATCTGTTATGGATAATTTCAGTGCCTGTAGAGAATACCTTGCTGAAAACCACTTGTTCGTTCCTTCTGCTCCTCGTTGGATTCGATACTCTTACTTATCGAAAGTACTAACGATAGATCCCCTACACTTGTGGGTCATCAAGACTCTATTCTGCCGCCGTTGCCGGGGAGTGAAGCTCCTTTGGTAAGTGGAATTTGGTAAGGAAACATTTATATAGTGTGCTGAAATTTATTGTCACTTGTCACTATGGAAACTAATCTTTTGACGAGCTTGCTCGGGGTATCTTCACCTCCTGACTTGCATCTAATCTATGTAGATGAAGTTCGTGGTTTATTTAAGCTTGCAGGTTTACCCGAGGATTAGGTCAAGAAGAAGGTCTTTCCCTTATCTTTGAGGGATAAAGCATTGACATGGTATAGGCTATGTGATGATACTGGATCATGGAACTACAACCGATTGAAATTGGAATTTCATCAAAAGTTTTATCCTATGCATTTGGTACATCATGATCGGAATTATATTTATAATTTTTGGCCTCGTGATAGAGAAAGTATCGCTCAAGCTTGTGGGAGGCTTAAGTCAATGTTATATTCATGCCCCAACCATGAGCTCTCGAAAGAAATTATTATTCAGAACTTTTATGCTCGGCTTTCTCATGATAATCGCACCATGCTTGACACTTCTTGTATCGGTTCTTTTATGAAGAGAGATATTGACTTCAAATGGAATTTATTGGAAAGAATTAAACGCAACTCTTAAGATTGGGAGTTTGATGAAGGTAAAGAGTTAGGTATGAATCTTAAATTCGATTGCGTTAAATCCTTCGTTGAAACAAATACTTTTTGTGATTTTAGCGCTAAACATGGACTTGACTCTGAGATAGTAGCTTCATTATGTGAATCTTTTGCTGCTCATATTGATCTCCCTAAAGAGAAGTGGTTTAAGTATCATCCTCCCATAGAAGTCAATGTAGTTAAACGCAATCCACTTGAAGAGAAAGTCATTGCTTATAATGATCCTATTGTTCCTAGTGCTTACATGGAGAAACCACCTTTCCCTGTTAGAATAAAGGATCATGCTAAAGCTTCAACTGTGATACGTAAGGGCTACATTAGAACACCTACACCCCCTGAGAAAATTAAAGTTGAACCTAGCATTGCTATTATCAAAGATCTATTGTCCGACAATGTTGATGGGCATGTTATTCACTTCTGTGAAGATGCTGCTAGAATTGCTAAATCTCGTGCTAGAGACAAACATAAGACTGTTGTTGGCATGCCTGTTGTTTCTGTTAAGATAGGAAATCATTGTTATCATGGTTTATATGACGTGGGTGCTAGTGTTAGTGCAATACCTCGATCTTTATATGATGAAATTAAAGACGAGATTGCACCTGTCGAGATGGAACCTATTGATGTTACTATTCAGCTTGCCAATAGAGATACTATCTGCCCTTTGGGAATTGTTAGAGATGTTGAAGTATTGTGTGGTAAAACTAAGTATCCTACTGATTTTCTCGTTCTTGCTACCACACAAGATAGCTTTTGTCCCATCATATTTGGCAGACCTTTCCTCAATACTGTCAATGCTCATATTGACTGTGAGAAGCAAACTGTCACTGTTGGCTTGGAAGGTGTGTCACACGAATTCAATTTCTCCAAGTTTGGTAGACAACCTCATGAAAAAGAATTGTCTAGTAAGGATGAAATTATTGCTCTACCTTCTATTGATGTTCCTTCTACTGATCCTTTAGAGCAATACTTGCTTGAGCATGAAAATGATATGCATATGGATGAAAGGAATGACATAGATAGAGTTATCTTTGAACAACATCCTATCCTTAAGAATAATTTGCATGTTGAACTACTCGGAGATCCACCCCCACCAAAGGGTGATCCTGTGTTTGAACTTAAACAGTTACCTGATACTCTTAAGTATGCTTATCTTGATGAAAAAGAGATATATCCTGTTATTATTAGTGCTAGCCTTTCAAAGCTTGAAGAAATGAAATTATTGAAAACACTGAGGAAGGACCGTGCTGCTATTGCATATAATCTTGATGATCTTAAGGGAATTAGTCCCACTCTATGCCAGAATAAAATTAAAACTGATCTTGATTCCAAACCAGTTGCCGATCATCAACGAGGATTAAATCCTAATATGAAATAGGTAGTACGAAAAGATATACTAAAGCTCCTGGAAGCAGGTATTATCTATCCTGTTGCTCATAGTGATTGGGTATGTCCGGTGCATTGCGTCCCTAAGAAGGGTGGTATTACCATTGTCCCTAATGATAAAGATGAATTGATCCCACAGAGAATTGTTAGTGGCTATAGGATGGTAATTGATTTTAGGAAATTGAATAAAGCCAGTAGGAGAGATCATGACCCTTTGACTTTTATTGACCAAATGCTAGAAATATTGTCTAAACACACACACTTCTGCTTTCTAGATGGTTATTCTGGTTTCTCCCAAATACCTGTTGGACAATCTGATTAGGAGAAAACCACTTTTACCTGCCCTTTCGGTACCTTTGCTTATAGACGTAGGCCTTTTGGCTTATGTAATGCACCTGCTACCTTTCAAAGATGTATGATGGCTATATTCTCTAACTTCTGTGAAAAGATTGTTGAGGTTTTCATGGATGATTTCTTTGTTTATGGGTCTTCTTTTGATGATTGCCTCAGCAACCATGATCGAGTTTTGCAGAGATGTAAAGATACCAACCTTGTCTTGAATTGGGAGAAGTGCCACTTTATGGTTAATGAAGGCATCGTCTTAGGACATAAAATTTCTGAAAGAGGTATTGAAGTCGATTAGGCTAAAGTTGATGCGATGGAGAAAATGCCATACCCTACAGACATCAAAGGTATAAGAAGTTTCCTTGGTCATGCTGGTTTCTATAGAAGGTTCATTAAAGACTTATCTAAGATTTCTAGGCCTCTTACCAATCTCTTGCAAAAGGATATTCCATTTGTTTTTTTATGATGATTGTGAAGAAGCATTTGAAATACTTAAGAAAGCCTTGATAACTGCACCTATTGTTCAACCACCTGATTGGAACCTACCTTTTGAAATTATGTGTGATGCTAGTGATGATGATGTTGGTGTTGTTCTAGGACAAAGAGTTGATAAGAAATTGAATGTTATTCATTATGCTAGTAGAACTCTAGACAGTGCCCAAAGAAACTATGCTACTTCTGAAAAGGAATTTTTAGCAGTCGTGTTTGCATGTGAAAAGTTCAGATCTTATATTGTTGATTCCAAAGTTGCTATTCACACTGATCCTGCTGCTATTAAGCATCTCACGGAAAAGAAAGATGCTAAACCTAGACTTATGAGATGGATTCTCCTGCTACAAGAATTTGATTTGCATGTTGTTGGTAGGAAGGGTGCTTAGAACCCCGTAGCAGATAACTTGTCTAGGTTGGAGAATGATCTTGATGACCCACAAACTATTGATGATAGCTTTCCAGATGAACAATTGAATGTCATCAATGCTTCACGTAGTACACCTTGGTATGCTGATTATGCAAACTATATTGTTGCTAAATATTTACCACCTAGTTTCACATACCAACATAAGAAGAAATTCTTCTTTGATTTGAGACATTACTTTTGGGATGATCCTCACCATTATAAAGAAGGAGTAGATGGTGTTATTAGACGTTGTGTACCTGAGCAAGAACAGGGACAGATCCTACAGAAGTGTCACTCCGAGGCTTACGGAGGACACCATGCGGGAGATAGAACTACACACAAGGTATTGCAATCCGGATTTTATTGGCCAACTCTCTTCAAGGATGCCCGTAAGTTTTTCTTGTCTTGTGATGAATGTCAAAGAATAGGTGCTATGGCAACAAAAGACCTTCCCCGACAACGGCGTGAGAGGTCCTTCTGCTGTTGGCTACGCCTACATGGACTTCCTTGGCAAATGTGCAAAGGATTCCCCCGCGGCCTTGGAGCCTTGCGTTGGTGTTCCCTTGAAGAGGAAAGGGTGATGCAGCACAGAAGCAGTAAGTATTTCCCTCAGTTTGAGAACCAAGGTATCGATCCAGTAGGAGGATCGCGTCAAGTCACAAGTACGTGCACAAACACAAAGAGCTTGCACCCAACGCTACGAAGGGGTTGTCAATCCCTTATAGATTGTTTGCAAAGTGATAACTGAAAGCAAAAAGTAAACAAAGCAAAGTAAAAGTGAAAGTGGAGACGATAGTTGTGAATAGACCCGGGGGCCGTAGTGTTCACTAGTGGCTTCTCTCATGAAAGCAAGTAGACGGTGGGTGAATGAATTACTGTCGAGCAATTGATAGAACCGCGCAAACTCATGACATTATCTATGGCAATGATCATATCTATAGGCATCACGTCCAAAACAAGTAGATCGATACTTTCTGCATCTACTACTATTACTCCACACGTCGACTGCTATCCAGCATGCATCTAGTGTATTAAGTTCATAAGAACAGAGTAATGCCTTAAGCAAGATGACATGATGTAGATGGACAATCTCAAATCTATGATGAAAGCCCATCTTGTTACCCTTGATGGCAACAACACGATGCGTGCCTTGCTGCCCCTTTTGTCACTGGGAAAGGTCACCGCACGGTATGAACCCAAAACCAAGCACTTCTCCCATTGCAAAAATCACAGATCTAGTTGGCCAAACAAAACCCAAGACTCGGAGAGACTTACAAGGATATCAAATCATGCATATAATAAATCAGCAAAGACTCAAATATAATTCATAGATAATCTGATCACAAATCCACAATTCATCGCATCTCGGCAAACACACCGCCAAAGAGGATTACATCGGATAGATCTCCATGAAGATCATGGAGAACTTTGTATTGAAGATCCAAGAGAGAGAAGAAGCCATCTAGCTACTAACTACGGACCCGTAGGTCTGAAGTGGACTACTCACGAGCCATTGGAGAGGCGATGATGTTGATGTAGAAGCCCTCCAACTCCAAAGTCCCCTCTGGCAGGGCACCGGGAAGGGTCTCCAGATGAGATCTCGCGGAAACGGAAACTTGCGGCGGCGGAAAAGTGTTTTCGAGGATGCCCTGATTTTTTCTGGGATTTTAAGGAATTTATAGGCCAAAGAGCTAGGGCAGGGGAGCGCCAGGGAGGCCACAAGACTGGTCGCCGCGGGCCCCCCTGGTCGCGGCGTCAGGGCTTGTGGGCTCCCTGTGGCCCCCGTGCCTTGGCCCTTAAGTGCCCCGATCTTCTTCTGTTCTGTAAAAATTTATTTCGGGGATTTTATTCCGTTTGGACTCCGTTCCAAAATCAGATCTGGAAAGAGTAAAAAACATAGAAAAAACAGGAACTGGCACTTGGCACTGAATTAATAAGTTAGTCCCAAAAAAGATATAAAAGCTATGTAAAGCATCCAAAGTTGACAAGATAACAACATGAAACCATCAAAAATTATAGATACGTTTGAGACGTATCAAGCATCCCCAAGCTTAACTCCTGCTCGTCCTCGAGTAGGGAAGTGATAAAGAATGAATTTTTGATGCTTTCATGCTACCTAGCATAGATGTCCTTTGTAACTCCTCTTATGCGACGTGAATGTTTAGATCCATTAGATTCAAAACAATAGTTTGCTATTGACGTGGAGACAATAATACTTCAAGCAAACTAGCAAGATAATCATGAACTTTCAAAATAACAAGGCCAAAAGAAAGTTATCGCTACAAAATCATATAGTCTAGCTATGCTCTATCATCCTTGCACAACGAATTTAAATCATGCACAACCTCGGTATTGGCCAAGTAATTGTTTTCACACCTTTACTTTCTCAAACTTTTTCAACCCTCACGCAATACATGAGCGTGAGCCATGGTTTTAGCACTATAAGTGGAATGGAGTGTGGTGGAGGTTGCAAGGCAAACAAGGAGAAGATGGTCACATTGACTAGGCATATCACCAAGCTATGGAGATGCTCATCAATAGATATCAACGTGAATGACTAGGGATCGACATACAAATGATGCACTAGAGCTAAGAGTATGTGAAAGCTCTTAAAGAAAACTAGTGGGTGTGCATCCAACTTGCTTGCTCACGAAGACCTAAGGCAATTTTGAGGAAGCCTATCATTGGAATATACAAGCCAAGTTATATAATGAAAATTTCCCACTAGCTATATGGTGGTGACAAAATGAGATACTCTCAGTCATGAAGATCATGGTGCTTAATATGAAGCACAAGTTTGGAAAGGAGATAGTAGCATTGTCCCTTCTCTCTTTTTCTCTCATTTTTTTTGGTGGGCTCTTTGGACTATTTTTTTATATTTTTTTTATTTTGGTGGGCATCTTTGGCCTCTTTTTGTAAATGGGCTTCGCTGGCCTCTTTTATTTCCTCACATGGGACAATGCTCCGTCAATGATGATCATCACACTTACAACTCAAAACTTAGAGCAATGATGACTCTATATGGAATGCCTTCGGTAGTGTACCATGACAATGATCTAGCATGGCATAGACATCAATGGAAACATCATGCTAGCTATCTTATGATCATGCAATGGCAATGTGGAAGTGGTGGCACATGTCATGGTGGTAGTTGCATGGTAATATATCTCGGAATGGCTTTGAAAAAGCCATAGTAGGTAGGTATGGTGGCTGTTTTGAGGGAGGCTAATGGTGGGTTTTGTGCACCGGCGAAAGTTGCACAGCACTAGAGAAGATAGTGATGGTGGAAGGTGAAAGTGCATCTAAACCATGGACTCAACATTAGTCATGAAGAACTCATATACTTGTTGCAAAAGCTTTAGTAGTAATCGAAACAAAGCATTCAACGCATACTCCTAGGGGAAGGGTTGGTAGGTATAAACCATCGCGCGATCCCGACCGCCACACAAAGGATGACAATCAATAGACTAATCATGCTCAGACTTCATCACATAGCGGTTCACCATACGTGCATGCTACGGGAATCACTAACTTCAACACAAGTATTTCTAGATCCACAACACCTTACTAATATAACTTCAATATTACCACAACCACAACTCAAAACTAATTGAGATGAATCAAACTTCTCTAACTACTCAATGCACATGAAGGTGGAAGTTTTCATATCCATTTGGATAACTAACCCTTTTGAGACTACTTTCATAGCATAGATCAACTACCACGCCACGCGCTTCCGTGCTCTAAAAGATATAAGTGAAACACATAGAGCAAAATCAACTAGCTCCAAAGATATAAGTGAAACACATGTGAGTTGAATTGTCTAACCAAAGGATATAAGTGAAGCTCGACAAAATCACGGTGAGTCCATGTCTCTCTCTCTAGGTGTGCAGCAAGGTAGATTGTGACACAACAAAAATAAAAGACTCGTATGATACAAGACAATCCAAGTAAAACACATAACATGTGGTGAATAAAAATATAGCCCCAAGTAACGTTACCAATGGATTGAAGACGAAAGAGGGGATGCCTTCCCGGGGCATCCCCAAGCATAGGATTTTACGGCATCCTTGAATCAACTTGGGGTGCCTTGGGCATCCCCAAGCTTGAGCTCTTGCCACTCTTTATCTCTTCGTCCATAAGAACTTCATCCAAAACTTGAAAACTTCACATCACGAAATCTAAACAGAAACTCGTGATAACATTAGTATAAGAAAGCAAACCACCACTTCCTTAGGTACAGTAGCAAACTTAAATTCCACTTATGTTGATGTTGGGTTACTATATTTTCAATCTTCCATGGCTAATACCCCCGATACTATCCATAGTTTCATCAAAATAAGCAACCAACTCAACAAAAATAGAATCTGTTAACAGCAGACCAGTGTGTAGCAATCTGTATACTTCATATACTTCTGGTACTTCAACAATTCTGAAAAATTACGGAAGTCTGAAGAATTTGCGTAGAAATCAGAAGCAAAAAGAATCAACTCAAAAGCTCTTACAGAAAAAAATGAAAATTCTTTTCATGAGCAGAAAGTTTCTGTCTTTTCCAGCATGACCAAACGATCATCCCCAAGACTAATCATAACGGTTTTACTTGGCACAAACGCAAAAGAAACACAAAAAACACAATCATAACTGAATTATGGAAGTGTGGAAAACACAAAACAGAAAGAAAAAGGATAGATTCGTTGGGTTGCCTCCCAACAAGCGCTATTGTTTAACGCCCTTAGCTAGGCATAAAGTGATGGAATCATGTATAGTCATCTTTGGTGCACAAACCATAAGTAGTGTGATCATTTATCATCTTAAGATGTTCATCTTTATTGTATGACTCAACACTATCTTTAGGAACAAAAACAGACTTGACGGTCTTTTAGAGAGTGAGATTTGGAGTATTTTGCACAGCGGCAAAAGCGGAACCCAAGTTGGTTATGACATCTTCTAGTTTGCCAATTCTAGAGGAATCATTAACTATAGGTTCCTTCTCCCTTAAATTTTTCAAAGCCATTCCCACTTTGGATCCATACTGAGTAATTTGATTGTGGATCTTTCTATCCAAACCCTCAATAAGTTCAATTGTGGCAATTTTGTTTTCAATGGCGACAAGCCTTTGCATCACGTGTTCCAAGGTCAAGGTAGTTCCATTAACCATGAGAGGGGGTGAGCCTACCAAATTCATGATAGCTCCATAGGAGTCAACAGTATGGCTCCCCAAAAAATTCCTGCCTACGATGGTATCAAGAATATACCTATTCCAAGGAGACATTCCAACATAAAAACTACGAAGAAGAACGGTAGTGGATTGCTTACGAGTAGATCTACTTTGAGCATTGCAAATCCTATACCAAGCATACTTTAAATTTTCTTCCTCATTCTGCTTGAAATTGAGAACTTCGCTGTCAGGGGTATCGTTTGGAGTGGTGGATCTAGCCATTGATGGACTATCCCACACACAAAGGAGCAGGAAGTAAGCGAGTGAAACAGGCAAAAGAGAACGGCAAAAAGGCAAACGAAAACGACAAAGGAGAAAGGCTAATGAAAACGACAAATGTGAAGTGGGGGAGAGGAAAATGAGAGGCAACTGGATAAAAAGGTAAATGCAAAAGATGAGTTTGTGACACCTACTTGGATAGATCTTGACTTGATCTCTCCTCCCCGGCAACGGCGCCAGAAATCCTGTTGCTACGGCAACAAAAGACCTTCCCAGCAACGGCGTCAGAGGTCCTTCTGCTGCTGGCTACGCCTACAGGGACTTCCTTGGCAAATATGCAAAGGATTCCCCCGCGGCCTTGGAGCCTTGCGTTGGTGTTCCCTTGAAGAGGAAAGGGTGATGCAGCACAGAAGCAGTAAGTATTTCGCTCAGTTTGAGAACCAAGGTATCGATCCAGTAGGAGGATCGCGTCAAGTCACAAGTACGTGCACAAACACAAAGAGCTTGCACCCAACGCTACGAAGGGGTTGTCAATCCCTTATAGATTGTTTGCAAAGTGATAACTGAAAGCAAAAAGTAAACAAAGCAAAGGAAAAGTGAAACTTGAGACGATAGTTGTGAATAGACCCGGGGGCCGTAGTGTTCACTAGTGGCTTCTCTCATGAAAGCAAGTAGACGGTGGGTGAACGAATTACTGTCGAGCAATTGATAGAACCGCGCAAACTCATGACATTATCTATGGAAATGATCATATCTATAGGCATCACGTCCAAAACAAGTAGATCGATACTTTCTGCATCTACTACTATTACTCCACACGTCGACCGCTATCCAGCATGCATCTAGTGTATTAAGTTCATAAGAACAGAGTAATGCCTTAAGCAAGATGACATGATGTAGATGGACAATCTCAAATCTATGATGAAAGCCCATCTTGTTACCCTTGATGGCAACAACACGATGCGTGCCTTGCTGCCCCTTTTGTCACTGGGAAAGGTCACCGCACGGTATGAACCCAAAACCAAGCACTTCTCCCATTGCAAGAATCATAAATCTAGTTGGCCAAACAAAACCCAAGACTCGGAGAGACTTACAAGGATATCAAATCATGCATATAATAAATCAGCAAAGACTCAAATATAATTCATAGATAATATGATCACAAATCCACAATTCATCGCATCTCGACAAACACACCGCCAAAGAGGATTACATCGGATAGATCTCCATGAAGATCATGGAGAACTTTGTATTGAAGATCCAAGATAGAGAAGAAGCCATCTAGCTACTAACTACGGACCCGTAGGTCTGAAGTGGACTACTCACGAGCCATTGGAGAGGCGATGATGTTGATGTAGAAGCCCTCCAACTCCAAAGTCCCCTTTGACAGGGCACCGAGAAGGGTCTCCAGATGAGATCTCGCGAAAACAGAAGCTTGCGGCGACGAAAAAGTGTTTTCGTGGATGCCCTGATTTTTTCTGGGATTTTAGGGAATTTATAGGCCAAAGAGCTACGGCACGGGAGCGCCAGGGAGGCCACAAGCCTGGTCGCCGCGCCCCCTGGCCACGACGTCAGGGCTTGTGGGCTCCCTGTGGGCCCCCTGCATTGGCCCTCAAGTCCCCCAATCTTCTTCTGTTCTAGAAAAATTTATTTTGGGGATTTTATTCCGTTTGGACTCCGTTCTAAAATCAGATCTGAAAAGAGTCAAAAACACAGAAAAAACAGGAACTGGCACTTGGCACTGAATTAATAAGTTAGTCCCCAAAAAGATATAAAAGGTATATAAAACATCCAAAGTTGACAAGATAATAGCATGAAACCATCAAAATTATAGATACGTTTGAGACGTATCAATAGGTAATATCAGTAAACGTCAGGAAATGCCTATGAATTATTCACTTGTTATTGAACCATTTGATGTTTGGGGCTTTGATTATATGGGACCTTTTCCAAAGTCTAACGGGTATACTCTTATTCTAGTTGTTGTTGATTACGTTACTAAGTGGGTAGAAACTATCCCAACTAGTAGTGCTGATCACAACACCTCTATTAGGATGCTTAAAGAAGTTATTTTTCCTAGATTTGGAGTCCCTGGATATTTAATGACTGATGGTGGTTCACATTTTATTCATGGTGCTTTCCGTAAAATGCTTGCTAAGTATGATGTCAACCATAGAATTGCATCCCCTTATCATCCTCAGTCCAGTGGTCAAGTAGAGCTAAGTAATAGAGAAATTAAACTAATTATGCAAAAGACTGGTAATAGGTCTAGAAAGAATTGGTCTAAGAAGCTTGATGACACACTGTGGGCTTATAGAACTGCTTATAAGAATCCCATGGACATATCTCCGTACAAAATGGTTTACGGTAAAGCATGTCATTTACCTCTTGAGCTAGAGCATAAGGCTTATTGGGCAATCAAAGAGCTCAACTTTGATTTCAAACTTCCAGGTTATTTTATATTAGCTCACTTGATGAATGGAGAACTCAGGCATATGAAAATGGCAAGTTGTTTAAAGAAAAAGTTAAGAGGTGGCATGATAAAAGGATACAAAAACGTGAGTTCAACGTAGGTGATTATGTCTTGCTATGCAATTCTCGTTTAAGATTTTTTGCAGGCAAGCTTCTCTCTAAGTGGGAAGGTCCTTACATTGTTGAGGAAGTATATCGTTCTAGTGCCATCAAAATCAACAATACGGAAGGGAATTTTCTGAGAGTTGTAAATGGGCAAAGAATCAAGCATTATATCTCAGGTACTCCCATAAATGTTGAAAGCAATATTATTAATACCATAAGTCCGGAGGAGTACACAACGGATATTTATGAGCCTGTTTCAGACTCCAAAAATGAAGAGGTATGTGATTCGGTAAGTAAACCGACTCCAAAACTTTTCCAGTAGCAATTTTTCTCTGTTTTGGAATTTTTTGAAAAATAGAAAAATTTAAAGTAGTCCGGAAAGCACACGAGGAGGCGACAAGCCTGCCAGGCACGGCCTACCCCCCTGGCCGTGCCTAGGGGGCTTGTGAGCACCTAGTGTGTCTCCCGGACTCTGTTTTCTTGTGGAATACTCCTTACGGTCGGTAAAAATTCATTATATAATCTCCAAAAAGGTCTAACCCTCGTATCACGCAAATATCCTATGTTTTCGTTTCAAGCTGCTGTGCAGACGGATCTAGATTGCTATGGCGTCCCCAAAAGTTCCGAAGGACAAGTTCTTCGAGAAGGTCATCAATCCCTACCTCGCGGGAGTGCTGCAACACCCTCAATCTATCGAGATGCATGAGGGGGTGATGCACATCCGTGATGTTGAGGGGGCCAAGAATACCGGAAGCGTAGAGGCGAGCCTCGAAGCAATGGAGCAGCAAGTCTTCAAGTGCCAAGGGATGGTGGAACGCGGACTTGATGCCAACCACATGATGATCACGGAGTTCACCAACAAGCACAAGATCGATGCCAATGACATTGGGAAGCACCTCTCCAGGCTCTATGACAGAATTGGTCACCTGCAAGCCCAGATCTACGACCTGCAGAACCAAAACTGTGAGTATGAGTATAGATTTAAATCAATACGGTTGGCTCCATATTTGAGGATTCCGGAGACTCGATCATCTTTCCATGATGGAGCACCTATGCCTTGGAAGACGGAGAATCAACCCCAGACTGCAACAACTGCACCACCATCACCTTTGAAGGAAGACAATTAAGCACGGGTATGGGCACTCCCCTTGGCCTATGCCAAGTTGGGGGAGTTGCCCCGGTATCGTATCACTATCACATCTTTTGCCTTTACCTTTTTCTTAGTTCGATCCTTTTTGGTTTTATCTTTCTCTAATAGAATAAAGTTCTTAGTATGATCTAGGCTTGAGTTTTGCTTTGTGTTACCCCCAATGTATTCGAGTTCGTGAGTCATATAATAAAGAGTGTTTTAGTTAAGGGCCTTGCTTCATGCCATGATTTAAAGAAAAGAATAATAAAAGAACAAAAGCATGAAAGATCATGTAATGATCTTATGGGAAGTGATGGCTTCACATATAAAAAGAATGTTGATTGAAACTTGTTCTGGGTGGACAAAGTAGACCTTGGTCATTGTTGCAGTTAATAGGAAGTAATAAAGAAAGAGAGGTTCACATATAAATATATTATCTTTGACACCGTCTATGATAGTAAACACTCATTAAACTATTACATGCTTAGAAGTAGATGTTGGACAAGGAAGACAACATAATGAATTATGTTTTCTTGGTTCCGGACAATGTTATATGACTAGAGATCCCTTAGAATATGACGATTGCTTCCACCTCATTTCAGCCAAAACTTCCGAACTAAGTGGAGATACTACTTGTGCATCCATAAACCTTCAACCTAGGTTTTCCATGAGAGTCCACCATACCTACCTATGGATTGAATAAGACCCCTCAAGTAAGTTGTCATCAGTGCAAGCAATAAAAATTGCCCCCTAAATATGTATGATCTATTAGTGTGTGGAAAATAAGCTTTGTACAAACATGTGATGAGGAAGATATAAAAGCGACAAACTCCATCATAAATTTCTTTATCACAGGAGGCAATATAAAGTGACGTTCCTTCACACTAAGAGGTCACACATCCAAACCTCAAAAGCGCATGACAACCTCTGCTTCCCTCTGCGAAGGGCCTATCTTGTACCTTTACTTTTTATCTTTCAAAGAGTCATGGTGATCGACACCAATTCCTTATTTCGCCATTATCTTGGCTAACGTCATGTGCTAGGGAAAGATCTATACTCATATGTCAACTTCGAAGTAAGTATTCATGAATTATTATTGTTGACATTACCCTTGAGGTAAGTAGTTGGGAGGCGAAACTATAAGCCCCTATCTTTCTCTGTGTCCAACTGAAACTTTGATCCCATGAGTACCACGTGAGTTCTAGCAATTGTAGAAGACTAAAAGATGATTGAGCATGTGGATTTGCTTTACAAGATCTTATTTCACTCTTTCCGATGTTATGATAAATTGCAATTGCTTCAATGACTAAAGGCTATTGGTTGTTAATTCTCAATAAGATTCTTGATCCATACTTTACATTGTGAAGGAATTGTCACTTTAGCATAAGAGATTATATGACGATATTGATGTTCTAAATATGATCATGATGCTTGCATGTCCGTATCTAGTTTTATCCACACCTATATCTCCAAACATGTGGGCATATTTATTGATCTCGGTTTCCGCTTGAGGACAAGCGAGGTCTAAGCTTGGGGGAGTTGATACGTCCATTTTGCATCATGCTTTTATGTTGATATTTATCGCTTTTTGGGCTGTTATTACACTTTACGGTACAATACTTATGCCTTTTCTCTTTTATTTTATAAGGTTTACATGAAGAGGGAGAATGCCGGCAGCTGGAATTCTGGGTTGGAAAAGGAGCAAGTTTGAGATACCTATTCTGCACAACTCCAAAAGCCGTGAAAATCAACGAGGAATTGTTTTGGATTTTATAAAAAATACTGGGTGGAAGAAGTATTGGAGGGAAGCCACCAGGAGGCCATAAGCGTGCCAGGCGCGGCCTACCCCCCTGACCATGCCTGGGTGGCTTGTGGGCCCCCTGTTACCCCTCCGGCTCCCATATTCTGCTATAAGGAGGGTTTCGTCCCAGAAAAAATCAGGAGGAGGCTTTCGGGAAGAGACGCCACCGCCACGAGGCGGAACTTAAGCAGAACCAATCTAGAGCTCCGGCAGGCCCGTCCTGCGAGCGAAACTTCCCTCCCGGAGGGGGAAATCGTTGCCATCGTCATCCCAAACACTCCTCTCACCGGAGGGGACTCATCTCCATCAACATCTTCATCAGGACCATCTCATCTCCAAACCCTAGTTCATCTCTTGTAACCAATCTCCGTCTCGCGACTCCGATTGGTACTTGTAAGGTTGCTCGTAGTGTTAATTACTCTTTGTAGTTGATGCTAGTTGGATTACTCGGTGGAAGATCATATGTTCAGATCCTTAGTGCTATTCAATACCTCTCTGATCATGAACATAATTATGCTTTGTGAGTAGTCACTTTTGTTCCTGAGGACATGGGATAAGTCTTGCTATAAGTAGTCATGTGAATTTGGTATTCGTTCGATATTTTGATGTGATGTATGTTGTCTTTCCTCTAGTGGTGTTATGTGAACGTCGACTACATGACACTTCACCATTATTTGGGCCTAGAGGAAAGAATTTTGAAGTAATAAGTATACGATGGGTTGCTAGAGTGAGAGAAGCTTAAACCCTAGTTTATGCGTTGCTTCGTAAGGGGCTGATTTGGATCCACTAGTTCAATGCTATGGTTAGACTTAGTCTTAATTCTTCTTTTGCAGTTGCGGATGCTTGCGAGAGGGGTTAATCATAAGTGGGATGTTTGTTCAAGTAAGGGCGTCACCGAAGCACCGGTCCACCCACATATCAAAATATCAAAGTAGCGAACGCGAATCATATGAACATGATGAAAACTAGCTTGATAGAAATTCCCATGTGTCCTCGGGAGAGCTTTACCTCATATAAGAGTTTTTCCAGGCTTGTTCCTTGCTACAAAAGAGATTGGGCCATCTTGGTGCACCTTTGTTACTATTGTTACTTGCTACTCGCTACGAATTATCTTATCACACAACTATCTATTACCGATAATTTCAGTGCCTGCACTGAATACCTTGCTGAAAACCACTTGTAAGTTCCTTCTGCTCCTCGTTGGGTTCGACACTCTTACTTATCGAAAGGACCACGATAGATCCCCTACACTTGTGGGTCATAAATTACTTATCTTATTTTGAGATTATTATGTCATTTTGGAGGAAGATACGCTAAGTTATGAGCTAACCAAGGTTCTTGTGCTATTTTTGACCTAACTAAGGTAATTTTGTCATAAATGAACTAAATAAGCTAATTATGTCATTTTGGAGGATAATTAGCTAAGTATGTCATTTTGGAGGAAGATACACTAAGTATGTCGCAGAACACTAGGGAAAACTTACCGTCGTCATCATCAAGGATGTGAATCATGGGGGTTACTAGGGTCGGGTTACGTTGGAGAAGGTTGCCCTCGAGAAGGGGTGTGCGATACAACTCGGAACTTATTCTGCACCGAAGATATTTTGCAATGCCTCATTAGCATGATGACACTCGAATGTTAATACTAGTAACTAATGACCATTGAAATGAAACTCACCGCTCCAACCCCAGAAATGTTCGGCATCGGTGGAGGGGTCTGACAGTTTTGGAGGCACATAGACTACACATTTGGTTTTGAAGGGTCAGTCAGATCAGTTATTAATGAAACGGACATTACATGCATGATTTGGCTAATGTGAAAAAGAAACTTACCACAAGGAGATCGTACATGACCCGGTTAGCTGCCTCATTTCGTGCCCTCAACTCCTCCAACAACCGAGACGTGTTCTCCTTAGTGGCCCGGTCCCTCTCCTCCAGAAGCATTTGGGTTGCCGCTCTCTCGTTCTGAAGAGCAGCCTGGAACACCACTCCTCATTATCATTGTAATCATCGATGGCCACACACATAATGTAATGGATGAAAAATTTCTGAGTCTGTATAACTAACCTTGATGGCGAGATCGACCGGTCGTGGATGAGGCCTTATCTTAGGACAGGGGCTCGTCTGGCGTGCCTTGATCTCCGGCAGAGTGAGAGGACAACCTATCAGCCCATCTCCAATGGCTATTGAGCCATGGGGCCTCCCGCCGCCACGTATAATCACCAGCACTAGATCCAAAGGTTCTTGGCTCGGGTTAAAGTCCTCCCCTCTCCTCTTCTTCCCCTCGTCCTTGTATCTCAAGAGTTTGTGATGGGAGGAGATGTTGGTGAACTTCTTCGGATGATCGAGGCCAGACTCAGAGAATGCCTTGGCCTTATTGTAGGAGGCAGTATGGGCCATGCCATAGAGATCGTACAACTCTATCACCTTCGTCTTATTGTGATGCACCTAAAAGAGAGGAACAAAGTATTAGTAAAGGGCTCAATCTAGCATGAAGAATGAATTGCATGAATGAACTGCACACTAACCATTTGGGCATGTCGGTCCTTCACATTGTCATGGACGGCTCGTCATTGTCCTGTGCACCACTCATCCACCAATGCATCCCAAAAATCCATATGATCCGCACACCATCTCGGGGGCACCTACAAGTTAGTAAGGAGAAATTTGAGCACTACGCCTATGAATCAAATGAAGAAAACTACATACAAGGCCTCAAAAATAGGTAATTACCTTCATGTAGTGCTCCTTCTTCAGATAGTTTCCGCGACACAACTTCTTGTCCTTATTAATACCATGCATGGTGTAGTAGTCTCTAACAGCCTGCGACCGAGCCTCGTGGCGTAAGTTCTGTAATAGCCACTTGCACTTGGCCTCAATAACTTTGGTCGCCACCTCCTCATATCCCTATTCACACTTGTAGAAGGTCTGCAATCAAACAAGACAACACTGATTAGTAAAATAACTAGCTATATTGTTAATTTTAGATTGTGTAAAAGGAGAAATTACCCAAAATCTATTGATCACCATCTTGTTGGAAATATGCCCTAGAGGCAATAATAAATTGGTTATTATTATATTTCCTTGTTCATGATAATTTTCTATTGTGCATGCTATAATTGTATTAACCGGAAACCGTAATACATGTGTGAATACATAGACCACACCATGTCCCTAGTGAGCCTCTAGTTGACTAGCTCGTTGATCAATGGATGGTCATGGTTTCCTGACCATGGACATTGGATGTTGTTGATAACGGGATCACATCATTAGGAGAATGATGTGATGGACAAGACCCAATCCTAAGCATATCACAAGATCGTGTAGTTCATCTCCTAGAGCTTTTTTAATGTCAAGTATTATTTCCTTAGACCATGAGATTGTACAACTCACGGATACCATAGGAATGCTTTGGGTGTATCAAACGTCACAACATAATTGGTGACTATAAAGGTGCACTACACGTATCTCCGAAAATGTCTGTTGGGTTGGTACGAATCGAGACTGGATTTGTCACTCTGTGTAACGGAGAGGTATCTCTAGGCCCAGGTAATACATGATCATAATGAGCTCAATTTGACTAACGAGCTAGTCATGAGATCATGTGTTACGGAACGAGTAAAGAGACTTGGCGTTAACGAGATTGAACAAGGTATAGGGATACCGACGATCAAACTCGGGCAACTATCATACCAATAGATAAAGGGAATTGTATACGGGATTACTAAAATCAACGACATCGTGGTTCATCCGATGAGATCATCGTGGAACATGTTCGAGCCAATATGGTATCCATATCCTGCTATTGGTTATTGGTCGGAGAGGTGTCTCGGTCATGTATTCATGGTTCCCGAACCTGTAGGGTCTACACACTTAAGGTTTGGTGACGCTAGAGTTGTAATGGGAATTGTATGTGGTTATCGAAAGTTGTTCGGAGTCCCAGATAAGATCCCGAACGTCACAAGGAGTACCGGAATGGTCTGGAGTTAATATTTATATATGGGAAGTCCTATTTTGGCCACCGGAAAATGTTCGGGATTTTTCGATATTATACCGGGAAGGTTCTAGAAGGTTCTAGAGTGGGGCCCACCTGCATGGGGGGACCCACATGAACGTGGGTGGTGGGGGAAAGGCCCCAAACCCATGGTCACGACGCACCAAGATCCCCCTTAAAAGGAGTAAGATCATATCCCGAAGGGATAAGATCGAGATCCCTGAAAAGGTGGGATAACGATCGGTGGGGAAGGGGAATGATGGGATTTCTTTCCTCCCACTTGTGCCAACGCCCCAATGGACATGGAGGGAAAGAAACCAGCCCCCTCCACCACTATATATAGTGTAGAGGCGCATGGGAGCCTCAACCCTTGCCCCTGGCGCAGCCCTCCCCCTCCTACACCTCCTCCTCCTCAGTAGTGCTGAGCGAAGCCCTGTCGGAGAACCACGAGCTTAACCGCTACCACGCCGTCGTGCTACTGAAGCTCTCCCTCAATTTCTCCTCCCCCTTGCTCGATCAAGAAGGAGGAGACGTCCCTGGGCTGTACGTGTGTTGAACGTGGAGGCGTCGTTCGTTTGGCGCTTGGATCGGATCTTCCGCGATTTGAATCGCCGCGAGTACGACTCCATCAACCGCGTTCTTTGCAATGCTTCCGCTTAGCAATCTTCAAGGGTATGAAGAGGCACTACCTCTCTATCGTTGCTAGCATCTCCTAGATTGATCTTGGTGAGACGTAGGAAATTGTTTGAATTATTACTACGTTCCCCAACAGTGGCATCATGAGCTAGGTCTTTGCGTAGATTCTATGCACGAGTAGAACACAAGTAGTTGTGGGTGATGATTTGGTCAATTTGCTTACCGTTACTAGTCCTATCTTGATTCGGTGGCATTGTGGGATGAAGCGGCCCGGACCGACTTTACACGTACTCTTACGTGAGACTGGTTCCACCGACTAATATGCACTTGTTGCATAGGGTGACTAGCGGGTGTCTGTCTCTCCCACTTTAGTCGGATCGGATTCGATGAAGAGGGCCTTATGAAGGGTAAATAGCAATAGTCATATCACCGTTATGGCTCTAACATAGGTGCGAAAGGTTCTTGCTAGAAACCCATAGCAGCCACGTAAAACTTGCAACAACAATTAGAGGACATCTAACTTGTTTTTGCACGGTATGCTATGTGATGTGATATGGACAAAAGAAGGTGATGAAATATATGTGATGTATGAGATTGATCATGTTCTTGTAATAGGAATCATGACCTGCATGTCGATGAGTATGACAACTGGCAGGAGCCATAGGAGTAGTTTTAATTTATTGTGTGACCTGCGTGTCAATAAAAAACGCCGTATGATTACCGTACTTTATTGCTAACCATTAGCCATAGTAGTAGAAGTAATAGTTGGCGAGACAACTTCATGAAGACACGATGATGGAGATCATGGTGTCCTGCTGGTGACAATAGTGATCATGCCACGCTCGAAGGATGGAGATCAAAGGCGCAAGATGATATTGGCCATATCATGTCACTTTATGATTTGCATGTGATGTTTATCATGTTTATACATCTTATTTACTTAGAACGACGGTAGTAAATAAGATGATACCTCACTAAAATTTCAAGAAAAGTGTTCCCCCTAAGTGTGCACCGTTGTGAAGGATCATTGTTTTGAAGCACCACATGATGATCGGGTGTGATAGATTCTAATGTTCGCATACAACGGGTCTAAGCCAGATTTACACACATGAAACACTTAGGTTGACTTGACGAGCCTAGCATGTACAGACCTGGCCTCGGAACATGAGAGACCAAAAGGTCGAACATGAGTCATATAGTTGATGCGATCAACATGGAGATGTTCACCATTGATGACTAGTCCGTCTCACATGATCACCGAACACGGCCTAGTCGATATGGATCATGTATCACTTAGATGACTAGAGGGAAGTCTATCTGAGTGGGAGTTCATTAAATAATTTGATCAGATGAACTTAATTATCATGAACATAGGTAAAAGGTCTTTGCAAATTATGCTATAGCTTGCGCTGTATCTCTACTCCCTTTAATATGTTCCTAGAGAAAATTTAGCTGAAAGAATATAGTAGCAATTATGCGGACTATGTCCGTAAACTGAGAATTGTCCTCATTGCTGCATAGAAGGCTTATGTCCTTAATGCACCACTCGGTGTTTTAAACCCCAGCGTCATTTGTAGATGTTGCAAACATCTCACATACACGTTTTTTGATAACTACATGATAGTTCAGTGCATAATGCTTAAACGTCTTCGAATTGAGGCGCTAAAGATGTTTCGAACGTCGCGGGACATACGAGATGTTCCAAGGGATGAAATTGGGATTTCAGACTCGTGCCCTTGTTGAGAGGTATGAGACCTCCGAAAAGATTATTTGTCTACAAAGTAAGGGAGAAAAGCTTAATCGTTAAGCATGTGCTCAGATTGTCTGAGTGCTACAATCGCTTGAATTGAGTGGGAGTTGATCTTCTAGATGAGATAGTGATGGTTCTCCAAAGTCACTGCCACCAAGATACTAGAGCTTCGTGATGAACTATAACATACCAGGGATAGATATGATGATCCTTGAGCTATTCGTGATGATTGACACCACGAAAGTGGAAATCGAAAAGGAGCATCAATTGTTGATGGTTAGTAAAACCACTTGTTTCAAGAAGGGCAAGGGTAAGAAGGGATACTTCATGAAACGGAAAACCAGTTGCTTCTCTAGTGAAGAGACCCAAGGTTGAACCCAAACCCGAGACTAAGTGCTTCAGTAACGAGGGGAACAGTCACTGAATAGAAACTACCCAAGATACTTGGTAGATGAGAAGGCTGGCAAAGTCGACAAAATTATATTGGATATACATGATATTGATGTATACTTTACTAGTACTCCTAGTAGCACCAGGATATTAGCTACCGGTTCAGTTGCTAAGTGTTAGTAACTCGAAGTAAAAGCTATTGAATAAACGAGGACTAGCTAAAGGCGAGGTGATGATATGTGTTGGAAGTGTTTCCAAGGTTGATGTGATCAAACATCTCACACTCCCTCTACCATCGGGATTAGTGTTAAACCTAAATAACTTTTATTTGGTTTTTGCGTTGAGAATAGACACGATTGTATTGTGTTTATCGCAATACGGTTGTTCATTTAAAGAGAGTAATGGTTACTCTGTTTACTTGAATAATACCTTCAATTGCCTTGCACCTAAAATGAATGGCTTACTGAATCTCGATCGTAGTGATACACATTTTCATAATATTGACGCCAAAAGATATAAAGTAGTAATGATAGTACCACCTACTTGTGGCACTTCCATTTTAGTCATATTGGTATAAAACGCATGAAGAAGCTCCATGCTGATGGATCTTTGGACTCACTTGTTTTTGAAAAGTTTGAGACATGTGAACCATGTCTATTAGTATAAACGCATGAAGAAACTCCATACAGATGGATCGTTTGGACTCACTTGAATTTGAATAACTTGAGACATACAAATCATACCACATGGGAAAGATGACTGAAGGCCTCGTTTTCCAGTGAGATGGAACAAGAAATTAACTTGTTGGAAGTAATACATTTTGATGTGTGCAGTCCAATGAGTGTTGAGGCACGCAGTGGATATCGTTATGTTCTTACTTCACAGATTATACGAGTAAATACTAGTATATTTACTTGACGAAACACAAGCCTGAATTATTGAAAGGTTCTAGTAATTTCAGAGTGAAGTTGAAGATCGTCGTGACAAGAGGATAAAATGTCTACGATATGATCATAGAGATGAATATCTGAGTTGTGAGTTTGGTACACAATTAAGACATTGTGGAAATTGTTTCACAACTAATGCCACCTAGAACACCATAGGATGATGGTGTGTACAAACGTCATAGCCGCGCCCTATTGGATGGGGTGCATATTGATACGTCTCCAACGTATCTATAATTTTTGATGGTTTCATGCTATTATCTTGTCAAACTTTGGATGTTATGCATGCCTTTTATATATTTTTGGGACTAACTTATTAACTCAGTGCCAAGTGCCAGTTCCTGTTTTTTTCATGTTTTTGACCCCTTTCAGAGGAGACTTTGAAACGGAGTCCAAACGGAAGAAAATCCTCAAAAAGATTTTTTCCGTAACGGAAGAAGATCGGGAAGCTTGAGAGCCAAGGCAGGGGAGCCTCAGGGGCCCCACAAGCCCTCACCCCACGGACAGGGGGGAGGCCGTGGCCCACAGGATTGTGGGCCCCCTGGGCGCCCTCTGCTCTAGGGGTTGCGCCTATAGATTCCCTAAAAATACCAAAAAAATCAGGAGATCATCGAAAGTACTTTTCCACCGCCGGAAGCTTCTGTCTCCGCAAGATCCCATCTGGGCACGTTCTGGTGCCCTGCCAGAGGGGGGATTCAGATACGGAGGGCTTCTTCATCAACACCATGACCTCTCCGATGATGCGTGAGTAGTTCACCATAGACCTACGGGTCCATAGCTAGTAACTAGATGGCTTCTTCTCTCTCTTGGATCTTCAATTCTAAGTTCTCCATGATCTTCATGGCTATCTATCCGATGTAATCTTCTTTTGCGGTGTGTTTGTCGAGATCCGATGAATTTTGGATTTACGGTCAGATTATCTATGAATCTTATTTGAGTTTCTTCTGATCTCTCTTATGCATGATTTCCTATCCTTGTAGTTGTCTTCGAGTTGTGGGTTTTGTTTGGCCTACTAGATCTATGATTCTGGCAATGCGAGAAGTGCTTGGTTTTGGGTTCATACCGTGCGGTGACCTCACCTAGTCACAGAAGGGGTAGCGAGGCACGCATCGTGTTGTTGCCATCAAGGGTAAAAAGATGGGTTTTTCATCATTGGTTTGAGATTATCCGTCTACATCATGTCATCTTGCTTAAGGCGTTACTCTATTCGTCATGTACTCAATACACTAGATGCATGCTGGATAGCGGTCGATGTGTGGAGTAATAGTAGTAGATGCAGAAAGTCTACTTGTCTCGGACGTGATGCCTATATGTATGATCATTGCCTTAGATATCGTCATGACTTTGCGCGGTTCTATCAATTGCTCGATAGTAATTTGTTCACCCACCGTGATATTTGCTATTTTGAGAGAAGCCTCTAGTGAACACTATGGCCCCCGGGTCTACTCCACACCATATTTTCAGCCTTACACTTTTTACTTCGTTGCACTTTCCGCCTTCAGCTCTCACTTTGCAAACAATCTTGAAGGGATTGACAACCCCTTTGAAGCGTTGGGTGCAAGCTTGTTTGTGTTTTCGCAGGTACTCTCGACTTGACGAGACCCTCCTTCTGGATCGATACCTTGGTTCTCAAACTAAGGGAAATACTTACTGCTCCTGTGTTGCGTCACCCTTTCCTCTTCAAGGGAAAAACCAACGCAAGCCCAATCTCCGTCAATGTCAATTTCTGGCGCTGTTGTTTGAGAAGTAGCAGAAGGATTTCTGGCGCCGTTGCCGGGGAAGGTCAAGTCAAGAACTCATCCAAGTAAGTGTCACAAACTCATCTCTTGCATTTACTTTGTTTGCGAGTTGCCTCTCGTTTTCCTCTCCCCCACTTCACAATTTGCCTTTTTCGTTTGCCTTTTCGTTCACCCTTTTCTCTTGCTTTATTTCTGTTCGCTTGTGTTTTCATGTGCCTTCATTATGCTTGCATCTTTGCTTGCTGAAAATCTAGTGATATGGATCCTCATCCACTTGCTAATCTCTTTAAGAGATCCAATTATGTTGATCCAATTGCTAGTGAGTTGAGTGCACTTGACTTTCTCTATGGAGTTTTGCTTGAGATGCGTGAATCTGAAAAATCGTGATGAAGAAATTCATGAAGTGATTCACGAGGGCTCCTTGAATGAAAAGCATGATTGCAATGGTTTCACTATAAATCCTATTAGTGTCAATCATGCTAAAAATATGCAAAACCCTAAGCTTGGGGATGCTAGTTTTGGTATGTCCACTACTTGTTGCAATGATCATGAGTGGGGCGATGATTTTTCTTATGATCTTGGAAATTTGTTTAAGCCTCATGATGAATATGATGTTTGGAATAAGATTGAAAGAGGGTTTGGAGAAGTCATGACTTTAGGTGATGATAATCCCACTATTTTTGAAGATCGTCAACTTTGCATGCATGTGGATCATGAAAAGTATATCCTATTTGATAGTTACATTGTTGAATTTGAATATGATCCCACATGTAATTATTATTAGAGAGGAAAATATGGTGGTAGAAACTTTCATATCACTAAATCACCTCTCGTTATGTGGAGATTGCTATTGTCTCTTTCTTCTTCCTTGCATATGGTAACTATTGGTTGTCTTGACAATCTGTTTTCCTATAAGATGCCTATGCATAGGAAGTATGTTAGACTTAGATGTGGTTTTCACATGCTTTATGATGCTCTCGTTGTGCTTCAATTCTTGTCTTTTGTGTGAGCATCATTGAATTTTCAATGCCTACCTAAGGGCGTTAAACAATAGCGTTTGTTGGGAGGCAACCCAATGAATTTATTTATTTTCTTTCTGTTTTGCTGCGTCCACACTATCATATTTCTGTTGTGATTGTGTTTTTTGTGTTTCTTTTGTGTTTGAGCCAAGTAAAACCTTTATGATTAGTCTTGGTAATGGTTGTTTGATCCTGCTGGAAAAAGACAGAAACTTTTCGCTCACGAGATGATTTTTCAGTTTTATTCAGAAAGAGATTTTGGGTTGATTATTTTTGCTGCTGGTTGATATGCCTTTTTCCCAGACATTCGTAATTTTTCAGATTTTTTGAGGTACCAAAAGTATACGAAGTATACAGATTGCTACAGACTGGTCTGTTTTTCACAGATTCTGTTTTTGTTGAGTTGGTTGCTTGTTTTGATGAAACTATGGTTAGTACCAGGAGGTACTAGCCATGGAAAAGTGAGGATACAGTATCCCAACACCAATATAGATAGAATTCAAGTTTGCTACAATACCAAAAGAAGTGGTAGTTTGTTTTCTTGTGCTAATGTTATCACGAGTTTCTGTTTAAGTTTTGTGTTGTGAAGTTTTCAAGTTTTGGGTGATGTTCTCATGGACAAAGATATAAGGAGTGGGAAGAGCTCAAGCTTGGGGATGCCCAAGGCATCCCAAGCCAAATTCAAGGACACCAAAAATCCTAAGGTTGGGAATGCCCCGGGAAGGCATCCCCTCTTTCGTCTTCAATCCATCGGTAACATTACTTGGAGCTATATTTTTATTGACCACATGATATGTGTTTTGCTTGGAGCGTCTTGTATCTTAGGAGTCTTTTCTTTTTGTTGTGTCATAATCAGCCTTGCCGCACACCTTTTTGAGAGAGAGAGACATGCGCTCATCATGATTTTGCTAGAATTCTCATAGTGCTTCACTTATATCTTTTGAGCTAGATACTTTTGCTCTAGTGCTTCACTTATATCTTTTAGAGCACGGCGGTGCGTGATTTGGTAGTTGGCTTATGCTATGAAAGTAGTCCCAAAGGTGACAGATACCCTAAGAGGATGCAAAAACCTCCATCTTCATGTGCATTGAGTAGAAAGAGAAGTTTTGATTCCTCTCAAGTAGTTTTGAGACGTGGATTTGGTAATATTAAGAGCTATGTTAGTAGGGTGTTGTGAATCTAGAAATACTTGTGTTGAAGTTAGTGATTCCCGTATCATGCATGTATGGTGAACCGCTATGTTAGGAAGTCGGAGCATAATTGATCTATTGATTGTCATCCTTTGTGTTGAGGTCGGGATCGCGCGATGGTTAACACCTACCAACCCTTCCCCTAGGAGTATACGTTTAGCACTTTGTTTCGATTACTAATAAAAACTTACGCAAGAAGTATGTGAGTTCTTCATGACTAATGTGAGTCCATGGTATGGATGCACTTTCACATTCCACCATTGCTAGCCTCTCTAGTGCTGCGCAATTCTCGCCGGTGCACAAACCCACCATATGCCTTCCTCAAAACAGCCACCGTACCTACCTATTATGGCATTTTCATAGCCATTGCGAGATATATTGCCATGCAACTCCCATCGTTCTGTCTCATGATTTTGTGCTGTCACTCTCATATTGCCATTGCATGATCATAAGATAGCTAGCGAGATGTTCCAACGTCATACGCCATGCTAGATCGTTGCACATCCCGGTACACTACAGGAGGCATTTCCTATGGAGTCATCATTGTGAGTTTTGAGCTGTGAGTAAATAAAAGTGTGATGATCATCATTATTAGAGCATTGTCCCATGTGAGGAAATAAAAAAAAGAGGCCAAAGAGCCAAAAAAAGAGAAAAAATAGAAAATAAAAGAAGCCTAAGAGCCCAAATGAAAAAAAGAAAAGAGAAAAAAAGAGAGAAGGGACAATGCTACAATCTTTTTCCACACTTGTGCTTCATAATAGCACCATGTTCTTCATGATTGAGAGCTTCCTGCTTTGTCACTACCATATGCTAGTGGGAATCTTCATTATATAACTTGTCTTGTATAATCCAATGATGGGCTTCCTCAAAATTGCCCTAGGTCTTCGTGAGCAAGCAAGTTGGTTGCACACCCACTAGTTTTCCTTTTGAGCTTTCACATACTTATAGCTCTAGTGCATCTCTTGGATGGCAATCCCTACTCATTCGCATTGATATCTATTAATGGGCATCTCCATAGCCTATTGACACGCCGAGTCAATGTGACCATCTCCTCCTTTTTGTCTCACAACCACCACCAAACTCTATTCCACTTATAGTGCTATATCCATGGCTCACGCTCATGTATTGCGTGATAGTTATAAATTTTTTGAGAAAGTAAGAGTGCGAAAACAATTACTTGGCCAATACCGGGGTTGTGCATGATTTACATTAGTTGTGTGAGGATGATGGAGCATAGCCAGACTATATGATTTTGTAGGGATAACTTTCCTTGGCCTTGTTATTTTGAAAGTTCTTGATCACCTTGCTAGTTTGCTTGAAGTATTGTTGTTTTCATGTCAATAGCAAACTATTGTTTTGAATCTTACGGATCTGAACATTCATGTCACGTCAAAGAAGTTGCAAAGGACAACTATGCTAGGTAGCATTCCACATTAAAACTTCATTCTTTATCACTTCCCTATCGAGGATGAGCAGGAGTTAAGCTTGGGGATGCTTGATACGTCTCCAACGTATCTATAATTTTTGTTGGTTTCATGCCATTATCTTGTCAAACTTTGGATGTTATGCATGCCTTTTATATATTTTTTGGGACTAACTTATTAACTCAGTGCCAAGTGCCAGTTCCTGTTTTTCCATGTTTTTGACCCCTTTCAGAGGAGATTTTGAAACGGAGTCCAAACGGAAGAAAATCCCCGAAAAGATTTTTTCCGTAACGGAAGAAGATAGGGAAGCTTGAGAGCCAAGGCAGGGGAGCCTCAGGGGGCCCACAAGCCCTCACCCCGCCGCCAGGGGGGAGGCCGTGGCCCGCAGGCTTGTGGGCCCCGTGGGCGCCCTCTGTCCTAGGGGTTGCGCCCATATATTCCCTAAAAATCCGAAAAAACATCAGGAGATCATCGAAAGTACTTTTCCGCCGCCGCAAGCTTCTGTCTCCGCAAGATCCCATCTGGGGCACGTTCTGGTGCCCTACCGGAGGGGGGATTCGGATACGGAGGGCTTGTTCATCAACACCATGACCTCTCCGATGATGCGTGAGTAGTTCACCATAGACCTATGGGTCCATAGCTAGTAACTAGATGGCTTCTTCTCTCTCTTGGATCTTCAATACAAAGTTCTCCATGATCTTCATGGAGATCTATCCGATGTAATCTTCTTTTGCGATGTGTTTGTCGAGATCCGATGAATTGTGGATTTATGATTAGATTATCTATGAATCTTATTTGAGTTTCTTGTGATCTCTCTTATGCATGATTTCATATCCTTGTAATTCTCTTCGAGTTGTGGGTTTTGTTTGGCCAACTAGATCTATGATTCTTGCAATGGGAGAAGTGCTTGGTGTTGGGTTCATACCATGTGGTGACGTCACCTAGTGACAGAAGGGGTAGCGAGGCACGCATCGTTTTGTTGCCATCAAGGGTAAAAAGATGGGGTTTTCATCATTGGTTTGAGATTATCCCTCTACATCATGTCATCTTGCTTAAGGCGTTACTCTGTTCGTCATGAACTCAATACACTAGATGCATGATGGATAGCGGTCGATGTGTGGAGTAATAGTAGTAGATGCAGAAAGTATCGGTCTACTTGTCTCAGACGTGATGCCTATATGTATGATCATTGCCTTAGATATCGTCATGACTTTGCGCGGTTCTATCAATTGCTCGATAGTAATTTGTTCACCCACCGTGATATTTGCTATTTTGAGAGAAGCCTCTAGTGAACACTATGGCCCCCGGGTCTACTCCACACCATATTTTCAGCCTTACACTTTTTACTTCGTTGCACTTTCCGCCTTCAGATCTCACTTTGCGAACAATCTTGAAGGGATTGACAACCCCTTTGAAGCGTTGGGTGCAAGCTTGTTTGTGTTTGTGCAGGTACTCTGGACTTGACGAGACCCTCCTTCTGGATCGATACCTTGGTTCTCAAACTGAGGGAAATACTTACTGCTCCTGTGCTGCATCACCCTTTCCTCTTCAAGGGAAAAACCAACGCAAGCCCAATCTCCGTCAACGTGTCAATTTCTGGCGTTGTTGTTTGAGAAGTAGCACCTACTATGATGTCTCTTATCGAATTACCACTATTGTTTTTGGATTAGGCATTAGAGACAACCACATTCACTTTAGTTAGGGCACCACGTAATTCTATTAAGATGACACCGTATGAACTATGGTTTGGAAAAACCTAAGTTGTCGATTCTTAAAAGTTTGGGGCTGCGATGCTTATGTGAAAAAGTTTCGGCCTGACAAGCTCGAACCCAAAGTGGATAAATGCATCTCCATAGCACTCCCAAAACAGTTGTGCATACCTCCTATCTCAGATCTGGAAGCAAAGTGTTTCTAGAAACGGGTCCTTTCTCGAGGAAAAGTTTCTCTCGAAAGAATTGTGTGGGAGGATGGTGGAGACTTGATGAGGTTATTGAAACATCACTTCAACTAGTGTGTAGCAGGGCAGAGGAAGTTGTTCGTGTGGTGCCTACACCAATTAAAGTGGAAGCTGATGATAGTGATCATGAAGCTTTGGATCAAGTTACTACCAAACCTCGTAGGTCGACAAGGACACGTGCTACTCCAGAGTAGTACGGTAATCCTGTCTTGGAGGTCATGTTGATAGACAACAATGTACCTACGAGCTATGGAGAAGCTATGGTGGGCCCGGATTCCGACAAATGGCTCGAGGCCATAAAATCTGAGAGAGGATCCTTGTATGAAAACAAAGTGTAGACTTTGGAAGAACTACTTGATGGTCATAAAACTATTAACTACAGATGGATATTTAAAAGGAAGACAGACGATGATGGTGAAAAGTCACCATTAAGAAAGCTTGACTTGTCGCAAAGATGTTTCCGACAAGTTCAAATAGTTGACTATGATGAAGACTTTCTCACTCGTAGCGATGATGAAAGTCTATTGGAATTATGTTAGCAGTTGTTGCGTCATTTATGAAATCTTGCAGATAGGATGTCAAAATATTGTTTCCTCAATGGTTTCCTTGAGGAAAGGTTGGATGTGATACAACCAGAAGGTTTTGTCGATCCTAAAGTATGCTAACAAGTACGCAAAGCTCCAACGATCCTTCTATGGACTAGAGCAAGCATCTCGAAGTTGGAATATACGCTTTGATGAGATGATCAAAGATTTTGGTTTTATACAAAGTTTATGAGAAACTGGTATTTCCAAACAAGTGAGTTGGAGCACTTTAGAATTTCTGATGAGTTGATCGGAAATGATGTAGAATTTTTGGAAAGCATATAGGGTTGTTTGAAAAGTGTTTTTCAACAGAAAACCTCGATTGAGCTACTTAAACGTTGAGCATCAAGATTTATAAAGATAGATCAAAAATGCTTAATAGTACTTTCAAATGAATACATACCGTGACAAGATTTTGAAGGAGTTCAAAATAGATCGGAAAAGAAGGAGTTCGTGGCTGTGTTATAAGGTGTGAGTATTGAGTAAGACTCATAACCTGACCACGGCAGAAGAAAGAGAAAGGATGAATGTCGTCCCCTTTGAATTAGTCGTAGGCTCCATAGTACGCTATGTTGTGTACCGCACCTAAAGTGTGCCGTGTCATGAGTCAGTCAAGGGGTACACCAATGATCCAGGAACGGATCACTGGACAACAGTCAAAGTTATCCTTAGTAACTAGTGGACTAAGGAATTTTTCTCGATTATGCAGGTGGCAAAAAAGTTCGTCGTAAAGGGTTACGTCGATGCAAGCTTTGACACTAATCCGGATGACTCTAAGTAGTAAACCGGATTCATATAGTGGAGCAGTTATTTGGAATAGTTCCAAATGGCTTGTGGTAGCAACATATATAGGATGGCATAGAGATTTGTAAAGCACACACGGATCTGAAAGGTTCAGACCCGTTGACTAAAACCTCTCTCACAAGCAAGATATGATCAAACCCCATGGGTGTTAGATTCATTACAATCACATAGTGATGTGAACTAGATTATTGACTCTAGTGCAAGTGGAAGACTGTTGGAAATATTCCCTAGAGTCAATAATAAATTGATCATTACTATATTTCCTTTTCATGATAATTTCTATAGTTCATGCTATAATTGTATTAACCGAAAACCGTAATACATGTGTGAATACATAAACCACACCATGTCCCTAGTGAGCCTCTAGTTGACTAGCTCGTTGATCAATTGATGGTCATGGTTTCCTGACCATGAACATTGGATGTCGTTGATAACGGGATCAGATCATTAGGAGAATGATGTGATGGACAAGACCCAATCCTAAGCATAGCACAAGATCGTGTAGTTCGTCTGCTAGGGCTTTTCTAATCTCAAGTATCATTTCCAAAGACCGTGAGATTGTATAACTCTCGGATACCGTAGGAATGCTCTGGGTGTATCAAATGTCACAACGTAACTCGGTGACCATAAAGGTGCAGTATAAGTATCTCCGAAAGTGTTTGTTGGGTTGGTACGTATCGAGACTGGGATATGTCACTCCGTGTAACGGAGAGGTATCTTTGGCCCCACTAGGTAATACATCATCATAATGAGCTCAATGTGACTAAGGAGTTAGTCACGGGATCATGTGTTACGGAACGAGTAAAGAGACTTGTCGGTAACAAGATTGAACAAGGTATAGGGATACCGACGATCGAATCTCGGGAAGTATCATACTGATAGACAAAGGGAATTGTATATGGGATTAATTGAATCCCCGACATCGTGGTTCATTCGATGAGATCATCTTGGAACATGTGGGAGCCAATATGGTTATCCAGATCCTGCTATTGGTTATTGGTCAGACAGGTGTCTTAGTCATGTCTTCATGGTTCCCGAACACGTAGGATCTACACACTTATGGTTCGGTGATGCTAGAGTGGTAATGGGAATTGTATGTGGTTACGGAAAGTTGTTCGGAGTCCTGTATGAGATCCCGGACGTCACGAGGAGTTCCGGAATGGTCCAGAGGTAAATATTTATATATGGGAAGTCCTATTTTGGCCACCGGAAAATGTTCGGAATTTTTCGGTATTGTACCGGGAAAATTCTAGAAGGTTCCGAAGTGGGGCCCACCTGCATGGGGGGACCCACATGAACGTGGGTAGTGGGGGCAAGGCCCCACACCCCTGGTCATGGTGCACCAAGATCCCCCCTTAGAAGGAATAAGATCATATCCCGAAGGGATAAGATCAAGATCCCTGAAAAGGGGGGATAACGATCGGTGGGGAATGGAAAGGATGGGAAGCCGTGCCGGAGAACCACGAGCTTCACCGCGACCACACCGTCGTGCTGCCGGAGCTCTCCCTCAACTTCTCCTCCCCCCTTGCTGGATCAAGAAGGAGGAGACGTGCATGGGCTGTATGTGTGTTGAATGCGGAGGCGCCATTCGTTCGGCGCTTGGATCAGATCTTCTGCGAGTACGACTCCATCTACCGCATTCTTTTGTAACGCTTCCGCTTAGTGATCTTCAAGGGTATGAATATGCACTCCCTCTCTATTGTTGCTAGCATCTCCTAGATTGATCTTGGTGACACGTAGGAATTTTTTTGAATTATTACTACGTTCCCCAGCACATGTCGGCCCTCGTGTGGCACAAGACACCATCGATAATCTCCTCCGACGGGGCCTGGGCAGCCTCGTAGTGCTCCCAGGTAAATCCTAGTGTAGGAACATCACTGTGACAGCCCGAGACCGACGCCCCAGAAGATTCCCCTTTATTTCCGTTTCCGTCGTGTGATTAGTTTTATTTGTTGCATCATCAATTAGTTTGCATCGTCACATCATGCATGGCATCTTGCATCGTCTATCGCGTGTGGTGCTTCGAGTGCTCTCCGAGTCTTAGGGCGATAGGAACTCCCCTCCTTTCTTCTCTTTGATTTTGTTTTTGTGCTTTTGCTAAAGTTTCCGTTTTATCCCATTTAAAAAAGGTGTCTTCTTTTAAAAAAAGATCCTTTTATTATATGTGGGGGCAACCCCTTGGGTTTTCTTTATTTTCTCCTTTTGTTTTATTTTAAATCCGTATCATTTTTATTTTCTCTTTTAAAGGGCTTTTATTTTATTCTTTAAATAAAAGGGGTTTATTTTATTCTCTTGTAATAGGGTATTATTTTAATTCTTAAACAAAGGTTTCATTTTTTATTTGTATTAAAAAAAGGCCCAAGCTATTTTGATAGTTAGGGTATTTTTTTATTTACTTGTTAAATCCTTTTATTTATTTATTTTTGTGTGTGTTTCTCTGTTTAAAAAAAAGGGAAAACCCCCAATGGGAGAGAGGCCTAGCCGGCCCAAGGCCAACCAGGCCTCCAACCCTAGCGCCAGGGAGAGCGTGCGCTCAATCCCTATCCTCTCGAGCGCGTTTTCTCCTTCCTCCCATGCCTTCGCCTCCCCATGGCGTCCCGCGTAGCCGCCTCGCCCCTCGCCCGTGCGCCGCCCAGTTCGCCGGTGCCGCGCCGCGCCGCCTCGCACCTCTCCAGCGGCGCCAGCCCCGTGCCTTGCCGCCTGCTCCGCCCCGCCGTGCCCCGCCCCTCAGCCTCGCCCGCCATGGCCTCGCCTTCCTAAGCCTCGCCTCCCCTCCAGGCGCCGTGCTCGTGCCGCCCCGCCTCCATCTACCTCGCCCCTGGCCTCCCTGATCCCTCTTCCCCGAGCCCCTGCCCGCGTCCCGCAACCCCCGTGCTGGTCCCGTTCCCGCGTGCCCCGCCGTGCCGTCCGGCAGGCCGTGCGAGCTCGCGCCCTTGGCCTGCCGTGCCCCGCCGGTGCTCGCCTCCGCCGGCGCCTCCCCGCCATGGTCGTCCCGTGCCGCGGCCGCCCTCAACCTCGCTGGTGTTGTCCGCTCGCCGGTGCCGTGCTAACCTGCGGCCGTGCTCGGCCCTCGCCGCGTCGCCGTGGCCTCGCCGTCCCCAGCGCCCTTGGTCCCACGCCGCTTCCTCCGCCCATGCCGCTGCCGCTGCGTGCCGTTTTGCTGTTGCTATGGCCTGCTGCGATGTGTTGTTTTGCTGCTGCTGCATGAGGTTGCTGGTGCCAGTTGCTGTTGTTGTCTTGTTGTTGTTGCTATTACTCGTGATGTAGTTAGTTGCTGCCGATACTTGTGCTGCCGCTTTGTTGCTAGTTGCTTGCTGGCCTGAAGTTGCGTGCCGTTTTGCTGTTGCTTGTTGTTGCTATGGCGTGCTGCCATGTGTTGTTTTGCTGTTGTTGCCACATTGTTGTTGCTAGTGCTAGTTGCCGCTTTATGCTGCTGTTGTTAGTTGCTGGTTATTTGCTACCTAGTTGCTGATGTGTTGCGCGCCGCCACCGCATGCACCATCCCCGCTGTCGTGGGTTATTGACAAGATTCATGAGTACAACGTCGACCTCGACGAACCCTGAACATTGACGGAGACGTGATCGACTACCGACGCCGAAAACCGTGAACCATGACACCGAGGGAACGACTACCGTCGACGAAACCCGAGTACCACGACGACCACAACTTCCACGACGTCCACGACGACCGTTGTTCCCCTTCACCGAACGAACCCCTTCGATTCGCATGCGTCGAAGGTATACCGATGGAACGTTGTCGTGACCGTATGTATGTGATGTATGAGTTGTATCGTGTGTTGCACCGTATGTTGGCCGTTGCACGTTTTGTTCCTCTTTTGTTGTGCCTCAACACATGGGAACCCGGTAAACGGGATCACCCCATCTTTATTTAACGTTCCCGCACACGCTTCCAGATCGTGGCACCGATATCTCATTGAGTATCGGGATAGGTACATTGCCGTGGCATCGTATCCGTCTTGCCGCCATGGTTCCCTCTCGCTCGCCGTGGCGACACCTGCTTCTTTACCTTCTTGCCCGTGGTTGAACTTGCATGCATGACGCATTTATGGCATGATATATGCGTTGCATGTTTCTTGTAACGTAGCTCCGTTCTATGTCCCACGAGTAACCATCTAGGATGCCATGTAGAATCACCGCTTCACCCCTTGCCATGTTAAACAACAATTTAATATTGCCGTGTAAATAATCGGGAGTGAATTAAATAATTGATCGTGGAGTTTCGTCGATATGTAACTCGTTGCATATCGAGCTTCATTTAATGTGTAGTGTTTGCGTGAGATGAATTGCCATGCCATCCCATGCATTTTGAACTGTTCATGCATCTATTAGGTTGTGCATAATGTTGTGCATCGTGTGGTGAATATTTGTGTTGATGTTGTTTCCGGTTTTCTCCGTTCCAATAGAGTTCCGCAAGCATGTCGGAATGTGAGGACCCGTTCGACTACGTTGGTTCGCCGACTTCGCGGAATCATTCTTCTTCCAAGAGGGATCTCAGGCAAGATGACCATTTCCCAGATACCATTACTATCATTGCCATGCTAGTATTATCGCTTCTATCGATTATGTCTCGTTGCCTACCACATGTTAAATATCAGCCTCTCAACAATGCCATGATAACCTTCAACCTGTTCAACCTAGCAAACCACTGATTGGCTATGTTACTGCTTGCTTAACCCTGTGTTAGCATTGCTAGTTGCAGGTGCAGTTGCTTCCATGTGAAAACATGGGTCCCTTGTCTTATCACCATATTAATGCTATTTAATTTAATGCACCTATATACTTGGTAAAAGGTGGAAGGCTCGGCCTTTCAAGCCTGGTGTTCTGTTCCACCTTTTCCCCCTTAGTTTCGGCTACCGGTGTTATGTTCCATAATTGAGCGCTCCTAACACGATCGGGGTTGTTATGGGGACCCCCTTGATAATTCGTTTTAGATTAAAGATGGTCTGGCAAGGCCCAACATTGGTACTATTTTCCCAACATAATAACTTGATAAAACTGAAATGCATAGGGAGTTAGCGCTACCCGAGGAGTAATTCTACATAATACAGGTAGGGCCAGTGCTGATGGTGCTGGTCCAAAACAGAGCACTGTGCGGGGCCACCGCGAGGAAACTCGAGGTTTGGCACTCGTACGTGTAGCTTATCCGTCGTGTCCTGAGAACGAGATACGCGGCTCCTATCGGGATCATCGACACGCCGGGCGGCCTTGTTGGATTAGTTTTACCTTTGACAAGATATCTTGTGCATCGGGATTCCGGTGATGCTTTGGGTAATCTCAAAGTTTAGGTTTTCCACTAGGGAATCCGACAAGATCACGAGCTTCGTGATTGAGGATTTGTATGCGGCTTGTGGTAATTTATGATGGACTAGTTGGAGCACCCCTGCAGGGTTAAATGTTTTCGGAAAGCCGTGCCCGCGGTTATGTGGCAACGTGGAAACTTTGTTTAACACTGGTTCTAGATAACTTGAAGTTGACTTAATTAAAACTTGCCAACTGTGTGCGTAACCGTGACTATCTCTATCGTGAGTTCCTTCTCCGATAGAGGACATGGTGGGGTTATGTCTGACGTAGGTAGGTGTTCAGGATCATTCATTTGATCATCAGTAGTTCACGTCCGTTATGCATAGATCTTCCCCCCTCTTATTTCTTGTACTCGTAAGTTAGCCACCAAATATATGCTTAGCCGCTGCTGCAACCTCACCACTTAACCATACCTCACCCACTAAGCTTTACTAGTCTTGATACCTTTGGAAATGAGATTGCTGAGTCCCCTGTGGCTCACAGATTACTACAACACCAGTTGCAGGTACATGTAAAGGTTACTTGACGCGAGCGCGTTGATTGTTCATTTGGAGTTGCTTCTTCTTCTTCTTCTTCATAGATCTAGGATGGGTTCGAGGCCGGCAGCCTGGGATAGCAAGGATGGACGTCGTTCTTCTTTTCTCGTTTGTTTTCGTCCGTAGTCGGACCCTGCTCTTATTCTTGATGATTATGTAATGTACTGATGTGACACTGATGTAGCTTGTGGCGAGTGTAAGCCAATTCTATATATATCTCTTCTTTTTAGTACATGTACATGTAACGATATCCATTCTTGCGACACGACGAGATGCGCTTCTATCCCTGACGAGGCCTTCGTGCCAAATTGAGGATAGGGTCGCATCTTGGGCGTGACAAGTTGGTACCAGAGCAGTACCGACCTAGGAGCCCCCTTGATTGATCGAACATGGCCGAGTCGAGTCTAGCGAAAAAAATGCTTTGAGACTAGTTATATATCGGAGAGTAGGATTATTTTTTCTCCTCTTCTATGCTCTGGTGAGGAATCTTGACGTAATAATTTAATTCTACTCCTCTTCTCACTCAATTTTTTTTAGGATCACGCGGATATTCTTGGGATCTATATGATGCCGATGTGATGGAGTTCTGTCTTGGTGCCTCCTATCTGCTTTAAGTTTCAGGGGAGTTGAGCTCTAGGGGATTCTTCAGCACATCGTTATCATTCAGATTTCTTAGTATCTCAGAACGAAGGATGTTCGTAATTGCTTCAATACTGGTAGTGGCGAGATAACCCCGATGTCCCCAGTACTGGTGCAGATTGTTCGGGAGTACTGCCATACTTTGTATCGTTGTGATCACGAGGGTCTGTTGTAGATGAAGGTCCGAGATTCTGGTCGTGTGTTGACGGATGTGATACAAGTGACAGGTTAGTATAGGAGTTGTGTGTTATTACTCCTTGTATCCGTGTACCAGATTGCATGACCAGATATTTCGGGAATTCTTAGGTGGGAATTCAAGTAGTTGCTTATAGGACAATCTTCCAACAAACGCATGATGTTAGGTTGGGGTTCGACATCTAGTGGACTCCTGTCCACGAAAATATCGGACGAAATCTTAATCATGATTTTCTTCTGGCTAATTGTAAGCCGCATCCTTTGTTTTGTTGAATATGGTAATTCGAGTTGCTTCGATGTCAAGTGGTGATTTCAGACCTTTCCAAGAGGTGTTCTCTTATTTTTATGTGAATGCTAATCCTTTTGCTTAATCAATTATCTTATCAATTCTCGTCAACCGGAGTTGTTATATCAATTCGTTTCAACCAGTGTGCTCCTCTTCAGTAATTCCATCCTCTCCTATTTTGCAGATCATCCTCTCAATTCATTCCGGAGTTCATCTCATCTGTCCCAAGTTGTCTTTATTTTTTCCCGCCCTCCCACCCTTTTCTTCAGTGATTCAATTTTCGTCCAGGAGTTTTCTTTCCATTGTGTTTCCGCTGTCTGTTCTTTTCTCTCTTATCCGGTGATTCATTGTGAAGATTCTCAGGAGCTTCATGTTCATCCTTATTCAGTATTGTTATTTTTTCCGGTGAATTCAATTTAGTTGTCCGTGTTCATTATATCCTATTCATCCTTGTAATTTTTCCCATGTTGGAATTCTCATCAGCCTTTCTTGTTGTCATTTCTCTCTATTCTACCCTGAGCGTTGAAGTTATCCCAGAAGTTTCTTGTTCTCAATTCTTTAATTATTTCGAGGTGCTAACCTCATCTAGTTCTCTTCATATTGGTGCATTATCTCTCTTCTAAGCAATCTTTTCTAACGGTGGGTTCTTTGAGTGGGCCCATAACCCACAGGTTTTCCCAAGATCTTATCTGGCTCTTTTAATCTTTTCCCGGAGATCATTAATTGTTTTCAACTATGACGTAAGTATGAATTTCATCAGTCATATTCCTTATCCAAGGCCTATTTGAATTAATTCTCATATTTGGCTGAACATTTCATTCTTCATGATTCTGAAGTCTCTCAGTATTCTTGGTGTTGTTTCTCGACATCATTCTCAGCTTGCAAATTCGAACGAGTGTTTCTCTCAGTCTTGGTCCATTTTCTTGGAGATTCATCATTTCAGCTTTGTGGCATTATCTTATTTGTTGTCAATCGTGAGTAATCCCTTTCGTGCTATCCGGTGCTTCTCTGAGTTGTTTTTATTTCTCGTTCCTTCGAAGGCCATCATTTCAGAAGAATCTTCGTTCTCAGCTTTCAGCTTTCATCCTCAAATGTTGTCTCTTCATTCGTCTCTCAGTTATTCCGGTGCCTTGTTCTAGCTGTCTCTCAGGTGGATCTTGATCTCTTCATTCTCATGTATCTCCATTAATTCTTGGTATCCCCATTCAATTGTGAACTCTTACCGGTGCTTCCTTCAATTATGCTTCATGTGGTGCATATCTATCTATCTCTTCAAGTTCTTTCAAGAAGAGTAAGTTGTACGCCAAATCCGTTGCTTGTCATCAATTTAACTTGATGAAGGATAAGCATAACATAATTCTTATTCTTGTTCATAGGGATTTAATTCTTCTTCCGGAGTGGCTAACGATATAAATTCTTTTCTCAAGTGTGCATATCTTTCTTTTCCAGAGTTTCAAGTTCTTTTAGTATCTCTTTGTGAGGCTTCATCTAAATCTTGGCAAGGTCATAATCTTATTCTTTTCTACCTTCTTATCTTTGCATCATTCATTTGTATACGGAGGTCCTTCATGGTGGTTCATCAAGGTTTCAATTCATTTTCAAGTGTTCTTCAAGATTCTTGTTTGAGAACCTCAAGTATCATTTCTCTTGCATTTCCAAGTGCATTTGTTCTTCCATTATCCTTTGAGGTGGTATTATAGCATTCTTGTTAGTGTAGGAGCCTCGAAGAGTTTTCCTTTCAAGAATGAGATAATTAAACCCACCAATTCTATGATCATGAGATATTTCAACCCATGATTTCTTCATTGAGCTATCTTGGTTGGATTTCACCTAAAGCTTTTCCTATGGATTGTTGCTATCATGGTGCTTGTCATTAGTCCTAGATCTCAAGGTATCCTTTTGGTGTAAGAAGTGTTCATTTCTTGTTGCTCCCGATCTATCCTTGTTTCTTTTAGTGGTTGGTTGTCACCTCATATTTGTTGAGATGATTTTCATAAGCCCACTACTATCTTGTTTTTTCGTTGTTGGTTTTCCAACTACTACGTCAATTCTCTGTCCGGAGGCTCTTCAATTCAATTGTGATGATACTTGTCATTCTTTTCTTCATTCTCTGCTTCCGTATGAGCTATGTCACATTCTCTTGTTCCGGAGGCATTGTGATGTTGTTCTTTTGGGTCTATTATGTTGTTCTATCAAGATCATGGTGTTTCCTTGCTCTATTTAGTTGTTTGTTATGTATATTGCCTAATTCTCTCTTCTTATCGAATTTTTTGTTCCATTTTCCTACTGAAGTGCTGCCGAAATTTTTCGTGAATTCTTGCTTCTTTCTCATATCAGTCCTCATCTCTTTGCAACCTTCAAGCATTGTTGGTGTCACTAGTTTTTCAAAGAAGCGACTAAATTTTACCTCTTGTTCCTTCTCATCCTCTCCCCCCTTTCATTCTTGGATCTCGGGGCGAGATCCTCTTGTAGTGTAGGAGAGTTGTGACAGCCCCAGACCAAGGCCCCAGAAGATTCCCCTTTATTTCCGTTTCCGTCGTGTGATTAGTTTTATTTGTTGCATCATCATTTAGTTTGCATCGTCACATCATGCATGGCGTCTTGCATCGTCTGTCGCGTGTTGTGCTTCGAGTGCTCTCCGAGTCTTAGGGCGATAGGAACTCCCCTGCTTTCTTCTCTTTGATTTTGTTTTTGTGCTTTTGCTAAAGTTTCTGTTTTATCCCCTTTAAAAAGAGGTGTCTTCTTTTAAAAAAAGATCCTTTTATTATATGTGGGGGCAACCCCTTGGGTTTTCTTTATTTTCTCCTTTTGTTTTATTTTAAATCCGTATCATTTTTCATTTCTCTTTTAAAGGGGTTTTATTTTATTCTTTAAATAAAAGAGGTTTATGTTACTCTCTTGTAAAAGGGAATTATTTTAATTCTTAAATAAAGGTTTCATTTTTTTTTGTTTAAAAAAAAGGCCCAAGCTATTTTGATAGTTAGGGTATTTTTTTTATTTACTTGTTAAATCCTTTTATTTATTTATTTTTGTGTGTGTTTGTGTGTTTAAAAAAAGGGAAAACTCCCAAAGGGAGAGAGGCCCAACCGGCCCAAGGCCAACCAGGCGTCCAACCCTAGAGCCAGGGAGAGCGTGCGCTTGATCCCTCTCCTCCCCAGCGCGCTGTCTCCTTCCTCCCATGCCTTCGCATCCCCTGCTCGCCTCCCCATGGCTTCCCACGCAGCCGCCTCGCCCCTCGCCCGCGCGCCGCCCAGTTCGCCGGTGCCGCGCCACGCCGCCTCGCTGTTCGCCAGTGCCGCCAGCCCCGCGCCTTGCCGCCTCCTCCGCCCCGCCGTGCCCCCGCCCCTCGGCCTCGCCCGCCATGGCCTCGCCTCCCTCAGCGTCGCCTCCCCTCCAGGCGCCGTCCTCGCGCCGCCCCGCCGCCATCTACCCGCCCCTGGCCTCACCGATCCCTCTTCCCCGAGCCCCTGCCCGCGTCCCGCAACCCCCGTGCTGGTCCCGTTCCCGCGTGCCCTGCCGTGCCGTCTGGCAGGCCGTGCGAGCTCGCGCCCCGCCGGTGCTCGCCTCCGCCGGCGCCTCCCCGCCATGGTCGTCCCGTGCCGCGGCCGCCCTCAACCAAGCTGGTGTTGTCCGCTCGCCGGTGCCGTGCTGCCCTGCCGCCGTGCTCGGCCCTCGCCGCGTCGCCGTGGCCTCGCCGTCCCTAGCGCCCTTGGTCCCACGCCGCCTCCTCCGCCCATGCCGCTGCCGCTGCATGCCGTTTTGCTGTTGCTTGTTGTTGCTATGGCCTGCTGCCATGTGCTGTTTTGCTGCTGCTGCGTGAGGTTGCTGGTGCCAGTTGCTGTTGTTGTCGCGTTGCTGTTGCTATTACTCGTGATGTAGTTAGTTGCTGCCGATACTTGTGCTGCCGCTTTGTTGCTAGTTGCTTGCTGGCCTGAAGTTGCGTGCCGTTTTGCTGTTGCTTGTTGTTGCTATGGCCTGCTGCCATGTGCTGTTTTGCTGTTGCTGCCAGAGTGTTGCTGCTAGTGCTAGTCGCCGCTTTATGCTGCTGTTGTAAGTTGCTGGTTAGCTGCTAGCTAGTTGCTGATGTGTCGCGCGCCGCCACCGCATGCACCATCCCCGCTTTCGTGGGTCATCGATAAGATTCACGAGTACAACGTCGACCCTGACGAACCCCGAACATCGACGGAGACGTGATCGACTACCAATGCCGAAAACCGTGAACCACGACACCGAGCGAACGGCTACCATCGTCGAGACCCGAGTACCACGACGACCACAACTTCCACGACGTCCACGACGACCGTTGTTCCCCTCCACCGAACGAACCCCTCCGATTCGCACGCATCGAAGGTATACCAATGGAACGTTGTCATGACCGTATGTATGTGATGTATGAGTTGTATCGTGTGTTGCACCGTATGTTGGCCGTTGCACGTTTTGTTCCTCTTTTGTTGTGCCTCGACACATGGGAACCCGGTAAACGGGTTCACCCCATCTTTATTTAACGTTCCCGCACACGCTTCCAGATCGTGGCACCGATATCTCGTTGAGTATCGGGATAAGTACGTTGCCGTAGCATCATATCCGTCTTGCCGCCATGGTTCCCTCTCGCTCGCTGTGGCGACACCTGCATCTTTCCCTTCTTGCCCGTGGTTGAACTTGCATGCATGACGCATTCATGGCATGATATATGCGTTGCATGTTTCTTGTGACGTAGCTCCGTTCTATGTTCCGCGAGTAACCGTCTAGGATGCCATGTAGAATCACCGCTTCACCCCTTGCCATGTTAAACAACAATTTAATATTGCCGTGTAAATAATCGGGAGTGAATTAAATAATTAATCGTGGAGTTTCGTCGATATGCAACTCGTTGCATATCGAGCTTCATTTAATGTGTAGTGTTTGCGTGAGATGAATTGCCATGCCATCCCTTGCATTTTGAACTGTTCATGCATCATATTAGGTTGTGCATAATGTTGTGCATCGTGTGGTGAATATTTGTGTTGATGTTGTTTCCGGTTTGCTCCATTCCAATAGAGTTCCGCAAGCATGTCGGAATGTGAGGACCCGTTCGACTATGTTGGTTCGCCGACTTCGCGGAGTCATTCTTCTTCCAAGCGGGATCTCAGGCAAGATGACCATTTCCCCAGATACCATTACTATCATTGCCATGCTAGTATTATCGCTTCTATCGATTATGTCTCGTTGCCTACCACATGTTAAATATCAGCCTCTCAACAATGCCATGATAACCCTCAACCTGTTCAACCTAGCAAACCACTGATTGGCTATGTTACTGCTTGCTTAACCCTGTGTTAGCGTTGCTAGTTGCAGGTGCAGTTGCTTCCATGTGAAAACATGGGTCCCTTGTCTTATCACCATATTAATACTATTTAATTTAATGCACCTATATACTTGGTAAAAGGTGGAAGGCTCGGCCTTTCTAGCCTGGTGTTTTGTTCCACCTTTGCCCCCTTAGTTTTGGCTACCAGTGTTATGTTCCATAATTGAGCGCTCCTAACACGATCGGCGTTGTTATGGGGACCCCCTTGATAATTCGTATTAGATTAAAGCTGGTCTGGCAAGGCCCAACATTGGTACTATTTCCCCAACATAATAACTTGATAAAACTGAAATGCATAGGGAGTTAGAGCTACCCGAGGAGTAATTCTACATAATACAGGTAGGGCCAGTGCTGATGGTGCTGGTCCAAAACAGAGCACTGTGCGGGGCCACCGCGAGGAAACTCGAGGTTTGGCACTCGGACGCGTAGCTTATCCGTCGTGTCCTGAGAACGAGATACGCGGCTCCTATCGGGATCATCGACACGCCGGGCGGCCTTGTTGGATTAGTTTTACCTTTGACAAGATATCTTGTGCATCGGGATTCCGGTGATGCTTTGGGTAATCTCAAAGTTTAGGTTTTCCACTAGGGAATCCGACGAGATCGCGAGTTCGTGATTGAGGATTTGTATGCGGCTTGTGGTAATTTATGATGGACTAGTTGGAGCACCCCTGCAGGGTTAAATCTTTTCGGAAAGCCGTGCCCGCGGTTATGTGGCAACGTGGAAACTTTGTTTAACACTGGTTCTAGATAACTTGAAGTTAACTTAATTAAAACTTGCCAACTGTGTGCGTAACCGTGATTGTCTCTTTCGTGAGTTCCTTCTCCGATCGAGGACATGGTGGGGTTATGTCTGACGTAGGTAGGTGTTCAGGATCATTCATTTGATCATCAGGAGTTCACGTCCGTTATGCATAGATCTTCCCCCCCCCCCTCTTATTTCTTGTACTCGTAAGTTAGCCACCAAATATATGCTTAGCCGCTGCTGCAACCTCACCACTTAACCATACCTCACCCATTAAGCTTTACTAGTCTTGATACCTTTGGAAATGAGATTGCTGAGTCCCCTGTGGCTCACAGATTACTACAACACCAGTTGCAGGTACATGTAAAGGTTACTTGACGCGAGCGCGTTGATTGTTCATTTGGAGTTGCTTCTTCTTCTTCTTCTTCATCGATCTAGGATGGGTTCCAGGCCGGCAGCCTGGGATAGTAAGGATGGACGTCGTTCTTCTTTTCTCGTTTGTTTTCGTCCGTAGTCGGACCCTGCTCTTATTCTTGATGATTATGTAATGTACTGATGTGACTCTGATGTAGCTTGTGGCGAGTGTAAGCCTATTCTATATATATCTCTTCTTTTCAGTACATGTACTTGTAACGATATCCATTCTTGCGACACGACGAGATGCGCTTCTATGCCTGACGAGGCCTTCGTGCCAAATTGAGGATAGGGTCGCATTTTGGGCGTGACAATCACCCTAACCGGGCAACATGACAAACGCCAGGAAATTTTCCCAGCAAAGCACACCAAGGACGGTGTATGGCTTGCAGTCTCCAAGGGGGTGATCCCAACCCGTGCAGTATGACAAGGTCAACACATGAGATATTTGAAGAAACTTGAAGGCAAAAGGTACAAAAAGAGTACATGCACTTACTTCTCCCCTTCACGCCTAATCACCGGCCTTTGCTCGCGGGCCGCTGGCACGACTGGAGACGTGTACTACCACGCTGGCACACGGTGACCCCCTCGACCACCTCGCCCTCACTATCAGTAAACTCATCACCGGCCTCCTGGCCACCATCAGAATGGCCACCCGGCCCCTCGGTCCTATTCGGCCAGGTATCCCATCTAGACGTCTCCGCGTAGGCCAAAGCCTGTGGGGCGTGAGTCTCCTGGGACATACCCCCTGGTACAGGAGTCTCGTGGGCCGAAGCCTCAGGAACCGGAGTCTCAAGGGTCGAATATCCATCGACCCGAGGCTCCTAGACCGGAGTCCCCATAGACGGGTCCACCATAGTAGTCGTGTGCTCGGGTGAATCAACTGGGGGTGGCGACACGGACGGCATAGTAGTCTTACCTCTCCCGCGGCCAGGTCTTGTACCCTTTGCCTTCTTCCCTGTCCGACCTCCTCTCCCGGTGGTAAACGACGCTGACAAAGAAGCACCCGCGGGAGTCCCCAGACTGTATGCCAAGAATCTACGGAGAGACTGGGGTGGAATGGAAGTACCCCTCGCACGGGCCGTCAAGCGATCTGGACCCGTGCCCACCATGTTTTAACACCTGCCATGATAAAGAGTAAAAGAAATTAGTACAACATAAAAAAATTGAATACGTGACATGAATAATAATATGTACATATATAATTTAAGTTGGGATGAATACAAACTAATAATATTCTGGATCAATAAATGCATCATCATCATCACTATCACGCGTGTCTTCATGAATGACGTGCTCATCGGGTTCACCAGCATCAACTTGTGGAAGGCCTTTCTATAATCAGTCAATCATTGATAGGTCATCCCCCGCAGTAGCCTCTTCTAGTTCCGAATCAGTTGGTTCCGACTCAGGGGTGAAGTCGGATTCACTGTCGCTGTCTACGTCCGTGTTCTAGGGTGAAGTACAACGGTTCTTGAAATGTTTCTTCAAAAGACATGTTTCTTGGAAGAATTCTCCATCATACGTGTCTGGGTTAATGTGAGGTTCATGATCCTCTTCATCTAGGGAGGTGGTCTAGCATGTGGTGGCAATTCATAAACAACATCCCAACCATTTAGATTCTTAGTAGTTTGGCAGGCCAACGGTAGATAGAAAACCCGGGTCACCTGTTGAGCCATAATATAGACATCGGGAACATCTAAATGGGTGCTTTTATTGATTTCGACTAGCCCTTTATGTTCATGAGTCCTTATAGTCTCCTTCAGCTGGAACTAATAACATTTGAAGACTACGATGTTTGGTGGGTTTTTACCATAGAATTTAAGTTCATAAATTGCTTCAACTCTTCCATAATACTCGATACCTCCTTCGCCGATAGCAGAGACACCACAATTTGTAGATTTGCGTTTGGGCATAGATAGCTCTTTGCCAAAGGTACGAAAGTGATACCCGTTGATGTTGTATTTCTCAATTGAAGGGACCTTATAGTCAAAACCATTAGCGACTTGTCTCAATTCGGCGTCCATAGACTCTGAATTAGCCTACAAGTTTAACATAAAATGATTGTTGTAGTAGCCGCAAATTAGACCAAGAAATTAAATTGTCCGTTATTGATAATTACCGTTTGTTTGAACCAAGAGATGAAACCGGGATAGCCGCCTCCATGTTTTTCCAAAAGCTCATACTCTTCGACGGAATCCATTTGGATGACCTCTCCATCCAAGAATTTGGCGACATATCGACCGTATCAAATATCGAGGAATAAGAGCAGTTCAAAGGAATTAGAACTTGAGGAAAAAAGTATCGAGAACTTACTCGATGTATGGCCGCACTTCTGTTAGGTTGTTGAAGATATACAACAAAATGGTCCGCCATTCTTCGACATCCAACGTTATTGGTTTTGAAGCACCGGCTGGTGCGAGCTTCCGTTTGAATAGGCTGAGGTTGGATCCACCTTTTTTAGGGTCTCCATGATTGTACTGAGGCTTCGGATTATGCAAATGACGATTTTTGGCTTCGTAGTGTGGTGTCATGAAGTTTTCCACCTCCTTAGTAATGAAGCCTCGGCCATTGATGCTTCAATTCTATGTTTATTTTTACATTTAGCTCGAAGCGTCTTCGGCATCCTCTCAGTTGCAAAGACCAACGATTTTGCACGGGCCCACCCAATCTTGCCTCGGTCGGGAGATGTAAAATCAAATGCTACATTGGATTAAAGAAGTCCAGTGGAAAGATCTTCTCAAACTTGCAGAGAAACTCGGGCGCCAACTCCTCCATGTCATCTACCACGCCAGGTGAAAGGTCTTTTGCACAAAGACACAGAAGAAATAGCTCAGCTCTACCAATACTAGCCATTCATCCTTGGGTATAAAGCCACGTAACATCATCGGCATTACCCGCTCAAGCCAAATGTGCCAATCATGACTCTTGAGACCAAACATTTTCAATTTTTCAAGACTCGCTCCCCTCTTTAGATTCGCTGCATACCCATTGGGGAACATCATGTGCATTTTGTCCCACAAGATAATTTCCTCATATCTGGTTTTCCAAGACTGAACCAGGCCTTTGGCTTCGACCAGTTCTGCTTTCCTTCGATTGTCGCATGTTTTGTAACGGTCTATGACATAGAGTATCTTGATCGACTCTAGCCTTAGGATTATTCTTTGACTTCCCCTCTATGTCGAACAATGTACCAAAAATGACCTCTCCAATATTATTTTTAGTGTGCATCATGTTGATGTTGTGTGGAAGAAGGAGGTGTTTGAAGTAAGGCAGATCCCACAAGCATGGTTTGTGAGTCCACGCGTGTTCTGAATTATACCCCTTCAAATACCCTGGACGTTTTGGATTAGGCTCGAGAACGTTTAATTGATCTAGGATCTGTTGGCCTGTCAACGCAGGTGGTGCCGAGGTTTTGACAACTTTACCATTGGTAATGTTCTTCTTGTCTTTTCAGAACTAATGGTGACACTACTGAAATCAGGAAATTTGCCATGAGTCAGTTCTTTGTCATCTGCTGGCTAATGGCAAAGGGCCTCTTTGTCGTCAGCTGCCATAGAACAGACAGCAAAATGCATGGTTGTTGGTGAAGAACCTATTTTCCATTAGCCTACACTTCATCGTCTGCCAGCGGACGACGGAGAAGGCGCAGGCAGACGGCAAAGGGCCCAGGCCCCAACCCCCTAACGGTCGACACCAACCCTAAACCCCACCCCGCTCTTTCTCGTCTGCCTCCACCCCTTTGCCATCCACCTCCAGATGGCAAAGGGGACGTCCCTATAATGGTCAACGCGCCAACCCCACGCGTCCACTCTGTCTCACTCTTTCCCACTCTCTCTCTCTTGCGCGTGACCACCCCGAGCGCCGCCGCCGCACCAACGAAGCCGCACAGGCCCCCACCCCGCCCCGGCCACCCACTCCTCCCTACGTCGCCCCCACCCCGTAACCGGCCATCGCTTGATGGGCCTCCTCCCTTCGCTGCTCCTCCACTCCGCAATCGGCCACCCCTCCTCCCCCGCGCCGGCGCCCCTGCCGCCGCCCGGCACCCCTCCCATGCCCAGCGCCCCTGCCACGGCGCAACGCCCCCACCGCCCCCAACAGCCCACTACCCCCAACGTTAGTTTTTTCATTCTTTTTGTTGTAGTTTAGTTTAGTTTGTTGTAGTTTAGCTGATTAGTATAATTTATTAGTTGGTACTTTAGTTTAGTGGTAGTTTAGTTTAGCTTGTCCTTTTTTGTTATTTTTTTGTTGTTTTCCCTTTTTAGTTTAGTTTAGTTTAGTGGTACATAGTTTAGTTTAGTTTAGAAGGAGGGGAAGAAGAAGAAGAAGAACAAGAAGAAAAAGAAGAAAAGGAGGAGAAGAGGAGAAGAGGAGGAGGAGGAGGAGCAGAAGAGGAGGAGGAGAAGAGGAGCAGAAAGAGGAAAAATAAAAAGAAGGAAGAAGAAGAATAAAAAGAAGAAGAATAAGAAGAAGAAGAAAAGAAGAAGAGAATAAGAAAAGAAGAAGAGGAGAAGGAAAGAAGAAGAAGAAGAAGTAGTAGAAGAAGGAGAAGGAGGAGGAGGAGGAGGAGAAGAAGAAGAAGAAAGAGAAGAAGAAGAAGAAGGAGAAGGAGAAGAATAGGAAAAAGGAAAAGAACGAAGAAGAAGAAGAAGAAGAAGAAGAAGAAGAAGAAGAGGAAGAAAAGGAAGGAAGAAGAAGAAAATGAAAAACAGGGAAAAAAGAAGAGGAGGAAGGAGAAAACAACACCCTGACACCCCGACACGATGCCCCGACATGACTCGATGGAACCCTAAATGACATCTATATAGGTTAGGGGTGCCTCGACGTCGATGGAACCCTGAATGACATATATATCGGGTAGGGGTGTATCCACGTGGACAAAACGAGCAGTGCAAGTTGTATTTTAGAACTTGGCAATGACATCCTATTGTAAAATATTTAGTTAGGTTGACGGAAAAAACAATAATGACATGGTACTCATCTTTGGATTTAAATGTGTAGTTGTTTTCGTCGCTGCGAGGGTCCGGTGTTCGACGAGCTCCACCCCTGCGTTTGACTAGGCAAGATGAGTGATCGTGCGTGGATGTACACCGGTCACCCTAGTCAGAAAGAGATGACCAAAGAATGCTTTCTAAAAACCAAGGAGTTTGTGAAAGCCGCATTTGCAAATGGCCAGGAAACATACTAGTGCCCCTGTCCTGGGTGCGACATCTATAAAAAGAGGATAGAGGCTGAAATGACTAAACACCTACAGAGGAGGGGTTTTAAGCCTAATTATATGGTGTGGAATTTTCATGGTGAGTCTATACAACACACCAGAGAAGAGGTGGTTCATCATCTCCCCGACGAGCATGGTATTGGGATCGAAGACATGGTGCAAGACTTTGATGACGCTCGGTATTCGAACGATGAGATGGAGGAATCTGTAAAGGACTTCTATGAAATGTTGGACTCTTCAAAATGTCCTCTCGACGAGCACACTGAGGTTTTTCAGTTGGATCCCATTGCACAAGTAATGGCTCTGAAGGCCCAGTTCAACTTGGGAAGAGAATGCTATGACGCCATGATGACACTATTTGGACGCTTTCTACCCAAAGGCCAGGTCATGCCTGCAAACATGCACCAGTCGGACAAAATACTTCGTGTACTTAAGATGCCCTATGAGAAGATACATGCCTCTGAGAAAAGATGTGCCTTATTTAGGAAGGAGTATGCACACTTGGACTATTGTCCCATTTGCAAGTCTTGCAGGTATCTTGTGGTAGATGATGGTATGGGTGAGAAGAGGCAGACCGAAATCCTAGTTAATGTTCTTCGCTATATTCCAATCATACCAAGGCTTCAACGTATTTTCATGTCGAAGAGACAGCCAGAGAGATGACATGGCACAAATTGGGAAAAAGAACTGAACTAGATGAAGATGGGTATAATATGGCGGTACACACATCGAACGGGGAAGCGTGGAAAGATTTTGATGCATTACATCAGGATAAAGCGGCAGATCCAAGACATCCTCGAGTCTGCGTCGCCACGAACGGGTCCAATCCCTTTGGTATGACGCCAACCCAATACAGTTGTTTGCATGTATTTTTCATTCCACTCAATCTCCCCCGAGGCATATTATGCAAAGAACGAACATATTCCTGATGCTGATAATTCGAGGGCCCAACTATCCCGGGAAGAATATGAATGTTTACATGCATCCGCTTAAGGATGAATTGCAAGAAGCTTGGGATAATGGGGTCAAGACATACGATGCCTCTAGAAAAGAAAACTTCAAAATGCATGTGTGGTACATGTACTCTATGCATGACTTGCCGGCGTATGCGCTATTCTCTAGATGGTGTGTGCATGGAAGGTTCTCGTGCCCCACGTGCAAGGAAGCTCTTCAGTTTCATAGGTTGCATTAGGTGGGAAGTATTCTTGCTTTGACTTGCATAGACAATTCCTGGATCCTGACCATCAGTTCAGAAAAGACAAGAAGAACTTTACCAAAGGTAAAGTTGTCAAAACCTTGGCACCACGTGTGTTGACACACCAACAGATCCTAGATCAGTTAAACGCCCTCGAGCCTGATCCAGAGCATCTAGGGTATTCCAAGGGGTATAATTCAGAACACGCCTAGACTCACAAGCCATGCTTATGGGATCTGCCTTACTTCAAAGACCTCCTTCTTCCACACAACATCGACATGATACACACTGAAAAGAATATCAGAGAGGCCATTTTTGGTGCATTGTTCGGCATAGATGGGAAGTCAAAGGATAATACTAAGGCTAGAGTCGATCAAGAGACACTATGTCATAGACTGTTAGAAAACATGCGAGAATCAAAAGGAAAGCAGAACTGGTCGAAGCCAAAAGTCTGGTTCAATCTTGGAAGGCCAGCTATGAGGGAAATTATCTTGTGGGTCAAATTGCACTTGATGTTCCCTGATGGGTATGAAGCGAATCTAAAGAGGGGATCGAGTCTTGAAAAACTAAATATTTTTGGTCTCAAGAGTCATGATTGGCACATATGACTTGAGCGGGTAATGCCAGTGATGTTATGTGGCTTTATTCTTGAGGATGAATGGCTAGTACTGAAGGAGGTGAGCTATTTCTTGTATGTTCTTTGTGTGAAAGAACTGTCACCTGGCATGGTAGATGACATGGAGGAGTTGGCGCCAGAGTTGCTCTACAAGTTACAGAAGATCTTTCTGCCGTTCTTCTTTAATCCAATGCAGCATTTGATTTTACATGTACCGACCGAGGGAGGCCCCATGGCTCGATAGGCATTGGAGATGGGATAGTATGTTGTCCACTCACTCTCCGAAGATCAAGGCGCGCTAGTCAAGCTCCTATCCTGAGATAACGCCTCATCCACGGCTAGCCGATCTCGCCATCGAGGTTAGTTGTACGGACTCATAAATCTTTCATCCATTTCATTGTGTGTGTGGACATCAATCATTACAGTGGTATCGAGGAGTGGTGTTGCAGGCTGTTGTTCAGAAAGAGAGAGCGGCAAACCAGGTTACTCTTGAGAAAGAGAGAGCGGCAAACAATGGTGCTCTTCAGGAGATTCTGGTGGAGAGGGATCGGACCACGGCTCGGTTGTTGGAGGAGTAGATGGCCCGGAATGATGCGGGTCACCTGGCCATGTATGAGCTTATTGTGGTAAGTTTATTTTTCACATTAGCCAAATCATGCGTGTAATGTTTGTTTCATTACTAACTAATACAACCGACTCTTCAAATCCGAATGTGCAGTCTATGTGCGAGAAGACCTGTCAGCCCCCTCCGCCGATGCCTGTCTTTTCTGCGATTGGCACGGTGAGTTTCATTTCAATGGTCATTATAAACTAGTATTAACATTTGAGTGTCATCATGCTAACGAAGCATTGCAAAATATGTTTTCTACAGAATAACTCACGAGCGGCACCGTACGACCCTTCTCGAGGGCAACTTTCTCCTAACGCACCCGGCCCGGGCAACACTGGTGCTTCTCCTTGATGACCACGACGGTAAGTTTTCTCTAGTTAATTTATGACATAGGTAGCTTATTTATTTCATTTATGGAATAATTATCTAATTTAGTTTATTTATGACATAAATAGCTTAGTTAGGTAAAAAATCACAAGAACCTTGGTTAGCTCATAACTTAGCGTAGCTTCCTCCTAAATAAAACAATAAGCTCAAAATAAGCAAAGTATTGTAATCATCCTCTTCCTCTTCTTGTCCTTCTCCTTCTCCTTCTCCTCCTCCTTCTTCTTCTTCTTGTCCTTCTCCTTCTCCTTCTTCTCCTTCTCCTCCTCCTCCTCCTCCTCCTCCTCCTTCTTAATCATCATCAACTTCTTCTTCTCCTTCTCCTCCTTCTTATTTTTCTCCTTCTTCTTCTTCTTCTTCTATTTTTATTCCTCTTCTAGTTTTATTCTTCTTCTTCTAGTTTTATTCTTCTTGTTCTTCTAGTTTTATTATTCTTCTTCTAACTTTCTTATTCTCATTTTGCAGATATAATTCACTCTTGAAGCTTCCATTCATGGAAGCCACCATTGATGCACTTCTACTATTCAACTTTTGTTTTGATTTGTTTTGATGAACAGTATGAAACTATGTGTATGTATGGAGATAAGATGTTCGATACATGGACTATGGCCTATATATATGATGTTCTTGCTCTTATATGATGTTCGATACATGGCCTAACTTGCTTATTTGATGTTTGAAAGTATATGTGGATGTTTGAAACTATATGTTGTTAGAAAGTATATGTGCAACTATATGTATTTTCAAAATGCAGGGAAATAAATAAAAGCAAACAAAACAGTGACAATATGTCCTCTTTGCCGTCTACTCGCTGATGGCAATCACCTGTGTCGTCTCCTAGTATACGGCAAAGGGGACACGTGGCGCTCACGTGTGCATCCTGGGGCAACAGCGGCTGGGCCATGTGGTCACTTTGCCGTCTGTGACACGCAAATGCACGACAAATCTTCTCGCATAGGGAGACGGCAAAGCTTTCCACATAGGCTGACAGCAAAGAGCAGCCACCTGGTTGCTGTGAGGCTTCCTATGTTGACGTATGGCAGACGACAAAGGTCCGTGAAGGCAGACGACAGAAACCAGTGAAATACAAGAGATGGCAAATACTCCATTAGCCATCTAACGGAGTAGTTGCCTATCGGCTGCCGTCCAAGGGCTTTGCCGTCTGCTTGTCATGGCAAGCTAACAGCAAAGCCCTTTGCCATCCGCTTTCAACAAGCACATGACAAAGAAGGGCATTTACCGACAAAAGTAGTCGTAGAAGTTTTGCCAACCGGAGGCTGACGGCAAAGCCCTTTGCCTTCCGTGAACTGCCCCTTTGTCGTCCGTTATGGCAAACGGCAAATATGTTGATTCCTGTAGTGTGAGGATCTAGAAAAGTCTATAAAGGTCAAACAAAGAATACTTCCGACCCTCCTGCAACCAATGAAACTGAAGAGCTGCCTTGCACGTGGGGCATGGGAACCTTCCATGCACACACCAGCCACAGAATAGCACATACATCGGCAAGTCATGCATCGAGTACATGTACCATACATACATTTTGAAGTTTTCTTTTCTAGCGGCGTCGTATGTTTTGACCCCATTATCCCAAGCTTCTTGCAATTTATCCTTAAGCGGCTGCATGTACACATTCATATTCTTCTCCGGATAGTTGGGCCCTGGAATTATCAACGTCAGGAATATGTTCTTTCTTTGCATAATCTGTCCGGGAGGAGATTGAGTGGAATGAAACATTCAGGCCAACAATGGTATTGGGTTGTCGTCATACCAAAGGGATTGAACCCATCTGTGGCGACGCAGACTCGAGGATGCCTTGGATCTGCCACTTTATCCGGATGTAATGCATCGAAGTCCTTCCACGCTTCCCCATCCGATGTGTGTACCGCCATCTTATTCCCATCTGCATCTAGTGCAGATCTTTTGCCCTATTTGTGCCATGTCATATGTCTGGCCGTCTCTTAGACCACGAAAAGACGTTGAAGCCTTGGCATGATTGGCATATACCAAAGAACATTATATGGGATTTTGGTCTGTCTCTTCTCACCAATACCATTGTCTACCACAACATACCTGTAAGACTTGCAAATGGGACAATAGTTCAAGTCCGCATACTCAAGCCTAAATAAGGCAAATCCTTTCTCACACGCATGTCTCTTTTCATAGGGCATCTTAAGTACATGAAGTATTTTGTCTGACTCGTACAAGTTTGCAGGCATGACATGGCCTTTGCGTAGAAAACGTCCAAATAGTGTCATCATCGCGTTGTAGCATTCCCTTCCCAAGTTGAACTGGGCCTTCAGAGCCATGACTTGTGCAATGGCATCCAGCTGACAAAGCTCAGTGTTCTCTTGGAGAGGCTGTTTTGAAGACTCCAATATTTCATAGAAGGCCTTTGCAGATTCGTCCATCTCATCGTCCGAATTTCGAGCATCATCAAAGTCTTGCACCATGCCTTCGATCTTGGTACCATGCTCGTTAGTGCGACGATGAACTACCTCAGCTCTGGTGAGTTGTCTGGACTCACCATGAAATGTACACACCGTATAGTTAGGCTTAAAACCCCTCCTTTGCGGCTTTCACAAACTCCTTGGTTTTTATAAACCATTCTTTGCTCATCTATTTTTGACTAGTGTGACCAGTGTACATCCACGGACGATCACTCATCTTGCCTAGATGCTAAAGATACCATATATATATATATATATATATATATATATATATCAACATGTATATTCATCAGTTAATCTAGTTTGCCAATTTTATTACGTTCATGCAACCTACACGCTAATAGGTAAAGATAGGTCCTAATCACACCCGAGTATGTATAAAGTGAGTACGTTCTCCATGCTATACCCCATTCCAAGACAAGATTTCGGCAGCACCTCCCCGTTGTTCTCCAAATACACGTCTCGGCAAAAAGCCGAGATAATGTGCATCCGGAGAACAATGGGGAGGCGTTGTCAAAATTTTGTCTTGGAATGGGTAGAGCATGGAGAACGTACCCAATCTACACATTCTCAGGTTGGTCATGGAAATCACTGGATAATCCGAGTGAGTTAGGGTGATTAATATGCAACTGAGTGCATATTTATCGATGCAACCCTTTCGAACGGGATACGTCTAGGTTACGCGACTTAGCATGAAAATGAAATCTACTAACATGATTAAAACGCATAGGAGGTGAAGGTGGATACGTAGCTCACCCTCGGCTGTAGAGGAAGTAGTTGAACAACGGCGGGATCACGGACCAAAAACTTCGACGACGATGACTCCAAGGAGATGAAATAGTACAAAGCTTGTAAATTTTACTGAGTGAAATTTTTTATGACCTCACATCACATAAAGCATTGACAGTTAAACTATGAAAAATCATATTACTAATGACATCACATCACATAAAGCATTGACTGTTCATCATCTTCTTCTTATTCTTCTTCTTTCCTTCTCCTCTTCTTCTTATTCTTCTTTCCTTCTCCTCTTCTTCTTCTTCTTCTTTGCTTCTCATCTTCTTCTTTCCTGCTTCTTCTTCTTCTTCTTCTTCTTCTTCTTCTTCTTTTTCCTTCTTTTCCTTTTCCTCTTCTTTCTTCTCCTCTTCTCCTCCTCCTCCTCCTCCTCTTCTTCTTCTTCTTCTTCCTTCTTCTACTTATTCTTCTTTTCTTCTTCATGTTTTTTAATCTTTTCTACTTCTTCTAATTATGACTAATTAACTAAAACCTATCACTAATCTAATATAACCTCGCACTAAACCTAGCACTAAAACAGAAAAATCCTAATCTAATGTAACCTACCAATAAATCTAATATAACCTAACAATTAAACAACAAAAAAATAACAAAAAACAGAAGAAAAAACTCACCAGGGTGGGGGCCGGGGTGGTGGGGGCCGGGGCGGTGGGGCGCCGGGCCGGCAGAGGGCAGGGGCGCTGGGGCGGTGGGGCACGCAAGGTGGCGGGGAAGTGGCGAAGGCGAGGTGGCGGGGCAGACTGCGGGGGCGATGGGGCGCCACGGATGTGTGCCCGCGGGGGCTGTGTGCGCGTCGGGGCGCCAGCGAGGTAGCGGGGCAGGAGGTCCAGCGAGGGTTGGTGGTGGAGGAGAAGGGGATCAGGGAGGTGGTGAGGGAGAGGTTGCGTATGTGGGTGGACAAAGAGAGAGAGGGGGAGAGAGAGGGGTGTGGGGCTGGGGGGAACGGCCATTAGAGTAGGATACCCATGGTGGCAATGGGGTATCTATTGAGTCACAAGATATAATTTTGTAATCAACTTGAAGATTCCCGAGGTGACATTATGGTAATTTAGCACATAGGTCGATACATGTTTTCATCCTACTTTCGTCGGTAAAAACTTTGGGGCAACACTTTGAAGTTGTGTGTGTTGGATTGAATATTATGAATCTAAAATTGATTGATGCATAATGAATAATTAACTCATGGATACATGTGATGTCATTGGAGTATCTAGATGGCATAGAGCTGAACGATTTGTATCATGTGTATTTATGCGTATAATTGTGATTACCATTCTATTGAACATTATTCTTTCAATGTGAAATCAATTTCTAGTGTTCAAGTTATAGATGATACTCCCACTGTTACGAATGAGAAGAAAAAAGCTTGTTGGAAGGTAACCTGTGACATCCTCAGCTTTTGCTACAGTAATGTATGTAAGTAAGCTACAGTGATCCCACGCAAATGACGCCACGTCACCGTGATTTTTATCGTTGATCTCGTGTTTGTCGAAATCGAGTCAAATTCAAATTTTAAAAATAAGTCGAACGAGAAAAGTTTTAGAATGTTAAAATAAAAATGTCGGGGGAGTTATAAAAATTCCCTAATAAATTATAAAAGTGAATCGGGCATTTTTGAAGTTATTTAGAACTCCTATATATTTAAAACAGAAACTATATAAAATAAATAAATAAATAAAACTAAATAAAAAACCCAAAAGGCGTGGTCCAACTGGGCCAAAGTGGCCCAGCCGGTCACCCCCCCAGCCGACCCCCAGGGAACCCTAGCGCCAGCCCTCCCCTCCCCATTCCACGCGCCGCCAGACACGAGGGAATCCCCCTCGTCACCCCGCACCAACCCCCGTCGCCCCACCTCGTCTTCCCCCATCGCCCCACTCCCTCACCCACGGCGCCCTCGCCCCCGAGCGCTCCCTGGCGCCAGGAGCCCACTCCCCAGATCGCCCTCGCCCCATCCCATCTGGATCCCGCTCGAGCGCCCGTCGTCCGTGCCTCCCCACCGCCTCTCCCTCCTGTCGCTCTCGCTCCCCCGTCGCCCTCCCTCTCGTCAGCGTCCCCCACCCACAGCGCCATTGATCTGCAATCTCTGGCGCTAGCTAGACGAATGCTTATGACAACAAACCTTCTCCTGCAACGGCACCAGCAGATTGCTGCTAGCACTCCCCGGCAATGAGACTAGAAGAATGTTGTTGATGGCCCACCAGCGCGTGGGTTCGCAGCAGTTTTCGAGGGTAGAGTATTCGACCCAATTTGTTGGTTTACCAGTCAGGAGGTGAGAGTATACTCTCAAGTATTAGCAGCTGAATTTGTCAGATTCAACCACACCTAAAAGATTAGTATCTGCAAGCACAGTAGTAACAGCAAAGTAGCGAGTAACGGGAGTGTAACGAGCAATAGCAGCGGCAAGGAACAGCAGTAGTGACAGTAGTAGCAAGTAGCAACAGTAGCAAGCGACAGTAATGGCAACAGTAGCAGCAGAGCAAGACAAGTAATAGCAGTAGGACAAACTCGTAGGCAATGGGACGGTGATTTGTTTGGATGATATTCATCATGCAACAACTATAACACGGAGATATATATGGTTAGCTCCCATTCGTCAATGTGATATAGGCATGCATTCCGTGTGTCGTCATACGTGCTTAGGTAAAAGAACTTGCATGACATCTATTGTCCATCCCTCCCGTGGCAGCGGGGTCCAAAAGGAAACTACGGGATATTAAGGTTCTCCTTTTAATAAAGAACCGGACCAACGCATTAGCACTTGGTGAACACATGAACTCCTCAAACTATGGTCATCACCGGGAGTGGTTCCCGTTATTGTCACTCCGGGGTTGCCGGATCATAACACATAGTAGGTAACTACAACTTGCAAGATCGGATCTAAAACACACATATATTGGTGACAACATAATAATTTCAGATCTGAAATCATGGCACTCGGGCCCTAGTGACAAGCATTAAGCATGGCAAAGTAGTAGCAACATCAATCTCATAACATAGTGGATACTAGGGATCAATCCCCATCAAAACTAACTCGATTACATGATAGATCTCATCCTACTCATCACCGCCCAACGAGCTTACGAATAGATTACTCACGAACGACGAAGAGCTTCATGGAATTGGAGACGGAAGAAGGTTGATGATGACGATGGCAACGATTTACCCTCTCCGGAACCCAAGATGGACTCCAGATCTGCCCTCCAGATGAAGAACAGGTGGTGGCGGCGCCTCTGTATCGAGAACGCGACGAAAACTTCTCTTTTTTATTTTTTCTGGGATGAAAGGCAACTTATAGAGCTCGAGTTGGGGGCTGCAGGGCCGTGTGGGCCCGTCAAGCCTGCCCACCGCCACCAGTGGGTGGTGGCGGAGCAGGGGCTTGTGTCCAACTGGCCCACCCCCTGAGGTGGAGATTGGCGCATATATTTTTGATACTTTCCAAAACTGCTCCCCGTAAATTTTCAAGACGTTTGGAGAACTATGATTTCTGCACAAAAATAACTCCAAGGCAATTCTGCTGAAAACAGCGTCAGTCCAAGTTAGTTCCATTCAAATCATGCAAATTGGAGTCCAAAACAAGGGCAAAAGAGTTTGGAAAAGTAGATACGATGGAGACGTATCAACTCCCCCAAGCTTAAAACCTTGCTTGTCCTCAAGCAACTCAGTTGACAAACTGAGAGAGAAAGAAAAACTTTGACAAACTCTGTTTGATCTTGTTGTTGCAACTATGTCTAACTCATAACCAGAATTTCAGCAAGATCACAAGTTAATCACAAAAGCAAATGACACAAAGGTCTCACGGTAAACTAATATCAATGGCATAATCATCTAATGGGCAAATAATAATGAGTTTCAAATACCAACACTTCAATCAAAACAAGCATGAAGCAATATGTATAGGTGGTATCTCGCTAGCTCTTTCTAAGACCGCAAAACATAAATGCAGAGCACTTTCAAAGATCAAGGGCTGACTAAACATTGTAATTCATAGCAACGAAGATCCAGTCATAGTCATACTCAATATCAATCAAAAGCAAAGCATAAAAATGACAGAGGTGCTCTCTAATTGGTGCTTATATAAGAGGAGGATGACTCAGCTAGAAAATAAATAGACAGGCCCTTCGCAGAGGGAAGCATTGATTTGGGGAGGTGCTAGAGCTCAAGCTTTGAAAACAGAGATAATAATTTTGGGTGGCATGCTTTCATTGTCAACGCAATGACCAAGAGTTCTCAATATCTTCCATGCTACTCATGCTATAGGCGGTTCCCAAACAGAAAAGTAAAGTTTTAACTCCCCCACCACCAATCAATCACACTCCACGGCTAGCCGAATCCTCGGGTACCGTCCATACTAACATCAATCCGGGGGGAGTCTTGTTTTACAGTTATGTTTTCGATTTAAGCGTGGAACTGGGCATCCCAAATACCGGCCCCTTTCTCGTGAATGACTGTGAATAAACACATGTCGAGGATAACACTCCTAGCATGGAAGATACCAATAGCCCTCTGTCACCACAAGACCGGTTCAAGCATGCAAAACAGATTATTTCTTGAAGGTTTAGAGAATGGCACATGCAAATTTACTTGGAACGGTAGGTAGATACCACAAATAGGTAGGTATGGTGGACTCTGATGCAAAAAATTTTGGGTTTATGGAAGTGGATGCACAAGCAGTATTCCCTCTTAGTACAAGTGAAGGCTAGCAAAAGACTGGGAAGCGACAAACTAGAGAGCGACAACGGTCATCAAGATGCAATGAGTATGACTACATTGAAAGCAAGCATGAACAGGATATAAATCACCATGAATACGAACATCATAGAGGCTATGTTGATTTTGTTTCAACTACATGCATGAACATGCGCCAAGTCAAGCCACTTGAAACATTCAAAGGAGAATACCATCCTATCATACTACATCATAGTCATCTCAAAAACTATGTTGGCATTCAAGAAAAACCATTATAAGGTCTCAGCTAAATAAGCATAGCATCAGAAACTGTGATCTCTAAGTTGTCATTGCAAACATGGTTCTCTCACAACTAAGCTAAATCTGGGTCGACAAGCTACTCATATGTACAAAAACAAAATAGATTTCATACCAGCTTTTCAGTCTCAGTCACTTCATCATATATTATCATTGTTGTCTTTCATTTGCACGATCGAACGATGAAAACGATAATAAGTGCATTGGACTAAGCTGACTCTGCAGGCAAACACAAAGGAGAAGACAAAATAATATGGCTCTTTGAAAGCTAAACAGGTAAGCATGTAAGAACCACTAAACATTGTAACCAATATCTTCTACCTTGACCCAAAGAAAAAGAAAACTATTTACACGGGAAAACTCCCAACAAGCAAAAGAAGAAAGAAAAATCTTTTTGGGTTTTCTCAAAAGGACACAAAACAAGAAAACAAGAAAACAAAAAGAAACTAGCATGGATAATACTGTGGCAAAGTGTAAACACCGGCTAACAAAGTGAAAGCATAAGCATGAAGGTAAAGTCGGTGAGAACACTTACTCCCCCAAGCTTAGGCTTTTGGCCTAGCTTGGTCTACTCCCATGGATGATCCTGGCAAAACCCAAAGTCATAATGGGTGTTATACGGGAGTGCTGCAGCCACTGCCTGAATAGCGGCCTCACGAAGTCGAGCAGCAGTCGCCTCCCTCTCATACTCCTCTGCCTCTCCTATGGTTATGTAGTATCTTCGTTTTACCTGAAAGTCAAAGAAAGCAGGAGCAGGAAGGGTAATATGGAAAACATGCTGCCGGTTAAATATCAAGCGGTATAGGAGGGATCCGTGATCTCTCTCAAGGAACTGGTAGCGTGTTAGAGCGACACGATCAAGGAAGGATGTACGGAGAGGAGGGTCTTCTGGACGGATGGATACTCCTAGAAAATTTGCTAAGCGTGTAGCATAAACTCCACCAAAGAAATCCCCCTCACTGGCATGTTTATTCAGCCTCCTTGCTATTATAGCTCCCATATTGAAGCTCATGTCACCTGTTACTGCGCTCTTAAGGATACTAAGGTCGGAAGCGCATAGGTGACAATGTGCACCCTTGCCGTTAATGCACCTACCTATGAAGAGGGCAAGGTAGTGCAAGGCAGGGAAATGGATGCTTCCTATGGTGGATTGCGTGATATCTCTGGTTTCTCCCACAGTTACACTGGAGACGAAGTCTCCGACCGAAGACTTAGGAGGATCATTAACACTATCCCAATCGGGTATCTTGCAAATCCTATTGAAATCCTCTAGATCCACGGTATATGATTTATCGTACAGGTCAAACAGTATGGATGATTCACGGCCAGCTAAAAATTTAAATCTACGCACGAAAGAGGGAGTGAGCATAACATACTGTTCACATTTATCTGAGAGGAATTCTTCTAACCCGGCATTGCGGACAAGTGCATCAAACTCATCCTTGAAACCTGCTTCGATCATGAACTCATTGGAAGGCCATTCACATGGTTGTACCGGTGCGTCCCTTAGTTGAAAAGGTTCGGGCTCCCGAAAAGAGTGACGAGGACCCTTCTTACTTGGGGAACCACCATGAAACTTCCTCCTGAACATAATTTACTTATGCTGAAATTTTTGAAGTTCAAGAGAAAAGTGAATAAAGACCCACCACACCTTGTATCAACTACTCCTACTAGTGCCTAGAGACCGTATCATGCGCTAAAACTACTTGGGACCAACTAAAATCAACATTTCTAGCTCAAGATCAGGGTCACCAAGGTAGCAAGAATTCGCGAAGGATAAAGGAATAGAGCAAAAACTAATTGGACCAATGGAGGAGTCACTTACCACAGAGTAATTTCCCCCAAAACGGTTCGGAGAATGGTGCTTTGAGCAAGGCAATCGAAAATCACAGCCAAATGAGCAAGAACACGGGTTTGAGCTGTGAAACAATTTTTTCTGGAGGTGGAAGAAGAGGCTGAGAGCTGGAATGAGTGTAGGGGGTGCTTGTGGGCCCCAGAAGCTTGCACCACGCCACCAGGGGAGTGGTGGCGGAGAGAAACGGCTTGTGGCCCACTGGTAAGGCCCCCAGGCCAGCTCTGAGGCCGAGTAATTTTCAAAAATTCCAGAAAAGATCATACTAAATGTTCAGGACCATCGGAGAACTTTTATTTTTGAGGTATTTTTCTCCGAGACGCTAAAACAGAAAACAGGAAAATCTAAACTAATTCCATCATTTTTCTTCTAAGCAGTAGCAAAGGAAAACTCAAAACGAAGGTATGTGACTCTTTGATTCATCCGTCTCATGGTCATCGAAACAAATCCGTCAATGGGATTGATCAAGTCCTTATGACAAAACCTTCTCGAATCACAAGAGAGAACGGAGAATTTTCGAATAGCCACTAAGTCACCTCAATGGGAATATGTATCTCCCTAACAAGCAAATCATACTTCATCTTGACACGAGGAATAGGGCATTCGAAGCAACCAATGAGAATAGATGAAGTCTTTTCGATAGCATTGATGCAATGTACTGGATATCGTTTCTTCGGAAAGTGCACGGTGTGCTCATTACCGTTGACATGGAAAGTGACATTGCCTTTGTTGCAATCTATAAAAGCCCCTGAAGTGTTTAAAAAGTGTCTTCCGAGGATGATAACCATGGCATCATCCTCGGGAATATCCAAGATAACAAAGTCTGTTAAGATAGTGGTAGAAGCAACCACAACAGGCACATCCTCGCAAACGCCGATAGGGAAAGTAGTTCATTTGTCGGCCATTTGCAGAGAAATTTCAGTGGGTGTCAACTTATCCAATTCAAGTCTACGATAAAGAGAGAGTGGCATAACACTAACACCGGCTCCAAGGTCACATAAGGCAGTTCTTACGTAGTTTCCTTTAATGGAGCAAGGTATAGTGGGCACTCCGGGATTACCAAGTTTCTTAGGAGTTCCACCTTTAAAAGTGTAATTGGCAAGCATGGTGCAGATCCCAAGATCTGGTATCTTCCGTTTATTAGTCACGATATCTTTAATGTACTTGGCATACGGAGACATCTTGAGCATATCAGTTAATCACATATGCGGAAAGACGAGTCTTATCATCTCAACGAAGAGCTCAAAATCCTCATCATCCTTTTTCTTCGATGGCTTAGGAGGGAAGGGCATAGGTCTCTGAACCCATGGCTCCCTTTCTTTACCATGCTTCCTAGCAGTGAAGTCATTCTTTTCATATCTCTTAGGTTGTGGATTATCAGGATTAACCGTAGGTTCGATCTCCACATCCTCATCATGGCTAGGTTGAGCATTATTATGAACATCACTGTCCATATTGTCACCAGGTTCATGTTCATCACCTGATTGTGTTTCTGCATCAGACGCAGAAATATCATTAGGTTCTTCAGGTGTGACAATATGTGGTGAACTGGCGTGCAGGTTTCTATCATCCTTCTTCTTCTCCTTAGGATGACTAGGTGTGTCAGCATTGATTCCTTGAGAATCTTGATCAATTCTCTTAGGATGACCTTCAGGATACAAAGGTTCCTGAGTCATTTTGCCTCCTCTAGTAATGACTCTGATAGAGTTGTCATTTAATTCATTGAGCAGGTCATTCTGAGCTTTAAGTACTTGTTCTACCTAAGTAGTAATCATAGAGGCATGTTAACTCAGAAGCTTCAAAGCATTGACATTTCTGTCTACACAAGCACTTAAATGGCTAAGCATACGAGTAGTTTGTTCCAAATGTCTGCTAACATAATCATTGAAACTCTGTTGTTTGGCAACAAAGTTGTCAAATTCATCAAAGCATAGGCTAGCGTGTTTATCAAAAGGAATATCACTCTCATCAAACCTACGCAGAGAATTCACTTCCACTACCTGTATTGGGTTATTGAGACCGTGGATCTCTTTGATAGGTGGTAGATTTTTGACATCTTCAGATCTAATGCCTTTCTCTTGCATAGATTTCTTGGCTTCTTGCATATCTTTGGGACTGAGGAATAGAATACCTCTTTTCTTAGGAGTTGTTTAGGAGGTGGTTCGGGAATAGTCCAAGCATTATCGTTGATCAAGAGGTTATTCAGTAGAGTCTCAGCTTGTTCTACAGTTCGTTCCCTAAAAACACAACCGGCACAACTATCTAGGTGGTCTCTAGAGGCATCGGTAAGTCCGTTATAGAGGATATCAAGTATCTCATTGTTCTTAAGAGGGTGATCAGGCAAAGCATTCTGTAGCTGGACGAGCCTCCCCCAAGCTTGCGAAGACTCTCTTCTTGGAGTTGAGCAAAGTTGTATATTTCCTGCAAGGCAGCTTGGTTCTTATGGGCAGGGAAATATTTCTCACAGAAGTAATAGACCATCTCCTGGGGACTACGCACACATCCAGGAGCAAGAGAGGTGAACCAGACTTTAGCGTCATCCTTTAGAGAGAAAGGAAACAACTTAAGGATATAATAGTGGCGGATCTTCTCCTCATTAGTGAAAAGGTTTGCTATTTCGGATAGTTTGGCAAGATGGGCTATGACCGTCTCAGACTGATAACCGTGAAAAGGATCAGATTCGACTAGAGAGATTATCTCAGGGTCGACAGAGAACTCATAATCCTTATCGTGACAAAGATAGGCGAAGTGGCAAACTTCGGCTCATTTTTCATCCTAGCTTCCTAAGATTCTTCCTTCGACTTGAGAAGTAATTTCTCAGTGTCATAGGCATCATTACACGCAACAAAATCCTCAGCTATCTCTCCCTCCATAACGTAACCCTCATGTATATCAGGCAATTCATATCTAGGAGAGCTAGATCTAGCAGGAGCAAAAGTAGGCTCTATCTCAATAGTATCCGCAGTTTCGGAAGCATCACGAGCATTGGCAGTAACTCTAGCAATATGAGCATCAAGGAACACTCCTAGTGGAACATCAGGCAAAGGAGTATCTCTAGCAGTATCAAGCATAGCATCATCAGGAAAAATAGCATCTCTAGCATCATCAGGCAAAGCAGTATCAAGCATAACATCTCTAGCAGTATCAAGCATAGCATCTCTAGCATTATCAAGCATAGCATCTCTAGCAGTATCAAGCATAGCATCATCAGGCATAGTATCAAGCATAGAATCTCTAGCAGTATCAAGCATAGCATCAATAGGTATAGTATCAAGCATAGCATCTCCAGCAGTATCAAGCACAGGCGACATATCAAGACTTCTAGGAGGAGGTGATGTCGCAAACTTACTCATAACTGAAGGTGAATCAAGTGAAGAGCAAGATGGAAAGTTCTTACCTCCCCTCGTAGTTGAGGGCAAGACTTTGGTTTTCGGATCCTTCAGATTCTTCATAATGATCAACAGATATAAATCCCAAGTGACTCAGAGAATATATCAATACCTTGTCACAGCCCTAGCTTTCATTTTTTTGCCAAGCATTCATGCATGCATTATAAAAACTTTGATGTTTGAAATAGGAAGTGATCAAAACCCCAATGATTTGAAAAATTGACAACAAGGCAATAAAACTTAATACCTTAAAAGGGACTAAGAAAATGTTCCAAATACTTGGCAAAATAGTGACATAAAATAAATTTGTCAAACAAAAATTTGAAGTCACAGAAACATTTTGAAATGGATTTTTGATTTGACCAAATAGCTATTTGGAATGGAATTATTTTGATTCCTTCTATTTTTAAGTTTCAAAATTGTTGAAACTTTTATGTGGCATTGGATAATATTATCTGTGTCACATAATAACATTTTAGGGTTTTATTTTTGGTCAAAAAATTTATTTTAAAACCTAAATCTAAATGCCATAAATAAATAAAAAGAAAATAGAAAAGAAGAGAGAGAGAGAGCTACCTGGCACCTACCTGGTCCAGCCCAGCCCACCAGGGGCACGACTGTCTTCTTCCTCGTGCCAAGAGGAGAAGCAGCTGCGTGCCGACGCGTCGGCGAGCGCGGCCACGTCCCCTGGCCACCTCCTGCTTGCCCGAGCCACGTAGACGGCGGGGATGAGTACCCTATGCACGCCTCTCCCTTCTCCACCCCTCTTTGGCTCCCCTCCATCTCTCTCTCGCCCTTTCCCACCATGGCCGAGCCTGCTTGTCGCCGTCGATCGTCATAGCCGTGGCCACCGGGCCCCTCTAGCTCAGTTGTTGTGCCCCAGAGCCCCGTCGTGCTCCTCCTCATCTCCTGGAAGAAGGAATCAATCCCGGAGGCCCCCTGTCGTCGCCTCGCCGCCATCTCCTCCACCTCCGGCCGCCGGATCTCTTCCGTCGGTTTGCAGCATATGAAGAAACCCCGAACTTGCAGTCGACGCCATAAGACTTGCGGTGAGCTCCGGATCCGTTTCCCCCTTGCCTCATTGACGTTCCCCTCTCCTAGCACCCCGTGCCACCGGAGTCCGAAGATCGTTGCCGCCGGCCATGGCGCCGCCGTGGCCAGCGCCACCTAGGGCCGCTGCCGGGCACCTCGCTGTGCTCTCCGCGCCCGCAGGAAGCCATAGCCGTCTTCAACTCCTTCTGTGCCCCGTAGGCCATTCCCCACCGTGGCCGAACTCCGGCGACAGCTCCGCTCGTCGCCAGCGATGCTCCGGTCCACTCTAGCCCCAGTCGTTGCCCCCGCTAGATCGGGTGCTTGGTCAGCTCTCTGTAGCCGTCAACCGCGTGCAAAATGGGCCTCTGTAGCGCTGTTTAGTTCATCTTCGGCGAGCCTCCGCCGTGCCCGTGGTCGCCGCCGGCCAGGCTCCGGTAGCCCCTGACGTGGCCAGCCTAATTAACCTACTAACCCCCCCCCCCAGAGCCACTGACAGAGGGCCCCACTGGTGAGTCAAACCTCACTTAGTGCGGGTCAGCGCGGGATTAGCACCTGGGTCACTAACCAGTGGACCCCACTGGTCAGGTTTGACCTTGGCCAGGCGCTGTTGACTGCTCACGCAGTAGTTGATTTCCTATTATAAAATAAATCCAGGAAATTGCTAAAATTGTAAAAATCATAGAAATTAAAATATAACTCGGATGAAAATAATTTATATATGAAAAAGGATCAAAAAAATCCAAAGAATCTGGTTATGGAATTTTCATGCTGGTTTGAGAAAGTTAACAACACCAAATAGGCAAAATGATGAATAGGGTAAATTCAATAAATAGTTTGGAGTTGGAATTTGGTTCCTATTTGAATTCCACTTCAATTGACATGACCAAACATTGATCCAAGAAAATCAATACCTCAAAATACCATCCTCATGCATGTTAAAACAAATTATGCATGAGCATCAGGTCAAATCAATTAAAAGGGTATCCGGGAAAATACCTTGTTGAAGTGATGTTTGAATCCTGATTCAAATCCATCTTCAACCTAAGAAATGGTAGTTATATTGGCCCTGTCACATTTCATCTCCATTTCTTGATCGTGGATCATAGTGTTGCATTTCCGTGAAGTAATTGTTGTTCCCTTCTTGTTTGCCGGTGTTGTTCCCTCTCGGTAGACGATGGTTCCGATGATGTGATCGTTGACATTGATGAAGACTCATTGCTATCTTCAGACGTGTTAGGCAAGCAAACCCCCTTGATCATATTGATATAAACCCACTCTCTCGCTCCTGCTTTATTTTACTGCATTAGGACAAACACGATTCAACTGTACATGTTATCGGTAGTTGAACCCATTCCTCTGCATCACCTGATTTTGTCATAGTAAATAGTTGAAACCACTGAGCATGAGTAGCAACTGCTTGAGCCTTGTTGTGCTTACTCATCCATGCTTGCTTACAATGCCTGCTATGCTTAGAGTCGTGTCGGGTCTGATCCATCTGGATGATGAATCGTAATGGTTGTGCTCATGTCCTACAGTGTGAGAGTAAAAGTGTGAATTCGATTTGGTAAAGGTAGCGATGAGAGGCCATGTAGGAGTACATGGTGGGTTGTCTCATTGGGACCGTCCTTAAGAACTGAGTTATGTGTATGTTATCCAAGACAAGATACTACCACACATTGGGATACTTAATTGACCCTCTTGGCTTATTAATCGCCTAGATCTCTGTCCAGGAGTTGCAACTAGTTTCTGGTGTTTGTAGGAAAAGTGTTGGTGGCCGTGTTTAACTCTGACCGACGGGGTAGGCTTCTCTGCGGTAGATACACAGTGGCATGGTGTACCAAGTGGCACGCGAATGGTGGGCTTGGGAACCCTGTGCACATCGTTTGGGGCCGTAGAGGAAACCTCGGCCGGACTTCCTTGTGGGTTCAGTCTCAAATAGGTGATAAACCTGGACTAGGGTCTTGTGTGGTTAACGGTCGTGGCCGACACCCACGCCAGTGCTTCCGCTTGAAGGTTGCCGGGATGCATGACGTGCACATGGTGATAAGTGGTGGGAGCGTGTGTGAAGAAGTATACCCCTGCAGGGTGATTTAATCTGTTCGAATAGCCGCGTCCTCGGATATGGACTACATGGAAACATTATGTGGTACATAGACAACTTAATTGGATACTCTAAAACATGCAAGATAAGTGTGAGTGCTATGGAAGGATTTCTCGTAGGGAGACGAGAGTGGGTACATAGTGGTGTATTGCATTGGTGAATATGTGGACTCCTGTGCGCTATCCCGCCTCAAAGAAAGAACTTGTAGTCGTAGTACAGGTTAGCCAAGAGTCAAAGCTGGCTTGCTGCAATCAAACCCCACAATCCTTTTATTGAAACATGATGCATATGTAGATAGTTCTGATGTAAATCTTGCTGAGTACCTTTGTACTCACTGTTGCTTTATTTATGTTTTTGCAGAGAAGTTTTAGGCTCATTATAAGGTTCTACGTGATGTGTTCGATGTTGACGGGAATAGCTTGGGAATCCCAGACACAGGTCTGGCTCCTTTGGTAGGGTCGTAGTAGCTTTTCAGGTTCTTCCAGCCACTTTTAGTAGATGTCTATACCCAGACATGTTTTGCTTCCGCTTGTTGTTTGTATGACTTGAGTGTCGGGTCACGGGACCCCTGTTTGTAATAACACACTATGTTGATTCTTATGAGTCCTTAATAAAAGCTTGAGTCATAGAGTTATGTTGTGATGCCATGTTGTATCTACACATATCGTGCATATTGTGTGTATGTTATGAAATGCATTATATGTGTGGGATTCGACACCTGGTTGTGTGCCTTTAGTAGTACTCTTTACAGGGAAATGCCTCTTTGTGCTTCTATCGAGCCTTGGTAGCTTGCTACTGCTCTAGACACATTGATTGACCGGCGTGTATCCTTCTTTGCTGCTGTGTCTGTCCCCTCGGGGAAATGTCACGCGGTGTAATGAAGTCCTTGTAGCTTGCTACGACTCGTCTACACACGCTGTTGATCGACACCTGCTTTGCTGGGTTATGTATGCCTGTCCCTCTACGGATGTACCGCTTGGGTATATAACTAGTCATGTCGACCCGGGTTCTTTGTCGTTTGAACGCTAGCAAAATATTCATATACGTGAGCCAAAAGACGCAAACGGTCCCAGCCAAGGTAAGGTGGCAGCCGTGGAGTTTACCGTGCGTGAGGCCCCAAAGTGATGTGATGTGTTACAGGCTAGGTTTTTATGACTCAGGATCGGGGTCCCGACATACCTCTCCGGCAACGGCGCCAGAAATTTTTTGATCTACAATCTCTGGCGTTAGCTAGACGAATGCTTATGACAACAAACCTTCTCCTGCAACGGCACCAGAAGAATGCTGCTAGCACTCCCCGGCAATGAGACTAGAAGAATGTTGTTGATGGCCCACCAGCGCGTGGGTTCACATCAGTTTTCGAGGGTAGAGTATTCGACCCAATTTGTTGGTTTACCAATCAGGAGGTGAGAGTATACTCTCAAGTATTAGTAGCTGAATTTGTCAGATTCAACCACACCTGAAAGATTAGTATCTGCAAGCACATTAGTAACAGCAAAGTAGCGAGTAACGGCAGTGTAACGAGCAATAGCAGCGGCAAGGAATAGCAGTAGTGACAGCAGTAGCAAGTAGCAACAGTAGCAAGCGACAGTAATAGAAACAGTAGCAGCAGAGAAAGACAAGTAACAGCAGTAGGACAAACTCATAGGAAATGGGTCGGTGATTTGTTTGGATGATATTCATCATGCAACAGCTATAGCACGGAGAGATATATGGCTAGCTCCCGTTCGTCAATGTGATCTAGGCATGCATTCCGTGTGTCGTCATACGTGCTTAGGGAAAAGAACTTGCATGACATCCATTGTCCATCCCTCCCGTGGCAGCGGGGTCCAAAAGGAAACTACGGGATAGTAAGGTTCTCCTTTTAATAAAGAACCGGACCAACGCATTAGCACTTGGTGAACACATGAACTCCTCAAACTATGGTCATCACCGGGAGTGGTTCCGATTGTTGTCACTCCGGGGTTGCCGGATCCTAAGACATAGTAGGTAACTACAACTTGCAAGATCGGATCTAAAACACGCATATATTGGTGACAACATAATAATTTCAGATCTGAAATCATGGCACTCGGGCCCTAGTGACAAGCATTAAGCATGGAAAAGTAGTAGCACCTTCAATCTCAGAACATAGTGGATACTAGGGATCAATCCCCATCAAAACTAACTCGATTACATGATAGATCTCATCCTACTCATCACGACCCAGCGAGCCTATGAATAGATTACTCACGAACGACGAAGAGCTTCATGGAATTGGAGAGGGAAGAAAGTTGATGATGACAATGGCGACGATTTCCCCTCTTCGGAGCCCAAGATGGACTCCAGATCTGCCCTCCAGATGAAGAACAGGTGGTGGCGGCACCTCCGTATCGAAAACGCGACGAAATCTTCTTTATTTATTTTTTCTAGGACGAAAGGCAACTTATAGAGCTGGAGTTGGGGGCGGCAGGGCCGTGTGGGCCCCACAAGCCTGCCCACCGCCACCAGGGGGGTGGTGGCGGAGCAGGGGCTTGTGGCCCACTGGCCCACCCCCTGAGGTGGAGCTTGGCGCAGATATTTTTGATATTTTCCAAAACTGCTCCCCGTAAATTTTCACGACGTATGGAGAACTTTGATTTATGCACAAAAATAACACCAAGACAATTCTGCTGAAAACAGCGTCCGTCCAGGTTAGTTCCATTCAAATCATGCAAATTAGAGTCCAAAACAAGGGCAAAAGAGTTTGGAAAAGTAGATACGATGGAGACGTATCAGCCACCACTCCACGTCGCCCCTCCGGTGCCCCACCACGCTGCCGGCCCTCCCCCGGAGCCACCGCGCACCGCCGCCACCGCGTCGTTGCCTCCCCGGCCGCCCCGCAGGCGCCCCGTCGTCGGCCTCTCTTCCCCAACGGTGCCTCCCTAACCTCCTCCTCGCGCCCACTACCACCTCCCTAGAACGCTGGTGAACCCGTCTGCCTCCTCTCTTCTCCTCTCACCTCTCCCCTCGTCCGGCCCCACTCCAGCGAGCCGCCGGCGCACCCTGACCTCGCTTCGGCCTCGACACCCCTCCCGCCGCACCCCAAGACGTCCCTCACCGCTGCCCATTGGCCACCGGGTCGTTGGCCCCGTCACTGCTCCTTCCGGACTTTTGGCCATGGCTAAGGCTTCGGCCTTGAGCCCCCCTGGAGTCGTTCCTGTAAACCAGGGATATTAGCACCCGTGTGTTTAAGTAATTTTGGGGCAGATTTGCCCCCTGCGTGAATGACAAGAGGGACCCGTCCCTCTAAACGTGTTAAAAAATAGGTAAAATAAAATAAAATAAATATAAGTATAAATATTAAATATGATTTATATATATATTATTTATTAGTTGAATTATTAATTAAATAATTAGTTAAGTAATCTGTTAACTAAATTAATTAACCTACTTAGCTTACTTAGCTACTCACTTAATTTTAACATATGGTTGGCATGTGGGTCGAGCCCGATTAACAACTAATATTATCCTTTGGTTTAATTTGTTGTTCAATTATCCAAGTGTGTGGATGACATGTGGGACCCATACTAATTATTTATTGTGGTTAAATTACAAATTAACACATTTACACATGTGTTTATGACAGTGGGACCCACTGGTCAAATTGACTAGTCAAACTAAGAACGTTGACTACTGATGTGAGCATGACATCATGTTGTTGTCATAATAGCTTATAATAATTAATTAAATATGTTTTTAATTCCAAAATATTAATAAAACTTTAAAAATTAATATAAAATAATCCGTAACTCACATGAAAATGTTTTCAACATGAAAGGTGATCAGCAGAACGAGACGAACCCGGATACGCTGTCCATTCATGTGTCACGCGTCCCTAGCATAGCAAACGTGGAAGTTTTCCATCATTTTCAGTCTAACAGGTAGTAGCCAGAGACCCGGGAAATATCATCTGATATTTTCCCGACCCGTCTATGACGGATGTTACTGCGTTAGCTCATGCCTAGCATGCATATACCCATGGGATGCTTAGTGTTGCACCTATTACTGTTATTTATTGTTTCTCCCCCTCTTCTTACCGGTAGACCCCGAGACTGACGCTGCTGTCGGGTACATCTGTGCCCCTGGCGACCAGCCCTTTGCCGCAGAGCAACAAGGCAAGCAAATCCCCCTTGATCATCCCTATATCGCCTATGTCTTTCTTCCTCCTGCTTGCATTAGAATTTTGCTACTTTGTAGTTAGCTCCTATATCTGATGCATAGCCTATTTATGATGAACTGCTACTTTCAACACTGTACTTTTAATCTGCTTAGTATAGGTGGAGCAGTCATCCCCTCTGACCCCTTAATTCAGTTGCCACGCTTAATTGTTGAATATCGATCCCTGATCAACGAGCCACACCTCACACAACACTTACACCCCTTTAGTTGTACGATGCTACAGAGATACTATCGGGTACCAAGGGTGACACCTTGCGAAGTAATCAGGATGATATCTCTGTAGTACAGCTAGTCGGTCATGGTTATCGAGGGTGATTCCTCCTTCTCCACTCCCGACGATGTCTCTGTCGTACATCCCCTCAAGTGTGGGACCCTCGACGGTGATTCCTCTAACCCCCACCTTGACGGTTACATCTTTCGGGTTCCAACGAGGGTGATGCCTCGGATACCCCTGATGTTACAACCACACAGTTACTTGACCTTGTTACTGGGATCTTTGATGAATAGATGTTAGGCGGGTGGATTCCCGTGTGTTTGTGTCGATGACATAATTAAAATGATAATGGATTTGGGTGTTTGATCTGGGTTGGTCGGAGACCTTTTCGCACTAACCGGCTACACGGAAAGAATTATGGGTACTCGACGTTGCGGTATCAGCCGAAGCTCTTCAGACGTCAGCGATGGAGCGGCGCGCGCCCCAGTGGTCCCGAGATGCATCGCGCTTGTGATTAAGGGATGCTAGGACTGACATCGGCCGCCCACGCATCGTGCTGGAGCGCGGAGGGCAAGTGGGCCCATGAACCCTTTGTTCTTAGGAGTTTGATCGGCGGGCTGGCCTTTCTGTTGAGCTTAGGTGGGGCTGCGATGTGTCGATATTCCGAGGCCGGGCATGACCCAGAAAAGTGTGTCCGGCCAGAGTGTTACCGAGCGTGATGGGAAACTTGGCGCACCCCTCCAGGGATGAAAGTTAACTATTCGGATAGCCGTGTCCACGGTTACAGGACGACTTGGAGTTGTGCCCCGATCTTATACAACTACAACTGTTACTTAACTGGAATAGTTGCTCCGGGATTGCTTCCTTGCATGGAGTCGAGGGAGGATCTCTAGGCGTGACCTCTTATTAATTTTGCTGCAACAATATGACTATTAGTTGTGTTACCTTGCTCTCCTCTCGTCTATTGTTAGAAGGCCCCCGAAGATGCTAGTCTTCGATAGGACTAGGCCTTCTCTCTATTCTTGCATTGCTGCAGTCAGTCCACATATAAACCCCCTTTCTTTGATATTGTTGCGTACTTAGCATAGTTCTGATATAAGTCTTGCGAGTACTTTGGATGAGTACTCACCGTTTCTTTGCTCCCCCTTTGTCCCCTTGATTCGTTGGGGCGACCAGATGATGGAGCCCAAGAGATGGAGTTTCCTGCTGACGACTGCCATCCCGATGGTGACTTCTTCATGGAGGCTATTGAAGACCAGGAGTAGGTCGGAGGTTCCCAGGTAGGAGGCCTCGCCTCGTTCGATCGTGTTTCTTTTGTGCTAGCCTTCTCTAAGGCTCCCCATGTTTATGTCTGTACTTAGATATTTGTTGCTTCTGCTAACTCATGTGTTTATTGAGCTTCTGTATTCTAGCCCTCGAGGCCCCTGGCTTGTAATATGAAGCTTGTATTATTTTATTTGTGTCTAGAGTTGTGTTGTGATATCTTCCCGTGAGTCCTTGAGTTTGATCGTACGCATTTGCGTGTATGATTAGCGTACGATTAAATCGAGGGCATCAGAAGTTGGTATCTGAGCCGACTGCCTGTAGGTAGCCCCCTTTCCAACTCCTTGGCCGAAGTTGAGTCTAGTACTTGAAAAACTTTAGTAACACTGATGTTGTGGCTTACGGGCCCACATCTCGATCGGCTGGTATTAGTGTCTTTTACTCCTTTTCTAGACTCTGGGTTCTACTCTCTCTTCTCTTTCGGGTTAAAGATTTTTATAACTCTAACATTAGGCTCTCGTAAATATTTCCTCCCGGAGAGCCCCATATTCCAGACGATGGCTTTATCCGTCAGAATAACTGTAGTTACTCTTCGATGTTCTCTTGAGATCTTGTGCTCATTGCTTCTGCAATTTTCCCTTCCTCCGTCAACCAGTATGGATGACTACATACAAATTTCATTCATATTTTCTTTCAATTGCTCTTGTATTACGAGATGCAACAAATTATCTTATCGGGGATTCGTCCATCATCAGTTGTCATGGGTCTCGAGAGTTCTTCGAATTACTATTCGATCTTTCGAAATCTCTAGTAGCCTATTACTCTTGACCTTTCTCACCTGCTTGCATTATGGTTAAATCCATATGTCTAGCAGCATTCAATAAAATCCTTTGTGATTTTCCTCTGATCTTATTGATTCAACCTCTGTATGACTGAACACAATCATCTGTTGATACACATAAATTATCTTTTCGGCTTAGACATCCTTCCAGATAGAGTTGGATCTCGACAAATCAACCTTGATTTATTGTCCATCTACGTCCATTCAGCTTACTTGTATTTGATTGGAGCATCTGAATCTGATACACCAGTCTAGAAATCATAAATTCCCTTGGTATTTAAGTATAGGTATTTTTCAGATGTTCTATTAACCTGATGCATTGCATCCTATCTCCCTTTGAATGAGTACCGATACTCACATCAGGTCCCTTGTGGACTGCCACACCCATTGTTTGGTTATTATCCGATGGCATCCTTTACATTCAAAATTATTGTTATATTGTTCCTCTAATACATAATGCCATTGGTAAATTGTGTCTTCTCCCTCTGATAAATTGTATCCTATGCTTTTGTCAGCCATGCTTTGTTGTCAAGCATGTGTTGATTACTCTTGAAGTTTGTGGTATATGTTCCTAAGATTCCCCGATGGGTTGAACCTATGCCTTCCTAAAACAAAATGATCCAAAGGGTTGTCATGAGTCTTACTCTTCTGGTGTTTTTCCGGATATTCTTTCCAAGCTACAACCTCATCAAAGGCGAGGAGTAAATGGCAGGTGATGCATTGATGAAGTGGGAGTCGACCTTGAACTTGTGTTCATGCCCATGGAAACAACGTAGATCTTACCATAGAAGCTTCTTGTATCAATAAACATTCATCCATTGAATTAGTCTGGTATCTGTGATCTTGCACTTTGCAATCGTAGTTCCGACCATGATTGTTCTCCTTTGATCTCATATGTAGACAAGTTAAAATACTTGTCTTCTTCAGATCAGTACATCGACCCAAGCCTTAATGTTGATCTACCTTCGAGTATTATCCCTCGTATCCCGAGAATATCACAAAGCTACATAACTTCTTGTGTGCTCCGCATCAACTAAGCTATTTCGTTGATTCCAGTTTTCCTCGTGTTTTGAGTTATTGGACACTCATAACTGAATTGAGTACGCATTGCAATTCAACAACTCTTAGTACTATTCTTTTCTTACGAGTTTATACTCGATCTTGTCATTCCAAGCTGTTAAGCCACATCATCATCGTCACACTAGAGCTTGACCATGCTATCTCTGTCCCACATCCTCGGAGCACATATCCAGCCGTACAATACGCTTACATCGAGATTTAAACATTATGTTGGTTGTCTTGAAAGGCAATCTCGATTCGGAGCTAGCGGTTTTATCTATGATTCCGACAACCTTTAGCTTCACTATCCCTTTGCTTGATGTCATCGTTGAACGATTACATCTTCATGAAACTTCTCGACAAATGTGTCGTGGTCAATCATCAGCATTCTGAGCTCTTGTAGGGTATCAATCAAATGCATGTTGACAAATACCATCCCTCCCCCTCGATGAATTGCATTATCATCGACATCGTTGTTTGCCTTCCCTCCAACACAAACATGTTCATGTTTTGTGTTCTTCCTTAAGCTCCTTGCTATTCAGTTTATGTTATCTTCTACCTTGGAGTATTACTATCTTTTAGGTCAATAATGTTATGAGCATCATTGCACCTCTTAAGAATTCTTGATATAGTAATACTTCTCGCCATCACTATTCATTTCTTGGTCCCATGTTGTTTCAAACCGGAATACCAACAAGTGAACTATGATATGTGATTCCAATACTTCTGGAAACCCTATTGCCTTGAGGTTAACAATTGATTGTTTCATTCTTAGTGTGTTGGGTGTTGACTCATCATTTTGACATTGGTTGTGCTACTCCGTCTGCATTTCCGAGCGCACCAGTCAACCAGTGTCTAATTGTTGTTCTTCCCTCAAGCATACGACACTATACCATTTGATTTGACAAATGCTATCTCCTTGATATTATAATTTTGGAAATTCATCCCTGTCAAAATCTTGAGGGATTGTTGCTGAGCCCATCGAACACTCCCTCAACTTATTCAGTGTTCGGCGATGAAGCTCTTGAAAGCATTATCCTTGTGCCTAGCTCATGAAGAATGTGCTTGATAGCAGAAATGTTTCCCCAAAGTTTATGTGCATTCTTGCCACAGTGAATATGTAGAAGTTTTGTTTTGCTTCCTCTAGGATGTTCCTGTTGGGTAAGTAGCATAAATTCAAAATTTTCCTACGCATATTCAGATCTTCCTATGGAGAGACCAGCAACGAGAGAGGGGTAAGAGCATCTTCATACCTTTGAAGATCGCTAAGTGGAAGTGTTGCTAGAACGCCGTTGATGGAGTCGTACTCGCAGCGATTCCGACCTAGTGCCGAACTACAGCACCTCCGCGTTCAACACACGTGCAGCCCGGTGACGTCTCCCGCACCTTGATCCAGCAAGGAGGAGGGAGAGGTTGGGGAAGAACTCCAGCAGCACGACGGCGTGGTGTCGATGGAGAGACGAGGTCTCCCGGCAGGGCTTCGCCAAGCACCGGCAGAGAGGAGGAGGAAGAAGGGCAGGGCTGCGCCGAGGGAGAGGGAGAAGTCTATCTCCCAATGGCCAAAAGTGCCCGGTATATATAGGGGAAGGGAGGGGATGCGCCCCCTTGAGGGTTTCCCCCTCCTGTGGGTGGCAGCCCTAGATGGGGGCTGGTGCGGCGGCCAAGGGGGGGAGGAGGGGTTTGGCGCACCCCTGGTGGGCCTTAGGTGCACCTGGCTTAGGATTTGCCCCCCTTTTCTCTCCCCTGCGCATTGGGCTGAGTGGGGAAGCGCACCGGCCCACCTAGGGCCTGGTTCCCTTCCCCACTTGGCCCATCTTACCTCCCGGGGTCGTTGCCCCCCTTCGGTGGACCCCCGGGGCCACCTCCGGTACTCCCGGTGGTCCCGGTACGTTACCGGTGATGCCCGAAACACTTCCGGTGTCCGAAACCATCCGTCCTATATATCAATCTTTACCTCCGGACCATTCACGAGCTCCTCGTGACATCCGGGATCTCATCCGGGACTCCGAACAACTTTCGGTAACCTCGTATAACAATTCCCTATAACCCTAGCATCACCGAACCTTAAGTGTGTAGACCCAACGGGATCGGGAGACAGGCAGACATGACCGAGACACCTCTCTGGCCAATAACCATCAGCGGGGTCTAGATACCCATGGTGGCTCCTACTTGCTCCACGATGATCTCAGCGGATGAACCACGATGTCAAGGATTCAATCAATCCCGTATACAATTCCCTTTGTCTGTCGGTATAGATCTTGCCCGAGATTCGATCGTTGGTATACCAATACCTTGTTCAATATCATTACCGGTAAGTCTCTTTACTCGTTCCGCAGCACGTCATCGTGTGACTAACTCCTTAGTCACATTGAGCTCATGATGATGTTCTACCGAGTGGGCCCAGAGATACCTCTCCGTCACACGGAGTGACAAATCCCGATCTCGATTCGTACCAACCCAACAGACACTTTCGGAGGTACCCGTAGTGCACCTTTATAGTCACCCAGTTACGTTGTGACGTTTGATACACCCAAAGCACTCCTACATTATCCGGGAGTTGCACAATCTCACGGTCGAAGGAAAAGATACTTGACATTAGAAAAGCTTTAGCATACGAACAATACGATCTAGTGCTATGCTTAGGATTGGGTCTTGTCCATCACATAATTCTCCTAATGATGTGATCCCGTTATCAATGACATCTAATGCCCATGATCAAGAAACCATGATCATCTATTGACTAACGAGCTAGCCAACTAGGGGCTCGCTAGGGACACTTTGTGATCTATTTATTCGCACATGTATTAATGTTTCCTGTTAATACAATTATAGCATGAACAATAGACGATTATCAGGAACAAGGAAATATGATAATAACCATTTTATTATTGCCTCTAGGGCATATTTCCAATAGTCTCCCACTTGCACTAGAGTCAATAATCTAGTTACATTGTGATGTATCGAACACCCATATGTGTTGATCATGTTTTGCTCGTGGAAGAGGTTTAGTCAACGGGTTTGCAACATTCAGATCCGTGTGTACTTTACAAATATCTATCACTCCACTCTGGACATGGTCCTGGATGGAGTTGTAGCGGCGTTTGATGTGCTTCGTCTTCCGGTGAAACCTGGGCTCCTTAGCTATGGCAATGGCCCCAGTGTTATCACAGAAGAGTGTCATTGGACCCGACTCGCTTGGAACCACTCCAAGGTCGGTGATGAGCTCCTTCATCCAAATTCCTTCATGAGCTGCTTCTGAAGCAGCTATTTACTCCGCTTCACATGTAGATGCTGCCACGACTTCTTGCTTGCTACTGCACCAGCTCACTGCCCCACCATTCAACACATATACGTATCCGGTCTGTGACTTAGAGTCATCCGGATCTGTGTGGAAGCTAGCGTCGACGTAACCCTTTACGACGAGCTCTTCGTCACCTCCATAAACGAGAAACATTTCCTTAGTCCTTTTCAGGTACTTAAGGATATTCTTGACCGCTGTCCAGTGTTCCATACCGGGATCACTTTGGTACCTCCCTACCAAACTTATGGCAAGGTTTATATCAGGTCTGGTACACAGCATGGCATACATTAGAGAGCCCACGGCTGAAGCGTAGGGGACATAACTCATCTTCTCTCTTTCTGTTGCCGTGGTCGGCGACTGAGTCTTACTCAATCTCATACCTTGCAAAACTGGCAAGAACCCTTTCTTTGAGTTTTCCATATTGAACTTCTTCAATATCTTGTCAAGGTATGTACTTTGCGAAAGACCTATGAGGCATCTTGATCTATCTCTATAGATCTTGATGCCTAATATGTATGCAGCTTCTCCAAGGTCCTTCATTGAAAAACTCTTGTTCAAATAGGCCTTTATGCTCTCCAACATTTATGTATTGTTGCCCATCAATAATATGTCATCCACATACCGTATGAGGAAAGCTACAGAGCTCCCACTCACTTTCTTGTACAAACAGGCTTCTCCGTAAACCTGTATGACCCCAAACGCTTTAATCACCTCATTAAAGCGAATGTTCCAACTCTGAGATGCTTGCACCAGCCCATAGATGGAGCGCTGGAGCTTGCACACTTTGTTAGCACCCTTAGGGTCGACAAAACCTTCTGGTTGCATCATATACAACTCTTCCTTAAGGTTCCCGTTAAGGAACGTTGTCTTGACGTCCATTTGCCAAATTTCATAATCATAAAAGGCGGCAATTGCTAACATGATTCGAACTGATTTCAGCTTCGCTACGGGTGAGAAAGTCTCTTCGTAGTCAACTCCTTGAATTTGTCGAAAACCCTTTGCGACAAGTCGAGCTTTGTAAACGGTTACATTACCATTTGCATCAGTCTTCTTCTTGAAGATCCATTTATTTTCTATGGCTCGCCGGTCATCGGGCAAGTCCACCAAAGTCCATACTTTGTTCTCATACATGGATCCTATCTTGGATTTCATAGCCTCAAGCCATTTGTTGGAATCCGGGCCCGCCATCACTTCTTCATAGTTCGAAGGTTCACCGTTGTCTAACAACATGATTTCCATCACAGGGTTGTCGTACCACTCTGGTGCGGAGCGTGCCCTTGTGGACCTTCGCGGTTCAGTAGTAACTTGATCCGAAGCTTCATGATCATCATCATTAACTTCCTCTTCAGTTGGTGCAGGCGCCACAGGAACAACTTCCCGCGCTGCGCTACTATCCTGTTCGAGAGGGGGTGTAATTACCTCATCAAGTTCTACCTTCCTCCCACTTACTTCTTTCCAGAGAAACTCCTTCTCTAGAAAGGATCCGTTCTTGGCAACAAAGGTTTTACCTTCGAATCTAAGATAGAAGGTATACCCAATACTTACCTTAGGGTATCCTATGAATACGCATTTCTCCGCTTTGGGTTCGAGCTTTTCTGGTTGAAGTTTCTTCACATAGGCATCGCAGCCCCAAACTTTAAGAAACGACAACTTAGGTTTCTTGCCAAACCATAGTTCATACGGTGTCGTCTCAACGGATTTAGACGGTGCCCTATTTAAAGTGAATGCTGCAGTTTCTAATGCGTATCCTCAAAATGATAGCGGTAAGTCGGTAAGAGACATCATAGATAGTACCATATCTAATAAAGTGCGACTACGATGTTCGTACACTCCGTTGTGTTGCGGTGTGCCAGGCGGTGTCAGTTGTGAAACGATTCCACACTTCCTTAGGTGTGTGCCAAACTCCTGACTCAAATATTCTCCTCCACGATCAGATCGTAGACATTTAATTTTTTTGTCACGTTGATTCTCAACCACACTCTGAAATTCCTTGAACTTTTCGAATGTCTCAGATTTGTGCCTCATCAAGTAGATATACCCATACCTACTCAAATCATCGGTGAGGGTGAGAACATAACGATAGCCACCGCGAGCTTCAACGTTCGTTGGACCACACACATCAGTTTGTATTATTTCCAATAAGTCGGTTGCTCTCTCCATTATTCCTGAGAATGGAGTCTTAGTCATCTTGCCCATGAGGCACGGTTCGCATGTGTCAAATGATTCAAAGTAAAGAGACTCTAATAGTCCATCAGTATGGAGCTTCTTCATGCGCTTAACGTCGATATGACCAAGGTGGCAGTGCCGCAGGTATGTGGGACTATAATTATCAACTTTACATCTTTTGGTACTCACACTATGAATATGTGTAACATCACGATCGAGATTCATCAAGAATAAACCATTCACCAGCGGAGCATGAACATAAAACATATCACTCATATAAATAGAACAACCATTACTCTGGGACTTAAATGAGTAGCCGTCTCGCATTAAGCAAGATCCTGATACAATATTCATGCTCAAAGCTGGTACTAAATAACAATTATTAAGGTTTAAAACTAATTCCGATGGTAGATGTACAGGTAGCGTGCTGACGGCGATCACATCGACTTTGGAACCATTCCCTACGCGCATCGTCACCTCGTCCTTGGCCAGTCTCCGCTTATTCCGCAGTTCCTGCTTTGAGTTGCAAATGTGAGCAACAACACCGGTATCAAATACCCAGGAGCTACTACGAGCGCTGGTAAGGTACACATCAATAACATGTATATCACATATACCTTTAACGTTGCCGGCCTTCTTCTCCGCTAAGTATTTGGGGCAGTTCCGCTTCCACTGACCTTTTCCCTTGCAATTGAAGAACTCAGTCTCAGGCTTGGGTCCATTCTTTTTCTTCTTCCCGGCATCTGGCTTACCGGGCGCGGCAACAGCTTTGCCATCTTTCTTGAAGTTCTTCTTACCCTTGCCTTTCTTGAAACTAGTGGTCTTGTTGACCATCAACACTTGATGCTCTTTCTTGATTTCTACTTCTGCAGACTTGAGCATCGAGTACAACTCGGGAATGGTCTTTTCCATCCCTTGCATGTTGTAGTTAAGCACAAAGCCTTTGTAGCTTGGTGGGAGAGACTGGAGGATTCTGTCGATTATAGCATCATCCGGAAGTTCGACTCCAAGTGAAGTCAGACGATCGTGTAACCCAGACATTTTGAGTATGTGCTCACTGACAGAACTGTTCTCCTCCATCTTACAGCTAAAGAACTTGTCGGAGACTTCATATCTATCGACACGGGTATGAGCTTGAAAAACTAGCTTCAGCTCCTGGAACATCTCATATGCTCCGTGTTGCTCAAAACGCCTTTGGAGCCCCGTTTCTAAACTGTATAACATTCCACACCTAACCAGAGAGTAGTCATCACTCCGTGTTTGCCAGACGTTCAGAATGTCCTGGGCTGCTGCGGGAGCGGGAGGGTCACCTAGCGACGCATCAAGGACATAAGCCTTTTTAGATGCTTCAAGGATGAGCTTCAAGTTGCGAACCCAGTCCGCATAGTTGCTACCATCATCTTTCAGCTTGTTTTTCTCTAGGAATGCGTTGAAATTGAGGTTGACGTTGGCCATCTACAATATTTATAAAGACAACTTTTAGACTAAGTTCATGACAATTAAGTTCATTTAATCAAATTAAGTATGAACTCCCACTTAATTCAACATCCCTCTAGTCATCTAAGTGATACATGATCCATGTTGACTAACCAGTGTCCGATCATCACGTGAGACGGACTAGTCACCATGGTGAGCAACTTCATGCTGATCGTATTCAACCATACGACTCACGTTCGACCTTTCGGTGTCTTGTATTCGAGGTCATGTGTGTACATGCTAAGCTCGTTGAGTCAACCTAGGTGTTTCGCGTGTGTAAATCTGGCTTACACCCGTTGTATGCGAACGCTAGAATCTATCACACCCGATCATCACGTGGTGCTTCGAGACAACGAACCTTCGCAACGGTGCACACTTAGGGGAATACATTCTCAAAATTTTAAGAGGATCATCTTATTATGCTACCGTCGTTCTAAGCAATAAGATGTAAAACATGATAAACATCACAATGCAATCATACAGTGACATGATATGGCCATTATCATCTTTTCTCTTTCGATCTCCATCTCTAGGCATCGCATGATCATCATCGTCACCGGCGTGACGCCCATGATCTCCATCATCGTGTCTCCATGAAGTTGTCACGCGAACTACTACTATCACTACTACTATAGCTAACCGTTAGCAATGAAGTAAAAGTAGTAAGCACATGGCGTTGCATCTCATACAATAAATTAAGACAACTCCTATGGCTCCTGCCGGTTGTCATACTCATCGACATGGAAGTCGTGAAACCTATTACAATAACATGATCATATCATACATCATACATGCAACATCACAACTTTGGCCATATCACATCACATGTCAAACCCTGCAAAAACAAGTTAGACGTCCTCTAATTGTTGTCGCAAGTTTTACGTGGCTGATTTGGGTTTCTAGAAAGAACGCCTTCTTACCTACGTGACAGCCACAACGATGATATGCCAAAGCTCTTTACCCTTCATAAGGACCCTTTTCATCAGATCCAATCCGACTAGAGTAGGAGAGACAGACACCCGCTAGCCACCTTTATGCACGACGTCCATGACTGTCGGTGGAATCAGTCTCACGTAAGCGTACGTGTAAAGTCGGTCCGGGCCACTTCATCCCACAATACCGCCGGAAAAGAATAAGACTAGTAGCGGCAAGCATATTGACAAATCATCGCCCACAACTTTTGTTTTCTACTTGTGCATAGATTCTACGCATAGAAAACCTGGCTCGGATGCCACTGTTGGGTAACGTAGCATAAATTCAAAATTTTCCTACGCATATTCAGATCTTCCTATGGAGAGACCAGCAATGAGAGAGGGGTAAGAGCATCTTCATACCTTTGAAGATCGCTAAGCGGAAGCGTTGCTAGAACGCGGTTGATGGAGTCGTACTCGCGGCGATTCCGATCTAGTGCCGAACTACGGCACCTCCGCGTTCAACACACGTGCAGCCCGGTGACGTCTCCCGCACCTTGATCCAGCAAGGAGGAGGGAGAGGTTGGGGAAGAACTCCAGCAGCACGACGGCGTGGTGTCGATGGAGAGACAAGGTCTCCCGGCAGGGCTTCGCCAAGCACCGGCAGAGAGGAGGAGGAAGAAGGGCAGGCTGCGCCGAGGGAGAGGGAGAAGTCTATCTCCCAATGGCCAAAAGTGCCCGGTATATATAGGGGAAGGGAGGGGCTGCGCCCCCTTGAGGGTTTCCCCCTCCTGGGGGGGGGCGGCAGCCCTAGATGGGGGCTGGTGTGGCGGCCAAGGGGGGAGGAGGGGTGTGGCGCACCCCTGGTGGGCCTTAGGCCCACCTGGCTTAGGGTTTGCCCCCCTTTCTCTCCCCTTCGCATTGGGCTGAGTGGGGAGGCGAACCAGCCCATCCAGGGGCTGGTTCCCTTCCCCAATTGGCCCATCTTACCTCCCGGGGTCGTTGCCCCCCTTCAGTGGACCCCCGGGGCCACCTCCGGTGGTCCCGGTGGTCCCGGTACGTTACCTGTGATGCCCGAAACACTTCCGGTGTCCGAAACCATCCGTCCTATATATCAATCTTTACCTCCGGACCATTCCGGAGCTCCTCGTGACGTCCGGGATATCATCCGGTACTCTGAACAACTTTCGATAACCTCGTATAACAATTCCCTATAACCCTAGCGTCACCGAACCTTAAGTGTGTAGACCCTACGGGTTCGGGAGACAGGCAGACATGACCGAGACACCTCTCTGGCCAATAATCATCAGCGGGGTCTGGATACCCATGGTAGCTCCCACTTGCTCCATGATGATCTCATCGGATGAACCACGATGTCAATGATTCAATCAATCCCATATACAATTCCCTTTGTCTGTCGGTATATAACTTGCCCGAGATTCGATCGTCGGTATACCAATACCTTGTTCAATCTCGTTACCGATAAGTCTCTTTACTCGTTCCGTAGCACGTCATCGTGTGACTAACTCCTTAGTCACATTGAGCTTATGATGATGTTCTACCGAGTGGGCCCAGAGATACCTCTCCGTCACACGGAGTGACAAATCCCAATCTCGATTCGTACCAACCCAACAGACACTTTCGGAGGTACCCGTAGTGCACCTTTATAGTCACCAAGTTACGTTGTGACGTTTGATACACCCAAATCACTCCTACGGTATCTGGGAGTTGCACAATCTCACGGTCGAAGGAAAAGATACTTGACATTAGAAAAGCTTTAGCATACGAACAATACGTTATAGTGCTATTCTTAGGATTGGGTCTTGTCCATCACATCATTCTCCTAATGATGTGACCTCATTATCAATGACATCTAATGCCCATGATCAGGAAACCATGATCATCTATTGACTAACGAGCTAGCCAACTAGAGGCTTGCTAGGGACACTTTGTGATCTATTTATTCACACATGTATTACTGTTTCCTGTTAATACAATTATAGCATGAACAATAGACGATTATCATGAACAAGGAAATTTGACAATAACCATTTTATTATTGCCTCTAGGGCATATTTCCAATAGTTTTGAAGTCATTCACGCATGTGCGAAGTGTTATATGTTTTGAAGATTTGCTATCTTCACTCCATATTATTTCTCTTAGCACCCCAAGCCACTGACTGATTTCACAAGGGAAAAGAAGTTCCTTCATAAGAGCTAATCCAGACTTACACATGGAGCCTTGATATCCTCGATGATGGTTCTCAAACCACAACTCACTTGCATTTCATTGTTAGAATTCCACATGGGCACGAATGTCTTGACATGGTGTTCATGTGTCTTACAATCCAACTCGTGATCCAAGGATTGCCTGTGTAGTTCATATCCTGAGAATCATGCATCATCATCTTTTCTTCTCAGGTATCTTGAGCCTGAGGTGTCCTGACACCAACTAGATATGAATCTCGGGCAGATATGATGGTTGGAACATTTTCTAATAATTATAACTTTGTTCTTACGTAATCTGGTACGGTGATGTCTTCTCTAGCACATCGGGCCGAAGGACCTATTGTTATAGATTCTTCATACGTAAGGTTAGCCATTCTACCATGCGGAAACTACATGACTTACTTCATAAGTTGTTCCTCATGGATCCTCTTTGTGTATCCATTGGTTAGTCCTTTACCTAATGACCATGTCGATGCTACCCCGAAGCACGGATGTGGTACTTCAAAATTCAACGGGAACATTGGAAGCGCAATGCTAAATTGTTCCTGATCGATTATCCAACCCGTATGGTATGGGTAAACATCATGATTCTTCTTGCCCTTTTATCAAGATGGTTAGGTACTTGATGACCTACCACATATACCATACCCTCTTTTCTTCGGGAATGGTATACTTTAATACTTGTGTGTGTGAACACATTTTTCCTTCCCAATGGTATGTTTGACTTTTCTTGTGGCATAACTTATCTAAGCTGTGTTAATTCCCTGCTTAGGTAAAATGCTCGGTATACAACTCTGTCAGTAAAACCCTGTTACTATTGTGGATAACATTCCGGTAACCACCGGTGGACGAGAGACTTGCCTATTGGTCCGCCTCATTTCAACGAGCAGGAAAATGGTTATATTCGTCCCCCGCCCTTGTTACCGATGTTCTTGCCAACATAACTAACACGTTATCACCGGACATGTCTTGCTACCAAGATCGTATAAGATGTCGCCGCTCTGCCTATTCTTGGCCCACATGGTGGACCCATAACGCAAAGTTCCACGGGATTGAAACCTGACTCTCCTGTACATCTTTTGACTCTAAGTATCCTTTGCACTTTGCTTCGTATGAAATTCCCGAGCCACCGTCCAACGGAACAATCACTCTTCGGTCCGGATATTATACAACATGTTGAAGATCAAGTCCGCATTATTCATGAGAATCTGAAGGCTGCTCAATCTCGTCAGAAGAGTCGGTATGACCGTCATCATCAAGATATGTTCTATCAACCTGGCGAAAAGGCTTATCTTCGTGTTACACCAATGATAGGTGCACACCGTTTCGGGATCAAGGGCAAGTTAGCTCCTCGCTATATTGGTCCTTTCACTGTTCTCGAAAGGCATGGAAAAGTAGCTTATCAATTGGAACTACCGGCGAACCATTCTCAGGTTCACGATGTCTTCCATGTGTCTCATCTCTGTCACTGCTTCAAGGATACTATTCGAGCAGTGGATCATGATATGCTTGAGCTACAACAAGACCTTTCTTATAAGGAGCATCTGGTCCGCATTCTCGACCAGGCTGAACGTCAGACTCGTCGCAAAGTCACCAAGTTCCTTAAAATGCAATGGTCAAATCATTCTGAAGATGAAGCCACTTGGGAACGCGAGGATCATCTTCGTGATGAATACCCGGAACTCTTTCCTTCTACCTCTTAATTCTCGGGATGAGAATTCTTATTAGTAGGGGAGAGTTGTGACATTCTCAACTTTTGCTACATTAACGTATGTAATTAAGCTACAGTGATCTCACGCTAATGATGCCACGTCACCGTGATTTCTATCATTGATCTCGTGTTAGTCGAAATCGAGTCAAATTCCAATTTTAAAAATAAGTCGAACGAGAAAACTTTTAGAATGTTAAAATAAAAATGTCGGGGGAGTTATAAATATTCCGTAATAAATTATAGAAGTGAATCGGGCATTTTTGAAGTTATTTAAAACCCCTATATATTTAAAACATAAACTATATAAAAAATAAATAAAAGAAAGTAAAAAAACCAAAAAGGCCTGGCCCAACTAGGCCAAAGTGGCCCAGCCGGCCACCCCCAGCCCATTTCGCCTCGGGGTATAAGACCCCTAGGGAACCCTAGCGCCAGCCCTCCTCTCCTCATTCCACGCGCCGCCAGAGACGAGGGAATCCCCCTCGTCACCCTGCACCAAGCCCGTCGCCCCACCTCGTCTTCCCCCGTCGCCCCACTCCCTCACCCACGGTGCCCTCGCCCCCCAGCGCTCCCTCGCGCCAGGTGTTGGGTAACGTAGCATAAATTCAAAAAAATTCCTACCCATATTCAGATATTCCTATGGAGAGACCAGCAACGAGAGAGGGGTGAGTGCATATTCATACCTTTGAAGATCGCTAAGCGGAAGCGTTGCTAGAACGCGGTTAATGGAGTCGTACTCGCGGTGATTCAGATCGTGGTGTCATTCCGATCTAGTGCCGAACCACGGCACCTCCGCGTTCAACACACGTGCAGCCCGGTTACGTCTCCCGCACCTTGATCCAGCAAGGAGGAGGGAGAGGTTGGGGAACCTCTCCGGCAGCACGACGGCGTGGTGTCTATGGAGAGACGAGGTTTCTCGGCAGGGCTTTGCCAAGCACCGTGGGAGGAGGAGGAAGGAGGGGAGCTGGGCTACGCCGAGAGGAGAAGAAACCGTGTCCAAAACAGCCCTAGAACCCTCTCTATTTATAGGAGGAGGGGAGGGGGGTTCCACCCCTAGGGTTTCCCCCCTAGGTGGTGCGGTAGCCCCCCCCCCCTAGATGGGAGGTGTGGCGGCTAGGGCATGGGGAGGGGGTGGCGCACCCCTTAGGTGGGCCTTAGGCCCACCAACGCCAGGGTTCCCTCCCTTCTGTCCCTCCTCCACCTTGGGCCTCTTGTGGGAGGCGCACGAGCCCACTTTGGGCTGGTTGCCCTCCCTCTTTTGGCCCATGCTACCTCTTGGGCCTGGTGGGCCCTCCCGGTGGTCTCGGTACGCTACCGGTGACGCCCGAAACATTTTCGGTGTCCAAAACCATCCATCCTATATATCAATCATTACCTCCGGACCATTCTGGACCTCCTCGTGATTTCCGGGTTCTCATCCGGGAGGCCGAACAACTTTCGGTAACCTCGTATAACATTTCCCTATAACCCTAGCGTCATCGAACCTTAAGTGTGTAGACCCTACGGGTTCGGGGAGCATGCACACATGACCGAGACGCTCTCCGGTCAATAACCATCAGCTGGATCTGGATACCCATGGTGGCTCCCACACGTTCCACGATGATCTCATCGGATGAACCACGATATCAATTATTCAATCAATCACATATACAATTCCCTTTGTCTGTCGGTATAGAACTTGCCCAAGATTCGATCATTGGTATAACTATACCTTGTTCAATCTCGTTACCGGTAAGTCTCTTTACTCGTTCCGTAGCACGTCATTGTGTGACTAACTCCTTAGTCACATTGAGCTCATGATGATGTTCTACCGAGTGGTCCCAGAGATACCTCTCCGTCAGACGGAGTGACAAATCCCGATCTCGATTCGTACCAACCCAACAGACACTTTTAGAGGTACCCGTAGTGCACCTTTATAGTCACCCAGTTACATTGTGACGTTTGATACACCCAAAGCACTCCTACGGTATCCGGGAGTTGCACAATATCACGGTCGAAGGAAAAGACACTTGACATTAGAAAAGCTTTAGCATACGAACAATACAATCTAGTGCAATGCTTAGGATTGGGTCTTGTCCATCACATCATTCTCCCAATGATGTGATCCCGTTATCAATGACATCTAATGTCCATGATCAGGACACCATGATCATCTATTGATCAACGAGCTAGCCAACTAGAGGCTTGCTAGGGACACATTGTGATCTATTTATTCACACATGTATTACTGATTCCTGTTAATACAATTATAGCATGAACAATAGACGATTATCATGAACAAGGAAATATGATAGTAACCATTTTATTATTGCCTCTAGGGCATATTTCCAACAGTCTCCCACTTGCACTAGAGTCAATAATCTAGTTACATTGTGATGTATCGAACACCCATAGCATTATGATGTTGATCATGTTTTGCTCGAGGAAGAGGTTTAGCCAACGGGTCTGCAATATTCAGATATGTGTGTACTTTACAAATATCTATCACTCCACTCTGGACATGGTCTTGGATGGAGTTATAGCGGCGTTTGATGTGCTTGGTCTTCCGGTGAAACCTGGGCTCCTTGGCTATGGCAATGGCCCCAGTGTTATCACAGAAGAGCATCATTGGACCTGACGCGCTTGGAACCACTCCAAGGTCGGTGATGAGCTCCTTCATCCAAATTCCTCTATGAGCTGCTTCTGAAGCAGCTCTGTACTCCACTTTGCAAGTAGATGCTGCCACGAACTCTTGTTTGCTGTTGCACCAGCTCACTCGCCCACCATTCAAAACATATACGTATCCGGTCTATGACTTAGAGTCATCCGGATCTGTGTCGAAGCTAGCATCGACATAACCCTTTATGACAAGCTCTTTGTCACCTCCATAAACGAGAAACATCTCCTTAGTCCTCTTCAGGTACTTAAGGATATTCTTGACCGCTGTCAAGTGTTCCATACCGGGATCACTTTGGTACCAAACTTATGGCACGGTTTATATCAGGTCTGGTACACAGCATGGCATACATTAGAGAGCCTACGGCTGAAGCGTAGGGGACAATACTCATCTTCTCTCTATCTACTGCCATGGTCGGTGACTGAGTCTTACTCAATCTCATACCTTGCAAAACTGGCAATAACCCTTTCTTTCAGTTTTCCATATTGAACTTCTTCAATATCTTGTCAAGCTATGTACTTTGCGAAAGACCTATGAGGCGTCTCGATCTATCTCCATAGATCTTGATGCCTAATATGTATGCAGCTTCTCCAAGGTCCTTCATTGAAAAACTCTTGTTCAAATAGGCCTTTATGCTCTCCAACATCTCTATATTATTCCCCATCAATAATATGTCATCCACATACAGTACGAGGAAAGCTAAAGAGCTCCCACTCACTTTCTTGTACAGACAGGCCTCTCCGTAAACCTGTATGAACCCAAACGCTTTAATCACCTCATTGAAGCGAATGTTCCAACTCCGAGATGCTTGCACCAGCCCATAGATGGAGTGCTGGAGCTTGCACACTTTGTTAGCACCCTTAGGGTTGACAAAACCTTCTGGTTGCATCATATACAACTCTTCCTTAAGATTCCCGTTAAGGAACGCTTTTTTGACGTCCATTTGCCAAATTTCATAATCATAAAAGGCGGCAATTGCTAACATGATTCACACTGATTTCAGCTTCGCTACGCGAGAGAGTGTCTCTTCGTAGTCAACTCCTTGAATTGATCGAAAAACCTTTGCGACAAGTCGAGCTTTATAAATGGTCACATTACCGTTAGCATCAGTCTTCTTCTTGAAGATCCATTTATTTTCTATGGCTCGTCGGTCATCGGGCAAGTCCACCAAAGTCCATACTTTGTTCTCATACATGGATCCAATATCGGATTTCCTAGCTTCAAGCCATTTGTTGGAATCCGGGCCCGCCATTGCTTCTTCATAGTTCGAAGGTTCACCGTTTTCTAAGGACATGATTTCCATCACAGGGTTGCCGTACCACTCTGGTGCGGAGCGTGCCCTTGTGGACCTTCGCGGTTCAGTAGTAACTTGGTCCGAAGCATCCTGATCATCATCATTAACTTCCTCTTCAGTTGGTGTAGGCGCCACATGAACAATTTCCCACGCTACGCTACTTTCCTGTTCGAGAGGGGGTGTAATTACCTCATCAAGTTCCACTTTCCTCCCACTTACTTCCTTCCAGAGAAACTCTTTCTCTAGAAAGGATCAGTTCTTGGCAACAAAGGTTTTACCTTCGGATCTAAGATAGAAGGTATACCCAATAGTCTCCTTAGGGTATCCTATGAATTCGCATTTCTCCGCTTTGGGTTCGAGCTTCTCTGGTTGAAGTTTCTTCACATAAGCATCGCAACCCCAAACTTTAAGAAACGACAACTTAGGTTTCTTGACAAACCATAGTTCATACGGTGTCACCTCAACGGATTTAGACGGTGCCCTATTTAAAGTTAATGCTGCAGTTTCTAATGCGTATCCCCAAAATGATAGCGGCAAGTCGGTAAGAGACATCATAGATCGTACCATATCTAATGAAGTGCGATTACGACGTTCAGACACTCTGTTGCGTTGCGGTGTGCCAGGCGGCGTCAGTTGTGAAACTATTCCACACTTCCTTAGGTGTGTGCCAAACTCGTGACTCAAATATTCTCCTCCACGATCAGATCATAGACAGTTAATTTTTCTGTCACGTTGATTCTCAACCTCACTCTGAAACTCCTTGAACTTTTCAAACGTCTCAGATTTGTGCTTCATCAAGTAGATATACCCATAGCTACTGAAATCATCGGTGAGAGTGAGAACATAACGGTAGCCACCGCAAGCTTCAACGTTCATTGGACCACACACATCAGTATGTATTATTTACAATAAGCCGGTCGCTCTCTCCATTATTCCTGAGAATGGAGCCTTAGTCATCTTGCCCATGAGGCACGGTTCGCATGTGTCAAATGATTCAAAGTCAAGAGACTCTAATAGTCCTTCAATATGGAGCTTCTTCATGCACTTAACACCGATATGACCGAGGCGGCAGTGCCACAAGTATGTGGGACTATCATTATCAACTTTACATCTTTTGGTCCTAACACTATGAATATGTGTAACGTCACGATCGAGATTCATCAAGAATAAACCATTCACCAGCGGAGCATGAACATAAAACATATCATTCATATAAATAGAACAACCATTATTCTCTGACTTAAGTGAGTAGCCGTCTCGCATTAAGCAAGACCCTGATACAATATTCATGCTCAAAGCTGGTACTAAATAACAATTATTAAGGTTTAAAACTAATCCCGACGGTAGATGTAGAGGTAGCGTGCCGACGACGATCACATCGACCTTGGACCCATTCTCGACGCGCATCGTCACCTCGTCCTTGGCCAGTCTCCGCTTATTCCGCAGTTCCTGCTTTGAGTTGCAAATGTGAGCAAAAACACTGGTAACAAATACCCAGGAGCTACTACGAGCGCAGGTAAGGTACACATCAATAACATGTATATCACATATACCTTTAACGTTGCCGGCCTTTTTGTCCGCTAAGTACTTGGGGCAATTCCGCTTCCACTGACCTTTTCCCTTGCAATAGAAGCACTTAATCTCAGGCTTGGGTCCATTCTTTTTCTTCTTCCTGGTATCTGGCTTACTGGGCGCGGCAATGGCTTTGTCGTCTTTCTTGAAGTTCTTCTTACCCTTGCCCTTCTTGAAACTGGTGGTCTTGTTGACCATCAACACTTGATGTTCTTTCTTGATTTCTACTTCTGCAAACTTGAGCATTGAATACAACTCGGGAATGGTCTTCTCCATCCCTTGCATGTTGTAGTTCATCACAAAACCAATGTAGCTTGGTGGGAGAGACTGGAGGATTCTGTCAATTATAGCATCATCCGGAAGTTCGACTCCAAGTGAAGTTAGAAGACCGTGTAACCCAGACATTTTGAGTATTTGCTCACTGACAGAACTTTCTCCTCCATCTTACAGCTAAAGAACTTGTCGGAGACTTCATATCTCTCGACACGGGCATGAGCTTGAAAAACCAGTTTCAGCTCTTGGAACATCTCATCTGCACCGTGTTGCTCAAAACGTCTTTGGAGCCCCGTTTCCAAACTATATAACATGCCACACCTAACTAGAGAGTAGTCATCACTCCGCGTTTGCCAGACGTTCAGAATGGCCTGGGCTTCTGCGGGAGTGGGAGGGTCACCTAGTGGTGCATCAAGGACATAAGCCTTTTTAGCTGGTTCAAGGATGAGATTCAAGTTGCGAACCCAGTCCGCATAGTTGCTACCATCATCTTTCAGCTTGTTTTTCTCTAGGAATGCGTTGAAATTGAGGTTGACGTTGGCCATCTACAATATTTATAAAGACAACTTTTAGACTAAGTTCATGACAATTAAGTTCATTTAATCAAATTAAGTACGGACTCCCACTTAAATCGACATCCCTCGAGTCATCTAAGTGATACATGATCCATGTTGACTAACCCGTGTCCGATCATCACGTGAGACAGACTAGTCATCATGGTGAGCAACTTCATGCTGATCGTATTCAACCATACGACTCATGTTCGACCTTTCGGTCTCTTGTATTCGAGTTCATGTCTGTACATGCTAAGCTCGTCGAGTCAACCTAGGTGTTTCGCATGTGTAAATCTGGCTTACACCCGTTGTATGCGAACGTTAGAATCTATCACACCCGATCATCACGTGGTGCTTTGAGACAACGATCCTTCGCAACAGTGTACTCTTAGGGGAATAAGTTCTCGAAATTTTAAGAGGGATCATCTTAAGATGAAAAACATGATAACCATCACAATGCAATCATATAGTGACATGATATGTCAATTATCATCTTTGCTCTTTCGATCTCCATCTTCACGCATCGCATGATCATCATTGTCACTGGTGTCACACCATGATCTCCATCATCGTGTCTCCGTGAAGTCGTCACGCCAACTACTACTATCACTACTACTATAGCTAACCGTTAGCAATGAAGTAAAAGTAGTAAGCACATGGCGTTGCATCTCACACAATAAATTAGGACAAGTCCTATGGCTCCTACCGGTTCTCCTACTCATCAACATGCAAGTCGTGAAACCTATTACAATAACATGATCATCTCATACGTCATACATGCAACATCACAACTTTGGCCATATCACATCACATGTCAAACCCTGCAAAAACAAGTTAGACGTCCTCTAATTGTTGTCGCAAGTTTTACGTGGTTGATTTGGGTTTCTAGAAAGAACGCCTTCTTACCTACGTGACAGCCACAACGATGATATGCCAAAGCTATTTACCCTTCATAAGTACCCTTTTCATCAAATCCAATCCGACTAGAGTAGGAGAAACAGACACCCGCTAGCCACCTTTATGCACGGTGTGCATGTCTGTCGGTGGAACCAGTCTCACGTAAGCGTACGTGTAATGTCGGTCCGGGCCACTTCATCCCACAATACAGCCCGAAAAGAATAAGACTAGTAGCGGCAAGCAATGGAAAAATCATCGCCCATAACCTTTTGTGTTCTACTCGTGCATTGAATCTACGCATAGAAAACCTGGCTCGGATGCCACAGTTGGGTAACGTAGCATAAATTCAAAGAAAATCCTACGCATATTCAGATCTCCCTATGGAGAGACCAGCAACGAGAGAGGGGTGAGTGCATCTTCATACCTTTGAATATCGCTAAGTGGAAGCGTTGCTAGAACGCGGTTAATGGAGTCATACTCGCGGCGATTCAGATCGTGGTGTGATTCCGATCTAGTGCCGAACCACGACACCTCCGCGTTCAACACACGTGCAGCCCGGTGACGTCTCCCGCACCTTCATCCAGCAAGGAGGAGGGAGAGGTTGAGGAAGCTCTCCGGCAGCATGACTGCATGGTGTCGATGGAGAGACGAGGTCTCCCGGCAGGGCTTCGCCAAAAACCATGGGAGGAGGAGGAAGGAGTGGAGCAGGGCTGCGCCGAGAGGAGAAGAAACCGTGTGCAAAACAGCCCCAAACCCCTCTCTATTTATAGGAGGAGGGGAGGGGGGTGCGGTTTCCCCCTAGGTGGTGTGGCAGCCCCCCCCCCCCCCAGATGGGAGTTGTGGCGGCTAGGGCAGGGGGAGGGGGTGGCGCACCCCTTAGGTGGGCCTTAGGCCCACCAACGCCAGGGTTCCCCCCCCTTCTCTCCCTCCTGCGCCTTGGGCCTCTTGTGGGAGGCGCACCAGCCCACTTTGGGCTGGTTGCCCTCCCTCTTTTGACGCATGCTACCTCTTGGGCCTGGTGGCCCCTCCCGGTGGACCCCCGGGACCATTTCCGGTGGTCCAGGTGGTCCCAGTACGCTACCGGTGACGCCCGAAACATTTCCGGTGTCCAAAACCATCCATCCTATATATGAATATTTACCTTCGGACCATTCCGTAGCTCCTCGTGACGTCTGGGATCTCATCCGGGACTCCGAACAACTTTCGGTAACCTCCTATAACATTTCCCTATAACCCTAGCGTCATCGAACCTTAAGTGTGTAGACCCTACGGGTTCGGGAAGCATGCAGACATGACCGAGACGCTCTCCGGCCAATAACCATCAGCGGGATCTGGATAACCATTGTGGCTCCCACACGTTCCACGATGATCTCATCGTATGAACCATGATGTCAAGGATTCGATCAATCCCGTATACAATTCCCTTTGTCTGTCAATATAGAACTTGCCCAAGATTCGATCGTCGGTATACATATACCTTGTTCAATCTCGTTACCGGTAAGTCTCTTTACTCGTTCTGTAGCACGTCATCGTGTGACTAACTCCTTAGTCACATTGAGCTCATGATGATGTTCTACCGAGTGGGCCCAGAGATACCTCTCCGTCACACGGAGTGACAAATCCCGATCTCGATTCGTACCAACCCAACAGACACTTTCCGAGGTACCCGTAGTGCACCTTTATAGTCACCCAGTTACGTTGTGACGTTTGATACACACAAAGCAGTCCTACGGTATCCAGGAGTTGCACAATCTTACGGTCGATGGAAAATACACTTGACGTTATAAAAGCTTTAGCATACGAACAATACGATCTAGTGCTATGCTCTGGATTGGGTCTTGTCCATCACATCATTGTCCCAATGATGTGATCCCGTTATCAATGACATCTAATGTCCATGGTCAGGAAACCATGATCATCTATTGATCAACGAGCTAGCCAACTAGAGGATTGCTAGGGACACATTGTGATCTATTTATTCACACATGTATTACTGTTTCCTATTAATAGAATTATAGCATGAACAATAGACGATTATCATGAACAAGGAAATATGATAATAACCATTTTATTGTTTCCTCTAGGGCATATTTCCAACATTAGGAGCCCACTCCCCAGATCGCCCTCGCCCCATCCCATCTCGATCCCGCTCAAGCTCCCGTCGCCAGTGCCTCCCCACCGCCTCTCCCTCCCGTCGAACTCGCTCCTCCGTCGCCCTCCCTCTCGTCAGCGTCCTCCAGCCACAGCGCCACCACTCCATGTTGCCCCTTCGGTTCCCGGCCACGCCGTCGGCCCTCCCCCGGCGCCACTGCGCACCGCCGCCACCTCGTCGTCGCCTCTTCGGCACCGACCCCGGCCGCCCCGTCGTCGGCCTCTCTTCCCTAATGGCGCCTCCCCAACCTCCTCCTCGCGCCCACTTCCACCTCCCTACAATGCTGGTGAGCCCGTCTCGCTCCTCTCTTCTCCTCTCACCTCTCCCCTCGTCCGGCCCCGCTCCGGCGAGCCGCCGGCGCACCCTGACCTCGCTCCGGCACCGACACCCCTCCTGCCGCGCCCCACGACACCCCTCACCGTGCTCTGCACCGGCCCCGCATGCAGTCGTGTGCCCCCACTCCCGTGTCTGATCTGCAGTTGTCGCACTGTGCGTCGTGCCTCCCGCCGCCGCCGGTGGCCGCCGCAGCCCATTGGCCACCGGGTCGTTGGCCCCGTTGCTCCTCCCTCCGGCCTCTTGGCCGTGGCTAAGGCTTCGGCCTCGAGCCCCCTCGGAGTCGTTCCTGTAAACCATGGAGATTAGCACCCCCCCTGTGTTTAAGTAATTTTGGGGTAGATTTGCCCCCCTGCGTTTATGACAAGAGGGACCCGTCCCTCTAAAAGTGTTAAAAAATTACGTAAAATAAAATAAAATAAATGTAAATATAAATATGATTTATATATATATATAATTTATTAGTTAATTTATTAATTAAATAATTATTTAAGTAATCTGTTAACTAAATTAATTAACCTACTTAGGTTACTTAGCTACTGAGTTAATTTTAACATATGGTTGGCATGTGGGTCGAGCCCCATTAAGAACTAATATTATCCTTTTATTTAATTTTTTGTTCAATTATCCAAGTGCGTGGATGACATGTGGGACCCATACTAATTATTAACTCCGGTTAAATTAAAAATTAACTCATTTAAACATGTGTCTATGACACTGGGACCCACTAATCAAATTGACGAGTCAAACTAAGAACATTGACTACTGATGTCAGCATGACATCATGCTGATGTCGTCATATCTTTTAATAATTAATTAAATATGTTTTTAATTCCTAAATATTAATAAAACTTTAAAAATTAATATAGAATAATCCGTAACTCAGATGAAAATATTTTCAGCATGAAAGTTGATCAGTAGGACGAGACGAACCTGGATACGCGGTCCATTCGTCTATCACACGTCCCTACCATAGCAAACATGGAACTTTTTCATCGTTTTCATTGTGACTGGTAGTAGCCAAAGACCCAGGAAATATCATCTGATATTTTCCCTACCCGTCTATGACGGATTACTGCGTTAGCTCATGCCTAGCATGCATATTGCCATGTCATTCTTAGTGTTGCATCTGTTGGTGTTATTTATTGTTTCTCCCCCCTCTTCTTACCGGTTGAGCCCGAGACTGACGCTGATGTCGGGTACATATGCGCCCCTGGCGACCAGCCCTTTGCCGCAGAGCAACAAGGCAAGAAAATCCACCTTGATCATCCCTATATCGCCTATGTATTTCTTCCTCTTAATTGCATTAGAATTTTGCTACTGTTGTAGTTAGCTCCTACATCTGATGCATAGCCTATTTATGATGAACTGCTACTTTCAGTATTGTACTTTTAATCTGCTAACTATAGGTGGAGCAGTCATCCCCGCTGACCCCTTAATGCAGTTGCCCCGCGTAATTGTCGAATCTCGATCCCTGATCGACAAGCCAGACCCGACACATCACTTACACCCCCTTAGTTGTACGACGCTACAGAGATACTATCGGGTACCGAGGGTGACACCTCGCGAAGTACTCAGGATGATATCTCTGTAGTACAGCTAGTCGGTCATGGTTATCGAGGGTGATTCCTCCTTCTCCACTCCTGACAATGTCTCTGTCGTACATCCCCTCAAGTGTGGGACCCTCGAGGGTGATTCCTCTAACCCCACCTTGACGGTTACATCATTCGGGATCCAACGAGGGTGATGCCTCGGACCCCCCTGATGTTACAACCACACAGTTACTTCACCATGTTGCTGGGATCTTTGATGAATAGATGTTAGGCGGGTGGATTCCCGCGTGTTTGTGTCGATGACATAATTAAAATGATAATGGATTTGGATATTTGATCTCGGTTGGTCGGAAACCTTTTCGCACTAATCGGCTAGGCGGGAAGAATTATGGGTACTCTACATCGCGGTATCAGCTGAAGCTCTTCAGACGTCAGCGATGGAGTGGCGCGCGCCTGAGTGGTCCCGAGATGCATCACGCTTGTGATTAAGGGTTGCTAGGACTCACATCGGCCGCCCACACATCGTGTAGGAGCGTGGAGGGCAAGTGGGCCCATGAACCCTTTGTATTTAGGAGTTAGACCGGTGGGCTGGCCTCTCTGTTGAACTTAGGTGGGGCTGCGACGTGTCGATATCAAGAGGCCGGGCATGACCCAGAAAAGTGTGTCCGGCCAGAGTGTTATCGAATGTGACGAGAAACTTGGTGCACCCCTGCACGGATGAAAATTAACTATTCGGATAGCCGTGTCCACGATTATAGGACGACTTGGAGTTGTGCCCTGATCTTATACAACTACAAGTGTTACTTAACTGGAATAGTTGCTCCGGGATTGCTTCCTCGCAGGGAGCCGAGGGAGGATCTCTGGGCGTGACCTCTTATTAATTTTGCTGCAACAATATGACTATTACTTGTGTTACCTTGCTCTACTCTCGTCTATTGCTGCAAGGCCCATGAAGATGCTAGTCTTCGATAGGGCTAGGCCTTCTCTCTCTATTCTCGCATTGCTGCAGTTAGTCCACATATAAACCCCCCTTTCTTTGATACTGTTGAATACTTAGCATCGTTCTGATATAAGTCTTGCGAGTACTTTGGATGAGTACTCACCATTGCTTTGCTCCCCATTTGTCCCCTTGATCCGTTGCTTCGACCAGATGATGGAGCCCAAGAGATGGAGTTTCCTGCCGACGACTGCCATCCCAATGGTGACTTCTTCATGGAGGCCGCTGAAGACCAGGAGTAGTTAGGAGGTTCCCGGGCAGGAGGCCTCGCCTCGTTCGATCGTGTTTCTTTTGTGCTAGCCTTCTCTAAGGCACCCCATGTTTATGTGTGTACTCAGATATTTGTTGCTTCCGCTGACTCGTGTGTTTATCGAGCTTCTGTATTCTAGCCCTCGAGGCCCCTGGCTTGTAATATGAAGCTTGTATTATTTTATTTGTGTCTAGAGTTGTGTTGTGATATCTTCCCGTGAGTCCTTGAGTTTGATCGTACGCATCTGCGTGTATGATTAGCATACGATTAAATCGAGGGCATCACATAACCCAATATTTATCGTTCCTATTTTTGTGTATTCACATGATTAAGCTACTGTACTAATAACGTTTTGAATCATTTATTTCAATAGTTTGCCAAGTAAAGCCTTTGGGATAGTGTGGATACTTGTTGATTTGATTTTCTGCAAAAACAGAAACTTGTGTGTGCAGTATATGAATTCTTAGATTTTACTAGAGCACAAAAATATTCTATTTTTTACATAGTATTTCCCTACAAATTTCCTATCTTTTATATTTTTTCATAATTTAAAGAGATAGGGAAGTATGGTTTCAGTTCAGATCTTTACAGACTGTTCTGTTTTTGACAGATTCTATTTTGCATGCATAGTTTGCTTGTTTTAGTGTTTCCATAGCTTAGAATGAGTGGTATAAATTATGGGAATGATATAATATAGTAGAAATTATGTGAGAACATTATGAATCTTGTCTTGGAAGTACCTAAGTGGATGATCTTTTTATTATACTAACCCATCTCATGAGTTCCGTTATGTTTTGTGCGATCGAAGTTTTCAAATTTTGGGTGAGATGATGATAGAAGGAGAATAAGGAGAGGCAAGACCCAAAGCTTGGGGATTCCCTAGGAACCCTAAGTTAATATTAAAGGAAGACTAAAGTGTCTAAGTTGGGGCATCCCCTCTTTCGCCTTCAACACTATCGGTACACCTCACTTGGAGTTATATTTTTATTTATCACATAATACGTGTATTGCTTGGAGCGTTATCTTATTTTGTTGGGATTTTCTTAAGGTGTTTATAACCATGTTTTTCAATAAATAAAATCAAGGATTGTCCTTATGTTGTTTGAATTGCATATTTGATGTGAGCTGTGGAGAAACAAAAACTCTTGCTGTAGTGTTTCAAGTTACCTATTGACTGCAATGTGGAAAGATTCTGAAATTTTTATAAAGTGCTTTCATACAAATTTGACACTAAATACTAAATTTGTAGAACATATTTAGTTACATAAGTACACTTCTGAAATTAATTGATACACACAGTTCTGTTTAGATAGACTGATGTCATAGTTTTGTTATCTGCTTATCCTAGAGTTTTTATGGCTTATATTGTTAGATATAAATTGTGGAAATGATAGTAGTAGATAGTTTTGAAAATTATTATGCAACTTGTCTTGAGAGTACATAACTTGTTGGTTTATTCTTATGTGTACTAACTTATCTCATGAGTTCTTGTCAAGTTTTATGTGGATGGAATTTTTGAGACTTAAACCGTGGTATGAGAGGAATTAAAGAGGCACAAAAGCTCAATCTTGGGGATGCCCAAGGCTCCCCAAGTTGGTATAACAAGAAGCCTAAAAAATCTAGGCTTGGGGATGCCATGTTAGGCATCCCACCTCTCTTCATCAACAACTATCGGTTAGTCTATGTTGATCCTAAGTTTGCTTGTTGTTATTCTTGGAGTTTATTTTTGTTTTGCTTGTTGTTTGAAATAATTCTTAGATCTGAAATCCTTGTTTGAGAGATAGTATTCCAATAGCTACTTAATTATTTTAACATTATTTGATCTTCATTTGTATCTTTTGGAAGTAGTTTGACAGTCACTCATGTTCCTCACTTATATCTGAAGAGTAAATTGTTGAATGGATTGAATATCATAAATATGAAATTATCCATGTTCCATATGCTTAGTAGTAGTGCCACGTTGGGTTTAGAAAGTAAAATCTATTGAAATTTGTCAATCACAATATTGGCCATACAAGGATTCCATGAAAGATTAGTATATGGAAGAGCAATTTCACATAGAAATATATTATCTTGGACATCTTTTATGATTGTCTATACCCATTAATTATTTTCAAACTTGATCAAGTAGTTGATGTTGGAAAAGGAATACAATGTAATGGTTTACTTTTGGGTATATTTTCAAATAAGTTATATTGTTATGGATCATGTAACATATGGTTCTTGCTCATAACATTTTGCTAGCCAATACTTCATACTAAGTAGATATACTGCGCGTGCATCCACAAACCCTTAAACCCAGTTTCTTCTCATGAGAGTCCCCTAGGCCTACATATATGTGGTACTTCAATGCAATTCCAAGTACATTTGTGTGTTTCATCTCTAATCATTCAAATAAACATTTTTAATGTGTGACCGTCCCGCTCATGGAGCGATAGAGCGGTCAGTATCTTTCATGCTAAGCGAATTATTCTCATGACAAGAGCTTATTCATTCGTCTTGCATGAGAGACGCTGGTGAAAAGGATGTTACTCTCGCATAATACAAAAATTAATAACCAAAAAGCTCCACCTAGAAATTTTATTGTTTGGAGGGCACCCGAGGATTCGGATAGCCTTGCATTGTGTTTGAATGGTGGAAGGGGGAGTAAAAATTTCACTTTAGCATGGAAGATGTTGGAATCCTTTGTCGCAATGTTGACAGGAAAGGCACACCACTCAAAATACATTCAGCTTCATTTTAAACTTTGAGCTCTAGCACCTCTACAAATCTTTGCCTCCCTATGCGAAGGGACATTCTATTTTCTTTCACATTATTTACTTTTAATGTTGAGTCAACTTCTTATTTCAACCTCAATAATTCTCTACTTGGCAAGCATCATGAGGTGGGTGAAGATCCACGCACATATATGCAGTCAAATATATTTTATCATGATTTATTATTTTTGACAATTATCTCTATGATAAGTAAGTTGGGAGGCGAAACACTAAGCCCCTATCTTCATCTATGTGCGATGGATGTTATTTGCTCAAAAAATATGCTTTGATTACTTACAATCATAAAAGACTATATGACAATTGTGTATGTGGAACTCTTACTTAGACTTTCTTGAAAATAAGATAATGATAATGTTTGGTGACTAATAATATAGGTTGTTAAGCTTCAAGAGAACGAATTTTTTGAACCATAAGATGTGAAATGATTGCTACTTTATCATGATGAGTTTTTTGAGAAAGAGTTATTATTTACGATGCTAGGCAAAAATGATTGAAAATATCGTTGATCAAACTTATGCACTATGCTAGCATTCACACTTCATAAATTATTTATTTTATCATTTACCTACTCGAGGATGAACAAGAATTAAGCTTGGGGATGCTGATACGTCTCCAACATATCTATAATTTAATAAGTATCTGTGCCATGTTTACTTGAGTTTTATATACTTTTCGTGCATTTTTGTATGATTTTTATGGAGTAACCTATTAATCTAGTGCCCAGTGTTAACTGTTGTTTTCAACATGTTTTTGATTTTCCATAAGTCCATACCAACCAAAGTCCAAATGCCATGAAACTTTATGGAGATATTTTGGAACATAGGAGACCCATGAACCTTTGAGGGAGGACCAGAAGAGCCACGAGGCTCCCACAAGCTCACATCGCACGTCCTGGGGGGTAGGGAGTATCATATGAGCTTGTGGGGACCTCGTAACTGCGATTGGCGTGATTCCAACGCTAAAAAATCCTATAAGTCCAAAAACTCCTAGAAAGAAATCTAGAAGTTTCACGCCGCTGCCTCAAGCCTACGTTCTAAAGCAATCTCATCCGGACCCCTGTCGGACGAGGACGGAGTCGTTCACCCCTCAGACTGAGGGTATTTACTAGTAGCTATGTGTTTGATCTCTCTTTATCTCTTGTGATATTGATAGTGCATGATCTTGATGTACCATGAGATTTGTTAATTTAGTAGAATCATATCATGTTCTTCCCTTTGTTGTGATGAATTGAGTCTCGCCCTTTCAGGTTTCATTATTACCGGATTTAATATATGAGGATTTGAGATCCCTAGATATATGTTTTGCATGTGGATATCCGTGGTGCGAATGGGGTATTCTATTGAGTCACTTGATATATATTTCGGTAATCAACTTGTGGATTACCGAGGTGACGTTGGGGTAATCAAGAAGATAGGTTCATACATGTTTCCGTCCTACTTTCTCTGATAGAAACTTTGGCGCGACTCTTTGAAGTTCGTTGTTTTTGGCTGAATATTATGAATCGGAAATCATTTGATACATATAGAATAATTGACTCACAGATACTTGTGGTGACATTGGAGTATATAAGTGGCATGGAGTTGATTGATGTGTATCATATGGTGTTATTCTAGTACAAACTCTAGGGATGTTTGTGACACTATGTAGGATCGTGAAGAGGCATCTAGAGGGGGTGAATAGACTACTCGGCCAAGTAAAAACCTAATATTTTCCAAATTTTCATGGATTGCAAGTTTTAGCAATTTCATCAAGACTAGCACACCCTACACATGCAAGTATACGAGTATAGCAGTGTAAAGTACAAGAATGCATGTGTATGTAAGGAGTATAGATAGAAAAATCAAACGTAATGAATACTCAACGAATTTTTGTGTGGTTCCAATAGGTGGTTCTATCGTACGTCCACGTTGATGGATACTTCAACCCACGGAGGGTAACGACTCTGCGAGTCCACGGTGGGATCCACCCACATGGCGTCCACGAAGAAGGAACCTTGTCTATTCCACCATGGCTTACGTCCACGAAGGACTAGCCTCACTACGGGTAGAACTTCATGAAGTAGGCAATCTCCTTGACCTTACAAACTTCTTGGTTCAACCCCATATGATTTGGAGACTCCCAAGCGACACCTAACCAATCTAGGAAACACCACTCTCCAACTGGTAATAGATGTGGTATGGATGATGAACTCCTTGCTCTAGTGCTTCAAAAGATAGTCTCCTTAACATTCAATCACTCTCTCACGGAATTTGGCTTGGTAGAAGAGATTGATTGGGCGGAAAGCAACCGGGGGATGCTAGAAATCAAGATTCATATGGTTTGAGTGGAAGATCTTGATCTCAACACATGAGTAGGTGGTTCTCTCTCAGAAAATGAATACTGGAAGTGTTTGCTTGTTATGAGCGCTCTCTCTACAAATGAGAGGGGGATGGGGGAGCATATATAGCGATCTCCAGAAATCCAACTCTTACAACATCATTACCCAACTCAATGGAACCGAAGTAAAACTCAACTGAACCGACTAGTGCAAAATGATGTAACTTTTGGGTTCGTGGTGAAACCCATAGAAAGCATCTCGGTGGAACCGATTCGGATGACCTAGGCACTTCCAGTTACTCGGTGACACCTATCAGCAAAACTCAGAATTTTTGATTTTTGCAAATGGGCAACAACAAGTTGGTCATTGATGACCCACAAGTATAGGGGATCAATCATAGTCTTTTCGATATGTAAGAGTGTCAAACCCAACGAGGAGCAGAAGGAAATGATAAGCAATTTTTAGCAAGATGTTCTCTTCAAGTGTTGTAAGTAATAGTAAAAGATAGTTTTGCAGAAAGATAATTCATAACGAGTGACAAGTAACAAAAGTCAAGTGTGCAGCAAGATAGCCCAGTCCTTTTTGTAGCAAAGGATATGCCTCAAACAATACAGGAATCAACTTCTTTGCCGTCAGCCATCACAGACGACAAAGAGCTCCACACCGACGGCAATGATCTTTGCCGTCTGCCACCTGTCGGCAAAGATTCTGCGTCAGCCTACGACGGCATTGTAGCTTCTTTGCCGTCAGCCTACCCTAAGCGGACGGCAAAGCTCGTTGCCGTCCGTGTCAGACACTACGCAGTCGGCAAAGAGATTGAGACGACAACCGACAGGCGACACCTCAGTTAGGGCTAACGGAGGCTTTGCCGTCTGCTTCCCTTCCCATCTTTGTCGTCTCCTTCCCTCCCCCTCTTTGTCGTCTGCTTCCCTCCCACTCTTTGTTGTCTACTTCTATGGGCCAGCATAGTGTTGGGCCAGTGCCTGTCGGCTTCTTTGCCGTCTGCCACTGTCCGCCTTGTCGTCAGCCTCCCGAGGAGGCGGATGACAAAGAGCCTATATGGGCCAGTCGCTGCTCCTCCCAGGTTGCACAGCTGGGTGCCACATGGCACCTTTGCTTTCAGGCACCTAACGACAAAGGCTTTTGCCATCAGCTGGCAGACGGCAAAGAGCCCATATTGTCACTTTTTTTTCTATTTCACAGCACATATATATATAATTCATAGCACATATATGATATATAGGTCACAACACATATATTATATACATATAAAGTTCATCAATGTACATCCCATATATCGAAAGAACCAACATGTACAAAGTTTCATCCATAGATACATATACATATAGTTCCACATATATTGTTCATCCATATATACATATACGTATAGTTCCACATTGTTCGTTAAGTCAAATGAAAACTAGAACTAAAGCACTCCAATGCCAGCTTCCATGCATGTAGTCCATCCAATCTGCAAAATGGGAATAAGAAATTCAGAAGAAGAAGAACAACAACATATATATGACAAATAAGCTAAATTGAAGAAGAAATAGAATAAGCAACAAGAGAAGAAGGAAAAGAAAAACAACAAGAAGAAGGAGGAGGAGAAGGAGAAGGAGAAGGAGAAGGAGAAGGAGAAGGAGAAGGAGAAGGAGGAGAAGAATAGAAGAAGGAGAAGAAGAAGGAGAAGAAGGAGGAGAGAAGAAGAAGGATAAGAAGGAGGGCTCCTTCTCCTTCTTCTTGTTCCTTCTTTTCATTTCTCCTCTTCTCCTCTTCTTGGACCTAAATTAGCTAAGTATGTATTTTTGGAGCTAAATGGGCTAATTATGTCATTTTAAAGGAAAACAAGCTAAGTATGTAATATTAATGAGGTAACCAAGGTTCTTATGCATTTTGATGTTATTATGTCTTTTTGGAGCTAAATGGGCTAATTATGTCATTTTGGAGCTAATTGGGCTGATTATGTCTTTGTTGGGGAAAAAAAGGTAAGGAGAATATGAAAGAGGAGAAGAAAGAGGAGAAGAAAGAGGAGGAGGAGGAGAAGAAGAAGAAATCAAGAAGAAGGAGAAGAAGGAGGAGAAGAAGGAAAAGGTCTTCTCCTCCTTCTCTTTATGCTCATCCTCCTCTCCTCCTCCTTCTCCTCCTTCTCTTCTTATTCTCTTCTTCTTCTTCTTCTTCTTCTTTTTCCTTCTTTTCATTTTTCCTATTTCTTCTCCTCTTCTCCTATTCTTGGAGCTAAATTTTCTAATTATGTCTTTTTGGAGCTAAATGGGCTTATTATGTCATTTTGGAGCTAAATGGGCTAATGATGTCATTGTTGGGGAAAATAAGTGAAGGAGAATATGAAAGATGAGAAGATAGAGGAGGAGAAGGAGAATAAGAAGAAATCAAGAAGAAGGAGGAGAAGAAGGAGAAGGAGGAGGAGGAGGAGAAGAAGGAAAATGTCTTCTCCTCCTTCTCTTTCTTCTCCTCCTCCTCTCCTCCTCCTCCTCTCCTCATCCTTCTTCTCCTCCTCCTTCTCCTCCTTCTCTTCTTCTTATCTTCTTCTTCTTATTCCTTATATTCATTTTTCCTATTTCTTCTCCTCTTCTCCTATTCTTGGAGCTAAATTTTCTAATTATGTCTTTTTGGAGCTAAATGGGCTTATTACGTCATTTTGGAGCTAAATGGGCTAAGTATGTCATTGTTGGGGAAAATAAGGTAAGGAGAATATGAAAGAGGGGAAGATAGAGAAGGAGGAGGATAAGAAGAAGAAATCAAGAAGGAGAAGAAGAAGGAGAAGGAGGAGTAGGAGGAGGAGAAGATGGAAAAGGTCTTCTCCTCCTTCTCCTTCTTCTGCTCCTCCTCTGCTCCTCCTTCTTCTCCTCCTCCTTCTCCTCCTTCTCTTATTCTTCTCTTCTTCTTCTTCTTCCTTCTTTTCATTTTTCCTATTTATTCTCCTCTTCTCGTATTCTTGGAGCTAAAATTTCTAATTATGTCCTTTTGGAGGTAAATGGGCTTATTATGTCATTTTAGAGCTAAATGGGCTAAGTATGTCATTGTTGTCAATAGAAACTAGTTGTCAAATAAGTTGTCATTTTGGAGCTAAATGAGCTAAGTATGAAAATAAGTTGTCAACAGAAATTAGTTGTCAAATATTTTTAAATAAACAACATAAATTACTTAATAAATATGGTTGAGGAACTTAAATAAACGACATATGATGGACACTCTTCTCTCATGTATGGTGGACACTCCCTCACTGACTAAAACCATCCGTGGAGACACAGACTCGAGGATTCCTTGGATCTGCCGCTTTATCCTGATGTAATCCATTGAAATGTTTCCACGCTTCCCCATCCGATGTGTGTACCGCCTTCTTATTCCCATGTGCATCTAGTTCGGTTCTTTTGCCCAATTTGTGCCATGTCATCTGTCTGGCTGTCTCTTCGACCATGAAAAGACGTTGAAGCCTTGGTACGATTGGCATATACTGAAGAACACTAACTGCGATTTTGGTCAGCCTCTTCTCACCCATACTGTTCTCTACCACAACATACCTGCAAGACTCGCAATTGGGACCATAGTCCAAGTGTTCATACTCCTTCCTAAATAAGACACATTCTTTCTCACATGCATATATCTTCTCATAGGGCATCTTAAGTACACGAAGTATTTTGTCCGACTAGTACAGGTTTGCACGCATGACAAGGCCTTTGGGTAGGAAGCGTCCAAATAGTGTCATCATCGCGTCGTGGCATTCTCTTCCCAAGTTAAACTGAGCCTTCAGAGCCATTACTTGTGCAATTGCATCCAGCTGACAAAGCTCAGTGTCCTCATGGAGAGGACGTTTTGAAGACTCCAACGTTTCATAGAAGGCCTTTGCAGATTCCTCCATCTCATCTTTCGAATCCCGAGCATCATCAAAGTCTTGCACCATGTCTTCGATCCCGATACCATGCTTGTCGGTTCGACGACGGACCACCTCAGCTCTGGTGTATTGTATAGACTCACCATGAAATGTCCACACCGTATAATTAGGCTTAAAACCCCTCCTCTGCAGGTGTTTAATCATTACAGCCTCTGTCGTCTTTTTATAGTTGTCGCATACAGGACAGGGGCAATAGTTTCTTTCCTGGCCATTTGCAAATGCGGCTTTCACAAATTCCTTGGTTTTTAGAAACCATTATTTCGTCATCTCTTTCTGATTAGGGTGACCGGTATACGTCCCCGCACGATCGGTCATCTTGCCTAGCTACTAAAGACACAAGAAATATATTTATATATAATTTAGCATATATATTCATCAATTAATCAAGTTCGCCATTTTTATTACGTCCATGCAACCTACACGCTAATAGGTAAAGATAGGTCCTAATCCCACCCGAGTATGTGTAGACTGGGTTCGTTTTCCCATGCTCTGCTCCGGATCCAACGCAAAATTTCGGCAGCACCTCCCCGTTGTTCTCTTGATACACATCTCCGCAATAAACAGAGAGGATGTGTATTCGGAGAACAATAGGGAGGCACTGACGAAATTATGCATCGGATCCGGAACAAAGCATATGGGAAAACGAACCCAATCTACACATACTCGGGTTGTTCACGTTGGACAATTCGTAAGAATCACGGTTATAAATATAAGCAAATGCATGCATATTTATAACTGTAACCCTTTTGAACGGGAAACGCATACTGGTCAACCATACTAATAAATTAATTTAATTACCTAAATCTAGCAAGTTTCATCCGAAAACTGATCCAAAGTAAATGTAGGGGCGAGGAGGAGATGACATATGTACTGACCCACGAGTGCAGGGGCGGAGCTCGTACAATGCACGGAGAGGTCTTCGCACAACATACCTCACAGCGACGAGACAACTGTCACATGTAAATCCACCCGATCAACACAAATATGCTAATTATGTCTAATTATGTCATTTTTAGGAAAGCAAGCTAAGAATATAATATTCATGAGCTAACCAAGGTTTTTAGCTTATTATGTCATTTTGGAGGATAAATAGCTAAACAAGCTAAAAAATAGGGAGGAGAAAAGACGGAGAAGAAGGAGAAGAAGGAGGGCTCCTTCTCCTCCTCCTCCTTCTCCTTCTTCTTCTCTTCTTCTTCTTTCCATTTTTCCTCTTTCTTCTCCTCTTCTCCTCTTCTTCTTCTTATTCTTCTCCTCCTCCTCCTCCTCCTCCTCTTCTCCTCTTCTTCTTCTTCTTCCTCTTATTTCTATTTCTATTTTTCTTTATCCTCTTCTTCTACTTATTCTTCTTTTTTATCTTCTTCTCCTTCTTATTTTTTCTTCTTCTCTTCTTATCTTCTTTTTCTCTTCTTCTCCTTCTTATTTTTTCTTCTCTTCTTCTTCTTCTTCTTCTTCTTCTTCTTCTTCTTCTTCTTCTCCTTCTTATTTTTTTTCTTCTCCTCCTCTTCTTCTTCTTCTTCTTCTTCTTCTTTTTCTTCTTCTCCTCCTCCTCCTTCTCCTCCTCTTCTTCCTCTCCTCTTCTCCTCCTCCTCCTCTTCTTCTTCTTCTTCCTCCAAAAAACTAAATAACAACAAGTAAATTTCCCATGGGGGGTGGGGTGTAGGGGCTCACTGGCAGTGTTGGGGTTGCGGGGGCGGCGCCGGAGTCTGCGGGGCGGCGTCAGGGGTGGCAGGGCGGCGCCGCGGACGGTGGGGCGGTGGCGCGGGCGGTGGGGCTGCGTGGGCGGCGCCGGCGGTGGGGCTGCATGGGCGGCGCCGGGTGCGGTGAAGCGGCGCCGCCGGGGGGCTGTGGGCACCGGGGCGGCGGAGGCGGGGCTGTGGGCCCCCGGGGTGTCGCCGGGGGAGCCGGGGGCGGCGACGCGATGGTGGTGGCGGCGGTGGGGGTCGAGGGAGAGGAGGGGGAAGAGTGGCATTTGACAGGATCGGGACGGGGAGAGGATTGGGACGGACGTTAGTAGATTCGTCTACTTTGTCGTCTGTTGGCGGACGGCAAAGGGTCTATACTCTTTGTCGTCTGCCTCTGGTATCTTTGCCATCCGCCAGCAGACGACAAAGAAGAGCGTAGTTTGACCTAAGGTTTCCCCGGCCAGATGAGCATCTTTGCTGTCTGCTCTCCCCTTATTTGCCGTCTGCGGCAGACGACACAGAATTGACTGCTGGCAAAGACCTTCTTTGCCATTAGCCAGTTCTTTGTGATCTGCTTTGTGGGAGCTGACGACAAAGACACTCTTTACCATGAGCCAGCAGACGGCAAAGATTTGGCAGACGACAAAAAACTGATTTCTAGTAGTGAAAGTACTGTTATATAAAGCAAACCGCTCCCGAGGACACATGGGAATTTCTGTCTAGTCATGTTCATTATGTTGAGTTGATTCGTGTTTCTTACTTTGGTAATTTGATATGCGGGTGGCCTGGTGCTAAGGTGTTGTTCTTACTTGACCAAGCAACCCACTTATGATTACCCCTTCCCGCAAGCATCCACAACTACGAAAGAAGAATTAAGATAAATCTAACCATAGCATGAAACATGTGGATCCAAACCAGCCCCTTATGAAATTACGCATAAACAAGGGTTTAAGCTTCCATCACTCTAGCAACCCATCATCTATTTATTACTCCACAGTGTCTTCTATTAGGCCCAAATATGGTGAAGTGTCATGTATTCGATGTTCACATGACACCACTAAAGGAGGCAACAACATACATATCATCAAAATATTAAACAAATACCAACTTCACATGATTAGTTATAACAAGACTTCTCACATGTCCTCAGGAACAAAAGTGACTACTCACAAATTATCACCATGCTCAATATCATAGATATAATAATTATGAATAATGATCTGAACATATTATATTCCACCAAGTAAACCAACTAGCATCAACTACAAGAGGTAATCAACACTAATAGCAACCCACACGTACCAATCTGAGGTTTTGGAACAAATACTGCAAACAAGAGATGAACTAGGGTTTGAGATGAGATGATATTGGTGAAGATATATTGATGAAGATTGATACTTCCACGAAGGAGGAAGCGTTGGTGATGATGATGGCTTCGATTTCCCCCTTTCGGAGGGAAGTTTCCCTCGCAGAATCACTCCGCTGGAGAGAAAAAGGGCATCTGCCTAGGTTTTCGCCTCGAGACGGTGGCACTTCATCCTGAAAGTATCTTCTTATTTTTTTCTAGGTGAAACCCATAATATAGCATAAGAGGGGGCTGGAGAACCTGGGAGGTGGCCCCAAGCCATCAAGGCGTGCCGAGGGGGGGCGCACCCTGTTGGCTTGGCACCAACAGGTGGCCCCCCTTCGGGACTTCTTTGCTCCAAAATTCAGATATATTCCACAAAAAATCTTCATCAAGTTTCAGGTCATTTGGTGTCTAGTGAATTTTCAGCCTTTTTCTTGATTTTCACGTCTAGATTTCTAGTTTCCGGTAGTTTCCCTCTTTATGATGTAGCTTGTAAGTTCAGAGAAAAAGGCATAAGAATTGTAGTGGAATAATGACCAAGAATAATATAATTATTAATAATAAATCATGACGCAAAATGGACGTATCAACTCCCCCAAGCTTAGACCTCACTTGTCCTCAAGTGAAAGCCAATCTTGATAATAATGACCACATAATTTGAGAGAGAGGTGTGGATAAAAACAGAATACTGACATGAGAACATCATAAACAAGTAACAATCTATCCACAACATCAAAGTATGAAGCATGAACTTTATTAACAATGAACAAACTTCGTTCTTAGTCATTAAGACAATCACAATTCATCATATTTCAGAAAAGAGTCTATGTAAGAGCTTTTATTTTAGCAAGTTCACATACTCAACCATAATTTAGTATTCTATGATTGCTGACACTCAATACATATTTTTGGAGTAAAAGCTTCCATTGAAGACATAGGAAGATAGGGGCTTAATTGTTTCCGCCTCCCAACTTATTAACCTCAAGGATCATGTCAACAATAATGACTCATGATCACCTACATCTAACTGGATATATATATCTGGATTTTCCCCCAACACATGATGCTTGCCAACTAAAGAGTAACAGATTGGAATAGGCATAGACATTATTGACTCTTGCATAAAAGTAAATATATGCATGGAAGTAAAAGATAGGCCCTTCGTTGAGGGAAGCAGAGGTTTTCGTGCACTTTTAGTTTAGGAGGTGCAAGATCTTAATGTAAAGGAACGTCGCTTTATGTTGCCCCTTATGATAGCAACCTTTATTATGTAGTATGTTGCTTTTATTTCTTTTCCATCACAAGATCATACAAGGCTTATTTTCCTTTACAATAAAATAGCATATATATTTAGGAGATTTTTTATTGCTTTGTGCACTGATGGCAACTTACTTGAAGGATATTATTCAATCCATAGGTAGATATGGTGGACTCTAATGGAAAGAAACTAGGTTTAAGGGTTAGTGATGCACAAGTAGTATCTCTAATTAGTGTGAATTTTTGGGCTAGCAAAATATCCTAAACAAGCACCACATTTTAGAGGATCCATGAAAATATAATTTCTATCTGAATGTAACCAGACGTAAATCATTACGATGTCTTTCTTGTCCAACATCAACTATTCGATCATTGTATAATATTTGATGGGGGCTTACAATCATAAAAGATGTCCAAGATAGTGTATTTGTATGGGAATCTCCTCCACTCTATCATAATTTTGCATGGATTGTATGAGAGACTAATGCTATGTTTGTCAACTCCCAACAACTTTTATTAACTTACTTCTATCCATGTGAAGTCATTAACCCCTATGGGATTAGATTATGATCTTCCTAATTCTTTTATTTCATTGCTATGATTGATGTATGAGAGTAAACCAAGCAAACTCAAACTAATCTTTATTATATAACTTCCACACTTGGTTACAGGGATAGATAGATCACAAAGCAAGCACCCTAAGCAAAAAAGATACTAAACTTCTATTCTTCTAGATCACAAAATGACTAGGGATCGAACTCAGATAGATGATGATGTCAAAGTAATGGTGATACAATACTAGGGTACATCCCCCAAGCTTGGAACAAGCTAAGGGTGGTGCTCATACCCATGTAGTCAAGTGTCCTTCTTCGGTAATGGTGGTGATGGTGCGATTCTCTTAGAAATGAAGCTCGTTAGGATATGCATCTCCTCATTAAGCTTGCCAACCTCTCGATTAAGGTCTAGGTTCTCCATGCAAAGTTTGTTGGTGACGATCATTGCCCCTTCCATCAAGGGATGGGTTTTGCTGGTGGAGGAAGCGACAATTTCCACCTACGTGTGAGGATAAAGGGTAAATCGAGTATTGGAAGGTGTAACCTTGTCGGGTAGGCTCGACATTTTGACTTCCTTAACTTCTTCATCACTCGGAGGCTCAATTCTTTTCAGATCAACCTCCACCTCTTCCTCCGCTAACCACCCATATGGATCAATATCCCCATAAAATCGGCGGTTGGCGATGAGATCTAAGACATAAATCTCCTCGTCTGAACCTTGCAATGACATATTAAAATCTGTTAGAAAACAGCCTAAAATAAGAACAAAGGAGAAACTTGCGATGTGGTGGTCAGAATGTACGGAGTATAAATAATGATTTTTCTAGGTCGGAATAAATATCACGGAAGAAAACGGAGTCTGGAAGGCACATGAGGTACTCCTAGATCATTAGGGCGCGCCCACGTGGGTGGTCGCGCCTTGTTGGCTTGGGACTCCCTCGTGGGTCCCCTGGCTCGTCTTTATTTTTGTAATTTGTCCAAACTACCAAAACCAATAGAAAATATGTATATGGAATTTTTTGAGTCGGTTTACTTACCATACCACACACCTACCCCCTTGAGGGTTCTCGAGCAATCTTGAAGGTCTCTCTTATGTGTTCTTCCCATGTCATCACTTAAATAATATTAGTTTTAACATTAATGGGTGTACCTAAGATGTAATGTTTAATTCTTTGCCCATTAGCCACTCTAGGATTTGTGCCTTCCGCATTATTGATCTTGATAGCTCTAGAGCGCTAAACCTCTTGGACGATATAAGGTCCTTCCCATTTGGAGAGAAGCTTACCTAAAAAGAATATGAAACGAGAATTTTACAAAATAACAAGGTCTCCTACATTTAATTCCCGTTTTGGGGTTCTCCTATCATGCCATCTTTTAACCTTTTTCTTTAATCAACTTGTCATTTTCATAAGCTTGTGTCCTCCATTCATCTAACGAGCTAATATCAAAAAACCTATTTTCACCCGCAAGTTTGAAATCATAGTTAAGTTATTTAATTGCCCAATAAGATTTATGTTCTAACTCAAGAGGTAAATGACATGCTTTTCCGACCATTTTATAAGGGAACATTCCCATAGTTCTATAAGACCATAAAGCATCATCAAGTTTCGTAGACCAATTCTTTCTAGATCTATTAATAGTCTTTTGCAAGATCAAATTTATTTCTCGGTTATTTAATTCAACTTGACCGCTAGACTACGGATGATGAGGTGACACAATTATGGTTTACATCATATTTAGCTAGAAGTTTACAGAAAACACCATGAAGAAAATGTGAACCTCCATCAGTCATTAAATATTTAGGGACTCCAAACCTCGAGAAAATAACATCTTAAAGCATTTAAATAGAAGTGTTGTGATCAGCACTACTAGTTGGAATAGCTTCTACCCATTTACTAACGTAATCAACAGCAACTAAAATATGATTATACACATTAGAGGAAGGAAAAGGTCCCATATAATCAAAACCCCAAACATCAAATGGTTCAATAACAAGTCAATAATTCATGCGCATTTCCTCACATCTACCAATGTTACCAATTCTTTGACATTCATCACAAGAGTGGACAAACTTACGTGCATCCACTGGTGCAGCGACGTGCTATACAAACGGTTTTTAACCCCTTTCCGTGACACCATTTTAAACCATCGCCTAGTGAGTGTGGGCAATAGGAGGGTGAGGGATCGATAGAATATGTGTCTAGAGGGGGGTGAATAGACTATTTGTCGAGGTAAAATTCCTAGCCTATCCCAATTCAAGGAAGGCAGAAATTCAACAGTTCTAACAAGTCTAGTGCACCCTACACATGCTAGTGAACATAAATGCCAGCAAAAAACTGAAGACTTTGCACATGTAAAGGAGTATAGATTAGGAGATCAAACGCAAAGGTTGAGACAACGATTTTTGGCATGTTTCCGATAGGTGGCGCTATCGTACGTCCATGTTAGTGGATACTTCAACCAACGGAGGGTAACGGCTGCGAGAGTCCATGGAGGGCTCCACCCACAAGGGGTCCACGAAGAAGCGGCCTTGTCTATTCCACCACGGCTTCTGCCCACGAAGGACTAGCCTTATTCACAGTAGATCTTCATGAAGTAGGCGATCTCCTTGCCCTTACAAACATCTTGGTTCAACTCCACAACACAAAGTAGGAGGCTCTGAAGCGACACCTAACTAATCTAGGAGGCACCACCCTCCAAAAGGTAATATATGTGGTAGATCAATGAACTCCTTGCTCTTGTGCTTCTAAAGGTAGTCTCCTCAACACAAAGTCACCCTCTCACAGAATATGCATGGGTAGGAGAGATTGATTTGGTGGAATGCAGTTTTTGGGAGGCTAGAGATCAAGTTTCAAATGGTTGGATTGGAATATCTTGGTCTCAACACATGAGTTGGTGGTTCTCTCTCAAAAAATGGATCTGGCAATGAAGTGTGTGTTTTGAGTGCTTCTCCCACGAGTGAGAGGTGGGTGAAGGGGTATATATAGGTAGCACACAAAATCAAACCATTACACCTAAAGTGGCAAACTCGGTGACACCAAAGTCATAAACTCGATGCTACCGATTAGCACAAAAGGCAGAATTTTTGAATCTCTGTGGGATCGATATCCAAAATTTGGTGGGACCGAAAAGGTAGCTAACGATCATATGCCCAAACTTGGGGGCACCGATGCTCGAACTCGGAAATTCCGATTTTGTGTATCCTAGCAACAGAATGTTGGTCACACTGAACTCGATAGCACCGATCTGGATTCGGTTGCACCAATTTGGTGGGAATGGCTAGGGTTTCTATCTGAGGTCAAACTCGGTGGGTCTAAAATGTGGAAATTGGTGACACCGATTTTGAGTATGTGAAAACTGACAGAATGGATATGTGGGAAAACGACTGAGTGTTTTCGTGGCTAACTTTGAGCACTTGGAGCAATCAGTTCATTTTACTACCTCACCCCCTTTTAATAGTATTGGCTTTCCTGTGGACTCAAAAGTGATTTCTCACAAATATAAAATGAAGAGTCTTCTAGCTTGAAGCTTGAGCCAACCCTTTTCCTTTCTTGCATCAAGGGGTATCTCCACATAAACCTTTAGCCAAAGCTCTCCATGGACTAAGCCTGAAATATCTAGGTAAAAGAGTTAGTCCAAGAGACAATGTATGTTGTCATGAATTATCAAAACCACCAAGGGAGCATATTGTGATTTCAAAGGGTCCTTCCCACACGACCAATAAACCGCCAGGGATATGGAGCCATGATGGAGACACGTTGCCAAATGTAATCATATGCGATGTAGCAACAAATCACACACACCACATTCTGGCACATGTGTGGGATTGGTGATCAAACTTTTATAATGATGCAGTGAAACCAAATGGTGTTTCATACTAAACCGTTTGGGAAACAGTACCTAAGGGACATGTGCCAACTTATAAACTGTGTATGATATGTGCCCCATCGCACACAAGTTTTGTGCGGAACTCATTTGCCATGCATGACACTATTGCACACGTTTGGTGAACAATTACCATGTGCAATAGTGAGTTATCACAAATGATTCAAGATCCCCTTCGCACACATACAAGTGTTGCAGGTCGTTTGTGATTTTTTGTGTATCACCGACGGTTGTGATATGAGTGGCATGTGCCTTCCGTTTGGGATCCCACACGTTTCCTGAAGAATTTACGAGTGGGATTGTATTTCACATTGGGCACGGTTTACTCTGAGCTCTCGTGTGCGATAATGTGGCATCACAAACGGTTCCAGAGCCCCTGCACACACGTAGTAGTGCTCCAAATCGTCTGTGATCTGTTGTGTATCACTGATGATTCCGCTATGATTGACGTATGCTTTTCGATGTGGATCGCACAAACTTAGTTAGCTCAACCGTGTGCGCAACAATTGCCAGGTTAAAGAAAAAATATCCCATTTGAATCAGCGTGCAAAAATAAAATTCCCCACAATATGCAATTGAAGAAATAGTGTCCACAGGAAGAAGATTCATCAGATTATGTAACAATTGCAATTGAACAAATGGTAGCTAAATTCCAATGATTTGTCGACATATATATGCATTACATAATTAATCATAGTGTATGAAATATGAAGACCTCATCACACGAGAATCAATGGATCCATGCATATATGTTTAGCGACTAACTCTTACTCAATGTTTCTGGACAAGGCATGCTGAAATCTTCATTATCACGAATGGGATTGATGTAGTGATTCTGAACCATCAACAATTCACCAGCGGGGAGCGGTTCAGGGGTCCTTGGTTCTAAGATGAGCTGCAATATTTTTAAGAAGAAAATGTTCCATATGAGTGGAGTACAAGCTATTAATTAAGATAGACTTATTGGTACAAATTCGCAAGCATCTTCACAACTATCCACAGATTTGCAGATGGAGATCATGTGTGTGCAAACATAGTATCCACAAAGGTTGGTGACTGCTTGGTCCCAAGGACACTGAAATGTCTTGCACAGAATTAGTCATGTATTTGTCGTGTAAAGAAAAACCTAACCGGTGTTAGATATACTTTTTCTTTGGAAATAAATAGAAAGAGGTTTATTTATAAGCTTGAACATTTGACTAGCGGAAGAAAAGGTATATGCAGACTATTGGATACATTTTCCAAAAATAACGGATTTTGTGTGTTACTGGAGAAATGATCTCGTGCTCTAGAGGTAGTTCCCTCTTGAACACGTTCCCTGGTTTTGTTTTCTAGAATGCAAACACACTGCAAATATAGATGAATTTTCACAACATCAATTCTTGAACCATATATGAATGCAAATTAACTTCAACTTCCTAGAACTCAATACCTATCCATGAATTAATGAAGATGTGCAGATCCCAAGCCTTTATTGATTCTCTCGGAGAACTCATGTAGTAAACTTTGTTCTTGTTTGGAATAATGAATACCAAGATCCAGTAATTCCTACATATGAAGAAAACCATGAACTTATAAATTATGTCAAAGTCTTAAAGACAATCAGTGTATGCATGGTTGTTCATTTGACTTATCGTTCATGATATGGCTAGAGAAATGATTTTGCATGGGTCGTGTTTTCAAAGATACGGGCAACCATGTTAATGGCACACTCCCGTTCATCCTTACCATGTAATGTTGTGCCATTTCCAAATGCAGGATCTATGAAATACACACACTCCCTTTTTCTTGTCTAGGTGGTCAATCCCATGAGAGGAGTAAAATGTAGTTAGAAGTTTATCATTTATAGCCTTGTATGGAGAAGTTGATCAGAGTTTTTTAAGTACTTGCAAAATCAGGCATCTAACAAGAGTGGCATCGAGCATGTTGAAGTTGAAGAAGTGATGTAAGTCTTCGAAATCCACACTGACAAAACCAGGATTGTGTCAGAAATGATCTTTGTTGTAGTAGACTAGGAGAACATGATTACATGCTAACATCGGATCCATGCAATATTTATGTAACTCACGGCAACGACAACTGCAATCATCAAAGTATTTGCCAATAAGAAATGGCTGGCCATGGACATAATTCTATCCTTCAAATATGTCTACTTTATTTTTAGCAATCGGCAATTTTATTTGTGCATCATCCATGCCGTCAAAAATAATATTACTCTCTGATTCGAACACTTGATGTTAAATTAGTTCTGGTTGATGAGTTCCTTAAGTAAGAGGCAATCCTTCTCATTCCTCTTTGATGTCACGGGCCGCCTCTTCACGAGTGCAGACTTTTTGCCTGCTTCCATCTTTGTACTTAAAGCACTTTTGGGCCAAGGTCTCCATAGCTAAAAGGCGGACTCCCGGACATACGGTAAGCTGTGATGGACTGCTTAGCAGACGATTTAGCTACGCCGGACTGCTGAGCTGGCGGTGCTGCCTTGATGGGTTGTTGGGCTCCAGGAGCAGATGCATCAGAACTGTGACCAAGCAATGAAGCTATGTCAGGTTTCTGCGCAGGTGGTGCCAACTTGTAGGTATGACGAGCAGGACATGACAATGTGTTGGTTTCGTGAGTAGGCAGTGCTGACGCGTTGGTATGCTGATCATGCGGAAGCGGACTGATGGACTAATGAGCAGTCGGTTATGGACCTACAAACTTCTTAGCAGGTGGTTCTGAAGGCTCAGACTGCTTAGCAGTCCGTTCCACCAGGTTAGTCTGCTGAGCATGTGGTTTGGCTGAGTCTCCTACTGATGCTTCAGTGGACAACATCTGAGTCGGTGGTGCACCTTCAGCAGTTGTAGGCCTTGTCACTAACTATTCTATGGCGGACACTTACACCGCGTGTGTGGCAGAAAGTCGGGCAAGCTGACCAGAGGTTGATGCATCAGTCATCGTATTACGGGTATTAGGTTCCTTGGGGGAAGCACGCGGGAGAAGTTGTGGCAAGGAGAACGTCACCGGTTGAAGGGCGACCATGGTTGCTCTTGGCGGGGCTTCAGGCATCTCATCGTGAAGTCTATTTCCTTTCATGGCCACTGAATGTGATGTAAAAGTGTTTCTCCCAAGGTCCTCTGATCATCAAAGTCCCCTAGGACATTCTTTAGGGAAAATTCATTGAATCCAGGCTTTACTTCAGTCACGTAGCAATTCACACAACCTAGCTTCAATGGCACATTGTCCAACAAGAGGCCCTCTTCCAAGAAGGGTGGGCAAACCAGGCTGTTGCAAATTTTAACGTACCTTCATGATGTGTAAACATGCCACTCAATCTTTGTTTCATGCCATATAGATTAGATATAGCATCATCATGAGCAGTTGCAGTCTCATTGTCACTAGGGTGAGATGATACATAGCTACCCATGTGAAGTGTTGTCGCACAATAACCAGCATCCTCCATGCACGCCTCCCCTCCCAACGGCTGGCTATTTGTTAGTGTTAGAGTCTTCTACATCATCATTGACTCCTCAATTTCCTTTCGTACTGTCATATACATGTCATTCCTCAATCTTACATACAATTTATTCTGCTTCATTTCACTCCTTGCTTATTTCATGCCGAGCCTCTCTTCTTTGCTGAGTGTGAAAGCCCTCTTGTGCGGGACATTCACACATATACCACTTGCACGGCAGGGGGATCTCTTGTTTCGAGAGCATTGAACAGAATGTCACATGTCCTCGAGTTCCTATAGAACCATCCAAGGATCTTGGAAGCCTTTAACATCACGCGATCCAATTCTTCGCCACGTGAGTTTTCAAAGTAATAAGTTCCGTCATCACGCCTCCTTGCATGTGCTCGCAAGTAGTATCTAGCACATTGGCCCCTGATTTCACTAAAGTCCGGTTTCCCACCCACGGCTACTGCTTCTTTGTCCTCCTGGTCCCATATTGGTTTCATGTCGTAGTATCCTGCCACACCCATATGGTGGGGGTATGTGTTCCTCTTCTGAAGTAATGATTGCTTGCGGTATTCTCAATGAACTCTTTAGTTGTCGTGGCCCTTTTGAATTCTGCCCAGTCTGCCTTTCTATTCTGGGGGTATGAGGGGATTGGGTCCTTGTCTTCACTCAAATACTTCTTGTACAACACATGCTTCCAGTTTCTCCAAGCATCCCTAACCTTCTTCATTGCAGCATGTTCCACCTGCATTCTCCACTGCTCTAGAACATTGAAGTGATCCATGATCTCCTGGACTATCCTTTGTCATGTGTCTGTTTCAACCTTCCGAAACCCTCGTAGATTAATGTTGAGCCTTGGCCTATCAACAAATCCACACACACTCCTGAACCTCGTGTATACTTTATCTCATTTAGTTGGAGCACAAGACTTTAAATCGATGTTGGTTACTTCATATACACCTTTAGGTTGGTATGTAAGCTTCCTTGGAGTGTTCCTCCGTGTCCTGGCCAGAAGGGTAATTGATGCATCTCTATCACGTTCCATATTACTTGATCCCTCATCATCGGCTGGAGACCTAGGGTTGTTGGACTCAGATGAAGATACATTGCCTGAAGCATGAGAGTTGTCATTGCTACTTGGCATCTACACAAGACACATGTGAAACTCATGAAAGGAGGATAAGTATAAAGCTAACAACTTGGTATCAAGTTGTGTAAACGTGTCATGCAATAATTTAGAAAATGTACTGCTAATTTGTTAAGTTTATGTGACTCGGGCGACCATGATCCGTAAATCGATAATAACTAATTGGAACAAATACAACTTATATGTACTACTCCCTCTATACCTAAATAATTATAGTTGGGGAGAACTAGTCTAGTTCTCCCCAACTATAATTATTTAGGTACAGAGGCAGTAGTTAGGAAGGTAGATAATGAACATATATAAGCTCTCCATTATTTTATAGCCAATTTGGGAACATATTGAATGAAATAAGAAGAGGTACTGTGAGTAAATATGCCTGACTGTGATGGAGAGCAGTAACTAACAGGTTTCTTGTCCAAACCCGGCGGGGCCATAGGAGAGGCGAGGGTTACAAGATCGATATGCTTGAGGGTGGCTGGCGAGCAAACGAAGACGGCAAGGCGTCGGCAACCACATGTTCAAAACATCTACGGAGGTAGGGTTGACACCGAAGAGCGGGCACATGGACGGGTTGAGCACGCCGATGCCGGAGAGGGTTCTATTGTGGATCTGGGGGAGGGGAGCTAGAGATGGAGATCGGGTGCACTATTGCACGAAACGGGGGCGTGCGGTGGTTTTTTTGGTAGCCTAGGTGAATAGAGTGAAAAAATATCATCGGTCACCATGCGAAAAGGCATATGCAAACGGTTGCCTCTAAGTGCCCGTGTGCAGAAACAACTTAATATTGTTTGAAATGAAGACGTGCTAATTTTGAAATGAAGACATGCTAATTATGTGTTCATCGTTTTGCCACGATTTTTTTTCACGGTAAGCAATCACCATTATACCACAAGTTTGATTTTCTGGCCCATTTCAGGTATCGTCTACTATATTTAAGCCTTTTTTGCATTTACCTCGCATTTAGTGCATATAAAATCAAAACCCTTATACAACTACATGTGGGTGTTAGAAAAGAAGGTGTACAAATCATTTGTGTGTCAGTTTGGGAATTTTCATCCATTATCCAAGAAGCGGGGAGAAGTTCCAAACATTTTTGGATAGGAGGTGCGGCCACCGGCATAGGCCGAGTTGGTATTTTAACTATAGGAAATTCAGATGGAGTCCGGACATCATGAAAACTGATGTGTGACCGTGGCATGCTCTCACGACCCCGTGGAATTTTTTTGGCAAAGTTTGGCACAAGTTTTGATGATCGCTCCTTGGAAACCGGAGCATCTCACAAGAAGGATTGTGGTTTTGAAAAGGAGACGTGTCAATTCAAATTCTAGTAGTCGGTGACTTCATCGTTTGGCCTCATAAAATTATCCATGGTACGCAATCAGCATTATACCACAGGTTTGATTTTCGGGCACATTTCAGGTATCGTTTGCTATATTTAAGACATTTTTCGAATTTAACGTGCATTTTGTGCATATAAATCAAATCCTAACCGCAACTGCATGTGCTGATGAAAGGGTGGTGGATTGTCGTTCGATCTAGGAGCATGCAACGGTGCAGATGTACGATCCGTGGGGTTTGGATTCTGCCTAATCAGAATGCACGACTCGCATCGTGCATGCAGCACACGACTTTCGTGAATGAAATGTGTGCTATTTTAAAACATTTACATAAACTAACAGTCTAGTTTCGTTTGAATGGAAACATGAGTTCAACGTTTTGCATCGATTTTTTTTCACGGGAAGAAATCACCATTGTATCATAAGGTTCAATTTTGTGGTGCATTTGAGATCTTGAAAGGATTGATATGGTTGACTAGAGGGGGGTTAATAGGAAACTACCAATTTTTAGCTTTTCTTAACAAGTTAGGGTTAACAACATAAAGGTTCTCTAAAATAATAACTAGGTGAGCAACCTATATGATGCTACTTACTATGACCACTAAAGCAAGTAAGAAGTACACTACAACAATATCATACACAATGTAAAGGTAAGAGATAACCGCAAGTGGAACCGATGAAGATGAGGATGTGTTACCGAAGTTCCTTCCCTTTGACAGGAAGTACGTCTTCGTTGGAGCGGTGTGGAGGCACAATGCTCCCCAATAAGACACTAGGGCCACCGTATTCTCCTCACACCCTCACACAATGCAAGGTGCCGTGATTCCACTATAGGCGCCCTTGAAGGCATCGACTGAACCTTTACAAACAAGGTTGGGGCTATCTCCACACAAAGCTCGGAGGCTCCCAACAAGACCACGAAGCTTCACCGCAATGGAATGTGGTTCCTAGGTGACCTCAACCGTCTAGAGTGCTCAAACACCCAAGAGTAACAAGATCCGCAAGGGATTAGTGGGGGTGATCAATTTTCTCTTGGTGGAAGTGTAGACCTTGGCCTTCTCAACCAATCCCTAGGAAATCAACAAGTTTGATTGGCTAGGGAGAGAGATCCGGCACATATGAGCTTAGGGAGCAACAATGGAGTCTTGGAGGGTCAAAGGTAGGGTTCTTGAAGTAGAAGAACCCTTTATATAGTGGGGGAACATATCCTACCATTACCCCCACTAAGAGCACACTCAGCACGGTACTACCGCTTTGAGGAAGTGGTACTACTGCTGCCCCTAGCGATACTACCGCTTGGGGGGAGCGGTACTACCGCAAGCCCCAACGGTACTACCCCTAGACCAGAAGCGGTACTACCGCTTGGTAGGCTCCTAGAGACGGTAGTAAAAATACTACTACCGAGCCTTCCACCGCTGGAAAAGTACTCACAAAAAGTCCGACGAAGTACAACCGCTCAGAGAGGGAGGTACTACTGTCCCCAAGCGGTAGTACCGCTCAACTAGAGTTGTACTACGGCTCACCTGGAGCGGTACTACCGTTTGACCTTTTGAAGATGAAAGAAGAGAACATGTGGGAGCTCCATTCCTGCACAAAAGAGGTGATGGAAAGAAAAAGTGCGCGTGCGCGAGTTGATTCCACCCAAGCCTTTCCGAGGCGGACCCCCTCTTAATAGTACGGTTTTCCTATGACTCAAAATCACCAAGAAGAACCGTAGAAAACATTGTGCTTCAAAAACACTGAGGGGCGACGAATCATCTTGTGCCATGTGATGTATTATCTGAAATGGTCAATGCACACGATTAGTCCGTAGACGTGCTGTCATCAATCACCAAAATTACTTAGGACAAAATATGCCCTAACAATCTCCCCTTTTTTGTGGATTGACGACAACACCTGATTTGCACAAAAGATATAATGATAAAATTAAGACATAGGCGAACCCAAGGTCTATGAGTTAGAGATTAGCTCCCCCTGGATGTGTACATGTTTAAAGTAGTGCTATGAACAACAAGGCACACAATCCAAGGGGAAGCACTCCCCTAGAAATCAGAGACGGATACTTCTTGCAATGAACTGATAGAACACTTGAGTAAAAAGCAAGGTATAACATGTGAGTATAAATATAAGAGCACAAGATGAATGATCTCACAGGCTAAGCATATAGAGAAATAATAACGATAATATAGGGATAGGGATAGCATATGTCTCACACCATATGACTAAGAGTCTTCACACACATGATAAAATATCCGACAAGATAAAACCAGCCAAGTTCAGCAAAGAAACCAAAAAAAATGAAAAAAGACCAAAGCAAATCCCGAACTCTCTCTCCCCCTTTGCATTAGGACACCAAAAAGGTATCGAGGACGCGAACAACACAGGTGGTAGCTCGGCCATCAGATTCCTCCGTAGAATCCTCATCTTCCTCATCTTCTGGATCAGTTCCCGCCTCATCTTCCTCATCAGGCTAATCCTGGTCAGACCTAGACCACTGGAAGTCTCGTGCCTGCATCCACTCAGCCTCTGGAGTGATGACATCTTCAGATCCACTCGAGAAGTGCACATCAAGCGTCCCCATAATGCGCTTATCCCTCTGACAGCTCTCCTTCCGGGCCACATGAGTCAGATACTATCCTTTCGCCTACATGCAAAATAAGGTCCTCATCTGGTCCTTCAGCTTCTTGGCCCAAGATGGCTCAACAAAAGAATGGGTATGTGTGGTAGGGCCGCCCTCATCCTCAGAAGTAGCAGCCTCCTCAGACTCCATGCGTTCAGCAGTACCTGAAGTGGAGGTGTTGGCCCACTTGTCTTTCTAGCACAGCTTGATGGGACCATGGCTGAAACACCCAATGGCAGCAGGAAAGGGCACACGAGGAAAAGACTCAGCCCACTTGGTCTTGATGAAGAATTATAGGTAAGGACCATAGATGGGAACCTTACGGTTGAATATGGCCATCTAAAGCTCGCAGAACATCACATTAGACACATCGAGTGGCCGAGTGTCCTTCGTACGTCCCTCCTCACACATAAGGAGCATGTCCACCAGATAAGAATGAACTTGGTCTTTGTTGCCAACCCGCGGGAACAGAGTGTTGCGGAAGATCCTATGCATGACATCCAAGAAGGTGGGGAGGACATTCTTCCTGAGATAAAAGGGCATCAACTTCTCCTTGGGGGTAGGGCCGGGGTTGGCATGAGGGCGCAAGCCAACAGGTTGATGCAGCCCCTCGTCACGAACATTCAGGAGCTTCATGAACTCAACCCAAGAGCCAGACATCTTCTCGCCATGAGTCATCCAAGTCATAGTACGATCCACATCAGCATGAAAGTGGATAGTGACATAGAATTGAGCCACTACCTCAGGATCGAAGTCACAACGAAAGGTGATGAGGTTCTCAATACTGAGCTCTTGTATCATATTCACGGCCTCTCCAAAATATGCAGGATCCCTTTGGAGATGATTGATATCAATCCACTGCACCGGAACAAAGATTTTCTTCCGAGTCAGGATGACATCTTGATATATCAGGAGTTGCTGCTTGGACCAGAACACCTCACTGCCCTTGATCTGAGCCCTCTGAGTGACATAAGGATGGTGCTTTCTGTGCACAAACTCCTTGAGAGGCATAGTGTCATAGTCAATGTTGGTCTCCTTCTGCTTCGATGCAGTCTTCTTGATATTGCGCTTCGGAGGATTGGAACCTTCCGGTTCGTCAGTGTTGCGGTACCTCTTGGACTCGGTGATGCGAACTGGATTAGAACGACGGGATCCACCACCTGAGAAACGCAACACAAACACGCAAAAACGACAAAAAGAAGTCATGGCAACATCCAGAACACAGGACAAAACACAAATGGAACCAAGTAGGAGCATGCATAGATATCAATTTGTGAACGAGCGATAGTACCGCTAGGGCAGGGCGGTAGTACCGCTCCACGAGTGGTAGTACCGCTCGGGCAGGGCGGTAGTACCGCGTGGTTATAGATCTGGAAGAACAAAATATGGATCTAACCATTATGCTGCAGATTTAAGATCATAAGGGACCAAAACTATGCAGATCCTATGCAACAAAGCATATTGAGGCACTTCCCAATATCTCTCCTCCTATCCATGTACGAGAAAAAATCATGCCACAGGAATGAAGCCAATACATCTAGCCCCTAACCCTAGAACCAAGAACATCAACACAACTTAAGGAGGATAGGGGCAGTACCGGAGTCAATGGCACACAGAGGAGGAAGGGGGAGGGGACAATCCCTCCAACTGGTACGGGAGGAGAAGCGCCATGGAGGAAGATCAAATCTAGGGGAACTCGAGATAGAGAGGGAGAGCTCCACGAAAGAGAAACAAATGGGGCAGAGAAAAATGCCCCCTCTCTTTATATACCCCCTAGGGCACAGGCACGGCGGTAGTACCGCTCGGGCATAGCAATAGTACCGTTGGCCACAGTAGTACCACTCTTGTCATAGAGGTAGTATCACTCGGATTATCGCGGTAGTACCGCTCCCCCTGAGAAGGTGCAGACTCTAGCCCTAGTCAGTGGTAGTACCGCTCTGGTCATCACGGTAGTACCGTTGGGTCATCGCGGTAGTATCGCTCTCCCTAGCGTTAGTACCGCTCCCCCTGGCGGTAGTACCGCTTCCCCCTAGCGGTAGTACCGCTCCAAAACACCCACTAAAAATTGCCATAACCGCGAGAAATCACTACGGACACATACCAGTCAGTACCAGAGTAAAAACACAAGCAAAATATACTAACTAACAATATTATAACCCTCCTTTACCGGGAGAGAGGGGGCTGTGGTCGGAGCTACCTATGTTTGAGACAAAAGGAATGACACCGTGAAGAATTATCCTTGGTTTCATGACCAAAGGTCATCTTTGAAGCACAAGTTCTATCAATAAAGGCTAATGCGAAAGACTTGATCGATTTTTCCATAATGGGGTGAGGGAAAGTTCATTGAGAGAACAACACCCCCTATGTCCATGCCTACACATAGGACTAGATATAACACGGAATGAGGTGCAGAGTGCCCAATTTCAATCCACATTACTTGAATCAATGATATTTAGCTCATTCCTTAACTCTCGGAACCTTGCTTCATCTAGGGGCTTAGTGAAAATATCTGCAAGTTGCTCTTCAGTGTTGATGAAGTGAACCTCAATATCACCACGCTTGATATGCTCACGAATGAAGTGATGACGAATATCAATGTGCTTGGTCTTGTGATGTCCCACAAGCGTATGGGATCGCAGCAGTTTTCGAGGGTAGAGTATTCAACCCAAATTTATTGATTCACTCACAAGGGGAAGCTAAAGGATATTCTCAAGTATTAGCAGCTGAGTTGTCAATTCAACCACACCTGAAAGATTAGTGTCTGCAAGCAAAGTATCAGTAGCAAGGTAGTATGATAGCAACGACACCAGAAAAAGCTTTGACAATCCCCGGCAACGGCGCTAGAAAAAGCCTTCTTGATGGGATGTTAGTACCGCTTACCTAGCCTCGGCAACGGCGCCAACAAAGTCTTGCAACAAGTAACGGCGGGGTAGCAAGGAACAGTAGTAGTAGCAGCAGCAAAGTAACAAGTAACAGTAGTAGCAGCAACAGCAAAGTAACAGTAGTAGTGACAGCAGCAAAGTGGCCCAATCCCTCTTGTCGCAAGGGACAAGCCTAGGCAAAGTAACATAGCGAGGACCAGTAGTAAAAGACTCGTAGGCAATGGATCGGTGATGGATGAGTGTGACGGATGTGATTCATCATGTAACAGCTATAACACGGAGAGATATGTGGCTAGCTCCCGTTCATCAATCTAATGTAGGCATGTATTCCGTATGTAGTCATACGTGTATTGGGAAAAGAACTTGCATGACATCTATTATCCATCCATCCCGTGGTAGCGGGGTCCTAATGGAAACTACGGGATATTAAGGTTCTCCTTTTAATAAAGAACCAGACCAACGCATTAACACGCGGTGAATACATGAACTCCTCATACTATGGTCATCTCCGGGAGTGGTTCCGGCTATTGTCACTCCGGGGTTGCCGGGTCATAACACATAGTAGGTGACTACAACTTGCAAGATAGGATCTAAAACACACATATATTGGCGACAACATAATAGGTTCAGATCTGAAATCATGGCACTCGGGCCCTAGTGACAAGCATTAAGCATAGCCAAGTAGTAGCAACATCAATCTAGAACACAGTGGATACTAGGGATCAATCCCCGTCAAAAACTAACTCGATTACATGATAGATCCCATCCAACTCATCACCGTCCAACAAGCCTACGATGAGATTACTCACGAACAATGAAGAGCATCATGGAATTGTCGATGGAGAAATGTTGATGATGACGATGGCGACGATTTCCCCTCTCCGGAGTCCGAAACGGACTCCAGATCTGCCCTCCAGATGAAGAACGGGATGTGGCGGCGCCTCCATATCGTAAAACGCGATGAAATCTTCTTTCTGATTTCTTTCCAGGCGAAACGGAAGATATAGGACTGAGATTGGGGGCGGTGGTGCCACGTGGGTCCCAAAAGCCCTCATGGCGCGACCATAGGGGGTGGCCGCGGCCCAGGGGCTTGTGGCCCACTGGCACGCCACCTCACATGGATCTTTGCGCAGGTATTTTTCTTTTATTCCAGAAAAAATCTCCGTAAATTTTCAGGACGTTCCAAGAACTTTCATTTCTGCACAAAAACAACACCATGACAATTCTACTGAAAACAGCGTGAGTCCGGGTTAGTTCCATTCAAATCATGCAAATTAGAGTCCAAAACAAGGGCAAAAGAGTTCGGAAAAGTAGATACGGCAGAGACGTATCATCTTGCTATGTTGCACCGGATTGAGGGAAATCTTGATAGCACTTTGATTGTCGCATAGAAGAGGCACTTTGTCACAAGTGCCAGCTTAATCCTTTAAAGTTTGCCTCATTCATAGCAACTGTGCACTACAACTTGCAACTAAAACATACTCAGCTTCGGTGGAAGACAATGAGACACAGTTCTGCTTCTTTGAAGACCAACTTACCAGTGAACGGCCAAGAAATGGACATTCTCCATAAGTTGACTTCCTCTCCACACAATCTCCCGCCTAATCTGAGTCAGAATAGCCCACTAGGTTGAAGCTTGCTCTTTTGGGATACCATAGGCCAAAGTTTGGGGTATGAGCCAAATATCGAAAGATTCGTTTGACAGCCACAAAATGGCTTTCCTTTGGTGCAGATTGAAACCGTGCACAAATCCCTACACTCACAATGATATCCGGTTTAGATGCACAAAGGTAAAGAAGGGATCCAATCATGGAGCGATATACCTTTTGATCCACTTCTTTGCCATTGGGATCACTGTCAAGCTTGCATTTGGTTGGCATGGGAAACTTGACCAGCTTGACGTCCTCTAGCTCGAACCTCTTGAGCATGTATTGGGTGTAATTGGCTTGTTTGATGAAGGTTCCTTCTCAACCTTGTTTAATCTCGAACCCAAGGAAGAACTTCAACTAACCCATCATTGATGTCTCAATTTTTTCGGTCATTAGTGCAGCAAATTCTTCATTGAAAGATTCGTTAGGGGAACCAAAAATGATATCATCAACATATAGTTGGCATATGAACAAATCCCCTTTGACCTTCTTGGTAAAAAGAGTGGGATCAATCTTCCCAATTTCAAACCCACGATCTTGCAACAACTTGGTAAGGTACTCATACCACGCACGTGGGGCTTGTTTGAGGCCATAGAGTGTCGTATTAATTTTGTATACATGATAGGGGAGCTTGGGATGTTTGAATCCCGGGGGTTGTTTGACATATACCAACTCATTTAAAGAACCATTAAGAAAAGCACTTTTCACATTCATTTGTTGTAATTCGAAATCATGATGAGATGCAAATGCACGTAGCATCCGAATAGATTCTAGACGAGAAAAAGGGGCAAAGGTTTCATCGTAGTCGATACCCTCGACTTGGGAGTAGCCTTGAGACACTAATCTTGCCTTGTTTCGAACCACAATCCCATTGGCATCTTGCTTTTTTTTGAAGATCAATTTGGACCCAATGACATTTTGTTCCTCCTTTGGTCTTTGCACTAATTCCTAGACTTGATTACGCTCGATGTTGTTCAGTTCTTCATGCATGGCCATAAGCCAATACTCATCATCGAGCGCTTCCTGTACCTATTGAGGTTCACAATACGAAACAAACGCGTGATGCTCACAAAAATTTAAAATTTGTTGAAGAGTGGATACTCCCCTTTTTAAGCTTCCAAGCACATTCTTAATAAGATTGATTTGACTCCCAGCTTGGATGCTATCTTGGTTGCGCGATGCTCCAAGAGTTTCGCGCTTGTTAATTGGGGAGCAGCAACTTGATAACGTTGCTTGGCCTTGGCTTTGAGTTTTGATCCTTCCTTGGCATCGCGACCCCTCTTAGGTGCTGCAGTAGGAAATTGAGGAGCAGCAGCCTGATCAACTTGATTTTCATCTTGAGCAGGCTCACTGGTTTGTTCTTGATCTTGTGGCTGCTCTTGATCTTGATCTCGTGGCTGCACTTGATCTTGATCTTGAGCAGATTCGAAACATTGTGTAAGAACTTGGACGTCATGTGGTGCATCACCATCTTCATGTGGTTGATCTTGCCCTTGATCGTGTTCACCTGGTTGAGGGTCTTTACTTTGTTCATGGGAAGCATGTGGGGCTAGCGAGGGTGATGGCTCCACTTGAGTAGAGCATTGTCCTTCTCCTTCGGCCACAAGGGGTTCCTCAATGGGGAGTATTTGACCAATCCCCATTATTCTTATGGCTTGGGAGGAATTTCATCACTTACATCACAAAGACCACTTTGCTCCACTTGGTAGCCATTATTTTCATCAAACTCCACGTTACACGTCTCCTTAATGAGCCCGGTGGACTTGTTGAGGACACGGTAAGCATGAGAGTTTGTAGCATAACCAACAAAATGCCCTCTTGAGCTCTAGGAACAAATTTAGCTAAACGTGCACCTTTCTTGAGAATGAAACACTTACACCTGAATACCCTGAAGTACTTGAGGTTGGGTTTGTTTCCAGTGAGAATCTCATATGGAGTCCTGTTCAAGCCTTTGCGGATATAGAGACAATTGGATGCATGACATGTTGTGTTGATGGCTTCGGCCCAAAAGTAGTACGGAGATTTGAATTCTGCCATCATTGTTCTTGCCGCGTCAATCAACGTCTGGTTCTTCTTCTCCGCCACACCATTTTGTTGAGGGGTGTATGGTGCTAAATATTGATGCTTGATCCCCTCACCACTAAGAAACTCATCCAAGGTGTAGTTCTTGAACTCGGTGCCGTTGTCACTTCTAATCATCAAAATCTTTGCTTCATGTTGACGTTGAGCTTCATTAGCAAAATTGATGACAGTTTGTTGAGTCTCACTCTTCCTCTTGAAGAAATATACCCAAGTGTATCTTGAGTAATCATCAACAATCACCAAGCAGTACTTTCTGCCCCCAAGACTATCAAAAGATGGAGTGCCAAAGTGATCCATATGAAGGAGATCCAAGGGCCTCTTAGTGTAAATGAGAGTCGTGGGACGATGAGCAGTCTCATGAATCTTCCGTTCAATACAAGTACTGCAATCACGATCTCTGGCAAAACTCACATTTGTTAGTCCACAAACATGGTCCCCTTTGAGGAGACTTTGCAAAGATCTCATATTGAGATGAGCTAGTAGGCGATGCCAAAGCCATCCCACATCAACTTTAGCCATTACACAAGTCGCAGTCTTAGTGGGTCGCTGTGAAAAGTTCACCACATAGAGACCATTTTCGACATATCCAACATAGGCTACTTTAAGAGTCTTGCTCCACAAAAGTACCACGGTATCAAGATGAAAGAATGTGGCAAAGCCCATAATTGCAAGTTGACGAACAGAAAGTAAATTGTAAGCAACGACTGAACAAGCATGACCTTCTCAATAGATAAATCTTGAGAGATTACCACCTTACCAAATCCCAATACCTTGGATGTTGAAGCATCGGCAAATTGGACATGGGTGGGCATAGATGGAGTAGGATGCACGTCCACCACTAAGTCCTTGCTTCCGGTCATATGATTTGTTGCTCCACTATCAAGCAACCATGACACCCCATCGGAAGCAAACTCCTGCAATAGATCAAGGCTTGGTTTTAGGTACCCATTCTTGAATGGGTCCTTTGATATTAGAAACAAGGGTCTTAGGAACCCAAATAGCCCATTCAATGGAATCATAATAAGAACCAACAAATTTGGCATAAACATGCCCATCACCAGCACGACATAAAACATAATAGGGATTAAAGTTGCCGGCTGTGATGGTAGGGATGGTTTTCCCTTTCTTGACAGTACCATCCTCTCCCTTGTTCCTGTTCTCCTTCTGAGTCCCTTCGCCCTCTTTGACAAAAATGTCCATGCGAGTAAGAGATCGCTTGTTCCTGTTCTTCCTTTTTATTTTCGACTTGGATGTAAGTCCAAGTCCCTCCTTTCCTACAACTCCCTTTTGATTACTCAAAAGATCGTTTAGGTTATTCTTGCCTTGGATGCATGACATAAGGCCCTTCTCAAGTTGATCCTTCAACTTAGCATTTTCCTCCACAAGATTTATATGCTCACAACAAGGGTTAGTTGCACAAGCATTATCAATTATAACAAAAGGAGGACAGAGAGATATATCCTTGGTAAGCTTTGCTTGGAGTTGATCATGAGACTCTTTCAGGGAGAAATGAGCACCTTTCAAGACCTTGTGGGCCTTGTCAAGTGTATCAAACTCCTCCTTGAGTCTGTCATGGCCAACCCCAAGTGCAGCCTTTTCAGACTTAAGCACACGTTTAAAGAAAATAGCGTGATCTAGCTCCTTTTGTAATTTAGCACAATCATCGTTGTGTGACTCCTCAAGAGCCAAACGAAGACTGCGCTCTTCTTTTAGAGCAATAGATAATTCAGCAATCTCATCGGCATAGTCACGACTATGTCCTTCCATCTCAGAGATAGTCTCCTCATGAGACTCGAGGAGGTCATTAGCCTCACCCAGTTGTTCCAAAAGAGCAACAAAGTACTTCTTGGATTCTCCTTTGATTTTACACAGAAATTTTTCAAAATCATGCTCATTAAGTTCCACAACATCACTATCATCAACACAGTTTAACAATGAAGGAGCAGTAGTGATTGGTGGTCTTAATGTTGGGTGTTAACAATGTCAAAAGCGATGTGATTATCGTTGGGGGCGCCGAAGAGAGACACCTTGGGAGAGGAGGTGGAAATGGCTACAGTAGCCGTAGCCATCGTATCATCATCGTTATCATCAGAGGTGTACTCTTCAAGTGCCACCATACCCTTTGGATGGGGTTTCTTCACAAAGTTGTTCTTGTTTGGGAAAGACTTGGCTTTGTCTTTGCGAATGAGCTTGCCACCGTTGTCTTCCCTCTTCTCACAGGGACAATCTGCCATGAAGTGACTCACATTGTCGCAGTTATAGCATGTCCTCACACGCTGCTTGGTCTTGGACCCACTTGAGTTATTCTTGGAGAAATTGGGCCTTGAGTTTCTCTTCTCATAGGGACAATCTACAACGACCCTACCAAAGGAGCCAGACCTCTGTCTGGGATTCCCAAGATATTCTGGTCAACATTGAACACATCACGTAGAAAACCAACGGCGAGACTAATGTCTCCTCTGCAAAAGCATAAATTAAGAAACCGTGAGTACAAAGGTACTCAGCAAGACTTACATCAGAACTATCTACATATGCATCAGTCTCAGTAAAGGGGTTGTGGAGTTTATTGCAGCAAGCCAGCTTTGACTCTTGACTAATCTATACTACGACCACATACACTTTCTTTGAGGTGGGGTAGCACACACGAGTCCACATATTCACCAAAACAATACACCACTATGGATCCACTCTCGTCTCCCTACGAGAAGGCCATCCATATCACTCACACTTATCTTGTGTATTTTAGAGTATCCATTTCAAGTTCTCTATGTACCACATAATGTTTCCAAGTAGTCCATATCCGAGGACGCGGCTATTCGAACAGATTAATTCACCCTGCAAGGGTATACTTGTTCACACATGCTCTCACCACTTATGACCATATGCACGTCATGCATCTCGGCAACCTTCAAGCAGAAAGACTGGCATGAGCGTCGCCACGACCGTTAACCACACAAGACCCTAGTCCAGGTTTATCGCATATTTGAGACTAAACCCGCAAGAAAGTTTGGCCGAAGTTTCCTCTACGGCCTCAGGCGATGTGTACAGGGTTCCACAAGCCCACCATCTGGGTGCCACTTTGTACACTATGCCATTGTGTATCTACCTCACTGAAGCCTACCCCATCAGGCAGAGCTAAACACGGCCGCCAACATTTTTCCTACAAACAACAGAAACAAATTGCAAGTCCTGGAGAGAGATCTAGGCGATTAGTAAGCCAAGAGGGGTCGAGTTACCGAAGCCCATTGTGTGGTAGTATCTTGTCATGGATAACATACACAAAACTCAGTTCTTAAGGACGGTCCCAATGATACAACCTGCCATGTAGTCCTACATGGCCTCTCATTGCTACCTTTACCAAATCGGATTCACACACTTTACTCTCACACAGTAGGACATGAACACAACGATTCCGATTCATCGTCCAGATGGATCAACCTCAACACAACTCTAAGCATAGCAGGCACAGTAAGCAAGCATGGATGAGTAAGCACAACAAGGCTCAAGCAGTTGCTACTCATGCTAAGTGGTTTCAACTATTTACTGTGACAAAGATAGGTCATGCAAAGGAATGGGTTCAACTACCGTGAACATGTAACAATTGAATCGTGATTGTCCTAATGCAGTACAAGACAGCAGGAGCGAGAGAGTGGGTTTGCATCAGTGTGCTCAAGCGGGGTAGCTTGCCTCACAGTTCTGAAGATAGTACTTCTCTTCATTAATGTCAACGGACACATCATCAGAACCATCATTTACCGATAAGGACCTGTTGGGGTAACGTAGTAATAATTCACAATTTTCCTACGTGTCACCAAGATCAATCTAGGAGATGCTAGAAACGAGAGAGAGGGAGAGCATCTTCATACCGTTGAATATCGCTAAGTGGAAGCATTGCAAAGAACGCGGTTGATGGAGTCGTACTTGCGGCCATTCAGATCACGGAAGATCCGATCCATGTACCGAACGAAGGGCGCCTCCGCGCTCAACACACGTGCAGCCCAGGGACATCTCCTCCTTCTTGATCCAGCAAGGGGGCGGAGAAGTTGAGGGAGAGCTCCGGCAACATGACGGCATGGTGGCGGTGGAGCTTGTGGTTCTCCGGCAGGGCTTCGCCAAGCACTACGGAGGATGAGGTGAAGGGGGTAGGGCTGCACCCCAGGGAGAGGGTTCAGGTGATTCGCAGCCCTCTCACCCCTCCTCTATTTATAGGGGAAGGGGAGAGTGGGCCGGCCACCCTAGATGACCTAGGAGGGGGCAGCGGCAGCCAAGTGGGTAGGCTTGCCTCCCAAGTTGATGGGAGGAGCCTCCCATGCCCTAGGGTTTCAACCCTAGGCGCCTTGGGGCCCTTTGGTGGTGCGCACTGATGACTACTACGCAACCTTCTCCTTGTAGACATTGTTGGGCCTCCAAGTGCAGAGGGTTGTAGGACAGTTGCAATTTTCCCTCAAGTGGGTGACCTAAGGTTTATCAATCCGCGGGAGGCGTAGGATGAAGATGGTCTCTCTCAAGAAACCCTGCAACCAAATAACAAAGAGTCTCTTGTGTCCCCAACACACCTAATACAATGGTAAGTTGTATAGGTGCACTAGTTCGGCGAAGAGATGGTGAAACAAGTGCAATATGGATGGTAGATATAGGTTTTTGTAATCTGAAATTACAAAAACAGCAAGGTAACAAATGGTAAAAGTGAGCACGAACGGTATTGCAATGCATGGAAACAAGGCCTAGGGTTCATACTTTCACTAGTGAAGTTCTCTCAACAATGATAACATAATTGGATCATATAAATAGCCCTCACCATGCAACAAAGAGTCACTCCAAAGTCACTAATAGCGGGGAACAAACGAAGAGATTATTGTCGGGTATGAAACCACCACAAAGTTATTCTTTCTGATCGATTTATTCAAGAGTCCGTAGTAAAATAACACAAAGCTATTCTTTCCGTTCGATCCATCATAGAGTTCGTACTAGAATAACACCTTAAGATACATATGAACCAAGACCCTAATGTAACCTAGATACTCCATTGTCACCTCCAGTATCCGTGGGCATGATAATACGATATGCATCACATAATCTCAGAATCATCTATTCAAGCAACACATAGAACTTCAAAGAGTGCCCCAAAGTTTCTACCAGGGAGTCAAAACGTGTGACAACCCCTGTGCATAGGTTCCCAATGTCACGAACCTGCAAGTTGATCTCCAAAACATACATCAAGTACTCACATGAATCCACGTGTGCCAACCCATATGCATAGGTTCCCAATTGTCACAAACCCGCAAGTTGATCACAACAGATAGACACGTGCAAGACATACATCAAGTGTTCTCAAAGACTCAATCCGATAAGATAACTCCAAAGGGGAAACTCAATTCATTACAAGAAGGAGAGGGGGAAGAACATCATAAGATCCAACTATAGTAGCAAATCCCATGGTACATCGAGATCAAAACATCTCAAGAACACGAGAGAGAGAGAGATCAAACACATAACTAATGGTACATACCCTCAGCCCCGAGGGAGAACTACTCCCTCCTCGTCATGGAGATCGCCGGGATGATGAAGATGGCCACCAGATATGGATTCCCCCTCTGGCAGGGTGCCAGAACGGGCTCCAGATTGGTTTTTGGTGGCTACAGAGGGTTGCGGCGGCGGAACTCCCGATCTAGGTTTCTTTCTGGGGGTTTCTCAATTTATAGGAATTTATGGCGGTGGAACTACGTCGGTTGGGCCCACGAGGAGGTCACAAGCCTGGTCGCCACCACCTAGGGGGGTGGTGGCGGCGTCAGGGCTTGTGACTCCCTCGTGGCTCTTCTGGCCTTCTTCCAAAGCTTCGGGGTTCTCTTTTGGTCCAAAAAAATCATCGTAAAGTTTCATTCCATTTGGACACCGTCTGAAAATGGGCCAAAAACACGGAAAAAACAGAAAGTGGCACTTGGCACTGAGTTAATAGGTTAGTCCGAAAAAGATATAAAATACATATTCATGCATATAAAACATCCAAAGTTGACAAGATAATAGGATGGAACCATCAAAAATTATAGATACGTTGGAGACGTATCAAGCATCCCCAAGCTTAACTCCTGCTCATCCTCGAGTAGGGAAGTGATAAAGAATGAATTTTTGATGTTGCATGCTACCTAGCATAGTTGTCCTTTGTAACTTCTCTCACGTGACATGAATGTTCAGATCCGTTAGATTCAAAACAATACTTTGCTATTGACGTGGAGACAATAATAATTAAAGCAAACTAGCAAGGTAATCATGAACTTTCAAAATAACAAGGCCAAAAGAAAGTTATCCCTACAAAAGCATATAGTCTAGCTATGCTCTATCATCATTGCACAATGAATTTAAATCATGCACAACCCCGGTATTGGCCAAGTAATTGTTTCACACCTTTACTTTCTCAAACCTTTTCAACTCTCACACAATACATGAGCGTGAGCCATGGTTTTAGCACTATAAGTGGTGTGGAGTGTGGTGGAGGTTGCAAGACAAAAAGGAGAAGATGATCACATTAACTATGCATATCAATAAGATATGGAGATGCTCATCAATAGATATCAACGTGAATGAGTAGGGATTGCCATACAAATGATGCGCTAGAGCTAAGAGTATGTGAAAGCTCTTAAAGAAAACTAGTGGGTGTGCATCCAACTTGTTTGCTCACGAAGACCTAAGGAAATTTTGAGGAAGCCTATCATTGGAATATACAAGCCAAGTTATATAATGAAAATTTCCCACTAGCTATATGGTGGTGACAAAACGAGAGACTCTCAATCATGAAGATCATGGTGCTTAATATGCACAAGTGTGGAAAAGTGGTAGCATTGTCCCTTCTCTCTTTTTCTCTCATTTTTTTTATATATTTTTTGGTGGTCTCTTTGGCCTCTTCTTTTTTTGGTGGGCATCTTTGGCCTCTTTTATTTCCTCACATGGGACAATGATCTATCAATGATGATCATCACACTTTCAACTCAAAACTTAGAGCAATGATGACTCTATATGGAATGCCTTCGGTAGTGTACCGTGACAATGATCTAGCATGGCATAGACAGTAATGGAAACATCATGCTAGCTATCTTACGATCATGCAAGGGAAATGTAGACGTGGTGGCACATGTCATGGTGGTAGTTGCATGGCAATATATCTCGGAATGACTTTGAAAAAGCTATAGTAGGTAGGTATGGTGGCTGTTTTGAGGGAGGCTAATGGTGGGTTTTGTGTACCGGCGAAAGTTGCACGACACTAAGAAGATAGTGATGGTGGAAGGTGAAAGTGCATCTAAACCATGGACTCAACATTAGTCATGAAGAACTCATATACTTGTTGCAAAGTTTTTATTAGTAATTGAAACAAAGCATTCAACGCATACTCCTAGGGGAAGGGTTGGTAGGCATAAACCATCGCGCGATCCCGACCGCCACGCAAAGGATGACAATCAATAGACTAATCATGCTCAGATTTCATCACATAGCGGTTCACCATACATGCATGCTACAGGAATCACTAACTTCAACACAAGTATTTCTAGATCCAGAACTCCTTACTAGCATGACTTCAATATTACCAAAACCACAACTCAAAACTAATTGAGATGAATCAAACTTCTCTAACTATTCAATGTACATGAAGGTGGAAGTTTTCGTATCCCTTTGGATAACCACCCCTTTTGAGACTACTTAAAGCATAGATCAACTACCAAGCCACGCACCGCTGCGCTCTAAAATATATAAGTGAAGCACATAGAGCAAAAGTATCTAGCTCAAAAGATATAAGGGAAGCACATGTGAGCTGAATTGTCTACCAAAGGATATAAGTGAATCTCGACAAAATCATGGTGAGTGCATGTATCTCTATCTAGGTGTGCAGCAAGGATGATTGTGACACAAAAAAAAACTTCTACGATACAAGACGCTCCAAGCAAAAACACATAACATGTGGTGAATAAAAATATAGCCCCAAGTAACGTTACCGATGGATCGAAGACGAAAGAGGGGATGCCTTCCCGGGGCATCCCCAAGCTTAGGCTTTTACGACATCCTTGAATCAACTTGGGGTGCCTTGGGCATCCCCAACCTTGAGCTCTTGCCACTCTTTATCTCTTTGTCCATAAGAACTTCACCCAAAACTTAAAAACTTCACAACACGAAACTTAAACAGAAACTCGTGATAACATTAGTACGAGAAAGCAAACCACCACTTCCTTAGGTACTGTAGCAAACTTAAATTCTACTTATGATGATGTTGGTTTACTGTATTTTCAATCTTCCATGGCTAATACCCTCCGATACTATCTATAGTTTCATCAAAATAAGCAACCAACTCAACAAAAAACAGAATCTGTTAACAGCAGACCTGTCTGTAGCAATCTGTATATTTCGTATACCTCTGGTACGTCAAAACTTCTGAAACATTACGTAAGTCTGAAAAATTTGCGTAGAAATCAGCATAAAAAAGAATCAACTCCGAATCTCTTACAGAAAAAAATGAAAATTCTTTTCGTGAGCAGAAAGTTTCTGTCTTTTTCCAGCATGATCAAACAATCATCACCAAGACTAATCATAACGGTTTTGCTTGGCACAAACACAAAAAGACACACAAAATACACAATCATAACATAATTATGATGGTGTGGATAAAAAAAAGGAAGCAAAAAACAAATAAAAATTTATTCATTGCGTTGCCTCCCAACAAGCGCTATCGTTTAACGCCCTTAGCTAGGCATTGATTTCAATGATGATCACATAAAAGGTAAGGATTGAAACACAACGAGAGCATCATGGAGCAAATGGCTAGCACATTTAAGTCTAAACCACTTCCTATGCATAGGTATTTTGTGATCAAACAATTTATTGGAGCAAGAATCAACTAACATAGGAAGGCAAAACAAGCATAGCTTCAAAAATTTCAACATATGGAGAGGAAGCTTGATACTATTGCAATAAGTAGAAGCATATGATCCTCTCTCATAGTAATTTTCAGTAGCATCATGAATGAATTCAACAATATAACCAGAACCTAAAGCATTCTTTTCATGATCTACAAGCATAGAAATTTTACTACTCTCCACATAAGGAAATTTATTCTCAAGAATAGTAGTGGGAGTATCGTAAAAGACTTGAGCACTACAAATTGTGTCCATAATGAAAAAGCAAGGTTTAACAAAGGAATTTTCGAAAGTATGACAAGTTATATCATCCCTCTTCTTTAAAGCATAAGTATCCTCACAATAATCATCATAGATAAGGGGCATGCTTTCATCAAAATATTTTTGATCATTCAAAGTGGAAGAACTAAAAAGATCATCTTCATCAAATATAGCATCATGGGTATTCACAGAATTCATGCTAACAACGTTGCAATCATGCTCATCATTCACATATTCTATGCCAAGCATTCTATGTAATTCTTCTTTCAGCACTTGAGCACAATTTCCCTTCCCATCATGCTCACGAAAGACATTGAAAAGATGGAGCATATGAGGCATCCTCAATTCCATTTTTTTGTAGTTTTCTAGAGAAAGAACAAGAAACAAAAAGATTCGATTGCAAGATATAAATATATAACTTCAAGCTCTAACCTCCCCGGCAACGGCCCTAGAAAAGATCTTGATGTCTACTACGCAACCTTCTCCTTGTAGACGTTGTTGGGCCTCCAAGTGTAGATGGTTGTAGGACAGTAGCAATTTTCCCTCAAGTGGGTGACCTCAGGTTTATCAATCCGCGGGAGGCGTAGGATGAAGATGGTCTATCTCAAGCAACCTTGCAACCAAATAACAAAGAGTCTCTTGTGTCCCCAACACACCTAATACAATGGTAAGTTGTATAGGTGCACTAGTTCGGCGAATAGATGGTGAAACAAGTGCAATATGGATGGTAGATATAGGTTTTTGTAATCTGAAATTACAAAAACAGCAAGGTAACAAATGGTAAAAGTGAGCACGAACGGTATCACAATGCGTGGAAACAAGGTCTAGGGTTCATACTTTCACTAGTGAAGTTCTCTCAACAATGATAACATAGTTGGATCATATAACTAGCCCTCAACATGCAACAAAGAGTCACTCCAAAGTCACTAATACCGGGGAACAAACGAAGAGATTATTGTCGGGTACGAAACCACCACAAAGTTATTCTTTCTGATCGATCTATTCAATAGTCCTTAGTAAAATAACACAAAGCTATTCTTTTCATTCGATCCATCATAGAGTTCGTACTAGAATAACACCTTAAGATACATATCAACCAAGACCCTAATGTCACCTAGATACTCCATTGTCACCTCAAGTATCAGTGGGCATGATTATACGATATGCATCTCATAATCTCAGAATCATCTATTCAACCAACACATAGAACTTCAAAGAGTGCCCCAAAGTTTCTACCAGAGAGTCAAAACGTGTGCCAACCCCTGTGCATAGGTTCCTAATGTCACGAACCCGCAAGTTGATCACCAAAACATACATCAAGTACTCACATGAATCCACGTGTGCCAACCCATATGCATAGGTTCCCAATTGTCACAAACCCGCAAGTTGATCACAGCAGATAGACATATGCGAGACATACATCAAGTGTTCTCAAAGACTCAATCCGATAAGATAACTCCAAAGGGGAAACTCAATTCATTACAAGAAGGAGAGGGGGAAGAACATCATAAGATCCAACTATAGTAGCAAATCCCATGGTACATCGAGATCAAAACATCTCAAGAACACGAGAGAGAGAGATCAAACACATAGCTACTGGTACATACCCTCAGCCCCGAGGAAGAACTACTCCCTCCTCGTTATGGAGATTGCCGGGATGATGAAGATGGCCACCGGAGATGGATTCCCCCTCTGGCAGGGTGCCAGAACGGGCTCCAAATTGGTTTTTGGTGGCTATAGAGGCTTGCGGCGGCGGAACTCCCGATCTAGGTTTCTTTTTGGGGATTTCTGAATTTATAGGAATTTATGACGGTGGAATTACGTCGGTTGGGCCTACGAGGAGGTCACAAGCCTTGTCGCCACCACCTAGGGGGTGGTGGCGGCGTCAGGGCTTGTGACTTCCTCGTGGCTCTTCTGGCCTTCTTCCAAAACTTCGGGGGTCTCTTTTGGTCCAAAAAAATCATCGTAAAGTTTCATTCCATTTGGACTCCGTCTGGAAATGTGCCAAAAACACGGAAAAAACAGAAACTGGCACTTGGCACTGAGTTAATAGGTTAGTCCCGAAAAAGATATAAAATAGCATATTCATGCATATAAAACATCCAAAGTTGACAAGATAATAGCATAGAACCATCAAAAATTATAGATACGTTGGAGACGTATCACGCACCAGCCCATCAGGGAGCTGGTTACCTCCCACTTTCATCCCACGTGGCCCTCCGGGATAGGTGGCCCCACCCGGTGGACCCCCTGAACCCTTTCGACGGTCCTGTACAATATCGATACACCCCGAAACCTTTCCGGTGATAGAAATTGGACTTCCCATATATGAATCTTCACCTCCAGACTATTCTGGAACTCCTCGTGGCGTCCGAGATCTCATCCGAGACTCCTAACAACTATCGGTAACCACATACAATTCCCATTACAACTCTAGCATCACCGAACCTTAAGTGTGTAGACCCTACGGGTTCGGGAACCATGCATACATGACCGAGACACCTATCCGACCAATAACCAATAGCGGGATCTGGATACCCATATTGGCTCCCACATGTTCCACGATGATCTCATCGGATGAACCACGATGTCGGGGATTCGATTAATCCCGTATACAATTCCCTTTGTCTATTAGTATGATACTTGCCCGAGATTCGATCGTCGGTATCCCTATACCTTGTTCAATCTCGTTACCGACAAGTCTCTTTACTCGTTTCGTAACGCATGATCCCGTGGCTAACTCCTTAGTCACACTGAGCTCATTATGATTATGTATTACCAAGTGGGCCCAGAGATACCTCTGCGTCATACGGAGTGACAAATCCCAATCTCGATTCGTTCCAACCCAACACATACTTTCGGAGATACCTATAGTGCACATTTATAGGCACCCAGTTACGTTGTGACATTTGATACACCCAAAGCATTCCTACGGTATCCGGGAGTTTCACAATCTCATGGTCTAAGGAAAAGATACTTAACATTAGGAAAGCTCTAGCAAACGAACTACACGATCTTGTGCTATGCTCAGGATTGGGTCTTGTCCATCACATCATTCTCCTAATGATGTGATCCCGTTAACAACGACATCCAATGAGCTAGTAAACTAGAGGCTCACTAGGGACATGGTGTGGTCTATGTATTCACACATGTATTACGGTTTCCGGTTAATACAATTATAGCATGAACAATAGACAATTATCCTGAACAAGGAAATATAATAATAACCATTTTTTTATTGCCTCTAGGGCATATTTCCAATAGTCTCCCAGTTGCACTAGAGTCGATAATCTAGTTACATTGTGATAAATCGAACACCCATAGAGTTCTGGTGTTGATCATGTCTTGCTCGTGGAAGAGGTTTAGTCAACGGATCTGCGACATTCAGATCCATATGTACTTTTAAAATATCTATATCTCCATCCTGAATGTAACCACAGATGGAGTTGAAGCAGTGCTTGATGTGCTTGGTCTTCTTGTGAAGCCTGGGCTCCTTGGCAATGGCAATAGCTCCAGTGTTTTCACAGAAGAGAGCCATCGGGTCCGACGCAGCTATGTACTCCGCTTAACATGTAGATGCCACCACGACGCTTTTCTTGCAACTTCACCAGCTGACTGCCCCACCATTCAAAATATACATGTATCTGGTTTGTGACTTGGAGTCATTCAGATCTGTGTTGAAGCTAGCATCGACGTAACCCTTTACGACGAGCTCCTCGGCACCTCCATGAACGAGAAACATATCTTTAGTCCTTTTCAGGTACTTAAGGATATTCTTGAGCGATGTCTAGTGATCCATTTCGGGATCACTTTGGTACCTGCCTACCAAACTTATGGCAAGGTTCACATCATGTCTGGTACAAAGCATGGCATACATAATTGAGCCTATGGCTGGAGCTTAGGGGATGACACTCATCTTTTCTCTATCTTCTGTTGTGGTCGGGCATTCAGCTATGCTCAATCTCACACCTTGCGATATAGGCAAGAACCCCTTCTTGGACTTATTCATATTGAACTTCTTCAATATCTTGTCAAGGTATATGCTTTGTGAAAGACCAATGAGGCGTCTTGATCTATCTCTATGGATCTTGATGCCTAATATGTAAGCAGCTTGTCCAAGGTCCTTCATTGAAAAACACTTATTCAAGTAGGCCATTATGCTTTCCAAAAGTTCTATATCATTTACCATCAACAATATGTCATCCACATATAAAATGAGAAATGCTACACAGCTCCCACTCACTTTCTTGTAAATACAGGCTTCTCCATAAGTCTGTACAAACACAAACGCTTTGATCTCCTCATCAAAACGAATGTTCCAACTCCGAGATGCTTGCACCAACCCATAGATGGAGCGCTGGAGCTTTCATACCTTGTCAGCATTTTTAGGATCGACAAAACCTTCCGGCTGCATCATATAAAATTCTTCCTTAAGAAAGTCATTAAGGAATGCCGTTTTGACGTCCATTTGCCAGATCTCATTATCATAAAATGCGGCAACTACTAACATGATTCGGACAGACTTGAGCATTGCTACGGGTGAGAAAGTCTCATCATAGTCAACTCCTTGAACTTGTCGATAACCCTTAGCGACAACCCGAGCCTTATGGGCAGTCAGATTACCATCCGCGTCAGTCTTCTTCTTAAAGATCCATTTATGTTTTATGGCTTGCCGATCATCGGGCAAGTCCACCAAAGTCCATACTTTGTTCTCATACATGGATCCTATCTCATATTTCATGGCTTCAAGCCATTTTTTGAATTGGGGCTCGTTATTGCTTCTTCATAGTTCGAAGGTTCACCATTGTCTAACTACATGATTTCCAGGACAGGGTTGTCCTGCCACTCTGGTTTGGAACGTGTCCTCATGGACCTACGAAGTTCATAGTAACTTGATCCGAAGTATCATGATCATCGTCATTAACTTCCTTTATAGTTGGTGCACGCACCACAGAAACATTTTCCTGCGCTGCGCTACTCTCCGGTTCGAGAGGGGTACAGTTACCACATCAAGTTCTACTTTCCTCCCACTTACTTCTTTCGAGAGAAAGTCTTTCTCTAGAAAGGATCCATTCTTGGCAACAAAGGTATTGCCTTGGGATCTTAGATAGAAGGTATACCCAATAGTTTCCTTAGGGTATCCTATCAAGACGCAATTCTCCGATTTGGGTTCGAGATTTTCAGGTTGAAGTTTCTTGACATGAGCATCGCATCCCCAAACTTTCAGAAATGATAGCTTAGGTTTCTTCCCAAACCATAATTCATATGGTGTTGTCTCAACGGATTTAGACGGTGCCCTATTTAAAGTGAATGTGGCAGTCTCCAATGCATAACCCCAAAATGGTAGCGGTAAATCAGTAAGAGACATCATAGATCGCACCATATCCCATAGAGTGTGATTACGACGTTCAGACACACCGTTACGCTGAGGTGTGCCATGCGGTGTGAGTTGTGAAACAATTCCACATTTCCTGAAGTGTGTGCCAAACTCGTGACTCAAATATTCTCCTCCATGATCAAATCGTAAGAACTTTATTTTCTTGTGATGTTGATTCTCTACCTCACTCTGAAATTCCTTGAACCTTTCAAAGGCCTCAGACTTGTGTTTCATTAAGTAGACATACCCATATCTGCTTAAGTCATCAGTGATGGTGAGAACATAACGATAGCCACCATGAGCCTCAATGCTCATTGGACCGTATACATTGGTATGTATTATTTCCAACAAGTTAGTTGCTCGCTCCATTGTTCCGGAGAACGGAATCGTAGTCATCTTGCCCATGAGGCATGGCTCGCACGTGTCAAATGATTCATTATTAAGAGACACCAAAATTGCATCTGCATGGAGTTTCTTCATGCGTTTGACACCGACCAAGGCGGCAGTGCCACAAGTATGTGGGACTATCATTATAAACCTTACATCTTTTGGTACTCACACTATGAATATGTGTAACATCAAGTTCGAGATTCAATAAGAATAAACCATTGACCAGTGGGGCATGACCATAAAACATATCTCTCATATAAATAGAACAACCATTATTCTCGAATTTAAATGAGTAGCCATCTCGCATCAAACGAGATCCAGATACAATGTTCATGCTCAAAGCTGGTACTAAATAACAAATATTAAGGTTTAAAACTAATCCCGCAGGTAGATGTAGAGGTAGCATGCCGACGGTAATCACATCGACCTTGGAACCATTCCCGACGCGCAACATCACCTCGTCCTTCACCAGTCTCCGCCTATTCCGCCGCTCCTGTTTTGAGTTACAAATGTGAGCAACAACACTGGTATCAAATACCCAGGAGCTACTACGAGCACTGGTAAGGTACACATCAATAACATGTATATCATATATACCTTTGACGTTTCCGGCCTTCTTATCCGCTAAGTACTTGGGACGGTTCCGCTTCTAGTGACCGGTTCCCTTGCAATAATAGCACTCAGTCTCAGGCTTGGGTCCATTCTTGGGCTTCTTCCCAGCAATTGATTTACCGGGCATTGCAACTGCTTTGCCATCCTTCTTGAAGTTCTTCTTACCCTTGCCTTTCTAGAAACTGGTGGTCTTATTCACCATCAACACTTGATGTTCCTTTTTGATTTGAACCTCCGCTGATTTCAGCATTGAATATAACTCAGGAATGGACTTCTCCATCCCTTGCATATTGTAGTTCATCATAAAGCTCTTATAGCTAGGTGGAAGCAACTGGAGGATTCTATCAATAACCGAGTCATCCGAGAGATTAACTCCCAGCTGAGACAAGCGGTTGTGCAACCCAGACATTTTGAGTATATGCTCGCTGACAGAACCATTTTCCTCCATCTTACAACTGAAGAACTTGTCGGAGACTTCATATCTCTCGACCCGGGCATGACCTTGGAAAACCATTCTCAGCTCTTGGAACATCTCATATGCTCCATGTTGCTCAAAACGCTTTTGGGGCCCGGGTTCTAAACTGTAAAGATTGTCGCACTGAACCAGGGAGTAATCATCACTACGCGACTGCCAGACGTTCATAACGTCTTGAGTTACTAGGAAAACGGGTGCGTCACCTAGCGGTGCATCAAGGACATATATTTTCTTGGAAGCTATGAGGATGAGCTTCAAGTTACGGACCCAGTCCGTATAGTTGCTTCCATCATCTTTTAGCTTGGTTTTCTCTAGGAACGCGTTGAAGTTGAGGGCAACATTAGCGTGGGCCATTAGATCTACAATATAGATTGTAAATACAATTTTAGAGTAAGTTTATGATAATTAAGTTCATATGATCAAATTATTTAATGAACTCCCACACAGATAGACATCGCTCTAGTCATCTAAGTGATACATGATCCATAGAGACTAGGTCGTGTCCGATCATCACGTGAGACGGACTAGTCATTAATGGTGAACATCTCCATGTTGATCGCATCAACTATACGACTCATGTTTGACCTTTCGGTCTCTCGTGTTCCGAGGCCATGTCTGTACATGCTAGGATCGTCAAGTTAACCTAAGTGTTTCGCATGTGTAAATCTGGCTTACACCCGTTGTATGCGAACGTTAGAATCTATCACACTCGATCATCACGTGGTGATTCGAAACAACGATCCTTCGCAACGGTGCACACTTTGGGGAACACATTTCTTGAAATTTTAGTGAGGGATCATCTTATTTACTACCATCGTTCTAAGCAAATAATATGTAAAAACATGATAAACATCACATGCATATCATAAAGTGACATGATATGGCCAATATCATCTTGCGCCTTTGATCTCCATCTTTGGGGCGCGGCATGATCACCATTGTCACTGGCACGACATCATGATCTCCATCATCATGTCTTCATGAAGTTGTCCCGCCAACTATTCCTTCTGCTAATGTGGCTAACGGTTAGCAATAAAGTAAAGTAATCATATGGTGTTTTTGATTGACACGCAGGTCATACAATAAATTAAGACAACTTCTATGGCTCCTGCTAGTTGTCATACTCATCGACATGCAAGTCGTGATTCGTATTACAAGAACATGATCAATCTCATACATCACATATATTTCATCACATCCTTTTGGCCATATGACATCACATAGCATACCCTGCAAAAACAAGTTAGACGTCCTCTAATTGTTGTTGCAAGTTTTATGTGCCTGCTATGGGTTCCTAGCAAGAACGTTTCTCACCTACGTTACAGACACAATGGTGATATGTCAATTGCTATTTACCCTTCATAAGGACCCTCTTCACCGAATCCGGTCCGAGTAAAGTGGGAGAGACACACACCCGCTAGCCACCTTATGCAACAAGTACATGTTAGGAAGTGGAACGAGTCTCATGTAAGCATACGTGTAAATTCAGTCCGGGCCGCTTCATCCCACAATGTCGCCGAATCAAGATAGGACTAATAACAGTAAGAAAATTGACCAAATCATCGCCCACAACTACTTGTGTTCTACTCGTGCATAGAATCTACGCATAGACCTAGCTCTGATACCACTGTTGGGGTACGTAGTAATAATTCAAAATTTTCCTATGTGTCACCAAGTTCAATCTAGCAGATGCTAGCAGTGAGAGAGAGGGAGAGCATATTCATACCGTTGAAGATCTCTAAGCGGAAGCGTTGCAAAGAACGAGGTTGATGGAGTCGTACTCGCGGCGATTCAAATCGCGGAAGATCCAATCCAAGCACCGAACGAACAGCGCCTTCGCGTTCAACACACGTGCAGCCCGGAGATGTCTCCTCCTTCTAGATCTAGCAAGGGGGGAGGAGAAGTTGAGGGAGAGCTTCGGCAGCACAACGGCGTGGTGGCGGTGGAGCTTGTGGTTCTTCGGCAGGGCTTAGCCAAGCACTACGAAGGAGGAGGTGAAGGGGGTAGGGCTGCGCCAGAGGGAGAGGGTTCATGTGAGTCGCAGCCCTCTCACACCTCCTCTATTTATAGGGGAAGGGCAGAGGGGGCTGGCCACCCAAGATGACCTAGGAGGGGGCAGCGGCAGCCAAGTGTGTATGCTTGCCTCCCAAGTTGGTGGGAGGAGCCTCCCACGCCCTAGGGTTTTAGCCCTAGGTGCCTTGGGCCCCTTTGGTGGTGCACACCAGCCCATTAGGGAGCTGGTTCCCTCCCACTTTCAGCCCACGTGGCCCTCCGGGACAGGTGACCCCTCCCGATGGACCCCCGGAACCCTTTCGGTGGTCCGGTACAATAGTGATTAACCTCAAAACCTTTTCGATAACCGAAACTGGACTTCCCATATATGAATCTTCACCTACGGAATATTCCAGAACTCCTCGTGACGTCCAGGATCTCATCCAGGACTCCGACAAATTTCGGTGACCATATGCAATTCCCATTAAAATTCTAGTGTCACTAAACGACCCTACGAGTTCGGGAACCATGCAAACATGACCGAGACACCTCTCCTACCAATAACCAATAGAAGGATCTGGATACCCATATTGGCTCCCACATATTCCATGGTGATCTCATCGGATGAACCACGATGTCGGGGATTCGATTAACCCCGTACACAATTTCCTTTGTCTATCGGTATGATACTTGCCCGAGATTCGAGCGTTGCTATCCCTATACCATGTTCAATCTCGTTACCAGCAAGTTTCTTTATGCATTCCGTAACACATGATCCCGTGGCTAACTCCTTAGTCACATTGAGCTCATTATCATGATGTATTACCGAGTGGGCCCAGAGATACCCCTCCGTCATACGGAGTGACAAATCCTAGTCTCGGTTCGTACCAACCCAACAGATACTTTCGGAGATACCTATTGTGCACCTTTATAGTCACCCAGTTACGTTCTGACGTTTGATACACCCAAATTATTCCTACGGTATCCGGGAGTTGCACAATCTCATGGTCAAATGAAAATATACTTGACATTAGAAGCTCTAGCAAACGAACTACACGATATTGTGCTATGCTTAGGATTGGATCTTGTTAATCACATCATTCTCCTAATGATGTGATCCCATTAACAATGACATCCAATGTCCATGGTGAGGAAACCATGACCATGTATTGATCAACTAGCTAGTCAACTAGAGGCTCACTAGGGACATGGTGTGGTCTATGTATTCACACATGTATTACGGTTTCCAATTAATATAATTATAGCATGAACAATAGAAAATTATCATGAGCATGGAAATATAATAATGACCATTTTTTTATTGCTTCTATGGCATATTTCCAACACGAACAACACTGACAAAACAAGAAAATAACACATTCAATGCAATACATCAAACATGATGTATGATATGGCATGTTAAGGTACTTAATTCACCTAGCTCAATATTTGATCAGATTAATTGAAGTGGAATTCAATTAGATATCAAATTCAAACTCCAAACTATTTATCAAATTGGTCCTAATCATGAAATGTCCTACTTGGTGATGTTAACTTGTTTAAACATGCATGAACATGGCGTAAACAGATTCCTTGAATTTTTTGATAATTTTTCGTATATAATTTATTTTGATTGGAGTTATAGATTATTTTCTATGAATTTTTGAAGTTTTGGGTATTTTCTGGAATTAAATAAATCTAGAATTTATTTATTGCGTCAGCTCTTCGTCATCATTGCATCAGCTGGTTGATAACTCACAAGTATAGGGGATCAATTGTAGCCTTTCTCGAAAAGTAAGAGTGGCGAACCCAACGAGGAGCTAAAGGTAGGACAAATATTCCCTCAAGTTATATCGACCACTGATACAACTCTACGCACACTTTACATTCGCTTTACCTAGAACAAGTAAGAAACTAGAAGTACTTTGTAGGAGTGATAGGATAGGTTTGCAATAAAAGAAAGAACACGTAAATAAAAACTAGGGGCTGGTTAGAAAAAGTAACAATTACATTAGTTCATCGAGTGTGGAAAAGTGGTGGTAGGAGTTGCGGAATTGTACCTAAGCAATTGACTACGTTACTAGACGAGTAGCAAGTTTTATGTGGGAGAGGCCACTGCTAGCATGGCATCCCTTATTTGGAATTATGTGCACTTATGATGGAACCCTTAGCAAGCATCCGCAACTACTAACGTTCATTAAGGTAAAACCCAACCATAGCAATAAGATATATTGGTCCCCCTTCAATCATGTATGCATCAATTTCTATGCTAGGCTCAAGCTTCTGTCACCCTTGCCCTCCAATACATAGTCCTATCAACATACTACTAACCCTATGGTGTGATCCATGCGCGCGCTCATATGATGGTCACCAAAGGACAGCAACATAACCACAAGCAAATTAAACCAATCATAGCAATTCATCAATCACCGATAGGACAACGAAAATCTACTTAGACATCATAGGATGGCAACACATCAGTGGATAATAGTATGAAGCATAAAGAACCATGTTCAAGTAGAGGGTACAGCGGGTTGTGGGAGAGTGGACCGCTGAATATAGATGGGGGAAGGTGATGGAGGTGTTGGTGAAGATGACGGAGGTGTTGGTGTAGATCGCCGTCACACGATGATGTCCCGGGCGGCGTTCCAGCGCCGCCGGGAGAGAGGGTGAGAGAGCCCCCCTTCTTCTTCTTCTTTGTTGACCTCCTCCCTAGATGGGAGATGGGTTTCCCCTCTGGTCCATGGTCTCCATGGCGGTGGAGGGGCGAGAGTCCCTCCGAGATTGGATCTCTCTCTATGTGTCCTTCTGTTTCTGCGCTCCCAGATTCTGGCTTTCACAGTTTCTTAAATGCCCAGAGATCCGTAACACCGATTGGGCTGAAATTTTAACACGATTTTCTTCCGGATATTAGCATTCTTGCACCGAAAGAAGGGCACAAACGGCTTTAGGGAATGGTCACAACTTGTCAGTCGCGCCCTGCGGGGGGGCGCCTCCTGGGCTTGTGACCCCATCGGGCAACGTTTCGCGTTGATTCTTATTCCCAAAAATCATAAATATTCCAAAAAAATCCCCGTAGGTTTTTTATTGCGTTTGGACTTCGTTTGGTATGGATAATCTACGAAACAAAAAACATGCAACAAACAGGAACGGGCACTCGGCACTGGATCAATATGTTAGTCCCAAAAAAAGTATAAAAATTTGCCAAAAGTATATGAAAGTTGTAGAATATTGGCATGAAACAATCAAAAATTATAGACACGACGGAGACGTATCACTGGTCAACAGGTTGGGTCCATGTCAAACCTAACGAGTGGAGCCCACTGGTGAGAGGCTCAGAGTCATCTTCAGAGGTTGACTAGTGGGGCATGTTCAAAGCTGACGTGGCCAGGTCAAAACTGACCCGGGGGGCATTGGTCAGTGACATGGGGTGGTAACCATGTGTTAAAACTAATCTAACCAGATTTTAACAGGGCATACCCATAGTTAGTTGCACAAGGATTAAATTAATAGGTCACTAGACCTAAATCAAATCGCTGACACATCGGCCACCGGCGTCTAGCCGCCAACAACCATGCATCACGGCGGTGTTCGCATCGGAATTTTTCTACAGGTCACCGTTCGACGCGCAGACGAGCGGAATGGGTGCATGGGGCCGTGGCGCTTCAGTTTGTGGCAACTGGGTGGCCGGAGGGGCATCGGGAGTACTTCGGCAACGAGCCTATGCAGCGACGTGATTTGGTCATGGTGGGAATCGCGGCTAGAGATTGAGCGGGGCAACGGGGTTAGTGGGAGGAGCAAGGGGAGCTCACATGGAGGCGGATGAGCTGGTCAGCGGGCTTGGGGACGGTCGGGGAAGGGCGAATCGATCGATGGTGTCCGGCGGCCATGCACGAGAAAGATGGCCGTGGGCTTTGTCTTGTGGCCTTCATGGCTTGAGCATGTGGGGGAAGGCATAGAGGGCATTCATCTGGTGCTTCTGGACACACTGGCAAGGAAAGCAATGGGCGATGGCTGCATGGACGAGCTACGACGATCGTTGGTTACTCTCAGGGATGCTCAGGATCGAGCGAGAGAAAGGGGAGAATATCCATGGGAGGAGGAGACTGAGAGAGGAGCTCGAGGTCGTCTCTCTAGCAAGGGGATGAGGACGGGGAAGCTAGCAGGAGGTGGAAGTAGGAGGTGGAGCTCGCGGCACGCACGGGCGAAACGACATCTGCCTACTGTCCGAGAAGGAAGACGACGCGGGAGTAGCTGGGCTTGGTGGGCTGCTTCTCTACTCGGACGCCAAGTAAGCTACGTGAGGTCTATGCCTTTTTTGTCTTTTCTATTGATCTTCAATTTTTTCTTGTTTGAAAATATACCAAACCATTCTATAAAATTCTGATAATTTGCACGTGAGTCAAAGGGATTAAACCATAGCAACACAAAATGTTTCAGAACTAGTGGACTTATATTTCATATATAACAAATATAAATCAATGGAAAATAATTGTGAGATTAATTCAAATGCTCAAGTTAAAATGTTGGTGTGATTTCAAAAATATTGGTTTGAATTTTACCTCATGCCAATATTTTATTAGAATACCACCCACATTTTCTTAGACTTCTTTGAGAAAAAAATTATATTTCTTATTTGACAGAAATTTGATTGTGAGGATTGATCATTCCGCATTTCAATTTCAATTGAATTTAAAAATGATTGCATGAATGCAATGGCAAGCAAGGTTAAACTAGGCAAAGAATGACGGTAGGAAAACATCTCTAGGCTCAACAATATTCTTGCCATATCCTCTTGCATATAATCCAACTCTTCACGATCTACAACTTTCTGACATAGTTTGTTGAAGAAATCACAGAGCACAATGAGTGAGTTTCTTATATTTGTGTCCATCAAATTCCTGATGGCCACCGAGAGGATTTGTGTCAACATTACATGGCAAACATGTGACTTCATGTGTACCAACTTCATTTTACCTGATCTCACATCCACGAGACTTCTCATGTTTGCGGAGTAGGAAGAGGGTGTCTTAATTGATAACAAATAGTTGAAGAACTCGGTTGCTTCTTTTGTACTAAAATTGTAACTCTGGCGAGCATGGAGGAATTTGATATCATCTTCTGCTTCACTCTTGCGTTTTGATTGATCACCAAACATATCGAGTCATTCACGATCACCATCCTCTGTTTTACCTTTAATCTTGAGCAGAGTACCAAGGATGCTTCCACATAAGTTCTTCTCTGTGTGCATGACATTGATGTAGTGACGTACATGTAGAATCTCCCAGTAAGCTGATTTTCACCCGGATATTAGCTTTCTTGCGGCGAAAGAAGGGCACCAACCGCCTTAGGGATTGGTCACAAGCCTGCGAGCCGCGCCCTAGGGGGGTCGCGCCTCCTCGGCTTGTGACCCCCTCGGGCATCGTTTCGCTTTGATTCTTCTTCCCAAAAATCATAAATATTCCAAAAAAATCCCCGTAGGTTTTTTATTGCGTTTGGACTTCGCTTGGTATGGATAATATGCGAAACAAAAAACATGCAACAAACAGGAACTGGCACTGAGCACTGTATCAACATGTTAGTCCCAAAAAAATTATAAAAAGTTGCCAAAAGTATATGAAAGTTGTAGAATATTGGCATGAAACAATCAAAAATTATAGATACGACGAAGACGTATCAGCATCCCCAAGCTTAATTCCTGCTCGTCCTCGAGTAGGTAAATGATAAAAATAATAATTTTTGATGTGGAATGCTACCTAGCATAATCTTGATCATATAATCTAATCATGGCATGAATACTAAAACACGAGTGATTCGAAGCAATAGTCTATCATTTGACATAAAGACAATAATATTTCAAGCATACTAACAAAGCAATCATGTCTTCTCAAAATATCATGGCCAAAGAAATTTATCCCTACAAAAGCATATAGTCTGGCTATGCTCCATCATCCCCACACAACGTATTTAAATCATGCACAACCTCTGTTTTAGCCAAGCAATTGTTTCATACTTTAGTGTTCTCAAACTTTTTCAACTTTCACGCAATACATGAGCGTGAGCCATGGACATAGCACTATAGGTGGAATAGAATATAGTGGTTGTGGAGAAGACAAAAAGGAGGAGATAGTCTCACATCAACTAGGCGTATCAACGGGCCATGGAGATGCCCATCAATAGATATCAATGTGAGTGAGTAGGGATTGCCATGCAACAGATGCACAAGAGCTATAAGTGTATGAAAGTTCAAAAAGAAACTAGTGGGTGTGCATCCAACTCGTTTTCTCATGAAGACCTAGGGCAATTTGAGGAAGCCCATCATTGGAATATACAAGACAAGTTCTATAATGAAAATTTCCCACTAGTATATGAAAGTGACAACATGGGAGACTCTCTATCATGAAGATCATGGTGCTACTTTGAAGCACAAGTGTGGTAAAGGATAGTAGCGTTGTCCCTTCTCTCTTTTCTCTCATTTTTTTTATTATATTTTCTTTTCTTTTTTTGGTGTGCTTCTTTGGCCTCTTTTTTTTTCTTTGGGCTTCATTGCCCTCTTTTATTACTTCCTCACATGGGACAATGCTCTAATAATGATGATCATCATACTTTTATTTACTTACAACTCGATATTTAGAACAAAATATGACTCTATGAATGCCTCCGGCGGTGTACTGGCATGTGCAATGATCTAGCGTAGCAATGACATCAAAAAAGGACAAGCCATGAAAACATCATGCTAGCTATCTTACGATCATGCAAAGCAATATGACAATGATGGTGCGTGTCATAATAAACGGAACGATGGAAGCTGCATGGCAATATATCTCGGAATGGCTATGGAAATGCCATAATAGGTAGGTATGGTGGCTGTTTTGAGGAAGCGTATATGGTGGGTGTAATGCATCGGCGAAAGTTGCGCGGTACTAGGGAGGCCAGCAATGGTGGAAGGGTGAGAGTGCGTATAATCCATGGACTCAACATTAGTCATTAAGAACTCACATACTTATTGCAGAAGTCTATTAGTCATCGAAACAAGGTACTACACGCATGCTCTTAGGGGAAGGGTTGGTAGGAGTTAACCATCACGCGATCCCGACTTCCACACAAAGGATGAAAATCAATAAATAAATCATGCTCCGATTTCTTCACATAACGGTTCACCATACGTGCATGCTACGGGAATCACAAACCTTAACACAAGTATTTCTACGTATACACAATTACTCACTAGCATGACTCTAATATCACATATTCATGTCGCAAAACTATTGCAAGGAATCAAACATATCATATTCAGTGATCTACAAATTTTATATAGAATTTTATGACTAACCATGTGAATGACCAACTCCTATTAACTCTCTAAATAGGTATAAGTGAAGCATGAGAGTTTAATTCTTTCTACAAAAGATATGCCCCGCTCTAACAAATATAAGTGAAGCAAAAGATCATTCTACAAATGGCGGTTTTCTGCGTGTAGGGAAACAGGCAATCCAAATTTCAAATGATATAAGTGAAGCACATGAAGCATTCTATAAAGCCATACTCAAAAGATATAAGTGAAGTGCAAAGAGCATTCTATAAATCAACCAAGGACTATATCATACCAGCATGGTGCATAAAAGAAAAAGGAAAAATAAACACAAAAGACGCTCCAAGCATTTGCACATATCATGTGACGAATAAAAATATAGCTCCGAGTAAAATTACCGATAGATTGTAGACGAAAGAGGGGATGCCTTCCGGGGCATCCCCAAGCTTAGACGCTTGAGTCTTCCTTAAATATTACCTTGAGGTGCCTCAGGCATCCCCAAGCTTAGGCTCTTGCCTCTCCTTATTCCTTCATCCATCGTGGTGTCACCCAAAACTTGAAAACTTCAATCACACAAAACTCAACAAAACCTTCGTGAGATCCGTTAGTATAATAAAGTAAACCACCACTTTAAGTACTGTTGTGAACTCATTCCAAATTCATATTAGCATTATATCTACTGCAATCCAACTTCACCATGGTTCATACCCCCCGATACTACCCATAGATTCATCAAAATAACAGAACAATGCATAGAAAACAGAATCTGTCAAAAACAGAAGATTCTTTAGTAATCTGAACTTATACCACACTTCTGATACTCCAAAAATTCTGAAAATTTATGAAAATTAGGAAAATTTTCATATCAATTAGCAGCAAAAATAATCAACTCAATATCACTCTCTGTATAGAAATGAGAAATGATTTCGTGAGTGCAAAGTTGTTGTCGTTTTCAGCATGATCAAACAACTATCACCCAAACTAATCATAAAGGCTTTACTTGGCACATTATTTTTATGATACAATGGAATTGTACAAGTGGATAATTATTTTTACGAGAAACTTCCTTGAAAAATTCAACATTGTTTCCATGAGCATGAACACAAGTGTTCAAGGTCGACCCTCACTTCCGCAATGCATCACCTTTCAATCGCTTCTCTTTTTTTAAAAAGTTTTAAGTTCCCCTCTATATATTTTTTGTTTTAAAACTATATAAAAGCACTCAACAGAAATAAATGACTCTCTAAAACTTTCGGGTTGTCTCCCAGGTAGCTCTTTCTTTAAAGCTATTAAGCTAGGCATAAAGTGCTCCAGTAATGGTCCACCCGGATCCCAAGGTATATCAAAGCCAATTTTCATTAACAATGATTTGTAATTTAGTAGTGAGCACAAGGTAACATATATCATGCAATGACGAAGTCTAACTCTCTTCCTATGCATTGGCATGTCATAAAAGAACAATTCATGCACATCAAGTAAAGGCCAATACATAGCATAAGCAGTTTCTTGCAATTTTATCGTATTGGAAACATAGAGTGGTGGAGATGTAGTTCCGCTCTCATAATAATTGCAAGTAGGAGCAACAAGCACATGCATAGTATATTCATCAAAATCATCATGTGTAACAGTAGAAGGCAACCCATCTATGTAATCCCTAATAAGAGCAAACTTCTCCGCTATAGTGTAGTTGGGAGAGTTCAAAACGATAATAGGACTATCGTAAGTGGGTGCGGTAGCAACAATATCATGTTTAACGTAAGGAACTATAGCAAGTTCATCTTCATAAGCATCATTCATATTGGAATCATGGCCACAAGCATAGCAAGCATCAAGTTCATCAAAAAGGGATATTTCAAATGAATCCAAGGGATCATAGCAATCAACATAGCATTCATCCGTCGGTAAGAACAAATGGGAATTAAACAATGTATGAGTTGAAGAGTTACTCTCATTAGAAGGTGGGCACAGGTAGCTAGTCCGCTCTTCCTCCTTTTGTTCTTCGCTCTCCTCATCATCTTTTTCATCTAATGAGCTCACAGTTTCAGCATTTTCTTCTTCCGTAGTTTCCTGCAAAATATTAGTCTCTTCTTGGGCAGCGTAGAATTTCTCCATAAATCGATCAATATGGGAATTATATTCATAATTAGTATAACAATAACGAAGCATAATGAAAATTTCAGATTGGTAAGCACCATATCATTACCATCACACCTTTTAAACAGAGCTTCAATTTCATAAGCACCCATAAAAGCAACAAACTCTTCTATTTGTTCCACATCATAGTAATCATATATACCATTAGCATAAGAAGCCATGGTTTCATTAGCATTAAATTTACAAGAAAATGGAAGGTGTTTAGCGTTCATCGTAGAGCAACAAGTAATATCATATCTCGAGCCTAGCTCCCAAGCATACCATTTCAACATATGAATTTGATCCCATAATAGTTTCCCTTTTTGAGTCAAGCGATAATCCCTAAAGTATTCATGTTGATCCAACGTGTATCCCATTATATAATATAATGGGGTTTTTTCAAGATTATTAAAGAAGTGCATAATATTTTCCACATAACGAGCATCGAGGGTTTTAGGAGGTTCCCCATCTCCATGAGTAGCAAGTACACCTAATTTTTTGGTATTTCGTGTTTCATATCCATAAATAAAGGTAGAGAACAACTTAGAACAGAAAATAAATCTACTTAGTGATAAAGCGAACAAGTACAGACGAGAATATTCACCCCACGCTATCTCTCCCCGGCAACGGCGCCAGAAAAAGGTCTTGATAACCCACAAGTATAGGGGATCAATTGTAGCCTTTCTCGATAAGTAAGAGTTTCGAACCCAACGAGGAGCTAAAGGTAGGACAAATATTCCCTCAAGTTCTATCGACCACCGATACAACTCTACGCACACTTTACGTTCGCTTTACCTAGAACAAGTAAGAAACTAGAAGTACTTTGTAGGAGTGATAGGATAGGATTGCAAGAAAGAAAGAAAACGTAAATAAAAACTAGGGGCTGGTTAGATAAAGAAACAATTATGCTAGTTCAACGAGTGTGGAAAAGTGGTGGTAGGAGTTGCGGAATTGTCCCTAAGCAATTGACTACGTTACTAGACCGATAGCAAGTTTTATGTGGGAGAGGCCACTGCTAGCATGTCATCCCTTACTTGGAATTCTATGCACTTATGATTGGAACTATTAGCAAGCATTCGCAACTACTAACGTTCATTAAGGTAAAACCCAACCATAGCAATAATATATATTGGTCCCCCTTCAATCCCGTATGCATCAATTTCTATGCTAGGCTGAAGCTTCTGTCACCCTTGCCCTCCAATACATAGTCCTATCAACATACTACTAACCCTATGGTGTGATCCATGCGCGCGCTCATATTATGGGCACCAAAGGACAGCAACATAACCACAAGCAAATTAAACCAATCATAGCAATTCATCAATCATTGATAGGACAACAAAAATCTACTCAGACATCATAGGATGGCAACACATCATTGGGTAATAATATGAAGCATAAAGCACCATGTTCAAGTAGAGGGTACAGCGGGTTGTGGGAGAGTGGACCACTGAATATAGATGGGGGAAGGTGATGGAGGTGTTGGTGAAGATGACGCCGGTGTTGGTGTAGATCGCCGTCACACGATGATGTCTCGGGCGGTGTTCCGGCGCCGCCGGGAGAGAGGGGGAGAGAGCCCCCCTTCTTCTTATTCTTCCTTGACCTCCTCCCTAGATGGGAGAAGGGTTTCCCCTCTGGTCTATGGTCTCCATGGCGGCGGAGGGGCGAGAGTCCCTCCGAGATTGGATATCTCTCTCTGTGTCCTTCTGTTTCTGCGCTCCCAGATTCTGGCTTTCACCGTTTCTTAAATTCCCGGAAATACGTAACTCCGATTGGGCTAAAATTTAAAAAAAAATTCTTCCGGATATTAGATTTCTTGCGGCAAAAGAAGGGCACCAACCGCCTTAGGGATTGGTCATAAGCCTGCCAGCCGCGCCCTGGGGGCGCGCCTCCTGGGCTTGTGACCCCTCGGGCATCGTTTCGCATTGATCCTTTGTTTTACCTTTAATCTTGAGCAGAGTACCAAGGATGCTTCCAAATATGTTCTTCTCTATGTGCATGACATTGATGAAGTGACGTACATGTAGAATCTCCCAGTAAGGTAATTCCTAGAACATCGATTTCTTCTTAAATACTTGATTCATTGGTGTTTGTTTTACCGTCAAAGCGTGTTTCTTGCTAAGCACAACATTAATTTGTTTAGCCATGTTGTGGGCCCACTCCCCAGCATAAGGTCTTGGGCCCAAACCTTCCTGTGTCATACCATCAAATTCAGTTTTCATCTTTCGGTATGGGTGATCTTTCCGTAAGAACCCACGATGGTGCAAATACATGGTTTTGTGTGAGTTGGAAAGAAATATGTTGGCTATCCTATCCATGAATGTGACACACCCTACATATCCCTTTGTTTTCTACCCTAATGTGTTGCCTAATGCTGGCATATCTTGAATGGTGTGCAGCAGCATCACATGTAGATTGAAAAACTCCTTTTCGTAAGCATCATAACATTTCATAGCACGCTCTTATACCCATAATGTCATCAGTTCTTCTGCAAGTAGATTGATGGCCCGCAAGTATAGGGGATCTATCGTAGTCCTTTCGATAAGTAAGAGTGTCGAACCCAACGAGGAGCAGAAGGATCTGACAAGTGGTTTTCAGCAAGGTAATCTCTGCAAGCACTGAAATTATCGGTAACAGAAAGTTGTGTGATAAATGATTCGTAGCAAGTAGCAAGTAACAATAGTAACAATGGTACAGAAAAGTGGCCCGATCCCTTTTTGTAGCAAGGGACAAGCCTGGACAAACTCTTATAGCAGGTAAAGTGCTCCCGAGGACACATGGGAATTTTTGTCAAGCTAGTTTTCATCATGTTCATATGATTCGCGTTCGCTACTTTGATAGTTTGGTATGTGGGTGGACCGTCGCTTGGGTACTGCCCTTACTTGGACAAGCATCCCACTTATGATTAACCCCTCTCGCAAGCATCCGCAACTACGAAAGAAGAATTAAGACAAAGTCTAACCATAGCATTAAACTAGTGGATCCAAATCAGCCCCTTACGAAGCAACACATAAACTAGGGTTTAAGCTTCTGTCACTCTAGCAACCCATCTTCTACTTACTACCTCCCAATGCCTTCCTCTAGGCCCAAATAATGGTGAAGTGTTATGTAGTCGACGTTCACATAACACCACTAGAGGAAAAACAACATACAACACATCAAAATATCGAGCGAATACCAAATTCACACGACTACTTATAGCATGACTTATCCCATGTCCTCAGGAACAAAAGTGAATACTCACAGAGCATAATCATATTCATGACCAGAGAGGTAATGAGTAGAATCAAAGATCTTCCACCAAGTAATCCAACTAGCATCAACTACAAAGAGTAATTAACACTACTAGCAACCTTACAAGTACCAATCGGAGTCGCGAGACGGAGATTGGTTACAAGAGATGAAGTAGGGTTTGGAGATGAGATGGTGCTGATGAAGATGTTGATGGTGACGAGTCCCCTCAGATGACAGGAGTGTTGGTGATGACGATGGCAACGATTTCCCCTTCCAGGAGGGAAGTTTCCCCGGCAGGATGACCCTGCCGGAGCTCTAGATCAGTTCTGCTCAAGTTCTGCCTCGTGGCGGCGGCGATTCCTCCCGAAAGCCTCCTCCTGATTTTATCTGGAACGAAACCCTTCTTATAGCAAAAGAGGGGGGGCAGAGGGCCACCAGGGTGCCCACAAGCCCCCTAGGCGCGGCCAGGGGGCGCGCCTAGCAGGCTTGTGGCCTCCTGCTGGCTCCCCTCTCGTACTTCTTGGGCCCAGTAATTTTTATAAATTCCAAAATAAATCCTCATTGATTTTCACGGCTTTTGGAGTTGCGCAGAATAGGTATCTCAAACTTGCTCCTTTTTCAGGCCAGAATTCCAGCTGCCGGCATTGTCCCTCTTCATGTAAACCTTGCAAAATAAGAGAGAAAAGGCATAAGTATTGTACCTTGAAATGTAATAACAGCCCAAAAAGCAATAAATATCAATATGAAAGCATGATGCAAAATGGACGTATCAACTCCCCCAAGCTTAGACCTCGCTTGTCCTCAAGCGAAAGACGAGATCAATAAATATGCCCACATGTTTAGAGAGAGAGGTGTCGACAAAACAAGATACAGACATGCAGGCATCATGATCATAATTAGAACAGCAATAGGAACATATAATCTCTCATGCTGAAGTGATAATTCCTTCACAAAGTAAAGTAAGGATCAAGAACCTTACTGAGAATTAACAACCAATAGCCTTTAGTCATTATAGCAATTGCAATTTATCATAACATCACAAAGAGTCAAGTAAGATATTGTAAAGAAAATCCACATACTCAATCATCCTTTTGTCTTCTACAATTGCTACAACTCACGTGGTACTCATGAGATCAAAGTTTCAGCTGAACACAGAGAAAGATAGGGGCTTATAATTTTTCCTCCCAACTACTTACCTCACGGGTAATGTCAACAATAACAGTTCATGAATACTTACTTCCAAGTTGACATATGAATATAGATCTTTCCCTAGCATATGACGTTAGCCAAGATAAAGGCGAAATAAGGAATTGGTGTCGATCACCATGACACTTTCAAGGGCGAAAAGTAAAGGTACAAGATAGGCCCTTCGCAGAGGGAAGCAGAGGTTGTCATGCGCTTTTGAGGTTTGGATGTGCGACCTCTTAGTGTAAAGGAACGTCACTTTATATTGCCTCCTATGATAAAGAACTTTATTATGCAGTCCGTCGCTTTTATGTCTTCGTTATCACAGGTTCGTACAAAGCTTATTTTCCACACACTAATAGATCATACATATTAAGGGAGCAATTTCTATTGCTTGCACCGATGATAACTTACTTGAGGGATCTTATTCAATCCATAGGTAGGTATGGTGGACTCTCATGGCAAAACTGGGTTGAAGGTTTATTGATGCACAAGTAGTATCTCTACTTGGTGCAGGAGTTTTGGCTGATATGGGGTGGAAGCAATCGTCACATGCTAAGGGGTCTCTAGTCATATAATCATTGTTGAGAACCAAGCAAACATAATTCATTATGTTGTCTTCCTTGTCCAACATCTACTTCTAAGCATGCAATAGTTTAGTGAGTGTTCACAATCATAGATGGTGTCAAAGATGATATATTTATATGTGAACCTCTCCTTCTTTATCACTTCCTATTAATTGCAACAATGACCAAGGTCTACATTTGTCCTCCTACAACAACTTTCAATCAACATTCTTTTTATATGTGAAGCCATCACTTCCCATAAGATCATTACACGACCTTTCATGCTTTTGTTCTTTTATCATTCTTTTCTTGATCATGGCATGAGGCAAGACCCTTAACTAAAACACTCTTTATTATATGACTCACGTGCTCGAATACATCGGGGGTGACACAAAGCAAAACTCAAGCCTAAAACACTAAGAGCGTTATTCTACTAGAGAAAGATAAAACCAAAATGGAACGAACTAAGAAAAGGTAAAGGCAAAAGATCTGATGGTGATACGATACCGGGGAAACTCCCCCAAGCTTGGAATAATCCAAGGGGATTGCCCATACCCATGCTTACTTGTCTTCCTTCGATGGTGATGGTGGTGAAGTTGTTTTGTCATTTGATTCCAAGAGGGCCATCAATCTTTGATTTATACCTTGGAGCTCTGTGATATGTTTCTCCAGCAAAACAACTTCACGAATGAGATAAGTATTACGAACATGAGTTATTTCACATAACCTCAAGAGCTCGATCAAGGATGGAGGTAAAAGGTGGAGGTAAGGTTGAAGAAAAACATCTTCCTCAGCTTCTTCCTTGTTGAGTACAGATTGCCCTTCGTCCAACACCGGATTCTTCTCCTTACATTTGCCCTTAGTTTCTTTTTAGATCAGCATTTACTTCTTCATAGACTTGAGGGAGATCGTTCTCTCCCACAGATTCCTGAGACGACATCTTGCTCTAAATCTGCGGTAGAAAACAGGCTCGAAACGACAACAGAGGAAATTTGCGTGATACGAGGGCAGACCTTTCGGGAGAATATATAATGATTTTTTTCCGACCAGAAGGAGTACTCTGCAAGAAAACAGAGTCCGGGAGGCACACGAGGTGGTCACAAGCCCCCCAGGCGCGGCCAGGGGGTGGCCCGCGCCTGGTAGGCTTGTCTCCTCCTCGTGCGCTTTCCGGACTGCTTTAAAATTTTCTATTTTTTGAAAAATTCTAAAACGGGGGAAAATCCTACTGGAAAAGTTTTGGAGCCGGTTTACTTACCGAATCACATACCTCTTCGTTTTCTGAGTCTGAAACAGGCTGATGAATATCCCTTATGTACTCCTCCGGAGTTATGGTATTGATAATATTGCTTTCAACATTTATGGGAGTACCTGAGATATAATGCTTGATTCTCTGCCCATTTACCACTCTCGGAAAATTACCTTCCGTGTCGTTGATCTTGATGGCACCGGAACGATATACTTCCTCAACAATGTAAGGACCTTCCCACTTGGATAGAAGCTTGCCTGCAAAAAATCTTAAACGACAATTATATAGCAAGACATAATCACCTACATTCAACTCACGTTTTTGTATCCTTTTATCATGCCACCACTTAACCTTTTCTTTGAACAACTTGGCATTTTCATATGCGTGAGCTCTCCATTCATCAAGCGAACTAATATCAAATAACCTCTTCTCACGAGCAAGTTTGAAATCAAAGTTGAGCTCTTTGATTGCCCAATAAGCCTTGTGCTCTAGCTCAAGAGGTAAATGACATGCTTTGCCGTAAACCATTTTGTACGGAGACATGCCCATGGCATTCTTATAAGCAGTTCTATAAGCCCACAGTGCATTGTCCAACTTCTTAGACCAATTCTTTCTAGACCTATTGAAAGTCTTTTGCAGAATTAGTTTAATCTCTCTATTGCTTAGCTCTACTTGACCACTCGACTCAGGATGATAGGGAGACGCAATTCTATTATTGACATCATACTTAGCAAGCGTTTTACGGAAAGCACCATGAATGAAATGTGAACCGCCGTCGCTCATTAGATATCTAGGGACTCCAAATCTAGGGAAGATAACTTCTTTAAGCATCCTGATAGAGGTGTTGTGGTCATCACTACTAGTTGGGATAGCTTCTACCCACTTAGTGACGTAATAAACAACAACTAGGATATGAATATACCCATTGGATTTTGGAAAAGGTCCCATATAATAAAAGCCCCAAACATCAAATGGTTCAATGGAAAGTGAATAATTCATAGGTATTTCCTGACTTTTGCCGATATTACCTATTCTTTGACATTCGTCACAAGACAAGACAAACTTACGGGCATCCTTGAAGAGAGTGGGCCAATAGAAACCTGATTGCAATACCTTGTGTGCAGTTCTATCTCCCGCATGGTGTCCTCCGTAGGCCTCAGAGTGACACTTCTGTAGGATCTATCCCTGTTCATGTTCAGGTACACAACGTCTAATAACACCATCTAGTCCTTCCTTATAAAGGTGAGGATCATCCCAAAAGTAATGTCTCAAATCAAAGAATAATTTCTTCTTTTGAAGATATGTGAAACTAGGTGGTATATATTTGGCAACGATATAGTTTGCATAATTAGCATACCACGGTTTACTACGTGAAGCATTGATGAAATTCAATTGCTCATCAGGAAAGCTATCATCAATAGGTTGTGGGTCATCAAGAACATTCTCCAACCTAGACAAGTTATCTGCTACTGGGTTATCAGCACCCTTCCTATCGACAACATGCAAATCAAATTCTTGTAGCAAGAGAACCCATCTGATAAGTCTAGGTTTAGCGCCTTTCTTGTCCATGAGGTACTTCATAGCAGCATGATCAGTGTGAATAGTGACTTTGGAATAAACTACGTAAGATATGAACTTTTCACATGCAGACACGACTGCTAAAAATTCCTTTTCCGTAGTAGCATAGTTTCTTTGGGCACTGTCTAGAGTTTTACTAGCATAGTGAATAACATTCAACTTCTTATCAACTCTTTGTCCTAGAACAGCACCAAGAGCATAATCACTAGCATCACACATGATTTCAAAAGGTAAGTTCCAATCTGGTGGTTGAACAATAGGCGCAATTATCAAGGCCTTCTTAAGTATTTTGAAGGCTTCCTCACAATCTTCGTCAAAAACAAAAGGAATATCCTTTTGCAAGAGATTCGTAAGAGGCCTGGAAATCTTAGAGAAGTCTTTAATGAACCTTCTATAGAAACCAGCATGACCAAGGAAACTTCTTATACCTTTGATATGTGTGGGGCATGGCATTTTCTCGATTGCATCAACCTTAGCCTTATCGACTTCAATATCTCTTTCAGAAATTTTATGTCCTAAGACGATGCCTTCATTAACCATAAAGTGGCACTTCTCCCGATTCAAGACAAGGTTGGTATCTTTACATCTCTGCAAGACTCGATCAAGGTTGCTGAAGCAATCATCAAAAGAAGACCCGTAAACGGAGAAGTCATCCATGAAAACCTCAACAATCATTTCACAAAAGTCCGAGAATAGAGCCATCATACATCTTTGAAAGGTAGCAGGTGCATTACGTAAGCCAAAAGGCATACGTCTGTAAACAAAGGTACCGAAAGGGCAGGTGAAAGTGGTTTTCGCCTGATCAGATTGTGCAACTGGTATTTGGGAGAAACCAGAATAACCATCTAGAAAGCAGAAGTGTGTGTGTTTATACAGTCTTTCTAGCATTTGGTCGATAAAAGGCAAAGGGTAATTATCTTTCCTAGTGGTTTTATTCAATTTCCTAAAATCGATCACCATCCTATAGCCAGTAATAATCCTGTGTGGGATCAATTCATCCTTATCATTAGGGACAACGGTAATACCTCCCTTCCTAGGAACGCAATGCACCGAACTCACCCAATCACTATGAGCAACATGATAGATAATAACAGCTTCCAGGAGCTTTAGTATTTCTTTTCTTACTACCTCTTTCATCTTAGGATTTAATCTTCGTTGATGATCAACAACTGGTTTGGAATCAGGATTGGTTTTAATCTTGTGCTGGCATAGAGTGGGACTAATGCCCTTAACATCACCAAGAGTATATCCAATAGCAGCACGATGCTTCCTCAGAGTTTTGAGTGACTTCTTTTCTTCATGCTCTAAGAGCCTAGCACTAATTATAACAGGATATATCTCTTTTTCATCAAGATAAGCATACTTAAGAGTATGAGGCAACTGTTTAAGCTCGAACACAGGATCACCCTTTGGTGGGGTGGATCTCCAAGCAGTTCAACAGGTAAATTATTCTTAAGGATATGATATTGTTCAAAGATAACTCTATCTATCTCATCCCTTTCATCCATATGCATATCATTTTCATGCTCAAGCAAGTATTGCTCCAAAGGATCAGTAGGAGGCACAGCAATAGAAGCTAGGGCAATAGTTTCATCCTTACTAGGCAACTCTTTTTCATGAGGTTGTCTACCAAACTTGGAGAAATTGAACTCATGTGACACACCTTGAAAGCCAACAGTGACAGTTTGCTTCTCACAGTCAATATGAGCATTGACAGTATTGAGGAAGGGTCTGCCAAATATGATGGGACAAAAGCTATCTTGTGTGGTAGCAAGAACGAGGAAATCAGCAGGATACTTCATTTTACCACACAAGACTTCAACATCTCTAACAATTCCCAAAGGGCAGATAGTATCTCTATTGACAAGGTGAATAGTGACATCAATGGGTTCTATCTCGATAGGTGCAATCTCGTCTTTGATTTCATCATATAAGGATCGAGGTATTGCACTAACACTAGCACCCACATCACATAAACCATGGTAACAATGATCTCCTATCTTAACAGAAACGACAGGCGTGCCAACAACAGGCCTATGTTTGTCTCTAGCATGTGGTTTAGTAATTCTAGCAGCATCTTCACAAAAGTGAATATCATGGCCATCAACATTGTCGGACATGAGATCTTTGATAATAGCAATGCCAGGTTCAACTCTAATTTTCTCAGGGGGTGTAGATGTTCTAATGTAGCCCCTACATATCACAGTTGAAGCTTTAGAATGGTCCTTTATCCTAACAGGGAAAGGTGGTTTCTCAATGTAAGCACTGGGAACAATAGGATCATTATAGGCAATGACTCTCTCTTCAATTGGATTGGGTTTAACTACATTGACTTCTAGGGGATGATGATATTTAAACCACTTCTCTTTGGGGAGATCAATATGAGCAGCAAATGATTCACACAATCAAGCTACTATCTCAGAGTCAAGTCCATACTCGCTAAAATCACAAAAAGTATTTGTTTCAACAAAGGATTGAACGCAATCAAACTTGAAATTCATACCTGACTCCTTACCTTCATAAAGCTCCCAAACTTCAGAGTTGCCTTTAATTCTTTCCAATAAATTCCATTTGAAGTCAATATCTCTCTTTATAAAAGAACCGGTACAAGAAGTGTCAAGCATAGCGCGATCATCATGAGAAAGCCGAGCATAGAAGTTTTGAATGATGATTTCTATCGAGAGCTTATGGTTGGGGCATGAATATAACATTGATTTAAACCTCCCCCAAGCTTGAGCAATGCTTTCTCTATCACGAGGCCAAAAATTATAAATATAATTCCGATCACTATGTACTAGATGCATAGGATAAAACTTTTGATGAAATTCCAATTTCAACCGGTTGTAGTTCCATGATCCAGTATCATCACATAGCATATACCATGTAAACGCCTTATCCCTCAAAGATAAGGGAAAGACCTTCTTCTTGACCTCATCCTCGGGCAAACCTGCAAGCTTAAATAAACCACAAACTTCATCTACATAGATTAGATGCAAGTCGGGATGTGTTGTTCCATCTCCTGTAAAAGGATTAGCCGGTAGTTTCTCAAGCATACCCGAAGGAAATTCATTGCAAATATTTTCAGTAGGTGCAGCAGGTTGAGGAGCAACTCCTTGTGCTTCCGTTCGAGGTGAAGATACCCCGAACAAGATCCTCAAAGGATTAGTTTCCATAGTGACAAGTGACAATAAATTTCAGCACACTATATAAATGTTTTCTTACCAATTTCCACTTACCAAAGGCGCTTCACTCCCCGCCAACGGCGCCAGAAAAGAGTCTTGATGACCCACAAGTATAGGGGATCTATCGTACTCCTTTCGATAAGTAAGAGTGTCGAACCCAACGAGGAGCAGAAGGATCTGACAAGTGGTTTTCAGCAAGGTAATCTCTGCAAGCACTGAAATTATCAGTAACAGAAAGTTGTGTGATAAGATGATTTGCAGCAAGTAGCAAGTAAAAATAGTAACAACGGTGCAAAAAAGTGGACCAATCCCTTTTTGTAGCAAGCGACAAGCCTGGAAAAACTCTTATAGGAGGTAAAGTTCTCCCGAGGACACATGGGAATTTCTGTCAAGCTAGTTTTCATCATGTTCATATGATTCGCGTTCGCTACTTTGATAGTTTGATATGTGGGTGGACCATCGCTTGGGTACTACCCTTACTTGGACAAGCATCCCACTTATGATTAACCCCTCTCGCAAGCATCTGCAACTACGAAAGAAGAATTAAGACAAAGTCTAACCATAGCATTAAACTAGTGGATCCAAATCAGCCCCTTACGAAGCAACGCATAAACTAGGGTTTAAGCTTCTGTCACTCTAGCAACCCATCATCTACTTACTACTTCCCAATGCCTTCCTCTAGTCCCAAACAATGGTGAAGTGTTATGTAGTCGACGTTCTCATAACACCACTAGAGGAAAAACAACGTACAACACATCAAAATATCGAACGAATACCAAATTCACATGGCTACTTATAGCATGACTTATCCCATGTCCTCGGGAACAAAAGTGACTACTCACAAAGCATAATCATATTCATGACCAGAGAGGTAATGAGTAGCATCAAAGATCTGAACATATAATCTTCCACCAAGTAATCCAACTAGCATCAACTACAAAGAATAATTAACACTACTAGCAACCTTACAAGTACCAATCGGAGTCGCGAGACGGAGATTGGTTATAAGAGATGAACTAGGGTTTGGAGATGAGATGGTTCTGATGAAGATGTTGATGGTGACGAGTCCCCTCCGATGAGAGGAGTGTTGGTGATGACGATGGCGATGATTTCCCCCTCCGGGAGGGAAGTTTCCCCAGCAAGACGACCCTGCCAGAGCTCTAGATCGGTTCTGCTCAAGTTCCGCCTCGTGGCGGCGGCGATTCCTCCCGAAACCCTCCTCCTGATTTTTTATGGAACGAAACCCTTCTTATAGAAAAAGAGGGGGGCCAGAGGGCCACTGATACGTCTCAAACATATCTATGATTTTTGATGGTTTCATGTTGTTATCTTGTCATCTTTGGATGTTTTACGTACCTTTTATATCTTTTTTGGGACTAACTTATTAATTCAGTGCCAAGTGCCAGTTCCTATTTTTTCTGTGTTTTTGGCTCTTTTCAGATCTGATTTTGGAACGGAGTCCAAACGGAATAAAATCCCCGAAATGATTTTTTCCCGAACAGAAGGAGATCAGGGGGCCTGTGGACCAAGCCAGGAAGGCTACAGGGAGCCCACAAGCCCCCACTCCGCCACCAGGGGGAGGCAGCGGTGGGCAGGCTTTTGGCCTCCCTGGCGCCCCCTTGACCTAGATCTTGCGCCTATATATTCTCTAAAAATCAGAAAAAAAATCAAGGGAGCCTCGAAAATACTTTTCCTCCGCCGCAAGCTTCCGTTTCCGCGAGATCTCATCTGGAGACCCTTCCCGGTGCCCTGCCGGAGGGGACTTTGGAGTTGGAGGGCTTCTTCATCATCATCATCGCCCCTCCAATGACTCATGAGTAGTTCACTTCAGACCTACTGGTCCGTAGTTAGTAGCTAGATGGCTTCTTCTCTCTCTTGGATCTTCAATACAAAGTTCTCCATGATCTTCATGGAGATCTATCTAATGTAATCTTCTTTGGCGGTGTGTTTGTCGAGATCCGATGAATTGTGCATTTGTGATCAGATTATCTATGATATATATTTGAGTCTTTGCTTATTTCTTATATGCATGATTTGATATCCTTGTAAGTCTCTCCAAGTCTTGGGTTTTGTTTGGCCAACTAGATCTATGATTCTTGGAATGGGAGAAGTGCTTGGTTTTGGGTTCTTACCATGTGGTGACCTTTCCCAGTGACAGTAGGGGTAGCAAGGCACACATTGAGTAGTTGCCATCAAGGGTAACAAGGTGGGCTCTGTCGTTGACATGAGATTGTCCATCTACATCATGTCATCTTGCTTAAGGCGTTACTCTGTTCTTTTGGACTTAGTACACTAGATGCATACTGGATAGCGGTCAACGCATGGAGTAATAGTAGTAGATGCACGACGGTATCGGTCTACTTGTTTTGGACGCGATGCCTATAGATATAATCATTGCCATAGGTGACGTCACGACTTTGCGCGGTTCTATCAATTGCTCGACAGTAATTTGTTCACCCACCGTCTACTTGCTTACATGAGAGAAGCCACTAGTAAACACTACGGCCCCCGGGTCTATTCACATCTATCGTTTACACCTCCACTTTTACTTTGCTTTGTTACTTTGTTGCTTTCTGTTCTCACTTTGCGAACAATCTATAAGGGATTGACAACCCCTTCATAGCGTTGGGAGCAGGTTCTTTGTGTTTGTGCAGGCACTTGTGATACTCCTTCACCGGATCGATACCTTGGTTCTCAAAACTGAGGGAAATACTTACCACCGCTGCGCTACATCACCCTTTCCGCTTTGAGGTAACACCAACGCAAGGCTCCAAGGCCACGTTGGAAATCCTTTGCATATTTGCCTAGGAAGTCCCTTATGTTGGAATTATGCCCTAGAGGCAATAATAAATATAGTTATTATTATAATTCCTGTATCAAGATAATCGTTTATTATCCATGCTATAATTGTATTGAATGAAGACTCATTTACATGTGTGGATACACAGACAAAACACTGTCCCTAGCAAGCCTCTAGTTGGCTAGCCAGTTGATCAAAGATAGTCAGTGTCTTCTGATGATGAACAAGGTGCTGTTGCTTGATAAATGGATCACGTCATTAGGAGAATCACGTGATGGACTAGACCCAAACTGATAGACGTAGCATGTTGATCGTGTCATTTTGTTGCTACTGTTTTTCTGCGTGTCAAGTATTTGTTCCTATGACCATGAGATCATATAACTCACTAACACCGGAGGAATACTTTGTGTGCATCAAACGTCGCAACGTAACTGGGTGACTATAAAGATGCTTTATAGGTATCTCCGAAGGTGTTCGTTGAGTTAGTATGGATCAAGACTGGGATTTATCACTCCGTGTGACGGAGAGGTATCCCGGGGCCCACTCGGTAATACAACATCACACACAAGCCTTGCAAGCAATGTGACTTAGTGTAAGTTGTGGGATCTTGTATTACGGAACGAGTAAAGAGACTTGTCGGTAAACGAGATTGAAATAGGTATGCGGATACTGACGATCGAATCTCGGGCAAGTAACATACCGAAGGACAAAGGGAATGACATACGGGATTATATGAATCCTTGGCACTGAGGTTCAAAAGATAAGATCTTCGTAGAATATGTAGGATCCAATATGGGAATCCAGGTCCCGCTGTTGGATATTGACCGAGGAGTCTCTCGGGTCATGTCTACATAGTTCTCGAACCCGCAGGGTCTGCACACTTAAGGTTCGACGTTGTTTTATGCGTATTTGAGTTATATGGTTGGTTACGAATGTCGTTTGGAGTCCTGGATGAGATCATGGACGTCACAAGGGTTTCCGGAATGGTCCGGAAACGAAGATTGATATATAGGATGACCTCATTTGATTACCAGAAGGTTTTCGGAGTTACCGGGAATGTACCGGGAATGACGAATGGGATCCGGGAGTTCACCGGGGGGCAACCCACCCCGGGGAAGCCCATAGGCCTTGGGGTGGCACACCAGCCCTTAGTGGGCTGGTGGGACAGCCCAAGAAGGCCCTATGTGCCATAGGAAGAAAATCAAAGAGAAAAGAAAAAAAAGGAGGAGGTGGGAAAGGGAAGAAGGACTCCACCCACCAAACCAAGTTGGACTCGGTTTGGGGGGGGAGACCTTCCCCCCTTGGCTTGGCCGACCCCGTTGGGGCTCCTTGAGCCCCAAGGCAAGGCTCCCCCTCTTCCCCCTATACATACGGAGGTTTCAGGGCTGATTTGAGATGACTTTTTCCACGGCAGCCCGACCACATACCTCCACGGTTTTTCCTCTAGATCGCGTTTCTGCGGAGCTCGGGCGGAGCCCTCTTGAGACAAGATCATCACCAACCTCCAGAGCGCCGTCACGCTGCCGGAGAACTCTTCTACCTCTCCGTCTCTCTTGCTGGATCAAGAAGGCCGAGATCATCGTCGAGCTGTACGTGTGCTGAACGCGGAGGTGCCGTCCGTTCGGCACTAGATCGTGGGACTGATCGCGGGACGGTTCGCGGGGTGGATCGAGGGACATGAGGACGTTCCACTACATCAACCGCGTTCACTAACGCTTCTGCTGTACGGTCTACAAGGGTACGTAGATCACACATCCCCTCTGGTAGATGGACATCACCATGATAGGTCTTCGCACGCGTAGGAAAAATTTTGTTTCCCATGCGACGTTCGCCAACAGTGGCATCATGAGCTAGGTTCATGCGTAGATGTCTTCTCGAGTAGAACACAAAAGTTTTTGTGGGCGGTGATGTGCGTTTTGCTACCCCCCTTAGTCTTTTGTTGATTCCGCGGTATTGTTGGATTGAAGCGGCTTGGACCAACATTACTCGTACGCTTACGAGAGACTGGTTTCATCGCTACGAGTAACCCCGTTGCTCAAAGATGACTGGCAAGTGTCAGTTTCTCCAACTTTAGTTGAATCGGATTTGACCGAGGAGGTCCTTGGATGAGGTTAAATAGCAACTCATATATCTCCGTTGTGGTGTTTGCGTAAGTAAGATGCGATCCTACTAGATACCCATGGTCACCACGTAAAACATGCAACAACAAAATTAGAGGACGTCTAACTTGTTTTTGCAGGGTATGCTTGTGATGTGATATGGCCAACGATGTGATGTGATATATTGGATGTATGAGATGATCATGTTGTAATAGATAATATCGACTTGCACGTCGATGGTACGGCAACCGACAGGAGCCATAGGGTTGTCTTTATACTAACGTTTGTGCTTGCAGATGCGTTTACTATTTTGCTAGGATGTAGCTTTAGTAGTAATAGCATGAGTAGCACGACAACCCCGATGGCGACACGTTGATGGAGATCATGGTGTGGCGCCGGTGACAAGAATATCGTGCCGGTGCTTTGGTGATGGAGATCAAGGAGCATCTGATGATGGCCATATCATGTCACTTATGAATTGCATGTGATGTTAATCCTTTTATGCACCTTATTTTGCTTAGAACGACGGTAGCATTATGAGGTGATCTCTCACTAAAATTTCAAGACGAAATTGTGTTCTCCCCGACTGTGCACCGTTGCTACAGTTCGTCGTTTCGAGACACGACGTGATGATCGGGTGTGATAGACTCAACGTTCACATACAACGGGTGCAAAACAGTTGCGCACGCGGAACACTCGGGTTAAGCTTGACGAGCCTAGCATGTGCAGACATGGCCTCGAAACACATGAGACCGAAAGGTCGATCATGAATCATATAGATGATATGATTAGCATAGGGATGCTTACCACTGAAACTATACTCAACTCACGTGATGATCGGACTTGAGCTAGTGTAAGTGGATCATGAACCACTCAAATGACTAGAGAGATGTACTTTTTGAGTGGGAGTTTAGCAAATAATTTGATTAAGTTAAACTCTAATTATCTTGAACATAGTCTAAGTCCACTTTGAATATGTTTGTGTTGTAGATCATGGCTCACGCGACAGTCACCCTGAATTTTAATACGTTCCTAGAGAAAGCTAAGTTGAAAGATGATGGAAGCAACTTTGTAGACTGGGCTCGTAATCTTAAGCTAATCTTACAAGCTGGGAAGAAGGATTATGTCCTTAATGCTGCGCTAGGAGATGAACCACCCGCTACGGCTGATCAGGATGTTAAGAACGCTTGGTTAGCACGTAAGGAGGACTACTCAGTAGTTCAATGTGCAGTCTTTTATGGCTTAGAACCGGGACTTCAACGTCGCTTTGAGCGTCATGGAGCATTTGAGATGTTCCAGGAGTTGAAGTTTATCTTTCAGAAGAACGCCCGGATCGAGAGGTATGAGACCTCCGATAAATTCTATGCTTGCAAGATGGAGGAGAACTCGTCTGTCAGTGAACATGTGCTCAAAATGTCTGCGTACTCAAACCGTCTAGCTGAGCTGGGATTGAACTCCCGCAAGAGGCTATCACTGACAGAATCCTTCAATCACTGCCGCCAAGCTATAAAGGCTTTGTGTTGAACTACAACATGCAAGGGATGAACAAGTCACCCGGCGAGTTGTTTGCGATGCTGAAAGTCGCAGAGTCTGAACTCCGTAAAGAGCATCAAGTGTTGATGGTGAATAAGACCACTAGTTTCAAGAGAAACGGCAAAGGCAAGAAGGGAAATTCAAAGAAGAGCGGCAAGCCTGTTGCCAATCCGACGAAGAAACCCAAAGCTGGACCTAAGCCTGAAATAGAGTGTTACTATTGCAAGGGTATGGGTCACTGGAAGCGCAATTGCCCCAAGTATCTGGCAGATAAGAAGGCGGCCAAAGAAAAATCAGGTATATTCGATATACATGTTATTGATGTGTACTTAACCGGCTCTCGTAGTAGTGCCTGGGTATTCGATATTGGTTCTGTTGCTCATATTTGCAACTCGAAACAGGAACTGCGGAATAGACGAAGGCTGGCGAAAGATGAAGTGACGATGCGCGTAGGAAATGGTTCCAAGGTTGATGCAATCGCCGTCGGCACAGTTTCACTTCAGTTACCATCAGGATTAGTTATGAACTTGAATCATTGTTATTTAGTGCCTGCGTTGAGCATGAACATTATATCTGGATCTTGTTTATTGCGAGACGGTTACTCTTTTAAGTCAGAGAATAATGGTTGTTCTATTTCTATGAGTAACATCTTTTATGGTCATGCACCCAATGTGAGAGGATTGTTCATATTGAATCTTGATAGGGATACACACATACATAGCATTGAGACCAAAAGAGTTAGAGTTAACAATGATAGCGCCATATTTTTGTGGCACTGCCGCTTAGGTCATATTGGTGTAAAGCGCATGAAGAAACTCCATGCCGATGGACTTTTGGAGTTACTTGACTTTGATTCACTTGACACGTGCGAACCATGCCTCATGGGCAAGATGACTAAAACTCCGTTCTCCGGAACAATGGAGCGTGCAAGTGACTTGTTGGAAATCATACATACCGATGTGTTTGGTCCGATGAGCGTAGAGGCATGCGGCGGATATCGTTATTTTCTCACCTTCACTGACGATTTGAGTAGATATGGTTATGTCTACTTAATGAAGCACAAGTATGAAACATTTGAAAAGTTCAAGCAATTTCAGAGTGAAGTTGAAAATCATCGTAACAAGAAGATCAAGTTCCTACGGTCTGATCGTGGGGGTGAATATCTGAGTTTCGAGTTTGGTGCTCACTTAAGACAATGTGGAATTGTTTCACAGTTGACACCGCCTGGAACACCACAGCGTAATGGTGTGTCCGAACGTCGTAATCGTACTTTATTAGAGATGGTGCGATCTATGATGTCTCTTACCAATTTGCCGGTATCGTTTTGGGGTTATGCATTAGAAACAACTGCATTCACTTTAAATAGGGCACCATGAAAATCCGTTGAGACGACACCATACGAACTGTTGTATGGCAAAAGGCCAAAGTTATCGTTTCTTAAAGTTTAGGGATGTGATGCTTATGTCAAAAAGCTTCAGCCTGAAAAGCTGGAACCCAAAGCGGAAAAGTGCGTCTTCATAGGTTACCCAAAAGAGACAGTTGGGTACACCTTCTATCTCAAATCCGAGGGCAAAGTGTTTGTTGCTAAAAACGGAGCTTTTCTCGAGAAGGAGTTTCTCTCGAGAGAATTGAGTGGGAGGAAGATAGAACTTGATGAGGTTGTCGAACCTCTCATCCCTCTGGATGGTGGCGCAGGGCAAGGGGAAACCTCTGTCGTTGCGACGCCGGTTGAGGAGGAAGTTAATGATCATGATCATGAAACTCTGGTTCAAGTTTCTGTCGAACCACGCAGGTCGACGATACCACGTGCTGCTCCAGAGTGGTATGGTAATCCCGTCTTATCAATCATGTTGTTGGACAACAATGAACCTGCAAATTATGAAGAAGCAATGGTGGGCCCAGATTCCAACAAATGGCTAGAAGCCATGAAGTCCGAGATAGGATCCATGTATGAGAACAAAGTGTCGACTTTGGAAGTACTGCCTGAGGGCCGCAAGGCTATTCAGAACAAATGGATCTTTAAGAGGAAGACGGACGCTGACGGCAATGTGACCGTTTATAAAGCTCGACTTGTGGCAAAGGGTTTTTCACAAGTTCAAGGACTTGACTACGATGAGACATTCTCACCCGTAGCGATGCTTAAGTCCGTCAGAATCATGTTAGCAATAGCTGCATTTTTCGATTATGAAATCTGGCAGATGGATGTCAAAACGGCGTTCCTTAACGGTTTCTTTAAGGAAGAATTGTATATGATGCAACCCGAAGGTTTTGTCGATCCTAAGAATGCTAAGAAAGTGTGCAAGCTCCAGCGATCCATTTATGGACTGGTGCAAGCATCTCGGAGTTGGAACAAACGCTTTGATGAGGTGACCAAAGCATTTGGGTTTATACAAGTGGTTGGAGAATCTTGTATTTACAAGAAAGTGAGTGGGAGCTCTGTGGCGTTTCTAATATTATATGTGGATGACATATTGTTGATTGGAAACAACGTAGAGTGTTTGGAGAGCATAAAGGATTACTTGAATAAAAGTTTCTCTATGAAGGACCTAGGAGAAGCTGCTTACATTCTAGGCATTAAGATCTATAGGGATAGATCAAAACGCCTGATAGGACTTTCACAAAGCACATACCTTGATAAAGTTTTGAAGAGGTTCAAAATGGAACAGTCCAAGAAAGGGTTCTTGCCAGTTTTACAAGGTACGAGATTGAGTAAGACTCAGTGCCCAGCAACTGATGAGGATAGAGAGCATACGCGCTCTGTCCCCTATGCTTCAGCCATAGGTTCTATCATGTATGCAATTTTGTGCACTAGATCGGACGTTAGCCTGGCCATAAGTATGGCAGGTAGGTTCCAGAGTAATCCAGGAGTGGATCACTGGACAGCGGTCAAGAATATCCTGAAGTACCTGAAAAGGACTAAGGAGATGTTTCTCGTGTATGGAGGTGATGAAGAGCTCGCCGTAAATGGTTACGTCGATGCAAGCTTTGACACAGATCCGGACGACTCTAAGTCGCAAACCAGATACGTATTTATTCTTAATGGGGGTGCGGTAAGCTGGTGCAGTTCCAAGCAAAGCGTCGTAGCAGATTCTACATGTGAAGCGGAGTACATGGCTGCCTCGGAGGCGGCTAAGGAGGGTGTCTGGATGAAGCAGTTCATGACGGATCTTGGAGTGGTGCCAAGCGCACTGAATCCAATAACCTTGTTCTGTGACAACATGGGTGCCATTGCCTTAGCAAAGGAACCACAGTCTCACAAGAAGTCCAGACACATCAAACGACGCTTCAACCTCATCCACGACTACGTCGAAGGGGAGGACGTAAATATATGCAAAGTGCACACGGATCTGAATGTAGCAGACCCGCTGACTAAACCTCTTCCACGGCCAAAGCATGATCAACACCAGAACTGTATGGGTGTTAGATTTATGGCAATGTAATTCGCATGATGATCTGACGGAGAGATTATTGACTCTAGTGCAAGTGGGAGACTGTTGGAATTATGCCCTAGAGGCAATAATAAATATAGTTATTATTATAATTCCTGTATCAAGATAATCGTTTATTATCCATGCTATAATTGTATTGAATGAAGACTCATTTACATGTGTGGATACATAGACAAAACACTGTCCCTAGCAAGCCTCTAGTTGGCTAGCCAGTTGATCAAAGATAGTCAGTGTCTTCTAATTATGAACAAGGTGTTGTTTCTTGATAACTGGATCACGTCATTAGGAGAATCACGTGATGGACTAGACCCAAACTGATAGACGTAGCATGTTGATCGTGTCATTTTGTTGCTACTGTTTTTCTGCGTGTCAAGTATTTGTTCCTATGACCATGAGATCATATAACTCACTAACACTGGAGGAATACTTTGTGTGTATCAAACGTCGCAACGTAACTGGGTGACTATAAAGATGCTCTACAGGTATCTCCGAAGGTGTTCGTTGAGTTAGTATGGATCAAGACCGGGATTTGTCACTCCGTGTGACGGAGAGGTATCTCGGGGCCCACTCGGTAATACAACATCACACACAAGCCTTGCAAGCAATGTGACTTAGTGTAAGTTGCGGGATCTTGTATTACGGAACGAGTAAAGAGACTTGCCGGTAAATGAGATTGAAATAGGTATGCGGATACTGACGATCGAATCTCGGGCAAGTAACATACCGAAGGACAAAGGGAATGACATACGGGATTATATGAATCCTTGGCACTGAGGTTCAAACGATAAGATCTTCGTAGAATATGTAGGATCAAATATGGGCATCGAGGTCCCGCTATTGGATATTGACCGAGGAGTCTCTCAGGTCATGTCTACATAGTTCTCGAACCCGCAGGGTCTGCACACTTAAGGTTCGACGTTGTTTTATGCGTATTTGAGTTATATGGTTGGTTACCGAATGTTGTTCGGAGTCCCGGATGAGATCACGGACGTCACGAGGGTTTCCGGAATGGTCCGAAAACAAAGATTGATATATAGGATGACCTCATTTGATTACCGGAAGGTTTTCGGAGTTACCGGGAATGTACCGGGAATGACGAATGGGTTCCGGGAGTTCACCGGGGGGGCAACCCACCCCGGGGAAGCCCATAGGCCTTGGGGGAGGCACACCAGCCCTTAGTGGGCTGGTGGGACAGCCCAAGAAGGCCCTATGCGCCATAGGAATAAAATCAAAGAGACAAGAAAAAAAGGAGGGGGTGGGAAAGGGAAGAAGGACTCCACCCACCAAACCAAGTTGGACTCGGTTTGGGGGGGGGAGACCTTCCCCCCTTGGCTCGGCCAACCCCCTTGGGGCTCCTTGAGCCCCAAGGCAAGGCTCCCCCTCTTCCCCCTATATATATGGAGGTTTTAGGGCTGATTTGAGACGACTGTTTCCACGGCAGCCCGACCACATACCTCCATGGTTTTTCCTCTAGATCGCGTTTCTGCGGAGCTCGGGCGGAGCCCTGCTGAGACAAGATCATCACCAACCTCCGGAGCACCGTCACGCTGCCAGAGAACTCGTCTACCTCTCTGTCTCTCTTGCTGGATCAAGAAGGCCGAGATCATCGTCGAGCTATACGTGTGTTGAATGCGGAGGTGCCGTCCGTTCGACACTAGATCGTGGGACTGATCGCGGGACGGTTCGCGGGGCGGATCGAGGGACATGAGGACGTTCCACTACATCAACCGCGTTCACTAACACTTCTGCTGTACGGTCTACAAGGGTACATAGATCACACATCCCCTCTCGTAGATGGACATCACCATGATAGGTCTTCGTGCGCGTAGGAAATTTTTTGTTTCCCATGCGACATTCCCCAACACCTTAAGGCGGAGCCGTAGCAGAAGGATTCATGGTGCCCTTGACACGACTATTTCTGGCGCCGTTGGAAGGTCTTTTGTTGCAGTAGCAGCCACCAGGGCACCCACAAGCCCCCTAGGTGCGGCCAAGGGGGCCGCGCCTAGTAGGCTTGTGGCCTCCTGCTCGCTCCGTGATACGTCTCCAACGTATCTATAATTTTTTTATGGTTTCATGCTATTATTTTCTCAAACTTTAGATGTTTTGCATGCCTTTTATTTATTTTCTGGGACTAACTTATTAACTCAGTGCCAAGTGACAGTTCCTGTTTTTTCAATGTTTTTGACCCCTTTCAGAGGAGATTTTGAAATGGAGTCCAAAGGGAAGAAAATCCCAGAAAATATTTTTTCTAGAACGGAAGAAGATCGGAGAACTTGGGAGCCAAACCAGAAGAGCACCAGGGGCCCCACAAGCCCCCACCCCGCGGCCAGGGGGGTCGCGCCATCCAGGCTTGTGGGCCCCCTGGAGGTTCCCTGAACTAGATCTTGCGCCTATATATTCTCAAATATTCCCAAAAAAATCAAGAGAGGATCGCATTTACTTTTCCGCCGCCCCAAGCTTCTGTCTCCGCAAGATCCCATCTGGGGCACGTCCTGGTGCCCTACCGGAGGGGGATTCGGACACGGAGTGCTTCTTCATCAACACCATGACCTCTCGGATGATGCGTGAGTAGTTCACCATAGACTTACGGGTCCATATCTAGTAACTAGATGGCTTCTTCTCTCTCTTGGATCTTCAATACAAAGTTCTCCATGATCTTCATGGACATCTATCTGATGTAATCTTCTTTTGCGGTGTGTTTGTCGAGATCCGATGAATTGTGGATTTATGATCAGATTATCTATGAATCTTATTTGAGTTTCTTATGATCTCTGTTATGCATGATTTCATATCCTTGTAATTCTCTTCGAGTTGTGGGTTTTGTTTGGCCAACTAGATCTATGATTTTTGCAATGGGAGAAGTGCTTGGTTTTGGGTTCATACCGTGCGGTGACCTCACCCAGTGACAGAAGGGTTAGTGAGGCACGTATCGTGTTGTTGCCATCAAGGGTAAAAAGATGGGGTTTTCATCATTGGTTTGAGATTATCCCTCTACATCATGTCATCTTGCTTAAAGCATTACTCTGTTCGTCATGAACTCAATACACTAGATGCATGCTGGATAGTGGTCGATGTGTGGAGTAATAGTAGTAGATGCAGAAAGTATCGGTCTACTTGTCTCGGACGTGATGCCTATATGCTAGATCATTTCCTTAGATATCGTCATGACTTTGTGCGGTTCTTTCAATTGCTCGACGGTAATTTGTTCACCCACCGTGATATTTGCTATTATGAGAGAAGCCTCTAGTGAACACTATGGCCCCCAGGGTCTACTCCACACCATATTTTCAACCTTACACTTTTTACTTCGTTGCACTTTCCGCCTTCAGACCTCACTTTGCAAACAATCTTGAAGGGATTGACAACCCCTTTGAAGCGTTGGGTGCAAGCTTGTTTGTGTTTGCGCAGGTACTTTGGACTTGACGAGGCCCTCCTTCTGGATCGATACCTTGGTTCTCAAACTGAGGGAAATACTTACTGCTCCTGTGCTGCATCACCCTTTCCTCTTCAAGGGAAAAACCGACGCAAACCAGAGAAGTAACAAGAAGAATTCCTAAGCGCCAGGGAAGGACTTTTGTTGCCGCAGCACTCCCCTGTGGTACTTCTTCGGCCCAGTATTTTTTATAAATTCCAAAATAAATCCTCGTTGATTTTCACGGCTTTTGGAGTTGCGCAGAATAGGTATCTCAAACTTGCTCCTTTTTCAGGCCAGAATTCCAGCTGCCGGCATTCTCCCTCTTCATGTAAACCTTGCAAAATAAGAGAGAAAAGGCATAAGTATTGTACTGTGAAATGTAATAACAGCCCACAAAGCGATAAATATCAACATGAAAGCATGATGCAAAATGGACGTATCATAGCTCAAAGTAAATGTCGATGTCATTTTTATGTTGTTTCGGGCCTTGGATAATCATTGACATCATGATTTATTTTTTCTTCATACACAACGAAGGAGCAAGGTTATATATGCACACAAGAACCGGCTATGTGTTGTGTTTGGTGCTCATATCACCGAAAGGATTCATCCCTTCAGTACACTCCCCTAGCCTTATACTTCAAGGATCCTTGGCAAATTTTCAAAATTGTTGTCAACTAATCCCCACTGAGCCCCATCTTTCGGGTGCCTGATATATTGATCCGCAGTTCGCTCATCATATGCCACCGCAACCTCTTTTCCTCTGTAGGGTTTGCAAACAAACGCCTCAACCTTGGAATTAGAGGCAAGTTCCAAACAAACATGAAAGGGATTCCTGTCTTGACCTCGTCATCCAATTTGTACATGTCCTTTGCTCTCTTGCGCTTGTCTCGCGCATGCTTGCATGTGGGACATGCATGCAAATCTTTGTAGTGCTCACCACGGTATAATATACAATCATTCACACAAGCGTGTATCTTCTATACTTCAAGTTCCAATGGGCAAACAATTTTCTTCGATTTGTTCATGCTTTTGTGGAGTACATTATCTTCTAAAAGAATTTCTTTGAGAAGACGTAACAACTCTACGAAGTCCTTGTTTGATAGACCATTTGCTGCTTTAAATCTGAGAAGCGCGAGAGTGACACTCAGCTTGGAATATTTCTTTTTGCAACCTGGATAAAAATCTTTCTTGGAGTCCGCGTCAATGGTTGGCAGATCCTTGTACCCAATCATATCTTTTTGAGGGCCCTTGAAATCTGCAATCATAGCAACAAAATCTGGCATATCAAGGTCGTCGACATTGTCTGCGTCTCCATCTTGGTTTTCCGGTGGGGTTTTTGGCTTTCTGGTATTCCATTGGTAGCTTAACACCCGAGCCGAGATGTTAGATTCAACATACATGTGACTCCCACCGAGGTTTGGCATCTCGCAGCCCTGGGTATATTCATCCATGACCTGCTCTTCACCGTGTATGGTCCAACGTGTATATCCATCCATGAATCCCCAAGTGACTAATTGGAACTCAAAAACTATAATTTTAGTGACTATGTATTGGCACAACGACTGCATGGACATAGGATATAATAATCATTACCAATTTTGTTCTTTGTAGTACTTTCAGCCAAATTTATGAACTATGTCACCCCCACTGATAAAATTTGAGGTTCTCTGATTCTTCATCCATTTAGATTGTTCCATATGCACCACACGAAGGGTAATTAAAAACAAAATAACAACATCAACACACGAATTAAGTAAGCCCAAAGATGCATGCATAAATCACAAGATTCTATTTTCATAATTACTCAGGGCGCTCCATATTGTTATACACACGTGCGATGACAAAAATTAATGGTGTTACACGCAGAGTATTACAATACTATCCTTATGAATTAAATACATTGATTAAGCCACTCAACAAAAAGAATACATTAATTAATTAGCCGCGTGGTGACCTCCACCCAGTAGATAGAGAAGTGTGATGCGGTGGCATGCCGAGACAGCAGGGTCAAGGAGCAAAGCTTAGTGAGGCAACCGCCTGAAGTTTGACCTCCACTATCCCGCCATCGACCGCGATGGTTGTGCTCCAATCACGTCGCCGCTGACCTTGATGGTTGAGCTCCTCCTATATCCTTCCGCAGACCATGGGTTGACCTCTATGATGCTGCCACCGCCCACCAAACAAGAATTGAGCTCTTACTCGGTAAGCGCTACCTCGGCCACCGCCGCCATCTCTACCTGTAGAGCGAGTGTTTTTATTTTTTACAGGTATTAGTAGAGCGGCTGTTTACCACTGTTACTGTAACTCAATTATTGCATCCCCATATGTATAGGGTAGTACATCACATACGGTTGTCCCCATAGTTTTCCGACCGTTAGCATATCCCCACAGTTTCTCCATTTCCCCCAAATCCCTAGATAGCCTCCAAATTCCCTCATGTGCCACTAATATAGGAGGAATGCGGACGAGTAGTGTTGATGGTTTCGATGCGGCTGCTCCTGCTTGTATCGCCACTCTCGGCAACGCCGCCACGACGGCAATCACCGTCGTGCACTTGTGTGAGGTCATTAGAAGGAAGGTGTACTAATCTCTCCCGATATTTTTAGCATGTCCAAAGTAGCTCCCTGCTCAATCCGTCCTAACCCCTCCCCCATCCACCACACACACACGAAGGCGATCAGCCACCAAATCCGGAGTATGACTCGAGACTCCCCCAACATGAGTTCGACTCCAAGTTTTGCACCACCGAGAAGTACCAAAAGATGAGTTGTGTGCACGGACACACTCCCGCTCAACGTGTATGAATGAAGGGATTCAACATTGGCAGGCGGTTTCTCAGCTGTTCATTAGAAGTTAGGGCTAACTTCATCATTGTAGTTGAGTTAATGCCACCACTCATCCTAAATACTATTTTACATTGACAGGGATGTGAGCCTTGCGCCTTTTTTAACTAGTTGGATGAAGAATGGCATGGTAGGACTTGGAGTATTATCACCAAGCTCACAGAAGATAACATAAAGCTAAAGAACAAACGGACTAATCTGTAGTGTACAATCAATACGATGAAGGAAGAAAGAATCAATCACATGCAACAGATGAAAGCAAGACAAAAGAAGGAACTCGCATGTGTAGTTGTGGATGTCGCATTAGCCATCTTCTATGCGTTGTTTGCAATGATGATTAGGGGTTTTGTTTGATTATTACTGGCTTTATCAATAAGTAGAGCTCAATTTATTGCTTGCCAACTATCCTACTCTGTTCATATCAGTGTATAAGTCACATTACGAAAACCAAATAATCCCAAAAGGCGTTCCCTATTTTTTGTCGTGAAAAAAGAAATCGTCCAATAGGAGTCGTGGGTCTTGTATGCATTCAATTACTTTAGACTACTTAGCATAACATGCAATGGTCAATTCTCTACACGCAATGGTATTGATTAGCAAATAATCATCAAGTTCTCTCATTATTTTCCCATGTAGGTCGCCGGTACGGAGGGATTAGTATATGAAAAATGCTTGTTTCATATTTGGACGCTCCAACGTGTGTGCATAATTATCACATTGAGAACTGTGCAACACCGGGAATTTGGAGCGACTCGGTACAAATAATTTTGGCTGGTTATATCAGCGGTTAGATAATACGTCAATCCCCCGCTTCAATTAACATTCATCTTCTCTGCATACCCTACTTAAGTGTCCACCATCTTCATCGTCCCTGGCTGGTCGTGCTACACACTTGCACACACTTTGAGATCTCTCTTTCTTGCGGTTTGTATAAGTACAGCAGCCATGTTGAGTGATAGCAAGGACAACAGTTTCGCTAGTTGTGTGGCGCCCAATGATAGGTCAACATTGGAATCATCCTGCTCGTCTTCCATGACTCTGGCGTTGAGCCTAGACCTTGATTTTATCCGGATCATGGAAGGGACGCCGCCTCCCGAGTTGTCAGACGACAACCAGACGCATGAGGAGCCGTCAGAGGATGAAGAAGATGACGGTGGCGATGATGATGAGGAATGGTCGAACGAGGACGACGACGACAATGACAGCAACGATGATGACGGTAGCGGCGGTGATGCAAAGCCAATGGTCTACAGCAAGAAGCATCCTCGCCAAGATGATGTCCTGAGTCCATCCAATAACAACAGGAAGCAGAAAGACTAAATTAAGTAGACTGTATATATCTCTATTTCCATTCACTCATATTAATTTGTTATCTCTGTTTCCCCTATCAATCTCATTGAAAAATTTTAGCAATACCTACTCAATAGAGATCTTTTACATTATCGCCCACAAGTAGGTTTTTTGAATTGTGTGCCATGTCAAGCACACAGTTCACAAAAAAATCGTATGCACCGTCTATAATGATCGCACACAATTCTGATTACCGACATGTTTGTCGGGTATCACACACATCTTGGTACGCCAAATCATTTGAGTTCAACTCGATCATAGCAAACGGATCATCGAAGCAAACAGTATGTCGTATATCGCACACACCTTGATCCAGCTGCCCATTTCTGTTGTTCTAACTCATCACAAACAGTTCTTATGGATTAACCATATGTCATGCATCGCAGACGCAACTATAATATGAACCGTGTTTGATGTCTCCACCATCGCAAATGGTTTGTATCATTGTTATGGTTTTTTCACATCATCATTTGCGATTCATACATCTCACACAGTTTCATCGAAGGGTCTCTGATGTAGTGTCGCATTAGCAGCATCCTGAAGTAGTGCTCTTCGAAAATAGTAGGTCAACAAAAACCAAAATACAATACCTTGTGTGCAGTTCTGTCACCGGCGTGGTGCCCTCCATAGGCCTCTGAATGACACTTCCATAGGATCTATTCATATTCATGCTCAGGTACATAACGTCTAATAACACCATCTACTCCTTCTGTATATTGATGTGGGTCATCCGAGAAGTAATGTCTTAAATCAAAGAAGAACATTTTATTTTGTTGGCAGGTGAACTAGGTGGTATATATTTAGCAACAATATAATTAGCATAGTATGCATACCAAGGAGTACTACAGGAAGCATTTATAACAGCTAATTGCTCATCAGGAAAATTATCATTAATAGGCAGTGGGTCATCAAGAACATTTTCCATTCTAGACAAATTATCTGCTATCTGATTTTCATCTCCCTTTCTATCAACAATATGCCAATGAAACTCTTAAAGTCGAAGCACCCACCCAATCAGTCTAGGCTTAGCATCTTTCTTTTCAAAAAGGTATTTAATAGCAGCATGATCAGTGTGAATAGTAACTTTGGAATTAGCAATATAAGGTCCAAACTAATCATATGCAAACACACCTGCTAGAAATTCTTTCTCAGTAGTAGCATAATTTCTTTGGGCACAGTCTAGAGTTTTACTAGCATAAGGGATAACATTCAATTTCTTATCTACTCTTTGCCCTAGAATAGCACCAACAACATAATCACTAGCATCACACATGATTCAAATGGTAAATTCCAATCAGGTGGATGAACAATAGGTGCAGAAATTAAGGATTTCTTAAGTATTGCAAAGGCTTCTACACAATCATCATAAAAGCAAATGGAATATCTTTCTGAAGAAGATTAGTTAATGGCCTATAAATATTTGATAAACCTTTAATGAAATGCCTATAAAACCTAGCATGACTAAGAAAACTCCGTATACCTTTAACATCTTTTGGACATGGCATTTTCTCTGTGTCATCAACTTTAGCTTTGTCTGCATCAATACCTCATTCAAAAAATTTATGCCCAAGTACTATACCTTCATTCACCATAAAGTAGCACTTCTCCCAATTCAAGACAATATTAATTTCTTTGCATCTCTGCAAGACTCGATCAAGGTTGCTTAAGCAATCATCAAAAGGAGTCCTGTAAACGGGAAAAAACACCCATGAACAACTCAACAATCTTTTCACATAAGTCATAGAATAGCATTCATACATGTTTGAAAGGTAGCAAGTGCATTGCAGAAACCAAAAGGCATACACCCATAAGCATAGGTTCCAAAGGGGCAAGTAAAAGTAGTTTTCTCCTGGTCTTCTTTCGAAACAAGTATTTGAGAAAAACCAGAATATCCATCAAGGAAGCAAAAGTGTGTGTGCTTCGATAATATTTCTAAGATTTGATCAATAAAAGGCAAGGGTAATGATCTTTTCTAGTAGCTTTGTTTAATTTCCTGAAATCAATTTCGATCCTATGACCAGTTACTATTCTTTGGGCGATAAGTTCATTTTTATGATTAGGAGCAACAGTTATACCTCCTTTATTAGGAACACAATGAAGAGGACTTACCCATCTACTGTCAGTAATAGGATAAATTATACGTGTCTCCACATGCTTTAGTATTTCAGTTCATACCACTTCCTCCATTTTAGGGTTCAAGCAGTGTTGATGATAAACAGTTGGTTTAGCATCTGGTTCCATATTGATCTTGTCCTGACATAGAGTGGGACTAATGCCCATAAGATCATAAAGAGTATATCCAATATCATATATGTGCTTCCTTAGAGTTTTAAGTAATCTCTTTTATTCATGCTCTAAAAGGTTAGCACTAATAATAACATGATATATTTTCTTTTCATCAAGATAAGCATATTTCAAAGTATCAGGTAATTTCTTTAGCTCAAACACGGGATCTCCCTTAGGTGGGGGAGGATCCCCTAGAATGTGAGCATCCCCTAGAATGTCAACATGCAAGTTGTGTTTAATAATAGGTGTTTGTGTAAAGAATATTTCATATATTTCATTCCTTTCATTCATATGCATAGCATTCTCATGGTCTAGCAGATATTGTTCTAACGGATCAGTAGGAGGTACGATAATAGAAGCAAGACCAGTTATTTCATCCTTACTAGATAATTCTTTCTCAAGTGGTTGCCTACCTAACTTAGAGAAATTAAGTCCATGAGACTCATCACCAAGGCTTACTTTAACACTCTCCATGACACAATTAATTTCAGCATTGACGGTATTCAAGAAATATCTACCAAATATAATGGGACAAAAACTATCTTGTTGTGAACCAAGTACTAAGAAATCAGTGGGGTACTAAATTTTTCAACACAAGACTTCAATAGCTCTAACAATCCAAAGTGTTGAAAGAGTGTCTCTGTTTGTAAGTTTAACAGTGACATCAATATCTTCAATCTCACAGGGAGCTATGCCATTCATAATTTCTTGATATAAGGTAAAAGGTATAGCACTAACACTAGCACCCATGCCACACAATCCATGATAGCAATGATCTCCAATCTTAAGACAAACAATAGGCATGCCAACAACTAGTTTATTTTTCTCTTACTCATCCTACTTGTTTCTAACAGGTTTTGCAATTCTACCACCTTCATCATAGAAGTAACTGACATGACCATCAATATTATAACCTAGAATATATTTAACCATAGGAATATTAAGTTCTACTTTTAATGGCTTAGAAGGTTTAGGTGCGCTAATATTACTTCTATTAAACAAATTTCAAGCTTTAGCATGTTCCTTAATCCTAACAGGAAAAGGTGGTTTCCCAATGTAAGCAGTAGGCACAACTGGATCAACATGGTAACAATTGTTTCTTATTTAACTTTAATGGGTTCCCCTAATTATTTTTAAATAGGTGGATGGATTTAGACCAGTTCTCCTTAGGGATATCAACATGAGTAGCGAATTATTCATAGAAAGAAGCTACTATCTAAGAGTCAAGCCCATATTTATTGCTAAACTTACGAAAAGTATGAGTTTCCATAAAAGATTTAACACAATCAAACTCAAGCTTTATACGTGACTCTTTACATTTGTCGAGTTTCCAATATTCATAGTTGCATTTAATTATTTCTAGAAGATCCCATTTGAATTCAATAGCTTTCTTCATGAAGGAGTCAGTGGAAGTAGAATCGAGTATTAATTGACAATCATGAGAAAGCCGATCATAAAAGTTTGCTACAATCATTTCTATTGAGAGATCATGGTTGGGCAAGTGTGCATCATAGATTTAAGACCCCTCCCCCTCCCCCTCCCAAGATTGAGCGATGCTTTCGCCTTCGTGAGGCCGAAAATTATATATATACTTCTGATCACGATGAACTAGATGCATATGATAAAACTTCTAACTAAACTCTAGCTTCAAATGATTCAAGTCCCACGATCCAATATCCTATACCAAGTGAATGATTTTACCTCCTAAGATAAAGGGAAACTTTCTTCTTGACTTTGTCCTCAGATAAACCTCCAAGCTTAAATAATCCACAAATCTCATCTACATGTATCGGGTGCAAATCAAGATGAGTTGTACCGTCTCCTGGATAAGGATTAGCTAGCGGTTTCTCGAACATACCCAAAGGAATTTCATAGTAAATATTCTCAGTAGTTTTAGTAGGTTGAGGGGCAAATTTTTCCACTTCTGGTCAGGGTGAAGATACCCCAAATAGGCCCTTCAAAATATTACTATCCGTACTGACAAGCACTAGTAAATTTCAGCACGTACTGAAAATGTTTCCTTACCAATTTCCACATACCAAAGGCACTTCACTCCCTGGCAACAGCGCCAGAAAATACTCTTGATGACCCGCAAGTATAGGGGATCAATCATAGTCTTTTCGGTAAGTAAGAGTGTCGAACCCAACGAGGAGTAGAAGGAAATGATAAGCAGTTTTCAACAAGGTATTATCTGAAAGTGTTGTAAGTAACAGTAATAGTTAGTTTTGTGGCAAGATAATTCATAACAAGTTACAAGTAACAAGTAAAAAAAGTAGAAAGTGTGTATCAAAATAGCCCAATCCTTTTTATAGCGAAGGACAAGCCTGAAAGTACTGTTATATAAAGTAAAGTGCCCTCGAGGGCGCATGGGAATTTCTGTCTAGTCATGTTCATCATGTTGAGTTGATTCCCGTTTGTTACTTTGATAATTTGATATGTGGATGCCTGGTGCTAAGGTTCTATTCTTACTTGAACAAGCAACCCACTTATTATTACCCCCTCTTGCAAGCATCCGCAACTACGAAAGAAGAATTAAGATAAATCTAACCATAGCATGAAACATGTGGATCCAAATCAACCCCTTATGAAATAACACATAATCTAGGGTTTAAAATTCTATCACTCTAGCAACCCATCATCTACTTATTAATCCACAATGCCTTCCCTTAGTCCCAAATATGGTGAAGTGTCATGTAGTCGACGTTGACATGACACCACTAAAGGAAGCAACAACATACATATCATCTAAATATTGAACGAATACCAACTTCACATGATTACTTATAACAAGACTTCTTCCATGTCCTCGGGAACAAAAGTAACTACTCACAAATCATCACCATGTTCAAGATCAGATGTATAATAATTATGAATAAGGATCTGAACATATTATCTTCCACCAAGTAAACTAGCTAGCATCAACTACAAGACGTAATCAACAATACTAGCAACCCACACATACCAATCTGAGGTTTTGGTACAAAGATTGAATACAAGAGATGAACTAGGGTTTGAGATGAGATGGTTCTGGTGAAGATGTTGATGCATATTGATCTTTCCATAAAGGAGGAAGCATTGGTGATGCTGATGGCTTCGATTTCCCCCTTTCGGAGGGAACTTTCCCCGGCAAAATCACTCTACGAGAGAGCAAAATGGCCTTTGGCCAGGTTTAGGCCTAGAGACAGTGGCGCTTCGCCTTGAAAGTATATTCTTAATTATTTTCTAGGTCAAAACCCATAATATAACAGAAAAGGGGTCCGGAGGACCTTCGAGGTGGCCCCAAGCCATCAGGGTGCGCCCTATTGTATTGGCACCAATAGGTGGCCCCCTCAGGCACCTCTTTGCTTCATAAATTCAAATATTCCAACAAAATTCGTCATGAAGTTTCATGTCATTTGGAGTCGAGTGAATGTTCAACCTTTTTCTTGGTTTTCAGGTCCACATTTGCAGTTTTCGGCAATTACCCTCTTTATGGTGTACCTTGTAAATTCAGAGAGAAAAAGCATAAGAATTGTATCATAAAGTGGAAAAATGACCAATAATAATATAATTATCTATAATAAACCATGATAATAAAATGGATGTACCAGTCACTGCTTTTCGTGTATACGCAAGCGAGGCTCGGTTGTACGGCTTGGGTTTTGTCTAAGCAAAAATCAGTATGGATGATGTGTGAATTGTTGGTGGCACCGAATTCGATATTTAGGGTTTTGGACAGAATGTTTTGTGGGAGAAATGTTGAGATTTTTGGTGGCTAATCTCTAAGCACTTTGAGCAACCATATCATCGTAGATACCTCATACCCTTTTAATAGTATTGGCTTTACTATGGAATCAAATGTGATATCTCACATGAAGTGAAACTGTAGAGTCTTGAAGATTTTGCCAATTGATGTTCCTCTCCTTCTAGGGGATCCTCCTCACAATTCTGAAAATCTGAATCTTTAGAATCAAGCTGAACAAACTTGGCAGAACTGTTAGTACAAGAGATAATGTATGTTGTCATGAATTATCAAAACCTCCAAGGGAGCATATGTTTTTTCACACTTATAGGAATGGATAAATAAATTGATCGGAATGATAACTTTGAGGTAGTTTGCTACCTACACCAATTTCATCTGATGTTCTTCGCTATTGATAAGAACTTTGGAGTGACTGTATGTCACACACTAAAGGATTGTTATATGATTCGATTATGCTAGCATGGTTGAGATATTGCAATACTGAAAGTATGAACCCTAGGCCTTATCTCCAAGTATTAGTATGTCATTTTGCTAGCTACTTACTACTTGCTATCTTGCTATTTTTATCTATTTAGATTACAAAAACCTATTTCTACCATCCCTATTATACTTATATCTCCATATCTTTGCCAAACTAGTGTACCTATATAATTTTCCATTTTATTGGGTGTGTTGGGGACAAAGAGACTCTTTGTATTTTGATTGTAGGGTTGTTTGAGAGAGACACATTCAACCTACACCTCTCGTGCATTGACAAACTTTAGGTCATCCACTTGAGGGAAATTGGTATTGTCCTACAAAACTCTACGCTTAGAGTCCCAACATAGTCTACAAGAATAAAGTTGCATAGTAAACATCATCCACCTTGGGGGAGTCCCAAACAAATAGCAAAAATAACGTGGTTGGTCGATGCAATCATGGATTGGCTTATAGACACACCAACACTTGGTCCTACAACACTACACAAGAAGTTCTTTGAGAAGTATAAGATGATCATACCATACATGAGGATTTTTTATGCAAAGGAAATGGATCTTGACAGAACTAATGGTCCAAGGAATGAAAGTTTTGCTTCATTGTAGACCTACAAAGCTGAAATGGAGATGGCAAGTCCAGGCAGTGTTGTAGAGCTTGATAAGCATATTGTTCAGTACAAAATTAGGGGGGAAGCATTTGAGAAGGAATATTCTAGGAGGGCTTTTGTTTGTTTCAAGGCTTGCTCGCAGGGGTTTCTGGATGATTGTAGGCCATATGTGGATGTGGATGTAAGAACTTTAAATGGACGATGTAGGGGACAACTAGTATTTCCTTGTGAAGTTGATGCACACAGCTAGCTTTTTCCAGTCGTTATGGTGTGTTGGAGATGGAGTTAGAGGAAACTTGGGTGTAGGTTTTGAGGAATCTGTGCAACATTATATGGAAACCACCAGGATTGTCTATACACACATATGCTTGGAAGGGTTTAGAGATTGTCATAAATGTGGGATTCCCTTGAGTTGAGCATAGGAATGTATGAGACACCTAGAGGGCAAGGGATCCTAGAGTGTGAGGGTCATGGAATGTTTCGTCTAAAAAAGTCAGGATATGGCAAACGACACATGCAGTAGCAAGTCTCACAGACTCTGAGGTGAATGCAATCAGTGAAACTGGAAAGTATATTAGGGCTCTGGGTAACATCGGTAATGTTGATACCCCTATGTCAGTGTGTCCGAGTTGTAAACATTAACTTGGCAAAAGTTATTCTAGGACAATTTTGTCAAAGAAAATTTCGTAAAAACTTGACCATTTTGCGAGAATTGGCAATAAGATTTGCAAGGAATTTTCATCTAGGTGTGAATTGAATGATGACAACAAAACATGCATCAAAAGATCATCCATTCATTTTCCTTATACAGATGTTGGTCGGCGACTAGGTCACCTATATTATAGTATATTGACTTAAGGAGCCAAGAAAGAATGCTTGATCATAGGTCATACTCATCGTTAAGCTCAAAATGGGGTTACCATTTTTCATGTAAGCATTTTTAATGTTCCCATATCACTTAGAGTTGCTTTATCTCTTATCTTGGAGTAAAGCTTCTTCAAGGATATGATTACGTACCATTGCATGATGTAGATGACATAGCGTGTAGGTGGACTTGTTGTGGATACTCAAGAGTTGGAGTTTAGAGCATTCCTTCTTTCCTTTGAAGTAGGTCCTCCTACATGGGTTACTCATGCAAGGAAGAACATAAATATATCCAGATGACAAGAGTGGGGTTTTGCATCAAATGTTTGTCAAGGATATAGTTTGTGATGTCTCCTTCCTTCATCTAAAAGTGGAACTGTTGATACTTGGCAATGGCAAGATTGCTTAAGATTTGAGTTGATGTCAATCTTATGGAGTGTAGTTCATCCAAGTACCTACAAAAGATTAGATGCAAAGCAAGGGAGCATAGTTTTCCAAGATATGAAATGGTGTCATGTCAGTAGTATCAAGCAATATTCATGTAATCTCATGAACTTTGCATGTATCTCAGTGAGTCTCTAGAACAAGTTTGAAGCATCTATGATGTTCAGCTCACTCCTCAAGAAACAAAGAACTTTCTCATCAAGTGGCTTATTGAAGATATCTGCCAATTGCTTGTCAGTACAAACATGACTTATGTGTTTTCTAGTGCACACAGAGTAACAAGTCCTTGGAGTCATGAGGAGTTGGGTTCAAACTCCGAAAATAATTCCGTGCATGCCAGCGAGATTTATCATCAAAGATTATGCTAAAAAGAGTGACCCCTGAAAATAACTAAAGATAAGCAATTGGTTCGTTGTTCATCCAAAGGAATTGACTGTAGTTGAGAAGGCGAAGGGGAAGTGAAGACGTAGCATTTATTTTGTTGTTCCTCTTTTTCTTTGTTGAGTCATAGGAGCAACGTACTATTAAGAGGGATATTGTGTTCGAAACTTTGGTTCTATGATGCTAAACCCAATCCCATGAAAGTTGCGAGGGAAATATACTTGTGCTCCGAGCAAATACTTGCGAGCAAGAGATTGTGTTATTCTTTATTGTAAGAGAGTTGTATCAGACGAGGAGTTAGCATTACTTGTTCCTCAAGTAATGTTACGATTTGTTCCAAAATTCAGCCATTGAGAAAGTGACAATTGGCCATTGGTTGGATCGCATGTCCAATATGGTCATTTCCCACTAGGGAAGGTTGCGGCTATAAATAGCCACCCCGCACCGGCTTTGCCCGGCGGCTGTTCTGTGTGATTCCGGGGTAGTTGTGAGAAACCCCCTGTCCAAAGTGATCTGAGTTCAAAACCAACCATGAGAAAAATCCTAGAGCCGAAAATTTAGATAGTGGTTTAGCATCACTCGAATCTAACTCCATTACGCTCCACCTATTAATCTTGAGAGTTGGCAACTCTATAGACGGGCAGGTGTCAATCTCTTCAGAGACCAAGAGTAATTGTCGTTCTCAAAGAAGAAGTCTGTAAAGATTCAGAGATCACCTCATGTATCTACCAAGAGTACTCAACATTGGTTGATGAACCAGTTGTCGAGGAGAATAGGGTGAAGAGAGTTTATCTTTGGTGTTAATTCACAGCCCCTCCAACCAGGCGTATTCCTTCCGTAGAAGGGCGGACTAGTATATCAATCCCCTTGTCGCCATTGATCACCACTGATGACTTCTTTCTTTCACTCTTCCATTCGGTTACCTATGATATATCAATCATGTGTTTACCTTTTTTGTATGATTCTGTTTGTCGATTGTTAGCTTAACCTTTGTTAGTTGTAGCTTATTTACATTCTCTGTGCTGCTGGGTTTCGACATTTTGAAAGTTTCTGAAGAAAATTTTAAATTCCCATTCACACCCTCTCTGGTTGACATACTGCTTTCCTACAATTGTTATTAAAGCATGGTACTCATTCACTTTGCTCATTTTGGTCTAACAACTTTGGAGTTTAAGTACATATTTAATGAGCTACAAATTGCACCTCAAGATCCTATCTTCGATGAAAGGATTATCCCTTCAAGAAAGAGAAGATGAAGGTCAGCCTCAGAGCCATTGATGATGAAAAGTGGAACATGTTATAGAATGGCTTCATGGTTGAAATTCCTCATGTCCCCAGTGACCTTGAGAAGAAACTTATTGAGATGGATGCTCGAGCCAAAGATTAAATTGGTGGGCATCTCTCTTGGGCTCAATTTCTTCGGTACTGTCAATGCGAAATTGCAAAGGAATTAGGACATTCTTGAGAAGATCAACCACGGCATTTCAACTCATGAAGAAGCTCGTATTGACACTCTCTCGGCGAAATTCAATCGGTTCAAGAGAATTGGAAATGAAAGCTTCCAACAAACTTTAAATTGTATGAGTAATAATGCGAACGAGTTGCAAGGTCTCATCTCCAAGGATATCACCGATCACGAAATTGTGAAGAATTTGCTCCCATCCCTTGGTGGTTTTATAGACACTTTGGTTCTAATGATTTGTGAACATGTTGATTTCAGAATTCTCGACTATGCTAATATCAAGGAATGGTCAAACACCCATGAGGAATAGGATGAAGAAAAGACAAAACTCTGTGGCTCTAGTCACCAAAAGAATCACACACTCAAAGTTGTGGTTGAATTTTCCTCAAAAGACAACACCAAACAAGATTCATATGACCTCGGCAGAATCAGCAAGGATCTCGCGTTGATCACAAAAAGATTCCAGCATTTCCGAAAGAAAAAATTAGTTTCGAATGAAATGCTCTAGTAGTTCTCACAGTTGCAAATATTTGACAAAGCCTACTGGAGATTACACTTGCTTCAAGTGCAAAAAATAAAGGCATTTCATCTCAGACTGCCCTCTTTGGGAAGTTGAAATTTGTGCCGGTGGAAGATTTGACTCGGGAAGCTGTAACCATGGAAAAGGAACGAGCAAGAACACGATGCATATGATGAGAAGAAATCAAAGAAGTTTTCCAAAAATAAGGACAACTCCTCATCCAAGTCCTCTTGAAAATCTTATACACCAAATTATTCCAAATCCTCTCCCAACGCAAGAACACCTCTCGTAAGGCCAAAGCCTACTTTGGAAAGGAAATGGACTCGGGTGAAGAAGTGTCATTTGATTCTGAGGAAACTGCAAACCCTGATGATGATCGACACTGGCATGGCTGGCATAGCATCGTCTCTACTCCAGCTTCGAACTTTTTTGCAAATAACTCAAGTGATGACAAAGCCCGTGCCTACTGCTTCATGGACAAAGACTCAAACATCACAAGGTTTTCACCAGTGATCAATTTTCTTTTGATGAGGATGGTCATGCTAAACTGGTTATCATTGCTAAGACGCAAAAAAACTCACCTAAGGAATTTGAGAAAACACTCACAAAATCCAAAGGGTTGTTGTTTGAGTAGATGGAGAAAAATCAGATGCTAAAAAAAGGAGCATACTGCTCTCCAGTCACGAATGGAAGAACTAGCAAACCATCATGATTTTCTCTTAGCCGACAATGAAAGATTGACGTATGACTACTGAAAAGTAAGGAAGAACTTGAGTCAATGAGAGAGGCTCATGATGGTTTGATCAAAGAACATTCTCTTCTAGCCCAGCAACATAAGGAGAAACTTGAAGTGTTTGTACCACCTAGATTAAAATGTCTTGAATGCAGTAACACTAAATCCAATGTTGAATCTTCTAAAACTGTTGAAAGTATTTGTTCATTGAATGATATTGCTACTAACTCCTCTACTGAGGGAAATATGTCCATTCTTGATGAGAATGCTAGGTTAAAGGATCTTCTTCAATATAGAATGTTTAAAAGTCTCAAGGGGCATCAAACCTTTTGTGATGTTTTGAAGAAGTCCATTCTTCATAAGAACCCCAGAAAAGAGGGTGTCGATTTTGAAAGGAAACTGAATGAAGATGGCACTTACTAGAGACCTAATCAATACCCTCGGATCGTGTGGGTTATTTACAAGAGCAAGTTGCTCGACCCAACATTACTCCCGGGTTATAAATTCCCATACCTAAATACTCTCACTATGATTCGATGCATAACTACAAGTTTTAAAGAACCAATGTGGTGAAGCCTTCGCTCGCTATGTTGGACCTAACAACAAAAATGACCCCCAAAGAATACAATTTGTGTTTCCAAGGAAACTATAAAGGAATTACCTGTTACTGTTCTACTAACTTTGCAGGCAGAAGATGCTCGATATATCCTCAAGAAGAGCACGCGGAATGAGTACATGCATACTTCATCTTATCATTTTGCTCACTCATGTGGAGAGAACTTTAATGCATACCCTTATGGTTAACGAAAGAAATCCTATATTGCTAGCTCATATGTGTCCACGCCACCTGCAAAGATGTGGATCGTTAGGAAAGCCTAATTCCTTTGTCGGACTATGTACCCAGGTGCACTAAATGGATCATGGTCAGTGGATGTACCAGTCATATGACCAGAGACTAGTCATTGTTTGTCGACCCCAACTTATCTACTTCACCCTTGAAGTATATTACTTTTAGAAACAACAATAAATGAAAGGTACTTGGTCTTGGTAAGATTGCAATATCCAAATAAAAGAACATTGATGATGTTTTACTTGTTCTGTCTCTTGGATCCAACCTTATGTCAGTTGGAAAACTATGCAATCTATGCATGATAGTTTTATTTTCCATCACCAAATGCATTGCCTTTATGGCCACTGAAATTTTCTTCATCTTCAAAGGAAATAGAATACGTGATCCATATTGTGTAGATTTCTCTAAGTGTCCCTCAGTCCAAACTTGCTTTCTTGCGAAAGCAACCGAAGGCTGGTTATGGCACCAAAGACTTGGTCATGCAGGTATGAGGTCTTTGCATACTCTCATGAAGAAAATCCATCCTCATGGCTTTCTGGATGTGAAATTCAATAAAGATTGGTTGTGAGGTGCATGTGAGGCTGGCAAATTGGACAAGAAGCACCATTCGTCAAAAATAGTCATGACCACGGCGAGACCCCTCAAAATTCTTCATATGGACTTATTAGGACCTCGGAACAATGCTAGTTCCAGTGGAAGTCACTATGGTCTACTTATTGTTGATGATTTCTCTCTATACTCTTGGGTATTCCTTCTCAAAGAGAAAACCTGCACCCAAGACATCTTCAAAAGATTCGTCGAGAAGGCTCAGAATGAATATGATATGCAAAACAAGCACGTCAGAAGCAACAATGGTACTGAGTTCAAAAACACTCACATCAAGGATTTTCTCGACTAATATGGTATCACTCATGAGTTCTCCTTCGAATAAACTCTCGAGCATAATGGAGTCATTGAGCGGAAGAATAGACCCCTTATCGAATGGCGAGAACTATGCTTAGTGAGTACAAAAATCCCATTCGATTCAAAGATGATGCTATTAACATTGCATGCCATGTCATTAACCATGTTTATCTTCACAAATTCCTTAATAAAACCTGATATGAGCTATCACTAGCAAGTGACCAAATGTTTCTTATTTACGTGTTTTTGGTGCACCATGCTACATTCGTGACATGAATCAAAACTCTAAGTTTGCACCTAATGCGCATGAAGGTTTTCTTCTTGTTTATGGCCCGAACTCGCATACTTATTGTGTCTATAACTCTCATCATGGGAAATTTATGGAGACTCCAAATGTGCAGTTCAATGAATCTAATGGCTCTCAAAAGGAGCACTTGCCTAATGTGATAGATGAACCATCGATCTTGAATGCCATTCGAAAAATGGAAATTGGAGAGGTCAGCATTGTCGAAGTATATGCTTATGATTTTTTTCCAATGAAGATACCTCTTCTATTTGAACGAAAGCTCGTCAAACAACTGTTGAAGAAATTGCTGCTCTAAATGTGGCAGTCGAACCTAATGGAAATGCTAATGAAGATGCCAATCGGAATGCAAACCCAAATGTCGATGCCGAAGGAAATAATGGTGATGGAGGAAATCCTCTTCCACAAGAGGCAAATAAAGTTGATCCCAAACTAATTCTTGAAGAACTTGAGGATCCAGGTTACAGACTGTGACAGCCCGAGACCGACGTTCCAGAAGATTCCCCCCTTTATTCCGTTTTCGTCGTGTGTCTATTTTCATTTGTCACATCATCATCGCATCATGCGCATCATCAGTATTGCATCGGCATCCCGTTGCCGCCAGCTTTAAAACTTGCATCCGTTAGTAGTTGCCGGTTGTCGTCGTTGTCCGTTCTGAGCCCGACCACACACGCACGCGCCCGCGGCATCGTCGAAATCTTGTTTTCAACAGTGTGTGTAAAACTTTCTCTGTTGGGTTTGAGATTTGACATGCGGTCTTATTTTAATATAGGTAGGCCGCGTGTCAAATTTCGTCACGATTGGAGTCCGTCTGGTACCCGAACGGTCGACCGTAGCGGCACCGTCTTCAGTTATTCATCAGACGTCTTTCGGAGTTTTAAATCTCATTGTTGGGTCGCCCGTTTTCCCTCTCGTCTCCGGACAACTACTCTACACGGCCACGCAGCTCGTCCCGCGTTCGGAAATGTCCGATTCCGACCGCGGGGTTGGATCCGGGACGAAATTTCGCTAAACCTAGCCCCCCCTTTGTCTATATATAGACCTCCTCCTAATTTTAGGCAGCCCCTCTCCTCGCACCTCGCAATCCGCGCCACCTACGCCTAACCCTAGCCTCCTCCCGCAGCCTCTCTCTCCCCAGCGCCGCGGGCCCGCTCGAGCCCAGGTCACGCCCGCGAACCCCACCCGAGCCAGCCGCCGCCAGCAGCTCCTCTACGCCCGAGCTGCTCCTCCCCGCGCCACCGCCTTGCACCTACGCCCCGTCGTCGGCGAGCCAGACCTTCCCGAGCCGCCGCCAGCCAGTCCGACTGGCCTCCCCTGCCAGCGAGCCGTCGCCGCAGCCAGCCATGGCCTCCCCTGCGAGTGAGCCGCCGCGCCATGTCCGCATCGCCGCCCGAGCACCCATGCGCCGCCTCGAGTCGCCCCTACCTCAGAAACGGAAGGATCCGGGAGGTCCCGCGCCAGATCCGTCGATCCCCCTCGCCCCGCACCTCAACCTCGTCGTGACCGTCGTAGGTTCCCACCGCCATGCCCGTGCCCTCGTGCTCCTGGGGAGCACGGGAGGGGACCAGCAACACCAGCGCCCCAGGCCTCCCCCCGCTGCGGCCCATACCGCCTCCGTGCCGGCCCAGGCCTCGCCCCGGCCCAGAGCGCCCCAGCGCGTTGACCGCGAGGCTAGCTCCTCCCGCGGCCCATCATCCCGTCGGCCTGGTCAGCTTCCTCCACCAACCGGCCCAAGAGGCCCCCCAAGGGGAGCCTATCCCCCGCCCGTGGCGAGTTATACTAAATTGCGCCCTCTCCGTTAGGCCCGTTGATATTTTTTTCTTTTAGGAATTTTTGTGAATTGATAAAATTCTAGAAAATAGACATATATTTAAAACGCCCGTAACTTTTAATCCGTATGTAGGATCGCGATGATTTAGATATGGATTTTGTGTAGAATCTCGCGTAGATCACGAATATGCAACTTTCAAAAATGTTTGAAGTAGTTTGAGCCGCCATATGTCTAGTTTTGCGTGCTGTCTCAGTAGGATAGTTGCCCGTAGTTATTTTTCGCGCGTGTCCGGATTGCTAGAACTCCGTAGATAAAATGTTCATGTTTTAGGAACCCCTTTGCCATGTATTTTAGAGTAGTAATTGGTACTTTTGCATGTAGGATTCCTTAGCTAGTTTATATTTTTGCGTTTAGGACATATTCCCGCATATACGTGTGGTGATATTATTGTTGTGCAACCCCTCGTGTTATATATGTTTTCGGGGTAGAAAAATCCATAGGATTTTACTGTGCATTTAGTTTTGGATTTTGAGCAAGTTAGTGCGCGTGATATTTTGCTATATTGCCCTCTTGTCTCTTTTGTGTGATTTAATCCGTGGTTCATTTGAAGGAGTTGTCAACTAGAGATATGCCCTTGGATGTTTAGACTAGCCTCTGGTACTTTTGGTTGCAATAGAAATCCATGTTTATGTGTGGTTTGCTTGCTCTCAAGTTGCTAGAAAATAGTGCTGATTGGAGATGCTGAAATATTTCTAAGCTGAAATCTGTTATATTTTGTTATTGTCTTTGCATGAGTTTATCTAGTGATATGTAGCTCTTTTGAGGTTGGTGCAATGGAGTTAGTTGTAGACTTTGGGATTCTCTAGCATGCTGTCAATTTTCATGCCATTTGGAGTCCTGTAGCTTATGGTTTTGCTGCTGTCAATATGCCATCAGATCGAAAACTCCAGTTTCATAAACTGTTGTTTTCACTAAGTCTGAACCTGTGTGTGAGAAGCCATTTTGTGACTTCTTTTCCTAGTGTTCCATGCTTCCATGCTAGGTGTTGTTAGTAGTATGTTGTAGTGCTCCTTGCCCTCTATCGTGTCATGTATTGGTTGAGTATATTGGAATTGTGTAGCTCGTAATTGTGGGGTGTAGAAAATGCTATGTGGCTGATTTTGGCAGTTTGTAGCGATTTCTTGTTTGGCTCATAGTTGTTGAACCGTAGCTCCGTTTTGGCCGTGTCCTATATGAAACTTGCTTAGAATCTCGTGTAGTTTCACTTTATCTTGCTGGTTGTGCATTTTGAAATGTTGTGGATGCCATTTGCAAACATATTGCATTCATGCCAACATATTTTGCGGTGTCCGTATCTTTTGATCTGTAGCTGCGTTGGAGATGTTCTCTATGTGTAAATTGCTTGTAACAACGCGTAGAATCACGTGAACCTATTTGTTTTTCTGTTTAACAACTAATTAAATGTTTTAGTTCAGATCTGTACAGAATTGTAAATTAACATGTGAGGTCATCTCGGAGGTGTTATATGTCATTTCTGACCTCATTTAAAATACCTAGATAGGTAGTTTAATTACGCTTCACCTCTTGCCATGTGTAACCACATTTAATATTGTCGTGTACCTAATCGGGATAGAACTAAATAACTCTTATGTGGAGTTTCGTCAATATGCAACTCGTTGCATATTGAACTTCACTTAATGTGTAGTATTTGGTTGTTGTGAGTTGACATTCCGTGACTTGCATGTATTCAGATGTTCATGCATCATATGTGGGGTGCATCATGTGGTGAATCTCGTGTGTTGATTCTTGTTTCTGGTTTGCTTCGTCTCGATGGAGTTCCGCAAGCGTGTCGGATTGTGAGGACCCGTTCGACTACATCGGCTCGTCTGCTTCACGGAGTCATTCTTCTTCCAAGCGGGATCTCAGGCAAGATGACCATTTCCCCAGATACCATTACTATCATTGCCATGCTAGTATTACCGTCTCTATCGATTATGTCTCGTTGTCTACCACATGTTAAATATCAGCCTCTCAACAATGCCATGAAAACCTTCAACCTCTACACAACCTAGCAAACCACTTATTGGCTATGTTACCACTTGCTTAACCATGTGTTAGCGTTTCTAGTTGCAGGTGCAGTTGCTTCCATGTGACAACATGGGTTCCTTGTTATATCACCCTATTAAATGCTATTTAATTTAATGCACCTATATACTTGGTAAAAGGTGGAAGGCTTGGCCTTTCTAGCCTGGTGTTTTGTTCCACCTTTGCCCCCATAGTTTCGGCTACCGGTGTTATGTTCCATAATGAGCACTCCTAACACGATCGGGGTTGTTATGGGGACCCCGTTGATAATTTGTTTTATATTAAAGCTGGTCTGGCAAGGCCCAGCATTGGTACTACATTTTCCCAACATAATAACTTTGTTAATACTGAAAGCATAGGGCGTCATGAACCCGAGGATTAATTTTACATATTATAGGGAGGGCTAGTGTTGATGGTGCTGGTCCAAAATAGAGCAGCTTACTAACGCTACCCGGGGCAACTCGGCGTCTGGCGTGGTAACCATCGCTCATCCGTCGTGTCCTGAGAACGAGATACGCGGCTCCTATCGGGATCGTCGACACGTTAGGTGGCCTTGCTGGAGCAGTTTTACCTTTGACGAGATATCTTGTGCATCGGGATTCCGGTGATGCTTTGGGTAATCTCAGAGTTGAGGTTTTCCACTAAGGAGTCTGACGAGATCGCGAGCTTCGTGATCGAGGATTTCTATGTGGCTTGTGGTAATTTGTGATGGATTAGTTGGAGCACCCCTGGAGGGTTAAATCTTTCGGAAAGCCGTGCCCGTGGTTATGTGGCAACGTGGAAACTTTGTTTAACATTGGTTCTAGATAACTTTAACTTAACTTAACTAAAACATGCCAACTGAGTGCGTAACCGTGACTATCTCTTTCGTGAGTTCCTTCTCCGATCGAGGACATGGTGGGGTTATGTTTGACGTAGGTAGGTGTTCAGGATCATTCATTTGATCATCAGTAGTCACGTCTGCAATGCGTAGATCATCAGTAGTCAGGAATCGGTCATTCGACTGAATCCTAAGAATAACATATCATTGGCACCAAATGGATTTTCTGTAATAAGCAAGATGAAAATGGCATCATGGTGAGACACAAAGTGTGTCTTGCTACTCAAGGATGTACACTGGTACAAGGTATTGATTTTGGTGAAATATATGCTCCTATTGCTTTCCTTGAGGTGATTCACGTTCTTCTCACATATGCAAATTACCATGATATTCTACTTTATCAAATGGATGTGAAAAGTGCTTTCCCCAATGGTGAGATTGAGGAAGAAGTTTATCTTAGGCATACACCCGACTTTCAAAACCCTTAGTTCCCTAACAAAGTTTCCAAGTCGAAAAGGGCTCTCTATGGGCTGAAGCAAGCTCCTCGACCCTCGTATGACACTCTTAATAGGTTTTTTTATTGACAAAGGGTTCAAGCTGCACCAAAAGAATCGCATCACCAAGCGGTCAAGTGTATTCTAAAATATTTGGCTCACACCTCCACTTTAGCTTTATGGTATCCTAAAGGAGCACAATTTGATCTCATGGGATAATCAGACTCACATCATATAGGTGACCGGGTTGATAGGAAATCTACCTCTAGGACATGTGGTTTCCTTGATAGATCATTGGTATGTTGGTTGTCAAGGAAGCAGAATTGTGTCTCTCTATATATGGCTGAAGCCCAATATACTAATGATCCGTTATGAATGCACAACTTCATTAGGCTACTGTAGCGACCAGACTCAAAATGAGTCAAGCCTCTGTGTTTCTCTGCCATCCCTGGATCAGTATGCTGGCACACACAGTACATCAATGTATATATCAAAGTGCAATCATATGTAAATAGCGTAAGACTGATATATACCTTAATTATCTCAGCGGAAGCAGTCAAGGGAGTGGAGTCCCACTAAACACCAACGGCAAGTTGAGTGTTTAGTGGGACTCCACTCCCTTGACTGCTTCCGCTGAGATAATTAAGGTATATATCAGTCTTATGCTATTTACATGTGATTGCACTTTGATATATACATTGATGTACTGTGTGTGCCAGCATACTGACCCAGGGATGGCACAGAAACACAGAGGCTTGACTCATTTTGAGTCTGGTCGCTACAGAAATGGTATCAGAGCACATGTTGACTGTAGGACGTGACCCTAGAAACTGGAAATTTCTTAGGAAAGGATCTCTCAAAAAACTTTATTTTCAAGAACACCTTTTACTTCTCATCTCTTCTGACTTCATCAAATGTTCTCCCTCACCCCAAATAGTTATACAATCCCCTTACCCCTTTGACCTCATGAAGAATCAACGGAGTTCTACTTCAAAGTAAAGAGGATTTCACCACGCGTTTGAAGAATTGAAGCTACACCAATTGAAGACTCTCAGGACCCGAAGAATTCAAAGACCCTGAAGTGTTCCAATATTTATATGACCATTAGAACTCCAAACCCCTGTTATATACCCACGTTAGTTACGATGATTTGTGAGCCGTCATTGGTGTGTGTTTTCCGACAGCGACAAACAAAACCTATTCTCAAAAATATTGTTTGTATTGTGTGTATCTCCCTCCCTCTCTTACCCGTCTCATCCCCAAAACCTCAACCCTACCAGATGGAGTATGAAGCTAGACTTGTAGTATCTGGACCAATGACCCAGCTGGAAACTGAGATATGGATTCAGAACATGGAGAACCACTTCGGGAGCAACTTGATCTCAAAGAAGTATGAAGTGGAACATGCTCTTCAGTACTTTACACAAAGTTCTGCTATCTGGTGGAAAATGCACCATGCCATACAAGGATTTAGTGGAGCAAAAACATGGGATGAATTCAAGAACAATCTGTTAAGATCCTGTCCCATTTGGAAGTGCTATGATAATCCGAACGAGAAGACTTGTGCATGCAAGATCTGTGGAGAAATAGGACACACCCAGGAAGAACACAAGGATGGATGCACTCATTGTGAAGAAAATCACCCAGCTGAGGAATGCCCAACTAGTCAGGTGACTTGTTTCTTGTGTGAAGGAACCACCCACCACCCAGCGGCGTGTCACATTTACCCCAAGTATGCCTGAAACCCACAGACCCCGGGACTAACAAAGATCAAGTACTATCTTTTTGGAGAAGTAAACTTGTATCAGCAAACATTTTCTTAGGAGCATACAAAAACCTGAGAGTTGTGAAGATACGATAGATGTTTCGTTCAGCTTGCAGAACCAATGGATTATCCGAACTTCGTTCGTGGACAAGAGAAATTCTGCAACGCTTGTGAGGATGCCCAAGTGTTAGAATGCGAGATTCGCTAAACCTTATACAGAGAAATGATTTGGGTGCGGAATGGATTGATCACCATGACGACTTACTCTTATCATTGATCTTGCTATTCGGAATGGTAAATCTGAGAGACTTACCCATAGTGAGAGACGATGTCCTTTGAAGCTTTTGTTTAAGCCTTAGAGTGGTATAAGAAAAGCCCATGTACATGGCACTTGTTGTCACGCGTAGGAAATTTTATGGTGAGGATGAAAACCAAGACCCCTCTCTCTGCAGGATAACCACAAATGGTAGACCACCATGAGAACCATCGATATGTTATTTCGAATTGACCACGAGACTGTGAGTTAAGAAGACCCAGTGATGGAAGAAGCTTATATCAACGGGAGAGCATCACCAAAGGATTTAATATGAAGACTGTGCGATGTCAGTTGCCAAAACCCCAGAGGATCGTTAAAGCATTTTGAGAGACCAGTAACCTTCATTTTAAGTGTGGTAGCATCCCACTTTGCAGGAGATTGGAATTGTTAGAAGACCCCCAAACCCTAACCTTTCTTTCTAGCCTCTTCGAATCTCGAGGACGAGATTCATTTTAAGTGTGGTAGTTTGTAACATCCCAAAATTATAAATTTTGGAATGTTAATATAATTATTATTAGATTGTTTGTTTGTTTGCTTGAGTGATTGAAACTTGAGTGAAATTTGTAACTTTTCAAAATTTTGAATGAGAGGGAATAAAATGACTTTCCCCTTCTCCGGTGAATTCAATTTCAAGCTTTGAAAAACAAAGAGAGAAGATAACATGACTTCTTGAACTACAAAGAATTTGAACGGAGATATTTGCATTGAATTCTTTTTGCATTTCCATTCGTTTTCTTCACGCAAGAAAATGCCGGGAAATACATTCGGTCAAACAGAAAAGAGCGGAGGAACATGACCCTCAAATACCCGGGCATTTTGAATGTTATTTGAACCCTAAAACTTAGAGGGTCCTTTGAAAATTATTTGCAAAAGAAAATAAACCTTTTAGGCAATTTGTGAAAATAATTTTTTCTGAAGTTTTTATTTTTTCCGTGGAAAAATTCCCATCATTTATATTTTATTTTTCTGATAATTTGAGTATATAAAAACTCTTTATTCTGAATTGATTTCCTTTCCTTTTTAACGTTTTAGTTTCCTAGTTTTGAAAATAGGAAGGAAATCACTTTTATTAGGAATACCTCCTGGCCCATTAAAACCTTTCCCTATTTTGGCCCAACAGGAGATCATCTCCTACCTCCATCTCTTCTCCACGTGACAGAGAACTTACCTTCCATGGAGAGGAGAATCCCCACCCCCGGGATTCGCGAAGCTCTTTCCCTCCCAGCACCTCCCGTCGCCCCTATAAGAACCCCCACACCCTCCTCTATCCATTTTCCGCAAGAACCTCTCCTCGCCCCTAGCCGCAGCCCCCACCTCGCCGAAGTTCATCTTCAACAGGAACTCGCCGGAGGTCCTGCTGCCTCCTCCCGTCGCCCCACGCCCCGCCGGCACCACCAACCTTCGGACGGAGCCCTCCTCCCCCGCCTGGACCCCTCCGCTGCCTCGGCCGGCCACCGGAGCCACCTTCCCATCGTCTTCTCCAATTCCGGCGAATAACTCCGGTGAGATTCACGAAATCCCGTATTGCAGTTTTTTCAGAAAATTGCGATCTTAGAAAATTCATATCTATTAGTCTATAACTCCGGATTAGGTGATTCTTTTTGCCTTGGATCACAAATTTTATGAAGTTTCTGTAGATATATAATTTGTCTTGTTTGGATATATAAAAATTCAGTTAGATCAGATTTGAACTAAAGCTTGTTTTGCTTATTACGGGAGTTTAAAAGTAGCTTTTAATTTTATTCTTTTTGCTGCTGCTTCCTATTGATCATATCTTTCAGTAGATTAAGTTTCAATTTTTTAAAAATATTTTTAATTGGGGTTTTTACCAAAAACAGATTCTGTTTTAGCTCTTTTAGGACTATGGCCATTATTTTTCTGTAAATTGTTTTAAAATATTTTCTTTATTATTTCAGAAAGATTATTGTTTTGTTTATGTTAGTTAACAGTAGTTTTGCAACAAGTTTTTATTTTATGTTTATTTGTTTTCATGAAATGAATTGTAGTTCCTTAGTAACTTGCAATTGGTTTCCGCATTGTTTCAAATTGCGTTTGGGAATACTTTCAAAAGGTTTTGTGAAAAACACTTTATTTTATCTTAGTTAAACTTATATCTTAGTTCCTTGTCATTATTTTCTGTTAGACAAAACTATTTAGTATTTGACGTGGTAGAGGACTCTCTAGTCTTGTTTGAAGTTTCTTTCGGAATTCCTATTCGCTCTCTCTTTTGTTTTGATTGCTAGAATGATTGCTAGTAAGAGTGCTTATGTGAATGATATGTTTGCTATATAGATTTCATCGGAGAGTGACGAGTAGTCTATCAAGTTATTTGTCGAGACATTCTTCTTCGTCAACATCACAGGCAAGTCACTTTGATCATACTATCACCCATGTTTTATGCATTGTAGTTCTACCATCCTATGCCCAATTGCATGCTGCCTAGGTACTTGGAAACTTTAGCATAAGTTGTAGTATCATGTGGTAGGAACACAACAACCCCGACACTTGGCCCCGGGACGACAAATTCTTAATGCTATGCTTGAGTAGACGGGTTATCGGTTGAGTGTATACCACGACTGATGCGAGGTTGATATAATAATCAAGACCAGACTAAGACAAGATTTTCAAGACCTCGGACGCAATGCAACTCTGGGTGAAGGACGGTTGATCGGCTCCCTGGAAAACCCACTGGATGCCCGGGATGCTGGAGAGGCCATGTCATCCTGCGGAAAGCTTCACCCAGGCTCAAAGAGACGGACGGATATTTTCAAGACCCAAGGCTTACCTGCACAGCCACAAGTCATTATGGGCTCTGGCTTGGTTGGAAAACACGGCGACTCTGGACAGGCGGTGCTAGCAGATGTAGACGAACGGTAGGAATGGATGGGCACCGACAGGGATTCAGAGGGACCCGTTGAAAGACCATGTTTTGATCATCCGGTCTTCAAACACCCTGTAGTGCGAGGACATACTCGGAGGCGATCAAATCTTGTGGGGAACGTGTGCAAAACTCCGCAGAGTACTCAAACCTAATCGATTAGCCGTGTCCACGGTCATGGACAACTTGAGCCAAAGGAACTGAAGTTATCTGGATTTCCCAACACCACTATACATATTTGATGAGGGTAATTATTGACAACTCAGGTACGAGAACTGGTTCGCGGAACCATCTCGTTAACAACAAACATTGTAGTAACATTTTGCTTTCAACCCCTCTTGTTGTAGGATAAAACTGGCTTTATGCAAAACTTAGCTCCACCGACCAAATATGCATGTAGAGATAGTTGATTATGACTTTACCCCTCTCTTATGTGACTTGCCGGCATATTAAATATGCTGACCTACATGGCTGCAACGTCTTATGTTGCAGATACTTTCCTTCGACGAGTAAGAGTACGATTCAGGGTTACGGTCTACACTCAACTTGTTGTTGGTGTTCATTGGGACTCCACACCCTTGACCGCTTTCGCTGAGATAATTAAGGTATATACCAGTTTTACGCTATTTACATGTGATTGCACTTTGATATATACATTGATGTACTGTGTGTGCCAGCATACTGATCCAGGGATGGCACAGAAACACAGATCCACGGCAAAAATAAAAACTTCAGAAAAAATTATTTTCACAAATTTCCTAAAAGGTTTATTTTCTTTTGCAAATAATTTTCAAATGACCCTCTAAGTTTTAGGGTTCAAATAACATTCAAAATGCCCGGGTATTTGAGGGTCATGTTCCTCCGCTCTTTTCTGTTTGACCGAATGTATTTCCCGGCATTTTCTTGCGCGAAGAAAACGAATGGAAATGCAAAAAGAATTCAATGCAAATATCTCCGTTCAAATTCTTCGTAGTTGAAGAAGTCATGTCATCTTCTCTCTTTGTTTTTAAAAGCTTGAAATTTAATTCACCGGAGAAGGGGAAAGTCATTTTATTCCCTCTCATTCAAAAGTTTTGAAAAGTTTCAAATTTCACTCAAGTTTCAATCACTCAAGCAAACAAACAAACAATCTAATAATAATTATATTAACATTCCAAAATTTATAATTTTGGGATGTTACAGCTACGAAATTTTATCCGGTGTCCCTGTCCATGATAAAAGTTATGTTTCAAGCTTAATCTGTTTTGCGAGAGTCGTCCAAAAAATTGGGGTTTCCCGCCCAAGTCAAGTCCACATATTTAGTGACACTTTCCACGAGCTCTTCAATAATTACCATCTCATCTACACTATTACATAAAAAAAAGTCCTCTGACGATGGTCGTCCGATATGCCTCTCCACGAGAGGTCCTATCCTCTCACATATATATATGCTCTTCCGCTCCCATCGTCCTTCTCATCCGCTTCTCCGTTCCACCACCAAAAACCTCTCTGAAGCTCCGTCTCAAGCTCCATGTCGTGGACCTCCTTCGCCGTTGGGTCGCCTGAGTCCACTATAGCCACTGCGGTCCATCTCTTTCACCATGCTCTCATAGCTATTGCGCATCACCGAGTTAGGGTATATGCAATTTGAAGTTGTCGTTCCGTTATTCCTGTTCGAGTTCGGCTGTGGTAGATTTTTCATATTTTTACCGCTATTTTTCATGTTTGTTAGGTAACTTTCATGGATGCGGTTTGTAGTTGTTCCTGACATCTAACATTTTAGATATAGGGTTTGTTCATGTCTCGTATGAATGGAATGTTTAGCCCGTAAACTAGTGTATTTCCTTCGAAAATACTAGTTCGTTCAACTCATTTATTTCATCCAAAATTTTACTCAAAATAAAACTAGTGTATTTCCTTCAAAAATACTAGTTTGTTCAACTCATTTATTTGATCCAAAATTTTACTCAAAATATTAATTTACTTCTTTGGAAAAAAATCTATCAAAATTTAGTTGTGTGCTTCAGTAATCCTATCCCCATTCTCCCTCGTATCTATCTCTTTTCATAGGATAATACAATTACTTGAAGATTCTGCTCAGCCATCAGGCAGACATGAAAGAGATCATGATGAAGTCTTAGGCACTATAGGTGAGTCAAAGGTTTCAAATGCCAAGGGGCAAACTGTGGGTAATCCATCAAATAGCAAGCGAAATTGAACATCCGAGCAAAATGCTAATGAGGAATCAGAAATGGCTCCGAAAAAAAAGTGGCAGGCAACCGAACACAAACAATGTTGAGTTTATTCCTCATTATCGATGTAACAGAGTGGAAGGAGAGGCCAAGTAGGAGAAGGAAAAGGTACTTCAATGGATTCGTCCCCACTAGGTGCGTAACTGGTTTAACTATGAGTTCGTTCACCCTCACTTTTCTTAGAACTTTGTTGAACATCCCCATGGGAGGTTGTCATGCTCTCTAGCTCATCAAGCAAAATGGTCCTGAAGAAAGACCTCCTCCTCCACCAAATCCTCATGATTCATCCATTCGGACTCTCGAATCATACCTAGATAAGATTGCTAAATTCCGCATAAATGCGATCAAGAAAGCCAAGAACGTAGCAAAGAAGGCACCAAAGAATAATAAAATATTCGCCTTCTCAAAAGTTATTTGAAAAGAAAAGTGCGACTGGTCAATCAAAAGGTCGATCCAAGAGGAAGCATGATCCCAATGCTCCAACTTCCTCAAAGAAGAAGCTTTCGATGAAGAAGAAGGGACAAATCCTAGTTGATGACTGTGAAGTTCTTGCTTTAAAGATGATCCCCCACTTACCAAGGAAGAAGTTCAAGCCACTTTAAGTGAACAAGTAAACATTACTACATCCACAACATTGCCAGATCTATGAACGCAAGTTCTCCACAAGCTCCTCCGAATAAGAACAGAGTTAGCAAAACTCTTGATACAACTAGCACGATGAAGTAGCATGTCAACACAACACTCTCTCCATATACCATTACTCTGCAAGATATGGTCATGCATGCCCCTGTGCGAGTTTCCAACCTAGGCAAAAGTATCCCCAAGCCTATGCCGAAAAGATCAAAGCAGGTGTTGTGAATGACAAGGCTGCTACTTTTTCTCCAACTCTGGACCGGCATGTGGCTTCTATGCCTCCTTACAAGCAAGTTCCCATCCAAACGATAGTAGTTGTTGAGTCATCTGCTCCTCATAACTACAATCACACTTTCATCATGGAACAACTCGAAGGTTTTGTTGAGAATACCATCGATGGGGAAGTGACATATTTGCCTGTAACTACTGAAGTTATTGATCAGGCTAACTCCCTAGTGAGCGAAATGAGAGAAGATGCGGTTGAAACTAATACCCTGAAAACCGAGGTGCTCCAACTGAACGACACGATGAAATCAACTACATCCAAGTAAGTCGTCAAAGAGCTCGAAGACTCCTACAAGGATATCAACAAAGCCATCTCGATCCTTCGCAACAAGCATTTGTGTTTTCACTCATATATGGATCAAGTGGTTTTAAGATCTACAAGGAACATCAAGATCAGGTCACGGGCTACAGTGACTTAGTCAAGGGCCACATAGAAAACAATGCTAAGAAAAGGACAAGATAATGACCTATGTCGTGGTTTTTATCACGGCATATGCCCTCGTGCAAGGACTTAGGTGTGAGGCCATCGCAGCTATGTGGCGGCTTGAGAGGGGTTGGTCGGAATTGAGAGACATGAGTTTACCCAGGTTTGGTCCCTCCAATGGAGGTAAAATCCTACGTCTTGCTTGTATTTCATTGATGAAGATGATGATATTGATTACAAGGGTGCAAAATCGCTACCTCTAATCTCGAGGGTGCCTAATTTGTCTATCTCTAATGACATGAACCCGTCCTGACTCAAATTCACTTCTCCCTCTTGGTGCGCCTTACCCCTCCTTAAATAGGTGGAAGGGGCGGCTTACAATAGAGTCCTACATAGACTAGGACTAATCTTTCTTGACTCCCAATACGGGTCTTGCTTCCCTTGTGAAGGAATCTTTTCTCTTCTGGCTTCTTATCGCGGGCGACTTATCACGGGCAACTTACTGCGGCCTTCTTACTCAGGGCTTCTTACTGAGGGCTACTCATCTTCGGGACTCATGTTCAGGAGTCATCTCCAGAGGCCTTCTTATCTTTGGGCGACTTAAGCCTGGAGAGGACTTAACGTCAGGGCGACTTAAGCCCAAAGAGGACTTAACCTCACGGCGACTTAAGCCCAAAGAGGACTTAACCTCACAGCGACTTAAGCCCAAAGAGGACTTAACCTCAGGGCGACTTAAGCCCAAAGAGAACTTAACCTCAGGGTGACATAAGCCCAAAGAGGACTTAACCTCAGGGCGACTTAAGCCCAGAGAGGACTTAACATCAGGGCGACTTAAGCCCATAGAGGACTTAACATCAGGGCGACTTAAGCCCAAAGAGGACTTAACCTCAGGGCGACTTAAGCCAAAGAGGACTTAACCTCAGGGTGACTTATGCCTAGAGAGGACTTAACGTCGGGGCGACTTAAGCCCAAAGAGGACTTAACCACAGGGCGACTTTAGCCCAAATAGGACTTAACCTCATGAGCGGGGTCTTGGCCGTGGAGAATATCCCCGACATTAGCCCCCGGGTTAGCTTGTATTTATTCATGGTAATCTCGTCAGATAAATATGCCAAGAGACCGGCTTGCTTCCCTGGCCGGCGTATTTCAATGAAGTGGCTCCTTTGAAAATCTGGGTTTCTTCTTCATATTAACGAGCCGTCTTCTCAATCATCTTGCAGGTATGCATCTTTTGTAGTGAAATATTGGGAATAAAACATCCATATGTTGTTGAGTCGGCTTCCAATGCTTTGGCTAGACAAATTTCTGTTGAGCCGGTCTCACACACAATTGATATCTTTGAAAGTTCTCTCCAATTTTTTTTGATATATCCATATTACATGTAGCCCCCAAGCTCCAAGTTTATCAGTTTATGACGACTTGGTGGTTTACAATAATATCTTTGACCATGTAGCCCCCAAGTGTCGGGTTGTCTTGCCTGCAGCAGCCTGGGCCTTGTAATCATCTTATATTTGTAAAGCTCCAGCTGGTATAGCCCCCAAGGGTCGTCCCATCAGTGTGTGATGGACCGGATCTTCAATTTGGACCTTATAATCTGTTTGAACATCTGAATATTATAGCCCCCAAGTGTCGGGTTGTCTTGCCTACACCAACCTGGGACTTCAAAAAAATTCATCTGAGTAGTGTAGCCCCCAAGTGCCGGGTTGATTGCTTGCGGCGACTCGGGACTTACACGTTCTTATCCTTTGAAAATAAAACATCATATTATGTAGCTCCCAAGGGCCGGGTCATTATGCAATAATGAGCAGGGACTTTGTAGATCTAATTATGTAAACTTGAGCAGCAATGTGTAGCCCCCAAGGGTCGGGGCATTATAAAAATGATGAGTCGGTTCTTCCTTGAATCCATACTTGAATAAAAAGCAACATGTAGCCCCCCACGGCCGGCTTATCTCCTTGAAATAGCCAAGTATGTTGATGATGTGATGATTTGTAAGAGCAGTTTGCATTAGCCCCCAAGTATCATGGTGCATGCTTGCAGCAACATGGGACTTTCATACTTTGATGTAATCTTGAGTTGAATAATGTAGCCCCCAAGTGCCGAGTCGTATGCTTACAATGACTTGGGACTATTCCTTCCATTATAGAATAAAATCATATCAACTTTGTGAACTGATCATGCCTTTGTGATAAAAGAAATCCTTGACCGTGGTTGCAATGTAACCCGACGAATATATGTTTGAGAAATCCATAAGTGTTGTAGTTTACTACAGAGCACAATTTGAAAAAAAATCCAAGAGCCGGTCAACTAGATGACCCGACATTATATGTGATAGGGCATCTCTTCCAAAATAGTCAATTCTTCCGAGCTGGCTTAAAAAGTCACAATCATTGAACAATGGTTATGATAAACCATGATGAAGATCTAGCCATATTGGCTATCAAAGATTTATTTGCTCCTGCAAAAGTTTATGCTTTGACCCGGTTTGAAGACGGGCATGGTATGTATGTATTATGCATGATGCAATGTAGGATGATGTATGTATGTGATAACAGAATATAAAGTGCAAGTTTCTAAGACTCGAATCTTACTTCAACGAAACTAGCATGATAGCCAGTGGTTTATCCTTGCTCTATGTAAGCCAGCCCTCACATGAACCAATCGATGTTTTAACCTAATAAGTTCGGACATGACTTATCGAGAGTACACGAGGTCAAAGTAGAATCTTGAGAACATGCAGGTTGAACCAAGTTTCAAAGAAGGCGGCTTAATAGCCCATGGAATATCCTCGCTTTCTGTAAGCCGGCTCCCACATGACCAAATCGATGTTTTAACTTGGATAAGTTCAGGGTCCATGTGGATTGACTTATCAAGGGTACACGGGGTTCGGAGTAGCATCTTGTGAATAGGCAGGTTTAACCATGAATTTTTGCCAATAAGGCAGGACACCCATGTTTGAAATGCGCATCATGGCAGCTAGTCCTCTTTGGTGACCTTTAGTTTAACCGTCAATGAAGCACGGCACCCATGTTTGAATTGTCACATCATGGCGGCTCGTCCTCTTGGGCGACTTTTAAATTTTTCGCCAATAAAGCAGCATCCCCCGTGACCGGGTTATCTTCCCTGCAATGACCCGGGGTTCTTGAATTATTCAACCCAGTTGAATCTACCGAGTCGTGTCTCTGTAGCCCTCAAGTCTTAAGTCGACTCAAGGAGACATCTTGAGAGTCTACATACTTGACTATGGCATAAGCTGACATAAGGTTGATAGTTTAACGATGGATTTTATCCAAACTATCAATGTAGATGTAGGAGTCAGCTAAGGTATTGAAAAACCAGCGGTGACAATGAGTCGGACGTGGTATTGTAAGTCGACACGGACGATGAGTCGACCACAACATGTTGTAAGTCGGCGCGGATGATAAGTTGTCTACGCGGCATGGCACACGAAAACATCGGTGTGGAATGATGTTCAACATGCGCTCCATCTCCATGGTATAATGCCACCATGGTAATAAACAATTGTCATGCACAAAAAATATTTCAAGAGACAGAGTAATCATTATTTTGATGATTTAATACGTATAGAAAACAGAAAAGGGTGAATAGCACCTGATTTTGGTCTACAAATGATCCATGTGTAGGTCCGCCGGATGCAAGACCTAACAGGAGTAATTTTTTCCTCACCCCATCCCTTTTTATCCATCTCCCGTATCTTTTCTTAGCCATCTCCCCACCCACTTTTCCTTTTATTTCCTTATCTGATGCATCCTGGTGTCGGGACAGAGCCCGTGACTCTGCAAGTGGTGATGGCAGGTTTCACATGGTCACAGCAGCCGGTGGCGGGTCAGAGGCAGTCGGGTCTGCCCGCGGCGGCTCAGGCCAGAGGCGGCCTCGGCCTTGCCATCACGGGTTTGTCAGCACGCCAAAGCCACCTCTCAATCTTCGTGGCAGAGGCAAGCAAGCCGGAACAAAACCGGGGCAAGTTGAGGTCTCGACAGCACGGACGACGGGACGAAGCGGAGCTGGATCAAGTCGGTCGGTGGAGCCGACCTAGAGTAGGCGCGGCATGGTGGAGGCAACGGCGCCCGTACGTGAGCCCATGGCGTAGGAGGATAGATGAACACGGCGAATGCGAGCAGGTGTGGTAGGTTGAGACCATGGCACCGAAGTGAGAAGGAGAGGGAGAGCAACGCTAGCCACGACGCAACAGCACGAGGTGTGACGGACGCGATGGCCCAAGCCGCTCATAAGAGAGCGCAACAGCGGCTCAGACATGGCGTAGACGAGCCAGCGAGGTGGCTCTATGTTGGCAACGGAGAGTGCAGTACTCGAGGACGAGTCTGCTTCAGGTGGAGTTGCGGAGGACGGACCCGACTTCGGAGCAACATGGGTGCAGCCACCCGATGCGGCAGGAGCCTGGCGACAGCAGCATCAGGTGCGGACAGCGCGTAGGAGTCCTGGTGGGGGAGCGAGGTGGACCGGCGATAGCAGGGGTCGCGGAGCTGAGGCGAGGTTGTGGCTGAGGCGGTCGAGGCCGAGCCGGCCATGATGCGATGGGCGATGTGAGTGCGCGAGGTGAGGCAAACGACGGGTGAGGCAAGGTGTGGTGACTCGGATGCGATGTAGTGGAGGCCAGCTCGATTGGGCGAGATGGCGATGGCTGAGGTGAGCTGACGCTGCCATGGTGTAGGCGAGTTGAGGTGGCATGGCCACGGCGAAGCTAAGGTGTGGTGGAGCTGAATCGGCAGACGAGAGCGTGGAGCGAATCAGACGGCCAACGGGAGCGGTAGCAGCATACCAGCACGAGCTGGAGCGAGGCGGGTTGCGGCTTCGGTGGCTCAGACACTGCTTGACGGGGAGGTTGCGACACTCGTAGGCGACGAGTGCGGCAGAAGCAAGGCCGCGTTGGCGAGTCCGGAGTGAAGCCCGGGTGCGATCGTCGAGGCGAGGTGGAATGGCGTCTTAGCACGGCTACGGCTGGTGGAAATTCACTCAGACGCGAGGCGCAGATGTGGGTCGGCGATGCAGCGGGCGAGGTGGATCTAAGGATGGCAATGGGTACCCATTACCCACGTACCTTGCGGACAAAAACCCTATTAGGCTAAGGATATGGAACAAAAATTTACCCATGGGTATATATATAGGAAAATCTGGAACCCATCGGGTAGAGCGGGTATGGGTATGGGATCATATAACCCATACCCATATACCCATGTACCCATATAAAGTCTATGTAAACACAAAATTATCTCTACAATCTACACTATGTCAATAATTTACGAATAGAAAGTGTATGCCTATGTGTTATTGTTTATGACTATATGATGTTGTTTTATAAGTATGTGTTGTAGTTATATTCTATCTTTGTAAACTATATGATACAATGTAGTTCATAACTATAAGTTGTTAAAATTAATGTTTTGCAAATATGGGTAATTTCACCCGCGGGTACCCGTCTACCCTGTCTTGTAACGGGTATGGGGAAAAATTGTACCCGTTGACGGGTAGGGGTAAGGGTGATGGGTAATATCAGAAGGGGTGGGTAAGGGTATGGGGAGGCTCCACCCGTACCCATACCCTCCGGGTGCCATTCCTAGGTAGATCCCGGCTGGTTTGAGGTGGAAGATGCGACGGTGCAAGTGGGAGGAAACGATCACAGCACGGCGGAACAAACCAGCTTGGATGTGATGTGGCGGAGAGCCTCCCCTTTTTTGTTCAACCGAGTCAACATTCCCTTTAGAATCCTTATGATTACAAGTCCTCTTGGGCGAGCGCATGGTGCGACGCGGGCACGCGATGCGGCCGACCATACACTGGTTGGCAGGTGCATGACGCGACGCGGCTGGCAGGCACGCAATGCAGCCTTGCGAGGTGAACCGGCATGAGCAAGGTGGGTCGCGGCACAAGGGGATGAGACCGAGTACGTGTCGATATTTCTCTCCAAGAAATCGTGACTCCCTTTTTTTTACAATTCCGATTTAGGAATTTGCTTCCTGCCTCCAATCCGAATACATCTGAACGGATGCGAGTAGCAGCTACGTTTGGGGTCGGATCGATGTTAATTGATTCCACATGTGTAACCTCAATAATACTCCTTCGCAGCCACCTCAGTTGACTTTGGGTGCTCTTTTGCTCACCATTAGGAGGTCACGAGTGTGTGAGGTCGCCCTCAAAGTAACTTTCTGATCTAAACCCGACGTTGAGAATTTTTCCATCTCGATTGATGATCTCAGAGTTCATGTAGTTCTTCAAGTCGGCCCTTGTGGCTCCGACAAGTCATAAGCTTCTCGACTCCTAGGAGAAATCCCTTCCAGCACACAATTCCACCGTGTGTAGGCCCCACGGTGGGTGCCAAATGTCGTGGTTTTTATCACGACATAAGTCCTCGTGCAAGGACTTAGGTGTGAGGTCATCCCAGCTATGTGGAGGCTTGAGAGGGTTGGTTGGAATCGAGAGACGCGAGTTACCCAGGTCCGGCCCCTTTGATGGAGATAAAATCCTACGTCCTTCTTGTGTTTCATTGATGAACATGATGATCTCGATTACAAGGGTGTAGAATAACTACTTCTAATCTCGAGGGTGTCTAATTTGTCTATCTCTAATGAACTGAACTCGTCCTAGCTCAAATTCACTTCTCCCTCTTGGGGCGCCTTACCCCTCCTTATATAGGTGGAAGGGGTGGCTTATAATAGAGTCCTACTTAGACTATGACTAATCTTTCTTGACTCCCAATCTGGGTCTTGCTTCCCTTGTGAAGGAAACTTTTCACTTCTAGCTTCTTACCGCGGGCTGCTTACCGTGGGCAGCTTATTACACGCGGCTTACCGCGGCCTTCTTATTGAGGGCTTCTCATCTTCGGGACTCATCTTCAGGAGTCATCTCCGGAGGCCTTCTTATCTTTGGGCGACTTAAGCCGAGAGAGGACTTAGCGTCAGGGCAACTTAAGCCCAAAAAGAACTTAACCTCAGGGCGACTTAAGCCCAAAGAGGACTTAATCTTAGGGCGAATTAAGCCCAAAGAGGACTTAACCTTAGGGCGACTTAAGCCCAAAGAGGACTTAACCTGAGGGTGACTTAAGACCAGGGAGGACTTAAAGTCAGGGTGACTTAAACCCAAAGAGGACTTATCCTCAGGGTGACTTAATCCCAAAGAGGACTTAACCTCAGGGCGACTTAAGCCCAAAGACGACTTAATGTGAGGGTGATGTTGGGGAACGTTGCATGGAAACAAAAAAATTCCTACACACACGAAGACCTATCATGGTGATGTTCATCTATGAGAGGAAGATTTGATCCACATACCCTTGTAGATCGCCTAGTGGGAAGTGTTAAGAAACGCGGTTGATTTAGTGGTACGTCTTCACGATCCATCCCTCGAACCGTCCCATGATCCGTCCCATGAACCGTCTCGCGATCCGTCCCGATCTAGCACCGGATGACGATCTCGGCCTCCACGTTCAGCACATGTACAGCTCGATGACGATCTCGGCCTTCTTGATCCAGCAAGAGAGACGGAGAAGTAGATGAGTTCTCCGGCAGCGTGATGGCGCGCCGGTGTTGGTGATGATCTATTCCTGCAGGGCTCCGCCCGATCCCTGCAGAAATCTAATCAAGAGGAAGAACTACAAGGTGTAGGTTTGAGTTGCATGTAGCAAAGTTGTGTCTCAAATCAGCCCTAAACCACCAATATATATAGGAGGAAGTGGGAGGGGCTAGCCTTGAGGCACAAGGCCTCAAGGGTGCACCGGCCAAGGGGAGGAGTTCGACTCCAATCCCAATTCGGTTTGGTGGGGAAGGAGTCCACTCCTTCCTTCCCACCTCCCTCTTTCCTTTTTCCTTTTCTTTTCTTTTGGTATTTTCTTTATGTGGCGCCATAGCCCTCTTAGGATGACTCCACCAGCCCACTAAGGACTTGTGGAGCCACCCTAGGGCCTTGGGCTCACTCCCGGGTGGGTGGGCCCCTCCCGATGAACTCCCGGAACCCATTCGTCACTCCCCGTACACTTTCAGAATTGCCCGAAACTTTTCGGTGACCAAATGAAACCATCCTATATATCAATCTTCGGTTCCGAACCATTCCGGAAACCCTCGTGACATCCGTGATCTCATCCGGGACTCCGAACAACATTCGGTAACCACACATATAACTCAACTATACTAAAACATCATCGAACTTTAAGTGCGCACACCCTGCGGGTTCGAGAACTATGTAGACATGACCCGAGGCACTCCTCGATCAATATCCAATAGCGGGACCTGGATGCCCATATTGGATCCTACATATTCTCCAAAGATCTTATCGGTTGAACCTCGGTGTCAAGGATTCATATAATCCCGTATGTCATTCCCTTCGTCCTTCGGTATGTTACTTGCCCGAGATTCGATCGTCGGTATCCGCGTACCTATTTCAATCTCGTTACCGGCAAGTCTCTTTACTCGTTCTGTAATACAATATCCTGTGACTTACACTTAGTCACATTGCTTTCAAGGCCTCTGTGTGATGTTGTATTACCGAGTGGGCCCCGAGATACCTCTCCATCACACGGAGTGACAAATCCCAGTCTTGATCCATACTAACTCAACGGACACCTTTGGAGATACCTGTAGAGCACCTTTATAGTCACCCAGTTACGTTGCGGCGTTTGATACACACAAGGTATTGCTCCGGTGCCAGTGAGTTATGTGATCTCATGGTCATAGGAATAAATACTTGACACGTAGAAAACAATAGCAATAAAACGACATGATCAATATGCTACGTTCATACTTTGGGTCTTGTCCATCACATGATTCTCCTAATGATGTGATCCCGTTATCAAGTGACAACACTTGTCTATGGTTAGGAAACCTTGACCATCTTTGATCAACAAGCTAGTAAACTAGAGGCTTACTAGGGACAGTGTTTTGTCTATGCATCCACACATGTATTTGAGTTTCCAATCAATACAATTATAGCATGGATAATAAACGATTATCACGAACAAAGAAATATAATAATAACTAATATATTATTGCCTCTAGGGCATATTTCCAACAGTCTCCCACTTGCACTAGTCAATAATCTAGTTCACATCACCATGTGATTTTAACGAATCCAACACCCATATAGTTCTGGGGTTTGATCACGTCTTGCTCGTGAGAGAGGTTTTAGTCAATGGTTCTGAATCTTTCAGACCCGTGTGTGTTTTTACAAATCTTTATGTCATCTTATAGATGCTGCTACTACGTGCTATTCGGAAATACTCCAAATATCTACTCTACTATACGAATCCGTTTTACTACTCATAGTTATTGGGATTAGTGTCAAAGCTTGCATTGACGTAACCCTTTATGACGAAGTCTTTAACCACCTCCATAATCGAGAAAAATTCCTTAGTCCATTTAGTTACTAAGGACAACATTGACCGATGTTCAGCGATTCAATCTTGTATCACTCTATGTACCTCTTAACAGACTTGTGGCAAGGCACACATCAGGTGCGGTACACAACATGGCATACTTTAGAGTCTATGGCTAAGGCATAGGAGATGACCTTGATCCTTTCTCTTTCTTCTGCCATGGTCGGGCTTTGAGTCTTACTCAAATTCACACCTTACAACACAGCCAAGAACTCCTTCTTTGCTGATCTATTTTGAACTCCTTCAAAAACTTGTCAAGGCATGCATTTCATTGAAAGTTCTATTAAGCGTTTTGTTCTATCTCTATAGATCTTGATGCTCAATGTTCAAGTAGTTGTATCCAGGTTTTCCTTTGAAAAACTCCTTTCAAACAACCCTTTATGCTTCACAGAAATTCTACATTACTTCTGATCTACAATATTTCAACCACATATGCTCATCAGAAATTCTATAGTGCTCCCACTCACTTCTTTGGAAATACAAGTTTCTCATAAACCTTGTACAAACCCAAAAGCTTTGATCATCTCATCAAAGCGTATATTCCAACTCCGAGATGCTTGCACCAGTCCATAGAAGGATCGCTGGAGCTTGCATACTAGTTAGCATCCTTAGGATTGACAAAACCTTCTAGTTGTATCACATACAACCTTTCCTCAAGGAAACCATCGAGGAAACAATGTTTTGACATCATATGTGCAATATTTCACAAACAATGCAGCAATTGCTAACATAATTCCAACAGATTTTTAGCATCACTACGAGTGAGAAAGTCTCATCATAGTCAACTCTTTGAACTTGTCGGAAATATCTTTGCGGTAAGTCGAGCTTTTCTTAATGGTGACTTTTCACCATCATCGTCTATGTTCTCTTTAAAGATCCATCTTTACTCAATAGTCCTACGATCATCAAGTAGTTCTTCCAAAGTCTACACTTTGTCTTCATACATGGATCCTCTCTCGGATTTCATGGCCTCCAGCCATTTGTCGGAATCCGGGCCCACCATCGCTTCTCCATAGCTCGTAGGTTCATTGTTGTTCAACAACATGACCTCCAGGACAGGGTTACCGTACCGCTCTGTAGTAGTACGCGACATTGTCGACCTACGAGGTTTGTAGTAACTTGATCCGAAGCTCAATGATCACCATCATCAGTTTCCACTTCAATTGGTATAGGCGCCACAGGAACAATTTCCTGTGCCCTCTTACACACTGGTTGAAGTGACGATTCAATAACCTCATCAAGTTCCACCACCCTCCCACTCAATTCTTTCGAGAGAAACCTTTCCTCAAGAAAGGACCCGTTTCTAGAAACAAACACTTTGCTTCTGGATCTGAGATAGGAGATGTACCTAACTGTTCTGGATATCCTATGAAGATGTATTTATCCGCTTTGGGTTCGAGCTTATCAGACTAAAACTTTTTCACATAAGCGTCGTAGCCCCAAACTTTCAAGAAACGATAGCTCAGGTTTCTCCAAACCATAGTTCATACTGTGTCATCTCAACAGAAATACGTGGCGTCCTATTAAAAGTGAATGCAGTTGTCTCTAATGCACAACCAATAAACGATAGTGGTAATTCAATAAGAGACATCATAGTATGCACCATATCAAATAGGGCGTGGCTATGACGTTTGGACGCACCATCACACTATGGTGTTCCAGGTGGCATGAATTGCGAAACAATTTCCACATTGTCTTAACTATGTCCCAAAACTCGCAACTCAGATATTCATCTCTATAATCATATTGTAGACAGTTTATCCTCTTGTCACGATGATATTCACTCTGAAATATCTTTGAACTTTTCAATGTTTTATACTTTTGATTCATCAAGTAAATACTCTTGTATCTACTCAAATCATCAGTGAAGTAAGAACATAACGATATCCACTTCGTGCCTCAGCACTCACTGGACTGCACACATCAAAAATGTATTACTTCCAACAAGCTACTTTCTTGTTCCATGTGGTATGATTTGCATGTATCAAGTGATTCAAAATCAAGTGAGTCCAAACGATCTATCTGCATGGAGTTTCTTCATGCGTTAATACCGATAAGTATGGTTTGCATGCCTCAAATGTTTCAAAAATGAGTGAGTACAAAAGATCCATCGGCATGGAGCTTCTTCATGCATTTTATACCATCATGACTCAAGCGGCAGTGCCACTAGTAAGTGGTACTATCATTACTACTTTGTATCTTTTGGCATCAATATTATGAACATGTGTAACACTACGATCGAGATTCAATAAACCATTGAAGGTAATCATTAAAGCAAATAGAATAACCATTATTCTCTTTAAATGAATAATCGTATTACAATAAACACGATCCAATCATGTGCATGCTCAATGCAAACACCAAATAACAATTATTTACGTTTAACACCAATCCCGATGGTAGAGGGAGCGTGCGATGTTTGATCACATCAACCTTGGAAACAATTCCAACACTTATCGTCACCTCGCCTTTAGCTACTCTCCGTTTATTCCGTAGCTTTTATTTCGAGTTAATAATCACTTAGCAACCGAACCGGTATCTAATACCCTCGTGCTACTAGGAGTACTAGTAAAGTACACATCAATATCATGTATATCAAATATACTTCTGTCTACTTTGCCAGCCTTCTTATCTACCAAGTATCTAGGGTAGCTCTGCCTCAGTGACCGTTCCCCTCATAATAGAAGCACTTAGTCTCGGGTTTGGTTCAATCTTGGGTTTCTTCATTAGAGCAGCAACTGGTTTGCCGTTTCATGAAGTATCCCTTCTAGCCCTTGCCCTTCTTGAAACTAGTGGTTTTACTAACCATCAACAATTGATGCTCCTTCTTGATTTCTACTTTCATAGTCTCATAACATTGCAAATCGCTTAAGGATCATCATATCTATCCTTGATATGTTATAGTTCATCACGAAGCTCTAGCAGCTTGGTGGCAATGACTTTGGAGAACCATCACTATCTCATCTGGAAGATTAAATCCCACTTGATTCAAGCGATTGTTGTACTCAGAAAATCTGAGCACATGCTCAACGATTGAGCTTTTCTCCTTTACTTTGTAGACAAAGAATCTTGTCGGAAGTCTCATACCTCTCAACAAGGGCACAAGCATGAAATCTCAATTTCATCTCTTAGAACATCTCTTATGTTTCGTGACGTTTCCAAAAACGCCTTCGGTGCCTTGCTTCTAAGCCATTAAGTATTACGCACTGAACTATCACATAGTCATCAAAAACGTGTATGTCAGATGTTCGCGACATCCACAGATGACTCTCGAGGTGCAGCACACCGAGTGGTGCATTAAGGACATAAGCCTTCTGCGTAGCAATGAGGACAATCCTCAGTTTTACGGACTCAGTCCGCAAAGTTGCTACTACCATCTTTCAACTAAATTTTCTCTAGGAACATATAAAAAACAGTAGAGCTATAGCGCAAGGTACATCATAATTCACAAAGACCTTTTGACTATGTCCATGATAATTAGAGTTTAACTAATCAAATTACTGATAAACCCCCACTCAAAAAGTACATATCTCTAGTCATTTGAGTGGTCCATGATCCAAATTCACTAACTCAAGTCCGATCATCACGTGAGTTGAGAATAGTTTCAGTGGTAAGCATCTCTATGCTAATCATATCAACTATACGATTCATGCTCGATATTTTGGTCTCATGTGTTCCGAGGCCATGTCTGCACATGCTAGGCTCATCAAGTTTAATCCGAGTGTTCCGTGTGTGCAACTGTTTTGCACCCATCATATGTGAGCGTTGAGTCTATCACACCCGATCATCACGTGGTGTCTCGAAACAACGAACTGTCACAACGGTGCACAGTCGGGGAGAACACAATTTCATCTTGAAGTTTTAGTGAGGTATCACCTTATAATGCTACCATCGTTCTAAGCAAAATAAGGTGCATAAAAGTGACATGATATGGCCATGATCTTGTGCTTCTTGATCTCCATCACGAAAGCACCAGCAATGATCTTCTTGTCACTGGCACCCCACCATGATCTCCATCATCGTTTCGCCATCGAGGTTGTCGTGCTATCTATGCTATTACTACTAAAGCTACAACCTACAATATAGTAAACGCATCTGCAAACACAAACGTTAGTTTAAAGACAACCCTATGGCTCCTGCCAGTAGCTGTAGCATCGACGTGCAAGTCGATATTAACTATTACAACATGATCATCTCATACATCCAATATATCACATCATGTCCTTGGCCATATCACATCACAAGCATACCCTGCAAAAACAAGTTAGACGTCCTCTAATTTGTTGTTGCATGTTTTATGTGGCTGCTATGGGTATCTAGTATGATCGCATCTTACTTACGCAAACACCGCAACGGTGATGTGCAAATTGCTATTTAACCTCTCTCGAAGGACCGCTTCGGTCAAATCCAATTCAACTAAAGTTGAAGAAACAGGCACCTGTCAGTCATCTTTATGCAACGAGTTGCATGTTGGTCGATGAAACCAGTCTCTCGTAAGCGTACGAGTAATGTCGGTCCGGGCCGCTTCAATCCAACAATACCGCTGAATCGAGAAAAGACTAAGGAGGGCAGCAAATCGAACATCAACGCCCACAAAAACTTTTGTGTTCTACTCAAGATAACATCTACGCATGAACCTAGCTCATGATGCCACTATTGGGGAACGTTGCATGGAAAACAAAAAAATTCCTACGCACACGAAGACCTATCATGGTGATGTTCATCAAGGAGAGGGAGATTTGATCCACATACCCTTGTAGATCGCTCAGCGGGAAGCGTTAAGAAACATGGTTGATGTAGTGGTACGTCTTCACGATCCGTCCCCCGAACCGTCCCACGATTCGTCCCATGAACCGTCTCGCGATCTGTCCCACGATCCGTCCCGATCTAGCGCCAAACAGACGGCACGTCCGCGTTCAGCACACGTACAGCTCGATGACGATCTCGGCCTTCTTGATCCAGCAAGAGAGACGGAGAAGTAGATGAGTTCTCCGGCAGCGTGATGGTGCGCCGGTGTTGGTGATGATCTATTCCTGCAAGGCTCCGCTCGAGCTCCGCAGAAATCTAATCTAGAGAAAGAACTACGAGGTGTAGGTTTGAGTTGAACGTGGCAAAGTTGTGTCTCAAATCAGCCCTAAACCACCAATATATATAGGAGGAAGGGGAGGGGCTCGCCTTGAGGGTGCGTCGTCCAAGGGGGAGGAGCTGGACTCCAATCCCAATTCAGTTTTGTGGGGAAGGATTCCACTCCTTCCTTCCCACCTCCCTCTTTCCTTTTTCCTCTTCTTTTCTTTTGGTATTTTCTTTATGTCGCGTCATAGCCCTCTTGGGCTGACTCCACCAGCACACTAAGGACTTGTGGCGCCACCCTAGGGCCTTGGGCTCACTCCCGGGTGGGTGGGCCCCTCCCGGTGAACTCCCGGAACCCATTCGTCAATCCCGGTACCCAGCCAGAATTGCCCGAAACTTTCCGGTGACCAAATGAAACCATCCTATATATCAATCATCGTTTCCGGACCATTCCAGAAACCCTCTTGACGTCTGTGATCTCATCCCAAACTCCTAACAACATTCGATAACCACACATATAACTCAATTACACTAAAAATCATCGAACTTTAAGTGTGCAGACCCTGCGGGTTCGAGAACTATGTAGACATGACCCGAGGCACTCCTCGGTCAATATCCAATAGCGGGACCTGGATGCCCATATTGGATACTACATATTCTCCAAAGATGTTATTGGTTGAACCTTAGTGTCAAGGATTCATATAATCCCGTATGTTATTCCCTTTGTCCTTCGGTATGTTACTTGCCCGAGATTCGATCATCGGTATCCTCATACCTATTTCAATCTCATTACCGGCAAGTCTCTTTACTCGTTCCGTAATACAAGATCTCTTGACTTACGTTTAGTCACATTGCTTGCAAGGCTTGTGTGTGATGTTGTATTACCGAGTGGGCCCCGAGATACCTCTCCGTCACACGGAGTGACAAATCCCAGTCTTGATCCATACTAACTCAACAGACACCTTCGGAGATACCTGTAGAGCACCTTTATAGTCACCCAGTTATGTTGCGACATTTGATACACACAAGGTATTCCTCTGCTGCCAGTGAGTTATATGATCTCATGGTCATAGGAATAAATACTTGACACGCAGAAAACAATAGCAATAAAACGACACGATCAATATGCTACGTTCATAGTTTGGGTCTTGTCCATCACATGATTCTCCTAACGTTGTGATCCCGTTATCAAGTGACAATACTTGTCTATGGTTAGGAAACCTTGACCATCTTTCATCAACGAGCTAGTCAACTAGAGGCTTACTAGGGACAGTGTTTTGTCTATGTATCCACACATGTATTTGAGTTTACAATCAATACAATTATAGCATGGATAATAAACGATTATCATGACCAAAGAAATATAATATTAACTAATTTATTATTGCCTCTGGGGCATATTTCCAACAGGTGACTTAATCCCAAAGAGGACTTAACCTGAGGGCGACTTATGCCCAAAGAGGACTTAACCTCATGAGTCGGGTCTTGGCCGTGGGGAATATCCCCGACAACCTGCCTTGTGAAATATTCCTCCTATTGCACAAGATGCCTCATGTGAGTAGAAAAGTGCTTAGTCTCCATACGAAAAGTCTGTTGAGCCAGTTCATCGACCAGAGCCACATGTTAATCCCTCGGATGCTCCTCCCCTCCAAGGATAATTGAATAGGTGCATGTGGCAACCCTACTTCAAGCTGCAATTTCATCACAATAGTCTGCCTCCAAGAATGTGAAATCCTTCGCTTCGAGCTCCATGCTTCTCCAAATTAGGATGCTCCAAAAGTCTCGGATCCGATTGAGACCGAGAAACATCAGCCACTCATGCATAACATTGTTTCTCCTCTAGTTCAACTATCGGCCCTGGTACTTTTGACAGAAATTCATACGAAGAAGCCAACTGTTTTAGAAGCATTGTCGACTGCAGCACCACCTCCATTGTTGTACTTAACAGTTGATTCGACTGCATGACACTTGATTGTTGGTTCCTCGAAAAGGAAATCAGCCATTCTCGACATCCAAACTCGATGGTCTATGGTGATGATTTTATCTCTCCATTTTATCTCTACTGAAGAAGAACTCAAAATTCCATACCCTCAGGAAGAATTGCCTTTGTTCTCTTCTGGTGCTGGCGCCAAAGGTCCTCTTTTCAATCGGAATGTGCAGCCCAGTTTGTTTCTAACCAGTCATTATGAGGGGTCGGTATTTTGGAATTGCCTCGCTTCTTGACTAAGTAACATGACATATACTACTCTCGGGTAATCTATGAGAGCAAGAAGTATTTCCTCACAGATATCATGACATCCCCGCAATGCCCAACATTGGTTGTTTTGATAAATTTCTTCAAGAACCTGGATGCTTTTTTCCTCACCAAAATCTTTGCATTCGAGCTCCCATGGAACAGAGAATTCATGAGTTCTATGCATCTCTTTATATCTTCGTAGAAGAATGAGACAACTCAAAGTGGATCACGGAATGGATGACCGAAGGTAAACACATCAAATGCACCTCAACATATTTTGTGTCGCACTTCCATTTCCCTTATTCTGAACGTGGAGACACAAACATTCAGGTGCATGATATTGATGTCATTTCAGATGAAGATTTTTGGTGCATGATGGATCCAGAAAATATTTGTGACTACAGTGGTTCTCCTCGCCCAGAGCACTTATCCTTCGAAAATCACAATATGTATCACATACTACCCCACACAATTTCCCCTCTGGCCAGAATGAACCAAGACAAATCCATATAATATGTTCTTTGGAATGCCATGCATGCAATTTCCGAGCGCTACATTTTCGATGTTGAAGATATGTTTCTGCACATTCAAAAATATCTTGCTCGATATCATTTCTTCATCAAAGTATTTGCACCACGGATCCAGAAAGCTATTGACCATGCCATGCATACTGTGTATCTCACCAAGGCCAGTCATAAGAGCTCGATTCCTCCTATGCTCGACACCATACAAGTTATGGAATAATTTACCTTGGGTAAATACTCTACCTCTAACCAGGATTATCATCGAAAGTTTTATGGTCCATCTCCGCCTAAGAGTGAAAACATATGTTCCACACATCCCCCATCTCAGCTTGAGGTAAGTATGTGAACGCAACAACTTCTTCTGAAGCATATCGCCGAAGACCGACAAGAAAAGGAACATCTCGCTTCTCAGCTTGACATGAAAAACAATCAAACAAGAGTGATGCACCTAATTGTTGATGAAAACAAAAAGTCTCTCGAAGCTTCTTCGCAAGTTCTTCACTCAGAAACAACTACTGAATGTGAAACTTCAATAGCTCTATGACTACATTGACAATTTTTCACCATTGAGGGATTTAAAGATTGCAACATTCTTGTGCCTGCTCATGAGCCAACAAAGGATCTTCTTCATCTAAATATTCACGAATTGATCTAAGAATCTGAAGCCACATCTCCAACTGTGAAACCAGCCAAAGGAAATGCTTTGTCCCTGTTCCTCCTTATGCAGATCTAGATATGCCCAGCTCGTCTGCTCAGACCCCAGCAAAATTTCCTGAAGGCAATCCGTTGTCAATGAGGAGACTCTTATTCTGCCGGTCACATTTGAAGAAGAAGAATCTTCGTGCAGTTCATCTAGCGAGGCCTCTCAGTAATTTTCATCAAGCTTTCCATTCCTCGTGTTATTCCTCAATTTTTTGGCACCTGCTCACAAAAAGGGGGAGAATTACGTCTTGTACTCAATATATTTGGTTCCTTTTTGTTTTAGTTGAAGATGTTTTCTCTTGAGTTTGCAACTTATTTTTCATGTTCATTGGTGCTAAGTTGTAAAACTCTTGGTAACTTATGTGATGTCATGTTAATAACCCCTACTTCTGCCCTATTTCTCTCGAAGAATTTAATTTGCGGGTGCAATTATTATCAAAATTTATGAATGTTGCACTATGCTATCAACAGATTATCTCATCAGTGCAAAGCATTATCTTGAATGTTTTGAAATATCCTCTGTATACATCAATATGTGCAGGAAAACTTATCTCAAATTTATTAGCTTGCATACATTCTTGATCAAACTACCTTACTTATCTATCTATTCTTTGATGATTATCTGTTTTGTCGACAATCATCCAAAAAGGGGGAGATTGTTGGTGCAATAATTTACATCCCTATGTTTTGGAGATTGTTGACATAAACAGCGAGGGACTTGTGTGTTTGCTAGTGCACACATGTACCTGGAGTCATGAAGATTTTGGTTCAAATTCCAAACATAATCTCTTGTGTGGCAGGAATATTTATCATCAAACATTATGCTGACAAGAGTGACCCCTAAAATTTGTTAAAGTTGAGCAATTGGTTCAATGTTCGTCCAAAGGAATTGGCTGCACTTGAAAAGAGGAAGACAAAGTGAAGACGTAGCATTTATTTCATTGTAATATTTTATCTTTATTGAGTCATAGGACCACCGTACTATTAGGAGGGGTATAGTGTTTGAAACTTTGGTTCCCTAGTGCTAAACCTAATCCTATGAAAGTTGCAAGAGAAATCTTTTTGTGCTTCGAACAAATACTTGCCAGGGAGAGACTGTGTTCTTCATTGCGAGAGATTTGTCTCACACCGAGGAGTTAGCACTACTTGTTCCTCAAGTAATTTTACCGTTGGTCCTAAAATAGGACCGTTGAGAATGTGTCAGTTGGCCATTGGCTGGATCGCGTATCCAAAATGGTCATTTCCCACCAGGAAAGTTTGCGGCTATAAATAGACTCCCCACACCAACTTTTTCCGGCGGCTACTCCGTGTAATTCTGAGAGATTTGTGAGAAACCTCCTCTACTAAGTGATTTGAGTTTGAAGTCCATCAAGAGAGAAAAAACAGAGCCGAGAAATTTGATAGTGGTTTAGTACGCTCGAGAGACCAAGAAAATTGTGGTACTCGAAGAAGAAGTCCATAAAGGGGGAGATTACCTCAAGTATTCACCAAGAGCAATCGGCAATTGTTGACGAACCAACTATCGAGGAGAATAGAGTGAAGAGAGTTTATATTCGGTGTTAATTCATAGCCCCTCCAACCATACATGGTCCCTTTGTAGAAGGACGAACTAGTCTATGAATCCCCTTGTCGCCATCAAGCACCTCTAGTGATTTGTTTCTTTCACTCTTCCACTTGGTTACCTATGATATATCAAGCATGTGATTACCTTGATTGTATGATGTTGTCTCTCGATTGTTAGCTTAACCTTTGTTAGTTGTATCTTATTTACATTCTCTCCCCTGATGGGTTCCAAGAGCTTGAAAGTTTCTCAAGAATTATTTAAAAAACCATTCACCCTCCCCCCCCTTCTCGTAGGCATACTTCGTTCCTACAATGGGGCACGTCACCTGAGCTTGTGGGCCCCTCGAGCATCGTCTTATGTTGATTCTTGCACCCAAAAATCTCGGTAACATTTTATCGCGTTTGGACTTTGTTCAATATGGATTTTCTACAAATACATAAATATGCAAAAAAAATAAGAACCGGCATAGGGCACAAGATCAATATGTTAGTCCCAAAAATAATATCAGTTGTTGAAAGAGTATATGAAAGTTGTAAAATAATGGCATGTGGAAATCAAAATTTATAGATACGATGGGGACATATCAGCATCCCCCAACCTTAATTCATGCTCGTCATTTAGTAGGAAAATGATAAAACATGATAATTTTTCAGGTGGAATGCTACCTAGCATAATATTGATCATATAATCTAGCCATGGCATGAATATTATGATACGAGTGATTCGAGGCAATAGTCTATCATTTGATATAAAGATATCAATACTCGAGCATACTAAGAAATAATCATGCCCTTCAAAATAAAGAATGCTGAAGCCTACAAAATCATATCGCCTAGCATGCTTAGTCTTCCTAGAATAAAGTATAAATCATGAACACTCGAGTGCCAAACCAAACAATTGTATCATACTTTTTCTCGCTTTAGCTTTTTCAACTTCACTCAATAAATAAGCATCAGCCATGAAATTAGCACTACATATGGATAATAGAATGGTGATTGGGGTTTATAAGGGAAGAGAAAAGTGGAGAACGTCTCGCGTAAACTTGGCGGATCATTAGGTAATGGAGAGGCCTTAAAATCGATGTCAATGCGAGGACTAGGCATTGCCATGCAACATATGCACTAGAGCTATAAGTGTACGAAAGCTCCCTATGGAACTAAGTGGGTGTGCATACAACTTGCTTGCTCATGAAGACCTCGGGCATTTAGGAAGCCGGTCATCGGAATATACAAGCCAAGTTCTATAATGTAAAAAATTTCAACCAGTATATGAAGCTGACACATCATGGACACTCTCTATATGAATAACATGGCACTACTTTCAAGCACAAGTGTGGAAAAAGGATAGTAGCATTGCCCCATGTCTCCTTTTCTCTCTCTTTTTCTTTTTTTCTTTTTTAGGGGATCTTTTTGGCCTCTCTTTTTACAACAGTATCATGGACCTCATCCTCACTTTTTCAAGGACTCATCAGTATCCCCCATTCTCTTCCTCATTGGGGAAATCTCTGATAATGATGATGATCACACTTTTATTTACTTACAACTAGATAAACTGGAAGGCATGACTACATATGAATGCCTCTCACAGTCTACTAGGATGTGCAATCATCTAGCATAGCAAAGATATCAAAAAATGGACAGGCCATGAAAATATCATGCTAGCTATCTTACGATCATGCAAAGCAATGTGACAATGAATATTCAAGTCATGAATATGGTGGTGGTGGAAGTTGCATGTCAATATATCTCAGAATGGCTATGGAAATGCCATAATAGGTAGGTATGGTGGATGTTTTCAGGAAGTATATAATAAAGTTTATGTGTGATAGACCGTATCATATCACAGGATTTGGATCTACTGGTGAAGTTTGCACCATGTCTCGAGGTGATAACGGAAATGCACGGCAACAAACAGGCTAGCAAAACATGGATATGTGTGAGTGCTTAAGTCCACAAACTTACATTAGTCATAAAGAACTCATATACATATTGTGAAAATTTCAAAGCCCTCGAAGCAAAGTACTACTTGCATACCACTAGGAGGGAGGTTAGGGGTAGTTAACCATCGTGTGCCCCCGATCTGGACAACACAAAGGATTTCAATCAAGGATAAATTATGCTCTAACTTCATCGCAAAACTAGACGGTACACGTGCATGATTCGGGAATCACAAGCTTTATCATCAATAGTTTTACTAGAACATTATTATCAACTAATACAACAACATATTACCATATTAATATCGCAAAACTATTGCAAGGAATCAAACATATCATACTCAGCGATCTACAAGTTTGATGCAAGTTTTTATGACCAACCATGTGAATGTCCAATTCTTGTTAACTATCTAAGCATATATAAGTGAAGCATGAGAGTTTAATTCTTTCAATAAAATCCTTGTCTACGCTATAGTAAATATATGTGAAGCAAAGAGCATTCTATAAATAATGGTATTCCCATTGTAGAGAGGTGAGCATCCAAACCTCAAAAGATATAAGTGAAGCACACAAAGCAATCTATAAAGCCATACCCAAAAGATATAAGTGAAGTGCAAAGAGAATTCTATATATCAACCCAGGACTAAATCATACCATAATGGTACATAAAATAAAAGGTAAAATCAAACACAAAAGACGCTGCAAGATATTACGCATATCATGTGAACAAAACAAAGTCGAGACATACTGATAATTCTCAAGGAAGAATGATGGGATGCCTTTTGGGGAATCTCGAGCTTAGATGCTTGAGTATCTTTGAATATTTACTTGGGGTGCCTTGTTCATCCCCAATCTTGAACTCTTCACTCTCCTTATTATTCCCATGCCAATGCCTCCTCGGTCTTCGAACACTTCATCCACACAAAACTTAAACCTACCTTTTATTAGAGGGGTTAGTACATATAACATCAAATCCCATCATGACATGCTATAAAAAATGTATAATTATACTCCAACATTACCTACTATATTCTTAACACAATTCTAATACTCCAACATCAATGGGGCTTGGCGAAATTGTAAACACAAGCAAATAAAGAAATTATAACAACAATATGTGAGAACATGATAGTCTAAAAAGATGCAGGTGAAAGATATAATTTTATAACTCAAAACATTCTAAAAAATTAGGAGGTAATAATTTGCTTGCATGAAAGTAGTGTGTAAAAATTTCATAAACATTTCATGTCCCAGTAAAATATGAAAAATCAAACACTACAGCCAAAGTTTCTGTTTGTGCATAGCACATATCGAACACACAATTTACACACCCTAAAGGTAAATATTGGCGCATTATTTTTATAATACAATTTGTTTGTACAAGGTATAATTATTTTTGTGAGAAACTTCCATGATAAATTCTACATTGTTTCCATGAGCATGACCAAAAGTGTTCAAGGTTGACACTCGCTTCTCCAATGCATAACTTTCCAATCTCTTCTCCTTTTGAAAAAGTTTTAGGGGCACCGTTATATTTTTTGTTTTTAATTATTTTGAAAGAACATAACAGATTAAAATGACATTTTGAAACTTCCGGATTGTCTCCCATGCGGCGCTTTCTTTAAAGCCATTAAGCTACGCATATTATGCTCAAGTAATTGATCCACCCGTATCCCAAGGTATATCAAAGCCAATTTAAGTTAACAATGATTTGTAATTTATTAGCAAGAACAAAGTAATATACATCATGTAGCAACAATGTCATCTCTCTTCCTATGTATTGGAATGTCATCAAACAAGAATTCATTCACACAAAGTAAAGACCAATACATAGCATAAATAGTTTCTTGCAATTTTATCGTATTGGAAACATGGAGTAATTGCAAGTAGGAGAAGCAAGCACATGCATTTTATATTCATCAAAATTATCATATGCATTGGTAAAACAAAACCCATAAATATAAACCTTAATAAGTGAAAACTCCTCCAACAGAGTGTAGTTGGGAGAATTCAAAAATATAGGACTATCATGTGTGGGTGCAAGAGGAACAATTTCATGATTAACACAAGGAACTATAGGAAGTTCATATCCATAATCACAATTCATATTGCCTTCATGGCGATAAGCATATCAAGCATCAAGTTCATCAAAAGGAATATTTCAGACGAATCCAAGGGATCATAGCATTCATCCTTCGGTAAGCACAAAGAAGAATTAAATAATGTATGAGTTACACAATTAAATAACATTATAAGGTGGGCACGGGTACCTAATCCACTCATCCTCCTTTTGTTCTTCGCTCTCTCATCTAATGAGCTCATAGTTTCATCAATTTCTTCTTCCATAGATTCCTGCAAAATATTAGTCCCTTCTAGGGCACCAGACATTATATCAACATGATCATTAATATTATCATTGCATATATAATTTTCATACCAATATCTAAGTATGGCAATATTTTCATATCTCTAATAGGCATCATCACAATTTTCATACTTTTCAAACAAAGATTCAATTTCATAAGCAGCCATAAAAGTGATTAATTCTTCTCTTTGTTCCACATCATAGTAATCATATATACCATTAGCATAAGAAGCAAAGATTTCATTGTCATTAAATTCACATTGAGAGGAGAGGTGTAAAGTTTTCATCTTAGAGGAACAAGTATAGTCATACATAGACTACGTATTCCAAGCATACCAACGCAACATTTTAGTTTGATACCATAAGTATTTCCCTTTTTGAGACAAGCAATAATCCACAAAGTATTCCAGATGATGCAAAGTATCTCCGTTTATTAAGTTTAATGGAGATTTATTAGGATTGTCCAATTAGTATTTAATCTTTTTGACATAACCAACATCGAGAGTCTTAGGAGGTTCCCCATCTTCATGACTATCAAGTACAACTACTTTTTATGTTTCATATTCCATATCCATAACTAAATATATAAAACAACATAGAACAAAAAATAAAATTTATTTATAGATAAAGAAAACAAGCAAACACAAGAATCTTCACCCTACACAATTGCTAGTCGACAACGGCGCGAGAAAAGGTCTTGATAACCCATAAGTATAGGGTTCGTTTGGAGCCTTTTCAAGAAATAAGAGTGTCGAACCCAAGGAGGATCCAAAGGTAGAATTGATAGTCTCTCAAGCTCATTTGACAACCAATACAACTCTACGCGCAACAATGTTCACTTTACCTAGTACAAAAAATAAAACTAGTTTCTAGGTGTAATTGGGCAGGTTTGCAAGATAATAAAGAACATGTAAATAAAAGTTAGCTGCGGTTTAGATAAGGAACAACTAAGTTAGTTTTCTTTAGTAGAGATCTTTTTGTAACACAAGAGAAGGATTTGTCTCTAGGCAATTGATAACTAGATCGGTCGTAGTTGCTGCAATATTATATGGGGGAGAGGCATACGCTAACATACTTTTTGTACTTGGATGACATGAACTTATGATTGGAACTGTAGCAAGCATCCAAAAATACTAAAGATCACTAAGGTAAACCCACCAACATCCTTAAGAATAAATTCCCCTTTTATCCCATATGCAATAATTCTCTTACTTAAGTTTAAGGCATCGTCACCCTCGCAACCCACTATAAGCGAATCATGAACATATTGCAACACCCTTCAATAGTACTACGTGTGCGTGACATGGAAAGCACTATAGGACATCACCATAATAAAACATACAGCTCAAACCAATCGTGATCATCAATCAACCCATAGGACAAAAGGAATCTACTCAAACATCATGGGATGGCAACACATCATTGGATAATAATATGTAGCATAAAGCACCATGTTCAAGGAATAGGAAAAGAAGGGTTACACCACTTGATACAGGGGGGAGATTGGTGGTTACACTGGCAAAGTTGTTGATGTAGATTGTTTCCACGATGGTTCCCCCGGTAGCGCTCCGACTCCATTGGAAAAGAGGGGGAGAGGTCCCCCCCCTCCATCTTCTTCTTCCTTGGCCTTCTACCTATATGGGAGGAGAGTTTCCCCTCTGGTCCTTGGTCGCCATGGCTCCTGAAGGGGAGGAACCCCTCCGAGATAGGATCTCTTTCTCTCTTTCTTCTATGTTTTCGCAACCATGTTTCTCGTCGAACACCATTTATTAAATATCTGAAGATCCCTAACTTCAACTCGGCTAAAAATTTAACACAATTTTTATACGAATATTAGCTACCTCGTGCCCAAAGGAGAGCCCTAGCCGACTTAGAGGGTATCCACAAGCTCACTGGCATTCCCTAGGGTAGGGAGAGTGCCACCCAATCTTGTGGGCCCGCGACTGTCTTCTTACGTTGATTCTTGCGCTAATAATCCCATATATTCCATAAAAACACTCTAACATTTTATCACGTTTGGACTTTGTTTGATATTAATTTTCTCTGAAATACAAAAACATGCAAAACATTGGAACTCGCAGTGGGCACTAGATCAATATTTTAGTCCTAAAAAATATAAATTTAGCCAAAAGTATATGAAAGTTCTAAAATAATGTCAGGTAACAATCCAAAATTACAGATACGATGAGACGTATCTGGTGGAAATAGGCCCTAGAGGCAATAATAATTGGTTATTATTATATTTCCTTGTTCATAATAATCGTTTATTATCCATGCTAGAATTGTATTGATTGGAAAATCAAATACATGTGTGGATACATAGACAACACACTGTCCCTAGTGAGCCTCTAGTTGACTAGATCGTTGATCAAAGATGGTCAAGGTTTCCTGGCCATAGACAAGTGTTGTCACTTGTTAACGGGATCACATCATTAGGAGAATGATTTGATGGACAAGACCCAAACTATAAACGTAGCATATGATCGTGTCAATTTGTTGCTACTGCTTTCTGCATGTCAATGTATATGTTCCTATGACCATGATATCATGCAACTCCCGGACACCGGAGGAATACCTTGTGTGTATCAAATGTTGCAACATTACTGGGGGACTATAAAGGTGCTCTATAGGTATCTCCGAAAGTATTTGTTGCGTTGGCATGGATCAAGACTGGGATTTGTCACTCCGTGTGAGGGAGAGGTATCTCGGGGCCCACTTAGTAATACAACATCACAATAAGCCTCGCAAGCAATGTGACTAAGGAGTTACTCACGGGATTTTGTATTATGAAACGAGTAAAGAGACTTGCCGGTAACGAGATTGAACTAGGTATAGAGATACCGGTGATCGAATCTCGGGCAAGTAACATACTGAAGGACAAAGGGAACTGCATACGGTTTTAACTGAGTCCTTGACATAGAGGTTCAACCGATGAAGATCTTCATAGAATATGTAGGATCCAATATGGACATCCAGTTCCCGCTATTGTATATTGACCAAACAGTGTCTCCGTCATGTCTGTGTAGTTCTCGAACCCGCTGGGTCTGCACACTTAAGATTCGGTGATGTTTCGGTGTAGTTGAGTTATAGGTGTTGGTGACCGAAGGTTGTTCGGAGTCCCAGCTGAGATTTTGGACGTCATGAGGAGCTCTGGAATGGTCCAGAGGTAAAGATTGATTTATAGGAAGTCTTGTTTTGATTATCGGAAAAGTTTCGGGCTCATCGATAGTGTACCGGGAGTGCCGGGAGGGTGCCTGGGGACCACCGGGAGGGGTGTGATGACCCAAGAGCCTTATAGGCTCTGAGAGGAGGTGGAACAGCCCCTAGTGGGCTGGCCTAAGCCTCTCTCAAAATCCCATGCGGCTAGGAGAGGAGATAAAAGGTAAAAGGCATTCAAAAAGAAGGGAAGGAGGAGTCCTCCCAAAGTAGTCCACCTTCCCACAAGGGAAGGTGGACTCTCCTTGGTTCGGCCGACCCCTCTCCTTGGAGGAGAGGCCAAGGCAGCCTCCTATCCTCTCCTCCTATATATACTAGAGGTTTTTTTTGGGTTTTGGACACAACAATCAGCCACGTGTTGCCCTCTCTCTAGATCTGTTTCTCCTCTAGTCTAGTTTTCAGAAGTGCTTAGGCGAAGCCCTGCTGGACTAGCTCCACCACCACCACAAGCACGCTGTCGTGCTGGAGAACTCATCTACATCTCCTCCCCTCTTGTTGGATCAAGAAGGCGGGGATCTTCATCGAGTTGTATGTGTGCTGCATGTTGAGGTGTTGTCCGTTCGGCACTAGATCGGGATGGATCGTGATGGGATCGCGGGACGGATCGTGATGAGATCGCGGGACGGGCTGTGATTTTGATCACGAAGATGTTCCACTACATCAAATGTGTTATATACATTTCCACTTAGCGATCTACAAGGGTGTGTAGATTCACTCTCCCCTCTCGTAGATGATCATCACCATGGATAGGTATTGCGTGTCCGTAGGAAATTTTTTGTTTCCCATGCAACGTTCCCCAACAGTTGTATCAGAGCCAGGTTCATGCGTAGATGATCATCACCATGGATAGGTATTGCGTGTGCCAGGTTCATGCATAGATCATATGCGTTCATGAGTAGAACACAAAAGAGTTTCTGGGTGTCGATGTTCAATTTGCTGCCCACCTTAGTCTTTTCTTGATTCAACGGCATTGTTGGATTGAAGCGGCCCGGACCAACTTTACTCGTACACTTACGAGAGACCGGTTTCATCGACTGACATGCAACTTTTTGCATAAATATGACTGGTGGATGTCTATTCCTTCAACTTTAGTTGAATCGGATTTGACCGAGGCGATCCTTGGAGAAGGTTAAATAGCAATTTGCATATCACCGTTGTGGCTTTGCGTAAGTAAGATGCGATCATACTAGATACCCATAGCAGCCACGTAAAACATGCAACAACAAATTAGAGGGCGTCTAACTTGTTTTTGCAGGGTATGCATGTGATGTGATATGACCAAAGACATGATATGATATATTGGATGTATGAGATGATCATGTTGTAATAGTTAAATATCGACTTGCACGTCGATGCTACAGCAACCGGCAGGTGCCATAGGGTTGTCTTTAAACTAACGTTTGTGCTTGCAAAAGCTTTTACTATATCGCTAGGTTGTAGCTTTAGAAGTAATAGCACAGATAGCGCGACAACCTCGATGGCGGCACGATGATGGAGAACATGCTGCAGCGCCGGTGACAATGGAGATCTTGCTCGTGCTTTGGTGATGGAGATCAGGAAGCACAAGTTCATGGCCATATCATGTCACTTGTGATTTCATGTGATGTTAATCCTTTTATGCACCTTGTTTTTCTTAGGACGACAGTAGCATTCTAAGGTGATCCCTCACTAAAATTTCAAGATAAAATTATGTTCTCCCCAGTTGTGCACTGTTGCGACAGTTCGTCATTTCGAGAGACCATGTGATGATCGGGCGTGATAGACTCAAAGTTCACATACAACGGGTGCAAAACAATTGCACACGCGGAGCACTCGGGTTAAACTTGATGAGCCTAGAATGTACATACATGGCGTCGGAACACAACACACCGAAAGGTCGAGCATGAATCATATAGTTGATATGATCAAGATGGAGATGTTCACCATTGAAACTATACTCAACTCACGTGATGATCGGACTTGAGTTAGTGAATTTGGATCATGCGACACTCGAATGACTAGAGGGATGTCAATTTGAGAGGGAGTTTATTAGTAATATGATTAGATAAACTCAATTATCATGAACATAGTCAAAAGGTCTTTACAAATTATGTTGTAGCTTGCATTTGTAACATCCCAATTTTCCTAATTGGGAATGTTCTACAAATGTAGCTAAGCATCTATGCATTTTGTTTGCAATAAAGTTTTGCATTTGAATTCTTTCAAATTTTTGCTTTTGCTTTTCTATTTTTCTTCCCCGATGAAATACCCCGAAAATAATTCTTGCAAGCAAGAAAGAGCGGAGGAATATGACCCTCCAAAACCAGGGGCACTTTTGATATATTTTGAGCCAAGGAAACAAAAACTTTGTGGGGAAAATAATTGCAAAAGAAAACAAAGCTTTTAGGGTTTTTCTGAAAAAAACATTTTTTAAAAGTTTTTATTTTTCTCTTGGAAAAATGTTAATCGAGTAGAGAATATTTTTCTGATCATTTTGGTATATAATACCCTATAATAATTAGTTTATTTTGATTCCTTTTAATTCGCTTTAGTTTCTGTTTTTTTTTTGAAAAAAAAACTAAAACACACAGTTTTTTAAAGGAAAGCGCCGCCGGCGCTTTATAGCCGAACCGGCCCAATCCCGCATGGCCCGGGATCCAGATCCCCAGCCGACCGAGGCCTCCCGTGCCCCACTCGCTGACCCGTGGGACCCCCTCCCCCGACCGGCCCCTTCTTCCTCCTTCCTTCTCCCCCTCCTCTCTCTTTCCTTCCCAGCCACGGGACCCTTCCATGGCCGAGCCGCTGCATCGCCGGGATCCTCCCGGATCTCTCTCCCTCCTTTCCCTTTGCGGCCCCCTCCTCTCCCCTATTTAAGCCGCAATCCCGAGCCCCCTCTCGGCCCCTCCTCCCCACGCCGCCCTGCCCCTACAGCGCCTCGCCGGAGAAAGCTCGTGGAGCCACCCCCGCCACCCTGTCGCATCACCACCGCGCCTCCCCGCCCCAACCGACGCCGCCACGAGCTCCCCCACCGCACCCGCAACCCATTTTTTCCCCTAACCTGAGCCCTCGCCGCCTCCTCACCACCCCTCGCCACCTCGCCGGAGTTGGAGCCGGCCAAAGCTCCCCAAGCTCCCCCTGCTTACCCCGGCCACCGAACTGCCCCTCCGCCGCCACCAACCGACGGAGGAGCTCCTCCGCAACATCCCCGTCACCTCGGACGCTGCCGGAGCCTGCCGGAGGCCCCTCCCCGTCGACCACCACCTCCTGCCTCGCCGAAGTTCATCCCAACCTCCTGCAACCCACTGTGAGTTACCCCATCTCTCGTGTAGCCGTAGGATCTGTCATCTATGGTGTAGATTAGAAATATATACCCCTTCGGTTTTAATTAAAAGACCGAGCCGGTTTTTACCCCACTTAATCTTAGCCGAAGCGTTTTTATTAGAACTCGGCCGCTTGCTAGTAACTACCCCAGCAAACAACCTCCCAACCAACCAGAGAGAGACACGTGTACCCCTGTCCGATAGAATTCAGATTTTCTTTTTCTGTTTTAATTCAAAAGCAGAGAGAGTTTCAATTTTGTTCTGATCATAATTTTTGATCCAGAACTCCAATGGAGTTTAAACTTGTTCCAGTAGATCACAATTTTCCTGTAGTTTTCAAAACATATTATTTGTCTATATTTGAAATTTTCAAATTTGAATTAGATCAGATTTAGTTTAAACCTTGTTTTGCTTATTCCAGGAGTTTAAAAATAGATTTTTATTTGATTCTTTTTGCTACTGCTTCCTAGTGATTATATCTTTCTGTAGTATAAGTTTCAATCTTGTTTAAATATTTGTACTTGGGGTTTTATCAAAAACAGTTTCTGCCTTAGTTAGGTGAAGTGAATTCTTTCACTTTATGCCATAGCTACTTTATGCTTGTGATGTTATTTTACTTGTTGATGATTGTAGTGCTTATGGTGTGTATTTGTTTGTATCGGTAGATCACCCGGAGTGTGAAGCTTGCTACTTAGAAGCGCTCGATCAAGACAACTATCAGCAAGGCAAGTCATTTTGATCATACTATCGCCTATGTTTTCTATGCATGGTAGTTTCACCCTTCTTTGCCCAATTGCATGCTAAGTAGGTACTTGGAAATTATAGTTATAGGTTGTAGTATCATGTGGTAGGCACACAACAACCCCGATACTTGGCCCGGGACGACAAATTTCATATTGATATGCTTGAGTAGACGGGATTCTAGTTGAGTGCATATCATGAGTGATGCGAGAATAATTAAATAACCAAGACCGGTTAAGTCAAGATTTTCAAGACCTCGTGAAGCAATGCAACTCTGGGTGAAGGACGGTTTTGACGGGCTCCCTGGAGAAACCAATGGACGACCCCGGGATGCTTGGAGACGTGCCATGACATCTTGCGGAAAGCTTCACCCAGGCTCGAAGACACGGACGGAGGCTTCAAGACCCAAGGCTTACCTGCACAGCCACAAGTCATTATGGGCTCTGGCTTGGTTGGACAACGCGGCGACTCCGGACAGGCGGTGCTAGCAGATGTAGAAGAACGGTAGGACTGGATGGGCACCGACAAGGGATCGGAGGGACCCGTTGAAAGACCATGTTTTGGTCATCCGGTCTTCAAACACTCTGAAGTGTGAGGACATACCCGGAGGCGATCAAATCTTGTGGGTAACGTGTGCAAAACTCTGCAGAGTACCCAAACCTAATCGATTAGCCGTGTCCACGGTCATGGACAACTTGAGCCGAAGGCATTGAAGTTTTTCCTAAACTCTCATCAAAATTTAATAATGATGTGGGAATTATCGACAACTCTGGTACGAGAATTGGTTGGCGGAACCATCTCGTTAACAACAAACAATGTAGTAATATTTTTCTTTCAGCCCTCTCTTGTTGTAGGAGAAAATTTGCTTTATGCTAAAACTTATAGCCCCACCTGCCATATATGCATGTAGAAATAGTTGGATATTATTTTTCCCCCTCTCTTTGATGACATGCCGGCATATTCCATATGCTGACCTACACGGCTGCAACGTATCATGTTGCAGAGTACTTTTCCGACCAGGAGTGAGGCTACGATCTACGTTCGGCGACATGCCCTGGAGTCGGATGGACTCGTCTACCTGATGCTTCCGCTAGTCTTCGTTAGATATCTCATGAGATGGCCTTCAGCTACTTTATTGTAATTCATTATTGTAATAAAGTACTCGATATGAGATTTCAATTAATAAAGTTGTGTGATTGAACTCTTGATATATACATTGATGTACTGAGTGTGTACCAGCATGATCTTGGGATGGTACGGAAACACCAGAGACTTGGCCGTTTCAGGTCGGGTCGCTATAGCATTGTAGCTCTACTATTTTTGATATGTTCCTAGAGAAAATTTAGTTGAAAGATGATGGTAGCAATTATGCGGACTGGGTCCGTAAACTGAGGATTGTCCTCATGGCTGCGAAGAAGGCTTATGTCCTTAATGCACCACTCAGTGTGCTAAACCTCGAGCGTCGTCTGTGGATGTTGCGAACATCTGACATACACGTTTTTGATGACTACATGATAGTTCGGTGCATAATGCTTAAACGGATTAGAATTGAGGCGTCGAAGACGTTTCAAACATCGCGGGACATACGAGATGTTCCAAGAAATGAAATTGGGATTTCAGGCTCGTGCCCTTGTTGAGAGGTATGAGACCTCCGACAAGATTTTTTGTCTACAAAGTAAGGGAGAAAAGCTCAATCCTTGAGCATGTACTCATATTGTCTGAGTGCTACAATCGCTTGAATCGAGTGGGACTTAATCTTCCAGATGAGATAGTGATGATTCTCCAAAGTCACTTTCACCAAGCTACTGGAGCTTCGTGATGAACTATAATATATCAGGGATAGAGATGATGATTCTTGAGTTATTCGCGATGTTTGACACCGCGAAGGTAGAAATCAAGTAGGAGCATCAAGTGTTGATGGTTAGTAAAACCACTAGTTTCGAGAAGTGCAAGCGTAAGAAGGGATACTTCATGAAAGGAAATCCAGTTGCCGCTCTAGTGAAGAGACCCAAGGTTAAACCCAAACCCGAGACTAAGTGCTTCTATTATGAGGGGAATGGTCACTGGAGCGGAACTACCCTAGTTACTTGGTAGATGAGAAGGCTGGCAAAGTCGACAAAAGTATATTGGATATACATGATATTGATGTGTACTTTACTAGTACTCCTAGTAGCACTGTGGTATTAGATACCGGTTCGGTTGCTAAGTGTTAGTAACTCTAAATAAAAGCTACGGAATAAACGGAGACTAGCTAAAAGTGAGGTGATGATGTGTGTTGGAAGAAATTTCAAAGTTGATGTGATCAAACATCACATGCTCCCTCTGCCATCGGGATTAGTGTTGAACCTAAATAAATGTTATTTGGTGTTTGCGTTGAGCATGAACAGGATTAGATCATGTTTATTGCAATACGATAATTCATTTAAAGAGAAGAATGGTTATTCTGTTTACTTGAATAAATACCTTCAATGGTTTATTGAATCTCAATCGTAGTGATACACATGTTCATGATATTGTTTCCAAAAGATACAAAGTAGTAATGAATGTACCACTTACTTGTGGCACTGCCGCTTGAGTCATATTGGTGTAAAACGCATGAAGAAGCTCCATACTGATTGATCTTTGGACTCACTTGATTTTGAATCACTTGAGATATGCAAATCATACCACATGGGCAAGATGACTGAAGGCCTCGTCTTCCAGTGAGATGGAACAAGAAAGTAACTTATTGGAATTATACATTTTGATGTATGCAGTTCATTGAGTGCTGAGGCACGAAGTGGATATCGTTATGTTCTTACTTCATAGATGATTTGAGTAGATACTAGTGTATTTTCTTGATGAAACACTTGTCTGAATTATTGAAAGGTTCAAGTAATTTCAGAGTGAAGTTGAAGATCGCCGTGACAAGAGGACAAAATGTCTACGATATGATCATAGAGATGAATATCTGAGTTGCGAGTTTGGTACACAATTTAAGACAATGTGAAAAATGTTTCACATCTCATGCCACCTATGATGTCTCTTATCGAATTACCACTATCGTTTATGGCTTATGCATTAGAGACATCTGCATTCACTTTAAATAGGGCACCACGTAATTCCGTTGAGATGACACCGTATGAACTATGGTTTGGATAAAGCTAAGATGTCGTTTCTTAAAAGTTTGGGGTTGCAACGCTTATTCGAAGAAGTTTCAGCATAATAAGCTCGAACCCAAAGCGGATAAATGCATCTTCGTAGGACACCCAAAATAGTTGGGTATTCCTCCTATCTCAGATCCAGAAGCAAAGTGTTTGTTTCTAGAAATGGGTCCTTTCTTGAGAAAAAGTTTCACTCGAAAGAATTGAGTGGGAGAATGGTGGAAACTTGATGAGGTTATTGAACCATCACTTCAACCAGAGTGTAGCAGGGCGCAGGAAGTTGTTCCTGCGGTGCCTATACCAATTGAAGTGGAAGCTAATGATAATGATCATGAAGCTTCGGACCAAGTTACTACAAAACTCGTAGGTCGACAAGGTCACGTATTGCTCCAGAGTGGTACGATAACCTGTCTTGGAGGTCATGTTGTTGGACAACAATGAACCTACGAGCTATGGAGAAGCGATGGTGGGCCTCGATTCCGACGAATGGCTGGACGCCATGAAATTCGAGGCAGGATCCATGTATGAAAACAAAGTGTAGACTTTGGACGAACTACTTGATGGTCGTGAGGCTGTTAGGTACAGATGGATCTTTAAAAGGAAGACAGACGATGATGGTGAAAAGTCACCATTAAGGAAGCTCAACTTGTCGCAAAGATGTTTCCAACAAGTTCAAGGAGTTGACTGTGATAAGACTTTCTCACTGATAGAGATGCTAAAAGTCTGTTGGAATTATGTTGGTAGTTGTTGCATTATTTGTGAAATCTTGTAGATAGGATGTCAAAACATTGTTTCCTCGATAGTTTCCTTGAGGAAAGGTTGTATGTGATACAACCAGAAGGTTTTGTCAATCCTAAGGATGCTAACAAGTATGCAAGCTCCAACAATCCTTATGTGAACTGGAGTAAGCATCTCAGAGTTACAATATACACTTTGATAAGATGATCAAAGTTTTTGGCTATACAAAATTTATGAGAAACTTGTATTTCCAAAGAAGTGAGTGGGGGCACTATAGAATTTCTTATAAGTATATGTGGTTGGCATATTGTTGATTGTAAATAATGTAGAATTTCTGGAAAGCATAAAGGGTTGTTTGAAAGGAGTTTATCAAAGGAAGACCTGGATTAAGCTACTTGAACATTGAGCATCAAGATCTATAGAGATAGATTAAGACTCTTAATAAAACTTCCAATGAAATGCATGCCTTGACAAGTTTTTGAAGGAGTTCAAAATAGATCGGCAAAGAAGGAGTTCTTGGCTGTGTTGTAAGGTGTGAATTTGAGTAAGACTCAAAAGCTCGACCACGGCAGAAGAAAGAGAAAGGATGAAGGTCGTCCCCCATGCATTAGCCGTAGGCTCTCTAATATGCTATGATGTGTACCGCACCTGATGTGTGCCTTGCCATGAATCTGTCAAGGGGTACAAAAGTGATCCAGGAATGGATTACTCGACAGCGGTCAAAAGTTATCCTTAATAGTGGATTAAGGAACTTCTCTCGGTTATGGAGGTTATAAAAGAGTTCGTGTAAAGGGTTACGTCGATGCAAGCTTTGACACTAATCTGGAAGACTCTAAGTAGTAAACCGGATTCATATAGTGGAGCAGCCATTTGGAATAGTTCCAAATGGCGCGTGGTAGCAGCATCTATAGGATCACATAGAGATTTGTAAAGCACACACGGATCAGAAAGTTTCAGACCCGTTGACTAAAAACCTCTCTCACAAGCAAGACATGATCAAACCCCCAGAACTATATGGGTGTTAGATTCATTACAATCACATAGTGATGTGAACTAGATTATTGACTCTAGTGCAAGTGGGAGACTGTTGGAAATATGCCCTAGAGACAATAATAATTGGTTATTATTATATTTCCTTGTTCACAATAATCGTTTATTATCCATGCTAGAATTGTATTGATTGGAAACTCAAATACATGTGTGGATACATAGACAACACACTGTCCCTAGTGAGCCTCTAGTTGACTAGCTCGTTGATCAAAGATGGTCAAGGTTTCCTGGCCATAGACAAGTGTTGTCACTTGATAACGGGATCACATCATTTGGAGAATGATTTCATGGACAAGACCCAAACTATAAACATAGCATATGATCGTGTTAGTTTGTTGCTACTGTTTTCTGCATATCAATGTATCTGTTCCTATGACCATGAGATCATGCAACTCCCGGACACCAGAGGAATACCTTGTGTGTATCAAACATCACAACGTTACTTGGTGACTATAAAGGTGCTCTACAGGTATCTCCGAAGGTGTCTGTTGGGTTGGCATGGATCAAGACTGGGATTTGTCACTCCATGTGACGAAGAGGTATCCCGGGGCCCACTCAATAATACAACATCACAATAAGCCTTGCAAGCAATGTGACTAAGGAGTTAGTCACGGGATCTTGTATTATGAAACGAGTAAAGAGACTTGCCGATAACGATATTGAACTAGGAATAGAGATACCGATGATCGAATCTCGGGGAAGTAACATACCGAAGGACAAAGGGAACTGCATACGGGATTAACTGAATCCTTGACATAGAGGTTCAACTGATGAAGATCTTCGAAGAATATGTAGGATTCAATATGGACATCCAGTTCCCGCTATTACATATTGACCAAAGAGTGTCTCGGTCATGTCTGCGTAGTTCTCGAACCCGCAGGGTCTGCACACTTAAGGTTCGGTGACGTTTCGGTGTAGTTGAGTTATAGGTGTTGGTGACCAAAGGTTGTTCGGAGTCCCGGATGAGATTTTGGACATCACGAAGAGCTCTAGAATGGTCCGGAGGTAAAGGTTGATACATAGGAAGTCCTGTTTTGGTCACCAGAAAAGTTTCGGTCTACCGTAGTGTACCTGGAGTACCAGGAGGGTACCGGGGGACCACCGGGAGGGGTGTGACGACCCAAGAGCCTTTTGGGCTGTGAGAGGAGGTGAAACATCCCCTGGTGGGCTGGCCTAAGCCTTTGTCAAAAGCCCATGCGGCTAGGAGAGGAGATAAAAGGTAAAAGACCTTTAAAAGGAAGGGAAGGAGGAGTCCTCCCAAAGTAGTCCACCTTCCCACAAGGGAAGGTGGACTCTCCTTGGTTCGTTCGACCCCTCTCCTTGGAGGAGGGGCTGGGGCAGCCTTTTCTCCTCTCCTTCTATGTATACTAGAGGTTTTTGAGGGTTTTGGACACAACAATCAGCCACGTGTTGCCCTCTCTCTAGATTTATTTCTCCTCAAGTCTAGTTTTCAGCAGCGCTTAGGCGAAGCCCTGCTGGGCTAGCTCCACCACCACCACCACACCGCCGTGCTGGAGAACTCATCTACCTCTCCGCCCCTCTTGTTGGATCAAGAAGGCGGGGGTTGTCATCGAGCTATACGTGTGCTGAATGCGGAGGTGTCGTCCGTTCGGCACTAGATCGGGATGTATCGTGAAGGGATCGCGGGACGGGCTGCGATTTGGATTGCGAAGATGTTCCACTACATCAACCGCGTTATATACACTTCCGCTTAGCGATCTACATGCGTATGTAGATTCACTAGAGGCCTTTTCTGGTACTCTGCTGGTGGGGGAGTTGATCATGGAGGTCGTCTACATCCACCTTGTTGCCTCCGTGATGATGTGTCAGTAGTTTACTACACACCTACGGATCCATAGCTAGTAGCTAGATGGCTTCTTCTCTCTCTACGATCTTCAATGCCATGTTCTCCTCGATCTTCTTGGAGTTCTATCCGATGTAATCTTCTTGTGCGGTGTGTTTGTTGGGATCTCATGAATTACGGGTTTATGATAAGATTATTCATTGAAAGTAACTGAGTCTTTTCTGAACTTTATTATGCATGATTGCTATAGCTTTGTATTTCTCTTTGATATATTTGTTTGGTTTGGCCAACTCGATCAATTTATCTTCACTAGGGGAGGTGCTTTGTAATGGGTTCAATCTTGCGGTGCTCTATACCCCAATGACAGTAGGGGACAAGACAAATATTTGTATGGTTACTGTTAAGGATACAACAATGGGGTTTATTCATATTGATTGGGTTTAATTTGTCTACATCATGTCATCTTGCTTAAAGTGTTACTTTATTTGTATGTACTAAATTATCATAGATGCATGCATGAGTCGGTCGACTGGTGGAGTAATAGTAGTAGATGCAGAATTGTTTCGGTCTACTTATTTAGGATGTGATGCCTATATACATGATCATTGCCATGACTGACATCATAACTATGTGATTTTCAATCAATTTCCAAATAGTAATTTGTCTACCCACTTTTCAATCAATTTCCCAACAGTAATTGGTTTACCCACTGTATGATGTGTGTTTGAGAGAGAAACGTGTGGTGAAAACAATGGGCCCTAGGTCTACTTAATCATATTGCTAAAAACGTACCTTTCTACAAATTATTTACTTTCTTTTTGAATTTTCTTTTAATAAATCTATCACTATCGGAATTAATCTTGCAAGTAACGAGTTCAAGGGGATTGACAACTCTATTGCCCATGGTAGGTGCAAGTGTTTGCTTTTGTGTGTGTAGTTGTTGAAGATTGGAATTTGCATGGTTCCCTATTGGTTCGATAACCTTGATTCCCAATGAGGGAAATAGTTATCCGCTACTATATTCCTTCACCCTTCCTCTGTGGAGACACCACCCAGTTCTCATCTGGTTCCAATATACAAACTATCATCCACTAGTTCTACTTTTTATTTGACCTTTTTATTTGACTTGCCTCTCCTTTTCATATCTGTCCACTTCTCTAAAGAAATCAAAAACATGATAATACTTTCTTTGGTTGTTTGCTTGCTTTGCCGCTATAGCTAGTTCTTTTCTTGTTTCTTGTACTCCCGAGAATGAAGTGCTTAACTTTAAACAAAGGTGATGAAAGAGTTTAAAAGATGCTTGGTATATGATTAATGATGCTCAAAACATATCAACCCGTAAGAAATCTCCTACCGTTCTTCTTCACAATTTTTATGTGGATGACACCACTTGGTATAGATTCATGCTTGACACTATTACTGAAGCAAATTTCTTGAGTGGTCACCCCATGGATGCTTCAATGCTATGAGAAATTTAGTGGGATCACCAACATTGACTTTGGAACATGTTATGCACAGGATAGAAGTGATTGAAAATAAGATGCCTACCATTGAGCATATTGAAAATTTAGAAAAAAGGTCCATAATAGGGTTACTCAATTTGGTTCAAAGGTAGGAACTACTCTAAAGATGCTAAAAGATAGAGAACCAATAATTAATGAAAGAATAGAACAAAGTCCCTCTAGAATTGATAAGTTGGAAGAAATCATTAACAATTTGAGTTCCACTTTTTCTTCCATTAGAACTATTGAGAAGACTCTTCCTAATAAGAAATCCAAGTTTATGTATGTTCCTAAGAATAAAAGTGCCACATCTAGTAAAGGATGCGAAGATCTTAAGATGATTAGTGTGCACCCCAACTTCATTGATATGATAAACGAACCTATTAATGAAAACAAAAATTTCAACTTTGTTCCCAGTAGTGTGATCATTATGAACTTGTTAGTGAAACCTCATAGGAATCAAGGTTATAGAATTTAGGAGCTCGATATGAAGGGTGACAATAGTTCATACTATGAATTGTGCCTAGCTAGGGGCATAAAACAATAGCGCATGTTGGAGGCAACCCAATAGTTATCTTAAAAGTTTGCTTTTACTTTCTATTCTTGTGTGTTCACACAACTATTACTAATGTAATGATTGTGTTTTTATATTTTAGTTAGTGTTTGTGCCAAGTAAAGCCTTTGGGGTGATTTGGATGATAATAGAATTGATTCTGCGCAAAAACAGAAACTTTTGCGCCCAATATTTAATTTCTTTGATTTTGCTGGAACGTCGTTTTGATATAAAATAATTACAATGTATTACCATACAAATTTCCCATATTTTCCTAAGTTTTCAGAATTGCTTGAGTTCCATAAGTATGGTTTTACTACAAATCATTATAGACAATTCTGTTTGGACAAATTATGTTTTTGCTTGCATAGTTTTCTTGTTTTAATGAGTTATGGATTATATCGGCAGGTATAAGTCATGGAGAAGTTAGAATATAGTGGGTATTATGCATTAGTAAACTATAAATGAGTTTATAGTACCTAAAGTTTATGATATGTTTATTATACTAACAGATCTCACAAGGTTTCTGTTGAGTTTTGTGTGCTAAAATTTTCAAGTTTTGGGTGAGACAACGATGGTTGAAGGAATAAGGAGTGACAAGACCCTAAGCTTGGGGATTACCAAGTCACCCCAAGGTAATATTCAAGGAATAACCAAGCCTCTAAGCTTCGGGATAGCCCGGATGACATCCCCTCTTTCGTCTACAATCCATCGGTATGTTACTTGGAGCTACATTTTTATTCATCACATGAGATGTGTTTTGCTTTGAGTAGCGTGTATTATAGTTTGTTTGATTTTTAGTTTACCATAATCATTGTTTTCTAGACACACCTTTCGAGAGAGGGACACACACTTACCATGATTTATTATAATACTCTATGTGCTTCACTTATATCTTTTGAGCTAGGTAGTTGCTCTAGTGCTTCACTTATATCTTTTAAAGCACGATGACAATTATATTTTATAGAAATGATAGAGTCTAAAGAATAGTAATGGCAATATCCACGTGTTATAAGACTAGTCCGAAAAGGATAGGTATTCGAGGGGGATATAATAAAAACGTCCATGTATGCCACTAAATGTGAAAATGTGTTATTTAATTATATTGACGTCGTGATATGAAGGGATATTGGTTCATGATCATTGGTTAGTATAAATATCATCATTAAGTATTGTTAATAACTTCTCATCTAAGTGTAGGTCATGGCATAGCGGTGAAGTGTGAGCATTTTTATTTCTGGTTGAAATCCTTGATTGGTGTTATATTCGAATGCACGCGATGGTTAACTCCTACCAACCAAGTCCCTAGGGACATGCAAGTAGTACTTATATTCTAGGGCTAATAAGGCTTCCAAAATAAGTATACGAGTTCTTTATGACGAATGTGAGCCCATGGATTATACGCACTCCTACCTTTCCACACTCTCCTAGCCTCCCTACTACCGTGCATTGCCCTTTCTCACCTCAAGAATTGGTGCAAACTTCGTCGGTACATCCAAATACCGTGATATGATATGCTTTATCAAACATAAACCTCCTTATATCTTCCTCAAAACAGCCACCATACTGATAACCCACAAGTATAGGGGATCGCAACAGTTTTCGAGAGTAGAGTATTCAACCCAAATTTGTTGATTCGACACAAGGGGAAGCCAAAGAATATTCTCAAGTATTAGCAGTTGAGTTGTCAATTCAACCACACCTGAAAGACTTAGTATCTGCAGCAAAGTATCAGTAGCAGAGTAGTGTGATAGCAACAGTAGCAATAGTGACAACAGTAGTGACAGAGTAACAGTAGCAGCAGTGACAGCAGTAGCGGTAACAGTAGCAGCAGTGATAGCAGTAGCGACAGAGTAACAGTAGCAGCAGTGACAACAGTAGCAGCAAAGTAACGTAGCAAGAACCAGTAGGAAAAACTCGTAGGCATTGGATCGGTGATGGATAAGTATGCCGGATGATATTCATCATGCAACAGTTATAACACGGAGAGATATGTAACTAGCTCCAGTTCGTCAATGTAATGTAGGCATGTATTCAGTATGTAGTCATACGTGCTTAGGGAAAAGAACTTGCATGACATCTATTGTCCATCCCTCCCGTGGCAGCAGGGTCCTAATGGAAACTACGGGATATTAAGGTTCTCCTTTTAATAGAGAACCAGAACAACACATTAGCACTTAGTGAATACATGAACTCCTCATACTATGGTCATCTCCGGGAGTGGTTCCGGCTATTGTCACTCCGGGGTTGCTGGGTCATAATACATAGTAGGTGACTACAACTTGCAATATAGGATCAAGATCACACATATATTGACGACAACATAATAGGTTCAGATCTGAAATCATGGCACTCGGGCCCTAGTGACAAGCATTAAGCATGGAAAAGTAGTAGCAACATCAATCTCAGAACATAGTGGATACTAGGGATCAATCCTCGTCAAAACTAACTAGATTACATGATAGATCTCATCCAACCCATCACCGTCCAGCAAGCCTACGATGAGATTACTCACGAACGGTGAAGAGCATCATGGAATTAGCGATGAAGGAAGGTTGGTGATGATGATGGCGATGATCTCCCCTCTCCGGAGCCCAGAACGGACTCCAGATCTGCCCTCCAGAGGAAGAACAGGTGGTGGCGGTGCCTCCGTATCATAAAACGCGACGAACTCTCCTCCTTGATTTTTTTCGGACGAAAGGGACTAAATAGAGCTGGAATTGGAGGTGGTGGAGCTCTGAGGGCCCCCACAAGCCTGCTAGGCGCGACCAGGGGGCCCGTGCCTGGTGGGCTTGTGGGATCCTCGCTCCACCCCTCCGGTTGATTCTTGCGCCAGTATTTTTTATATATTCACAAAAAATCCTCGTAAATTTCCAGGTCATTCTGAGAACTTTTATTTCTGCGCAAAAACAACACCATGGAAATTCTGCTGAAAACAGCGTTAGTCAGGGTTAGTTCCATTCAAATCATGCAAATTAGAGTCCAAAACAAGGGCAAAAGAGTTTGGAAAAGTTGATACGACAGAGACGTATCAAATACCTACCTATTATCACATTTCCATAGTCATTTCGATATATATTGCCATGCAACTTTCACTATTCCGTCACATGACTTGTGTGTTCATCATCATATTGCTTTGCATGATCATATAGAGATGACATGATATTTGTGGTAAAGCAACCGTTCATCATCATTATACATCTTATGCTACATCATTGCACACCCTGGTACACTGCCAGAGGCATTCATATTGAGTCATCTTATCAAGTTGTAAGTAAATAAAAGTGTGATGATCATCATTATTAGACCATTTCCCCACTGAGGAAAGGATGATAGAGACTATGATTCCCCTACAAGTCATGATGAGACTCTAAACTATATAAAAAATATGCCAAAAAGATCACAACAAAAAAGGGAGAAAAGAGATAGAAGGGGTAATGTTACTATCTTTTTACCACACTTGTGCTTGAAAGTAACACAATGTTCCCCATATAGAGAGTTTCATGAGTTATCACTTTCATATACTAGTAGGAACTTTTCATTATTTAACTTGGCTTGTATATTCCGATGATGGGCTTCCTCAAATGTTTGTGGCCATCATGATCAAGCAAGTTGGATGCATACCCACTTAGTTTGCATTGAGCTTTCGTACACTTATAGCTCTTAGTGCATTTGTTGCATGGAAACCCCTACTCCTCACATTGATGTCGATTGATGGGCATCTCCATTGCCCGCTGATCTGCCTAGTTGATGCAAGACTTTCTTCCTTTTTCCCTTTGATCTCCACCGTTGCATTCTATTCCACATATAGTGTTATATCCATGGCTCACGCCCATGTATTACGTGAAGTTCAAAACGCTGAAGTGTGTTAGAAGTACGATCCAATTGCCTGGTTTAACACCGGGGTACTCATGATTTATACTTGTGCGGTGAAGACAGAGTCATGCCATGCTAATATGATAAAATGGTTTGGGATAAACATTCTTTAAGGATCATATATTTTGAATAAGTAATGATTATGTTCATCAAATTTTTTCATATTATTATGTTGATATCAATTACTTCATCTTTCTCAATATTTACACCGTGATTAAGATTACATGTTAGGTTGCATTCGACATCAAAAAAATTATTTTTGTCATTTACCTACTCGAGGACGAGTAGGACTTAAGCTTGGGGATGTTGATAGGTCTCCAATGTATCTATAATTTTTTATTGTTTCATGATATTATATTATCAACCTTGGATGCTTTATATGCCATTGTATATAATTTTTTGGGACTAACCTATTAACCCAGTGCCAGTTACTGTTTTTTTGCGTATCTTTACTTCTCAAAAAATCAATACCAAAAAAAGTCCAAACACGATGAAACTTTACGGGGGTTATTTTTGGAAATAAAGAGACCCTAGAAGCTTTGGGAGGAGACCAGACAACCCACGAGGAAGCAACGAGCTTGCACGACATGTCCTAGGGGTAGGGCACACCATGTAGGCTCGTGACTCCATCGCCAAACCTTATGACCTAATTACACTCCTATATATTCCCATATACCCCCAAACCAATAGGGAGACACCCGAAACACTTCTTATGCCGCCGCAAGCCAATGTTCTTCCGCAGTCCCATGTGGAGGCCTTTTCCGGTACTCTCTTGGAGGGAGAATCCATCCTAGCGCCCATCTACATCAATCTTGTTGCGTCCATGATGAAGCGTGAGTAGTTCACCACAGACCTACGAGTACATAGCTAGTAGCTAGATGGCTTCTTCTCTCTCTTTGATCTTCAACACCATGTTCTCCTCCATCTTCTTGGAGTTCTATCCGATGTAATAATATTTTCCGGTGTGTTTGTGTCACATCCGAGATTTTTTTCAAATCTCATATGTTAAAATTTTCATAGCAAAATAATTTTTTCCTAAGAAATACCTATGAGTTCCCATGATTGCTTGTGTTTGACTTTGATTGGTTTGATTGCTTGACCAGGTAGTTCAAAAACACAATGCAATTAGTTGAAACCTTAGCTAGCATTTGGTAGACACCAAAATCATTTCAAAATATTAATTCACCATAAGGCTATCTTAAGAAAGATCCAAGTAATATTCAAACCAAAGAAGTTTCCTTAAGAGGAATTTGAATTGGATCTCTTGGAATGAATTCAGAAATCAAAAGGGAATTTATTTAAAATGGACTTGCATTTATCTTGGCATGCAAAAGTATTTCCATAATTCCAAATGTCATGATGGACTTCTGCCAATTTCCAAATTGAATTTGAAACACGTTTGGTTTTGAAACCAAATTCAAATTCAAATTGGTAATATAAGCATGGTAAATATTTGTTCTAAAAGTGCCAAACAAAAAGTCCACACATTCATAAATATGCATATTTGATTTTAGGGAAAGTTTTTTTGACAGAAAAATCAAACTCTGATTGAAATGAAAATAACAGGAAGGAAACAAAAAGAGAAAAACAAAACAGAAAAAGATAAAGACAAAAGAAAAATAGGAGAAAGAACCCTCGCGGCCGAGCTAGGCCAGGCTGGCCCAGCCAGCGTGCACGCGCTCGCAGTCCAATACTGCACGCCCCTCTCTTTCCCATGAGTCGGTGCCATGCGGGTCCCGCATGTCAGAGTCTTCCGCCACCTTCGGCAACTGCCCACGCGTGCACGCCTGATACGCACGTTGCCCATGCCCCATGTCTGCATGCCCTTTGTGCGATTCGGCCCTCACCAACGTGTCCTATTTAAAGCCCCCGCCCTCCTATCCATTTTGCCCCAACTCCTAGCGTGGGACGTTGCGAGGCTGCCCCACCGTGACCCATCTTCTCCGGCTCTAACCTAGTACATCTCTAACAAAATTTTGGTAGCCCCAAGACACCCGTGACAAACCACAGTCAGCACTCGACCCCTCTCACCAACACGCACCCCTAGAACACCTCTGCCTCGACCGAAGCTTCCCCTATGCTCAACATAGACAAGACCCGAGCCCACCTTCGCATAGAGCTCCATTTCGGTGAGCCTTGTGAGCATCTAACCAGGAGACCATGTCCATCACTTTCCTTTCACTCATTTTCATCTCCCTGAACCTTTGATTTATCCAAAGGTTCTCAAATTTGAGCACGTCGTCATTGCCCGAGGAGCTCCACCGTTATCGCATCTCCGGTGAGCCTCTTGTCGCTGTTGTTGTCGTCCTCGGGGGTGGCTGATGCCACAATCGCTCTCGGAGCGCGACCTCGCGTCCATCCATGCTTTCGGCTACCACCACGATCGCGGAAGCTACCAACGCATCCACTCCCTAAGCCACGTTGTTGTCTTTGCGTTTTTCGGGGAAGTTCTAATGGAACTTCAATGACCTAGCACCGCGCGGGTGAGCATCTAATCTGGACCGTCTGATTTGCATAAAATCTAACGACCCATGTTCATTTAAGTTCGAATTGGTACCGATCACTCACACGCTCCCAAATGTCAACCATATCCACAAGCTTAGCCACAGAGTTTCTATTTAAATTAGATCATTGGAAGTTTTAAAAAAACATATACCTTAGAAACATCATAACTTTTTACGTGTAACTTGAAATTGAGTGATTCTTTTTGCAAAATGATCCTTGTGAAATATAAGATCACCCTTAAAAGTGAAATTCAGAAATTGAATGGTTTAAAATTCAAATTCAAACAGAATGAATTTTAATTTAATTAGGACATACTTGCATTTTATAAGTCCAAATGAATTGATTCTTTTTGGAAATTGAACCAAGTGGAATACACTTTCATCACATAACACGTTAGTTCAAATTTGAATAATTTAAAATTAAGCATTAAACAGAATAACATATAGGCCATAATTCAAAATAAATTGAACCTAATTAGGTTTAGTTTAGAATTAAGAGTTGTTTAATAAAATAATTATTAGAAAAATGATTTTAGAAAATTAAATTGAACTTTAGTAAATACTTTTGGGTTATTTGAATTTAGGTAATCCAAATAACAATTGAATTTAAATTCAAACCTAGTTTGAATACAATTTTAAACAATAGGTTTAAATTGAATAAAACTAAATAAAATTGTTTATTAAATAAAATTAGACCTAGTAATTGCTTTGGAGTTAATATTTGATGATAGGGAAAGATGAACTCAAATTAACTTGGAAGATTATTTGAACCTTAGTAAATGATCTTGAATTTACATTTGAATCTAGGTAACTAAAATCAAATAAATATACCTTAGTAATTATATTAGACTATAATTCACGTTAGATAAATTGAATTCATGTTTGACTTTGCTTAAACTTAATTAAAAATATACTTTAGTAAGTGTTGGATTGTGATTAAACTTTATTGAAACTTCCATGTGAACCTCATGTCACCTGTATTCCAATTAACAACCACTATGTTGTTTTCCAAACTCTTATGAGTTAACCCTCACATGTGATCTCACAAGACAACAGCACTAACACCATGCACAACAATTGTTGTTTGTTTGTTTGATTGCATTGTATAGTTATTCATGATTGATCTTTACTTATGATAGATTTTTTGGAGAACGAAGATTAATTTGGTAAAGACTGTGAGATTGAAGAATCGACAATACCAGGCAAGTTCCACTTGATCATATCACCCGTATTTTCTCGCGTTGTAGTTTTTTCATGATAGGTGTGTGAGTTTAGGATGCTAAATTATGTACAACCCAGTAGATGACGACTTAGGTCCAAACTTACCCTAACCTTGTAACCATCTAGTAGTTGCTTAGCTGCTATAACGTAACACTAGTATTATTCTACCATACAACCGCATGGTTGGCTACTTAACTATTACCACCTAATCAATGAAATGATCTGGGTGGACTGGCTTTGATTGGATCATCGGAGTGTAGTCATTGATGTGGAATGCCACCCAGTCACCAGAGATTGTACAAGTTCAAAAGTTGAGTAGCTTCCATGTGTGACTGTGAGACAATATGGGCTCTATCAAGATTGAGTAGGTAGTGGGAACCCTCCTGCGGCAGACCAGTAGATGTAGGTAGGTTGGACTGGGTTTGTCTTTTCAGAGAGGGAGACTACTTCCCAAAAGTATTGTCTCGATCTACCTAGCTACTTCACATATGAAGTTTAGTGGCATAAGGGTGTGATTGGGAATCACAGGTAAAGTACACAAACCTTTGCAGAGCGTATAAAACTGATCATGATTAGCCATGTCTTTGATTACAGACAACTTTGAGCAACTCATCCGAGAATTGTCAGATTTAACTCATTCACCTCTTCCATCTAAAAGCAATGGGTTGAACTAAAGGGGAGTATTGGAGCTGATCTCGGAGGTCTAGGGTTTACTAGGGACTGAAGAGATGCTTGGGATGACGGGGGTGTATTGGGAGTCCACATGCTCAAACTGCATTTGGGGTTATGATCGGGGTTTACTGGAGTGCCTCCAAGGTTACGGTCGGGGTTTTCTGGAGTGCCTTTAGACTATGACCGAGGTGTACCATAAGTGACATCTTGCTATTATAGTAGGACACCATATATTTTATAGGGCATAACTATGTTCTATGAAAGGAGCCTTGAACTCCACCAACCAAAGTGCATGTAGATGAATAGTTTTCCATTAACTATGGAGTTGCAAATACATTCAATATATTGACCCTAGTAATGTATCATGTTGCAGGTTTAACATATCAAAGAGAAGGTACGAAGTAGGGTTACGACACTACACTCAACTCTTGCCTGTGAGTCGATGGATGCCACAAGACTAGAATATTATCTCCGCTGCATTATTGTATTGTGAGCTAGCCCATGAGCTAAGCGGGTGTGTACTATAAAACACTACATCTACGAAGTAATACTATGACATGTGAGATATTCTTGGTATTTCATTGTCGACCATGCGTGTCAGCTATTGATCCAGGGACTTACAAAGAAAGCACGGAGATTTGGGGCCCTCCTCGGGACCGGGTCATGTCAGTTTGTTGGTATCCGATAAATTTTGGGTTTATGATCAGATTATTCATCGAGAGTAATAGAGTCTTTTCTGAACTTTATTATGCATGATTCTTATAGCTTTATATATGTCTCTAATCTATCTGTTTGGTTTGGCCAAGTAGATTAATGTATCTGTTGTGGGGTGCTTTATAATGGGTTCAATCTTGCGGTGCTCTATATCCCAGTGATAGTAGGGGACAAGACACATATTTGTGTTGTTGCTAGTTTATCCAAATTGATTCGGTTTACTTTGTCTACATCATGTCATCTTGCTTAAAGCTTTACTCTGTTCGTGTGAACTTAATTACCATAGATAAAGGGAGGAGTCGGTCGATTGGTGGAGTAATAGTAGTAGATGCAGAATCGTTTCGGTCTATTTATTTCAAGCATGATGCCTATATACATGATCATTGCCATGAATAACATCATAACTATGCGCTTTTCTAGAAATTGCCCAACAATGATTTTTCTACCCACCATATGATATGCGTTCGAGAGAGAACCCTTTGGTGAAAACTATGGCCCTCGGATCTACTTAATCATATTGCTAAAAAACAAAAATACCTTGTTGCAATTTATTTACTTTATTTCCACTTTTCTTTTTATATATCTATCACTATCAGAATTAATTCTTACAATTAAAAATATCAAGGGGATTGAAAACTCACTTGCCTACTTGGGTGTAAGTATTTTCTTTTGTGTGTGTAGTTGCTTAAGACGGGAATTTGCGTGGTTATCCTATTGGTTTGATAACCTTGGTTCTCACTGAGGGAAATACTTATCCGCTACTATATTTCTTCACCTTTCCTCTTTAGGGAAAATCCCAACGCAGCTCACAAGTAGCAAATTACATGCCTACAAATCATGGAATCAATAGTTGTTGTAGAAGAAGACTTGGAATTAAGAATTGCCAAGAAGAAGAGTATGCAAATTGAGGTGTTATTAAGGAAAGATGCTGAAAATTGTGTTGCTATTAACCAATTTAGGGTTAAGCGAAAAATGTGCTCAAATGTGTAGTAGCATTATTTGCAATGTTCATCAAGTTGCTGTCTTGAACATGCTGGTGTAAGAAACATTTGGATGTAAGGCCAATTTGTAGTGGATTAGTTCACAGTCCATGATGTTTTCATTACTATGTTTCCAATTTCTAGACACCAAATATCATATGATTTGTATGTAAATTGGATATTTCATCAAATACTTTTTCACAATGTCTGGACAACCATTGTAAAATTTCATCAAATGGCCTAATAAAAAGATGTCATCTTTTGCCCGAAATTTTTACAAACAAAGATGCATATCATGTGGACTAAGGGAAAGTTTGATTCATGTCCTGGACACTATGTGTGGAGAAATTTAGTGCTTGAGTTGGGCCTGAAAATTTTGTGTTTTGTGCGTGGCAGGCTGGACTAGAAGGGGGCGTTTGGTTGGTAGACTGGCCTAAAAATGTATTAGAGAGAATTTTATAAGGCTATTTATACTAGTGTGGAGCCCACCAGCCTAGGTAACTATTTTAGTATTAACCTATAGCCATATCACACATGCATGCACCGGGCGTCCTAAGACTACCCACAATGGGAGTAACACAGGTAGTAACATAGGTGCCACCTAAGCAAAAAATATGATGTGGCAACTAATAAATGAGAAGAGAGAGAAATTGAGTAACTTAGCATGTTACTCATACTAGGAATAACATAACGGATACCAAGGCAAGATGAGTCTATAGGCTAATAAATGAAAGGCTCAATGTTACTACCTCTATGTTACTATCCATTGTGAAGGTAGTAACTTAGATTAGTAACATATGTATGTTACTGTTATTCCCCATTGTGAGTAGTCTAAATGGATGGCCTAACCCAGGCTAATGGCGATGCTACGGTTGGCTCAGGATAACGACGATTCCTAGGCTTGCTCACGCCAAGCAAACGGTCGATCGTTCAGGACACTAAACAAACAGACGCTAGGAAGGTTCCACGCGAGTTTGTGCCCATGCACGAGATGGCTAGGGTGCCAACCAAACTGACCTTAAATTCCAAGAGGTTAACAAGATGCCAGGTGGTACCCATATTCTTGGGGTACAAACCTTCTCAACAACCCATCATATTTTGAGATCTCTTAAACTATTTCAATTTACGTTAACTAGATAGTAAACAGATAGTAAAGAGATCAAAACTATGGTAAGTGCCACCATGTATATGTTTTCTCCTATGCCTTTACTTCAAGTCCTTGTATGACTCTTGCTTTCTCCTCTCCGTCCATTTATAGCTCCTCACTCACATGATAAAATATGGCCATATCAGTATCTAGTTTCAACTTATCGTTGCGAGAAATCTGTCCAGATCTCCTTTCTTCTGCAACAGTACGCTTCAACTCAACAATGAATTTGTTTTTACTAGCTACTTTAATGTCCAATTAGCCACCCCCCTCCAATGCCATCTTCTTCTACCCTAATGGTTTGACTCATCTTGGTATACAATATATCATAATCATGAGCCTGCCTGTTAAACTATAATAATCCAGCCAAAACACAATTAACACTACAAATCAGACAAGGGATCATTTGTCATGAGCCCTAACTACTTGAACCTCCTCTGAATCTGGTGTAGGATTGCATGGCCAAGATATGATCGAATCACCGCCCTTATTGATGTACCCGTTGAGACTAGACATTGAATGTGACGGTGCCCCTGAAATTAGGGGTTTAGATGAGATTAAGGGAAATGGTATCGAAGCGCTTGAATAAGGCGAACCGGGATCTTAGAGCTTACAAAGAAATGTTGCACAGTCGTTAGTGTCTATCTTCGATGACAGAACAAATCTAGATGGTTGGCTGGGAGAAGCTCTGTGTATAGTATGTTGGCATGGAGGGACAATGTGGGGAAAGAAATAATGTTGGTGCCATGGTGGACGTGAACCGCAGTTGTCCGTTGGTCGGTGTCGAAATCAAATTTCGTGATGCGGGTAAGCTACGACCATGGCTGCTCTGTGGGATGTGGGGGGAGGTCCTCGGGGCTTTGCGGGTTGGCCGTTGATAAATTATATAGAGAATATATCCCACCTGCCATATGCTATGCTGTCCCACATGCCACAAGATGCCTCGACTCTACATTTCATAAGTTGCCTCGGCCCCACCTGTCATAAGTTGTTGTAGTCCCACATGTGAGGATCTTACCGCATCAGCACTGTGGGGAGAGAGAGTGGTGCGACCCCACCTATCAGGGTATCACGCGGCCCCATGTGTCATAAGTTGCCACGATCCCACATGTTAGGATTCTACTGCGCAACACTCTGGTGAGAAAGAGTGGACCGACCCTGCTTGTCAGGATATCATGCGACCCCACTAGTCGGGGCATAAAAGTCACAGGCTTTGACCAGACAGAAGTGCTCCATTTGGGCTTTTGTGAGCATTTGGTGGAGGAGAGAGGGAAAAGTGACCAAAGTTAGTTGCATGGGGAAAGTTGAGCACAACTAAGCAACCATGGGCACGAAAATAGAAGTCACATAAAAAACACTATCCATACATGGTCCAAGTGAAACTTGTCGGGTGCACTCCTCATAGTCACAAGGGTTGCACTCCTCGCAATCTAACGTTGAAAATAATAATGTAGCAACATAAAAACATAGTTCATGGAAATGGAATACTTGCATAAATGCAATTAATAAGAAAACACACTCAAGCAAGGTGTTTTAATTTCGTTAGGGTCATCAAGTTTGTCATCTTAGTTTGAGTTTTACTTTAATTTGAATTTAAATAAGAGTTCTCCTAATTTGAATTAATTTCTTATGAATTAAACATAAATTTAGGTTTGAATTTGAATTGGTTTCAAATAATTAGTATTACGTTCAAGCTATTTGAAACAATTCAAATAAGTTCGTCAAAAAAATTGTCCACAATTGACTTTGAATTTGAATAGAGTTTATCTAGTTTGAATTCAAATTGAATTGAGGTTGAGTTAAGATTTGAATTTGAATTAAGTTTGAATATGTAAGGTTGGGTTCAAGTTTAAAACATTTCATTAATGTCCAAGATTGGTTTGGGGGTTCTATTTGTAATTGTTTTTATTCAATTTGTATAACTAATTGACTTCATGTTTCATTTAAATCAAAACTAAATTTAAATCATGTTTGAATTTATAAATTCACATAAACTTCCAAAACTATGTGTTAAGGTTCAATTTGACTTTCTATATTTTACTTTATATGTTTCATCAAAATTTAGCCTATTGTTTCATAGTTAAAGAAAAACTAGGTTTGAACTAAAATTCAAATTGAGATTATTTTTTCTTGAAGTCGAAATAATTTTCAATGTTTACTAAATGTTCATCGTATGTTTATGAACTATGTGTCTATATTAAAACTTAAATTCTTCCATATAAATTCATTTTTTACTAAATGTTCATCATATGTTTCTCAACTATGTGAGAACTTAAATTCTTCCATTTAAACTTTTATTTTAAATTCATAATCCAATTTTCATTTAATTTTTGCATGTATTGAATTTAGTTTATATTCCAATTTAAATTATTCAAAATTTGAAAACAGTGAGTTAAGTTGAATCTACATTTTACTCGGTTTATTCTACAAAAAGAATAAATTAATTTGGATTTACAATTTGCAAGGTAAGCCCATTTTTAGATTTAAACAATTCTTTTTGAATTTAAATTTTAAACTATTCAAATTTGTATTTCCATAATTTCTTCACAAACCTATTCTCAATGGATCATTTATCAAAATGTCTCACTCAATGATATGGAGATAAAATGTTACAAGGGTTTGAACATAGGGGGTTTCTGTACAACTCTCAAATACTGAATTAACTATATTTTAGTTTTTACTCGAATTACATGACAAGTGGCATGTTCTGATTGGTTGATACTAATTCGAAATTAAATTAGAATGTGGCCATTGGTTCTAGATCTAATAGTTTAGATGCAAACATATCGATTCAATAAGTGACCTAATCTAACACACGTGATCAAATTTAACGGATGAAAGCAGTTGGGGCTCACCGCAGTGGCTAGGTCATCGAAGACTTGCCGAAAATGTGGGACCAGCGGCGTACTGCTTGGATATCATCGGATCGAGTGCTCCCATGGTCGTCGGAGAAGACAGGATGGATTACGATGTTCCTCTCTATGCGGTGAAGCTCCTGGTGGTTGTGGTTGTCACCGGGGTGGACGAAGACAATGACAAGAGCCTGTCGGAGTTGATCTCAATGGTGGGATGCTTCGGGTGTGGATGCTCATCTAAAAAAAGTGCACCTTCCATTGTGAGGTTGGGTTAGTGCGATGCAAGCAAGCAAGAGAAATCGAATGGACAAGGTGCACAACCAAAGCGATGACGAACCTCCTCGGAGACACATCGGCTGGAGAGGCAAAGCTCGGGTGCCGATGAAATCAGTGCTTTCGTGGTCATTAGGCATGCGAGTGATGTCCAGGAGGTGCGTTGTGGTCCAGTGTGTATAGTGGTGGCGACCGTTGGTCGTGGGGTGGTCGGGGTTCACCGAAATCGAGCTAGAGATCTTACGACCGAGGAGGATACGGTGATGGTGCAACGAGCAGCTTAGCGGCGCTCTTGTGAGAGGTATTCAAGGGGCATGGCCACGGGGCATGGGCATGGCCGAGGCGCGTTGACATGCATCATGGACACGTGCATGCTTTGGGTCATCAACGTGCTTGTCGCAAGACGGTTGAGGGAGGTGGGTGACGATCGTGATGGGTGGGTTCCATGCATCAGCAAGAGAGATAGAGGCCTTGCGTGGGTGTTGTCGGTGTTTACTCACAACATAAGCCATGTGTAGGCTAAAGATGGTGGGAACCAAAGTGACACCGGAGGGCGCTGGGAACGAGGATGGTACAAGCATGGAACGCATGATTGACCCAGGTTCAGGGCTCTCCGTAGAGATAACACCCCTAATCCTGCTGGAGTGTATGATGTATGAATTGGACTACAAAGTCCTCCTGGAGTTGTATTATGGAGAAGGAAGGAGTTGTCGGCTTGCGTCTACCTCTCCTATGTGGTGTGTGTGTGCTGAGTTGACCGACCCTCTGCATGGAGGGGGGGGCGGGGGGGTTTATAGACGAACCCACCGACCTACAATATGGATAAAAGGTACAAGAGTGGGGCCCGGCTGGCAGCCTCGCCGGCTAGCTAGGGGGCCCACGGGGTCTTGTCTTGTCGTTGGAGGGGCCCGCCGGCTACCAGGTCCCGTCTGGCTGTGGGACCCGCCGGCTAACCAATAAGGCTCTCGCGTAAGGTTGACGCGGGACACGTGTGGTACTTCCGGCGTCGTCCAGCGAGGATCGTCATGAGCAGGCAGTACGGCCGTCTCCACTGTTCCCACACCGAGTGCATTAATGGAGTGGGAGTTTGATGGGCCGACACTGTGCAGGGTGATGGATCGGAGCCGGAGGAGGTCAGTGGCATGGCCGCCGACGCATGTACCTGTCGTGCACCTCGATCCAGTACCTTTGCTGATGCGTAGCCACCTTTAACCTTAGGTTCTCGTCATGACCTACAGTCTGATGTGACTTGTGCTCCCTAGACAGCTAGTCGCTTGACTAGCCGGCCTGGGCTCGGCAGCCTCTCCCCTAGCCGGCTGGCTTGGCCTAGGCGGCCAGGGGGAGGTAGCTGATACATCTCCAACGTATCTATAATTTTTGATGGTTCCATGCTATTATCTTGTCAACTTTGGATGTTTTATATGCATGAATATGCTATTTTATATCTTTTTTGGGACTAACCTATTAACTCAGTGCCAAGTGCCAGTTTTTGTTTTTTTCGTGTTTTTGGCCCATTTTCAGATGGAGTCCAAATGGAATGAAACTTTACGATGGTTTTTTTGGACCAAAAGAGACCCCCGAAGCTTTCGGAGAAGGCCAGATGGGCCACGAGGGAGTCACAAGCCCTCACGCCACCCCCCCCCCCCCCCGTGGTGGCGAGCAGGCTTGTAACCTCCTCGTGGGCCCAACTAACGCAATTCCACCACCATAAATTCCTATAAATTCAGAAACCCCCAAAAAGAAACCTAGATCAAGAGTTCCGCCGCCGCAAGCCTCTGTAGCCACCAAAAACCAATATGGAGCCCGTTCTGGCACCCTGCCGGAGGTGGAATCCATCTCCGGTGGCCATCTTCATCATCCCGACGATCTCCATGACGAGGAGGGAGTAGTTCTCCCTTGGGGCTGAGGGTATGTACCAGTAGCTATGTGTTTGATCTCTCTCTCGTGTTCTTGAGATGTCTTGATCTCGATGTACCATGGGCTTTGCTACTATAGTTGGATCTTATGATGTTCTTCCCCCTCTCCTTCTTGTAATGAATTGAGTTTCCCCTTTGGAGTTATCTTATCGGATTGAGTCTTTGAGAACACTTGATGTATGTCTTGCACGTGTCTATATGCTGTGATCAACTTGCTGGTTTGTGACAGTTGGGAACCTATGCATATGGGTTGGCACACGTGGATTCGTGTGAGTACTTGATGTATGTTTTGGTGATCAACTTGCGGGTTCGTGACATTGGGAACCTGTGCACAGGGGTTGGCACACGTTTTGACTCTCTGGTAGAAACTTTGGGGCACTCTTTGAAGTTCTATGTGTTGGTTGAATAGATGATTCTGAGATTATGTGATGCATATCGTATAATCATGCCCATGGATACTTGAGGTGACAATGGAGTATCTATGTTACATTAGGGTCTTGGTTGATATGTATCTTAAGGTGTTATTCTAGTACGAACTCTATGATAGATCGATCAGAAAGAATAACTTTGTGGTGGTTTCGTACCCAACAATAATCTCTTCATTTGTTCCCCGCTATTAGTGACTTTGGAGTGACTCTTTGTTGCATGTTGAGGGCTACTTATATGATCCAATTATGTTATCATTGTTGAGATAACTTCACTGGTGAAAGTATGAACCCTAGGCCTTGTTTCCACGCTTTGCAATACCGTTCGTGCTCACTTTTACCATTTGTTACCTTGCTGTTTTGTAATTTCAGATTACAAAAACCTATATCTACCATCCATATTGCACTTGTTTCACCTTCTCTTCGCCGAACTAGTGCACCTATACAACTTACCATTGTATTGGGTGTGTTGGGGACACAAGAGACTCTTTGTTATTTGGTTGCAGGGTTGCTTGAGAGAGACCATCTTCATCCTACGCCTCCCGCGGATTGATAAACCTTAGGTTACTCACTTGAGGGAAAATTTCTACTGTCCTACAACCCTGTGCACTTGGAGGCCCAACAACGTCTACAAGGAGAAGGTTGCGTAGTAGACATCAGTAGTCGTCTCGCCTCTAGTCGGCGGGTGCTTCCCGGCCGGCCAGAGAGTTGGTTGTCTCGCCCTGAGCCGGCACGTACTTCCTAGCCGGCCAAGGGGACTTGGTCTTTGCAGAATGGTTCTTGTTGTTCCTTCTTGGTTGAAGGCAAAGGAGTAGGCTTGATGGGCCTACCCCGGGGTTATCCCCCCGACAGTAGTCCCCGAAGGTGGGGAGGCCCGCCGCCTTGGAGCGGGCGGCCTCGCCGGCTTAAGTTGTTTGCTAACGAGTCTGTGTCGTCGCCTGCGGCAAGGGACGCCGGCTCGGGAGCCGGCTGGCTTCCAACCGACGCCTCAGCTTCATCGTAGGTTGCACAAATCACGCCACGTTCCAGGCCCGTCCTGACGTGATGATGGTTTGTTCAGTTGATGGGACTGGCCCTGAGCCCTGGGTCCCGCCACGACGCCCCCTCGGCCCCCGCGGGGAGGATCCTGTGCGGATTTACTCCGCGACGGTTGGGTTGCGGGAGTCGTAAAAGCCTCCGCAATATTCGGAGATAATGGGACCGGTGCGCATCGGTTTTCCTCCCCACGATCCTTCATGAGATTTAAATGGGGTGCGAGGGTACCGAGGAGGCTAATCGCCCCCTTCTCGCCCCGCACTTGCGCTCCTCCCCTCCCTGAGCCTTGAGAGAGTCTCGTCTTCTTTTTTGTCTTCGCCGCCGTGCAGATCGTCGTCGTCCCTTTGAGCTCTCGCCGCTCACCACCATGTCGAGCAGCTCTTCCAAGAAGGGCCAGCACAACGGTGCCTGGCTCGGCAGCGACATCTGCGCCGAGCACATCGACACGCTCCGCCATCGCCGAATGCTGCCTCCAGCCTCCCTTGTGACCGTGCGGATCCTCGGAGCCGAGAATGCTCCCAAGCCGCAACAGGGAGAGGTAGTCGTGTCCAATGAACACTTCTATCGCGGCTTCGGGCTCCCGGCGAGCACCATCTTCTTCAACTTCCTCACCTTCTTTGGCTTACAGCCGCACCATCTGCCGCTGAACGCCATCCTTCAACCCGCCTCGTTCGTCGTCCTGTGCGAGGGGTTTCTGGGGATCGAGCCCCGCCTCGACCTCTGGTAGAGCTTGTTCTTTTTCAAGCAACAGACCAAGAAAATGGACAAGGCTGAGGTGGAGAAGCTCGATGGCCCACGTCCGATGACCCCATGCGGCGCGGCACTGGTGCATCACCGGACGAAGTGCGGCTTCCCCCAGATGCCGCTCCAAGACTCCATTAAACAGTGGAAGAGGGGCTTCTTCTACGTGAAGAATGCCAGGCCCACCCGCGACGCCATCAACATGCCCCCTTTGCCATCGAGCCTCCGATGGCAAAGAAGAACTGGCAAGCCGAGTACCCCCGGCCGGCTCCCGAGGTAGCGCAGATTGGCGTCTACCTCGACAGCCTGAAGGCTCGCGGCCTCATAGGCTGCGACCTGCTTACCACCATGATGACCTGCAGGATCCTGCCTTTGCAGAGGCGGCCTCATCTGATATGCCATATGAGCGGCCGACACGATCCCTGCCGGCTCTCCGCCAAAAAAATTCACCCTGGAGCCATGGCGAAGAACGTGAACCAGATCTCCTCCGCCAACATGGATGAAGGAGGAGACTCGACATGGGGGCTGGTCCCTGACGACAGGAACTATCCTCCCCCAATGGTAAGTGTCCTCATGGATCTGGTATTTGCTTTGTGTTTTGAAACCATTGTTTCTTCTCGTTAAGCCAGCTACCAACTGTTGTTGTATCAACTATTTGGGAAGCTGCAAGAGCTCACCCCGCCGGCTCCAGACGTGGAGACGTCAGACCCCTCGGAGATTGAAGACGAGGGGATGATCGAGTCGTGGGATGCCGTCTCGGAGGAGGCGCTGGAGTCAAAAGGCTCCGAGCCGTCTGGTGAGCACCTGAGGCCTCTCCTTGTTGACTGGACGGATGATGATGAGGCGCCACCATCTTCATATGATGCAGCCTTCGGGGAGGATGCCGAAGAGGTGGAGGAAGTCACCAGCCCTCCAATGACCCGAGGCTGCCGCCATGCTGGCGAGACGGACGCGCCTGGTGAGGCGGCCAAGAACAAGGGAAAGGGTGCCACAACCTCCAAGCCGGCCTCCAAACGCACCGCGCCCGGGCCTCCAGCCGGAGGGCGAGCAGGCGGCGCCAAGAAGTGCCGAGATGAGGCCAGTAGGAAGTAGGTGCCCGTTGTGACAGGGTAAGAATCCTTCGCTGTTCTCTTTTAGTTTTGTCGAGTGAGGATAGGTTCCTCAAATCATGCCTCGCAGGGAGGCAGAAGACGTGGAAGAAGAAACTGCCTCTGCCGCCGAACAGGCCGGCTGAGCAGCAGCTGAAGCTGCCCAGAAGGCTCTTGATCATCAATCCGCCCTTTGTTGGGAAGTGGAGGCGAAGAATATGGCCGCGGGCCAATCTCAGCCCAGCCGGGCTGAGAAGCCCAGGGAGAAGCATACAAAGGCTAGACATGAGCCCTCCAAGCGAACTCGCGTGGAGGAGCCAGCTAGCGAGGCGGCCCCAATGCGCACCCAGAGGGACAAGGTGGCCAAGCCGTCCGAGCCGGACGCCTCCATGCTTCCAGTTGCTCACCAATTAGCAATTGTTTTGCAGTGGCCCACCAGCATGTGGGATCGCGGCAGTTTTTGAGGGTAGAGTATTCAACCCAAATTTGTTGGTTCGACACGATGGGAGTGAAAGGATATTCTCCAGTATTAGCAGTTGAGTTGTCGGCTCAACCACACCTGAAAGATTAGTATCTGCAAGCAGGGTATAAGCAGCAAAGGTAGTATGATAGCAATGGTGCTAGGAAAGAATCTGTTGACGGCAGATTATTCCTAACTAAAGTATCAATGGTGCCAGTAAAGTATTGTAGCAGGTAGTAGCAGAGTAACGAGTAACAGCAGTGGCAAGGAACAGCAGTAGTGACAGCAGTAGCAAGTAGCAACAGTAGCAAGTAACAACAGTAGCAAGTAACAGTAGTAGCAACAGTAGTGGCAGCAGCAGCAGGACAAAGCAAGTAACGGCAGCAGCAAGTAACAGTAGCGGCAACAGTAGTAACGGCAGAGCAAGTAACAGTGGCAGTGGGACAAACTCGTAGGCAATGGATCGGTGATTTGTTGGATGACATTCATCATGCAACAGTTATAACACGGAGAGATATGTGGCTAGCTCCCATTCGTCAATGTGATGTAGGCATGTAGTCTGTGTGTAGTCATACGTGCTTAGGGAAAAGAACTTGCATGACATCTATTGTCCATCCCTCCCGTGGCAGCGGGATCCAAATGGATACTATGGGATATTAAGGTTCTCAGATCTGAATTCATGGCACTCGGGCCCTAGTGACAAGCATTAAGCATGGAAAAGTAGTAGCAACATCAATCTCAGAACATAGTGGATACTAGGGATCAATCCCCGTCAAAACTAACTCGATTACATGATAGATCTCATCCTACTCATCATCGCCCAGCGAGCCTACGAATAGATTACTCACGAACGATGAAGAGCTTCATGGAATTGGAGAGGGAAGAAAGTTGATGATGACGATGGCGATGATCTCCTTGATCTGGAGCCCAAAACGGACTCCAGATCTGCCCTCCAGGGCAAGAACGGGATGTGGCGGCGCCTCTGGATCGTGAAACGCGATGAACTCTTCTCTCTTGATTTTTTTTTCCGGGACGAAAGGGAATAAATAGCGCTGGAATTGGGGGCGGCAGAGCCACGTGGGCCCCACAAGCCTGGTAGTCGCGGCCAGGGGGGAGGCCGCGGCTACAAGGCTTGTGGCCCACTGGCCCGTCCCCTCCGGTGGATCTTTGCGCACGTATTTTTCATATTTCCTAGAAATATTCTCCGTAAATTTTCAGGACGTTCCGAGAACTTTCATTTCTGCACAAAAACAACACCATGGCAATTCTGCTAAAAACAGCGTCAGTCCGGGTTAGTTCCATTCAAATCATGCAAATTAGAGTCCAAAACAAGGGTAAAAGAGTTTGGAAAAGTAGATAAGATGGAGATGTATCAACTCCCCCAAGCTTAAAACATTGCTTGTCCTCAAGCAATTCAGTTGACAAACTGAAAGAGAAAGAAAAAATTTGACAAACTCTATTTGATCTTGTTGTTGCAACTATGTCTAACTCATAACCAGAATTTCAACAAGATCACAAGTTAACCACATAAGCAAGTGACACATAGGTCTCACGGTAAACTAATATCAATGGCATAAACAGCTAGCGAGCAAATAATAATGAGTTTCAGATACCAACAATTCAATCAAAACAAGCATGAAACAATATGGATAGGTGGTATCTCGCTAGCTCTTTCTGAGACCACAAAACATAAATGCAGAGCACTTTCAAAGATCAAGGGCTGACTAAACATTGTAATTCATAGCAACGAAGATCCAGTCATAGTCATACTCAATATCAATCAAAAGCAAAGCATAAAAATGTCAGAGGTGCTCTCTAATTGGTGCTTATATAAGAAGAGGATGACTCAACAGGAAAATAAATAGACAGACCCTTCGCAGAGGGAAGCATTGATTTGCAGAGGTGCCAGAGCTCAAGCTTTGAAAACAGAGATAATAATTTTGGGTGGCATGCTTTCATTGTCAATGAAATGACCAAGAGTTCTCAATATCTTCCATGCTACTCATGCTGTAGGCAGTTCCCAAACAGAAAAGTAAAGTTTTAACTCCCCCACCACCAATCAATCACACTCCACGGCTAGCCGAATCCTCGGGTACCGTCAGTACTAACATCAATCCGGGGGGAGTCTTGTTTTACAGTTATGTTTTCGACTTAAGCGTGGAACTGGGCATTCCAATTACCGGCCCCTTTCTCGTGAATGACAGTGAATAAACACATGTCGAGGATAACACGCCTAACATGGAAGATATCAATAGCCCCCTGTCACCACATGAGCGGTTCGGGCAAGCAAAACAGATTATTTCTTGAAGGTTTAGAGAATGGCACATGCAAATTTACTTGGAACGGCAGGTACATACCGCAAATAGGTAGGTATGGTGGACTCTCATGGAAAAACTTTTGGGTTTATGGAAGTGAATGCACAAGCAGTATTCCGCTTAGTACAAGTGAAGGCTAGCAAAAGACTGGGAAGCGACCAACTAGAGAGCGACAATAGTCATCAAGATGCAATGAGTTTGACTAACATTGAGTGCAAGCATGAGCAGGATATAAATCACCATGAACACGAACATCATAGAGGCTATGTTGATTTTGTTTCAACTACATGCATGAACATGCACCAAGTCAAGCCACTTGAATCATTCAAAGGAGAATACCATCCTATCATACTACATCATAGTCATCTCAAAATCTATGTTGGTATTCAAGACAAACCATTGTAAGCTCCTAGCTAATTAAGCATGGCATCAGAAACTATGATCTAAGTTGTCATTGCAAACATGGTTCTCTCTCAACAAAGCTGAATCTGGGACGACAAGCTAGTCATATTTACAAAAACAAAATAGATAGAGTTCATACCAGCTTTTCCAGTCTCAGACACTTCATCATATATTGCCTTTCACTTGCACGATCGAGCGATGTGAACAATAATAAGAGTGCTCATGCATTGGACTAAGCTGAATCTGCAGGCAAACACAAAGGAGAAGACAAAGTAATATGGCTCTTTAACAAATGAACAGGTATGCATGCGACAGCCACTAAACATTGTAACCATGGTCTTCTACCTCGACTCAAAGAAAAAGAAAACTATTTACACGAGAAAGCTCCCAACAAGCAAAAGAAGAAAAGAAAATCTTTTTGGGTTTTCTCAAAAGGACACAAAACAAGAAAACAAGAAAACGAAAATAAACTAGCATGGATAATACAGTGGCAAAGTGTAAACACCGACTAACAAAGTGAAAGCATAAGCATGAATCTAAAGTTGGTGCAAACACGTACTCCCCCAAGCTTAGGCTTTTGGCCTAGCTTGGTCTACTCCCAAGGAGGGGAATAACCAGCTCCGGGATACTCCGGAGCGGACTGTGGATGCCACTACTGTGTGAGATCCTCTGGCTCCCACTGATAAACTGGCGTCTGGTACTCGACTGGCGGCTCGGGCACGGGCACCTGTGGTTGGGCCAAGCCCCAATATGCGTAGATGTCCGAGGGCATAATAGTTTACCTGCCTACATGAAGATTGAACAAAGAAGGAGCAGGCAAACTAATAGTCTCACGAGTACCCAGACTAAATACCAGGTTATAAATCATCCTTCCACCTATATCTCTATCAAGAAAGTCATGGCGAACCATGCTATCGTAATCTAGATATCTCCCGGGAAGAAGCATTTCTTCTTCCTCCTCCAGTCTAACGGGTATCTCAAAGTGTCTGGCAAGATGGGTAGCATAGATACCTCCATAGATGACACCTTTGGAACGGTTTGTGTTCAACCGCTGAGCTACTATAGCACCTAGGCTATAAGTCTTATTATTATAAAGGCCTTCGCGCAAAACCGCAAGGTCTACAGAGCTAAGTGATCCAGCCTCCCCACGGCCAATCAAACATTTTCCCACAAATAATGAGAAGTACCGAAGCACAGGAAAATGTATGCTAGCAATTCTAGCGCGATACACTCCTCTCTCCTCTCCAACAGCAATAGTACCTATGAAAGCCTCCAAGTCCCGTGGACGAGGATCATGAATATCCACAACATAAGGTAATTTGCACACATTGCAAAAATCCTGTAGTGTCATGCGCTGGGGGATATCGTATAACATGAACTCAACCAAAGGAGGATTCTTCCTTGGATAAAAGTTGAAGTTTTGAACAAAAATATTGGTGAGGAGGAGGTATTGTGGGCACTTATCTTCAACGAACGCGGTAAGACCTGCATTCTCCACCAAGTAATAAAAGTCTTCATAAAGCCCAGCGGCGCGCAAAAATTCATCACTTGGCCACTCGCACGCTCGAACTTCTGTGACTCGAGGAACCACATACTTGGGGTGGTTCTTCTCATCCTCCCTGGGGTTACGGCTTGAAGAGCCTCTCAAGAACCTCCTCATCTTTTCCCTTTTCTAACTCTGAAAAATTCTGTAATTTTTAGAGACTTCGGAAGAAAAGTGAGTAAGGATTAACCCAACTCGTAGAAACTACTCCTACTAGTGCCTAGAGACCGTATCACGCGTTAAAACTACTTGGGACCAACTAAAATCAACATTTCAAGCTCAAGAACAGGGTCACCAAGGTAGCAAGAATACGCGAAGGATAAAGCACTAGAGTAGAAACTAATTGGACCAATGGAGGAGTCACTTACCAAGGAGTAATTTCCCCCAAAACGGTTCGGAGAATGGTGCTTTGAGCAAGGAGATCGAAAATCACGGCCAAATGAGCAAGAACACGGGTTTGAACAGCGAAACGATTTTTTCTCGAGGTAGAAGAAGAGGATGGGAGCTGGAATAAGTGGAGGGCGTCCCTGTGGGCCCCACAAGCTTGGTAGCCGCGGCCAGGGGGGAGGTCGCGGCTACAGGGCTTGTGGCCCACTGGTGTGGCCCCCAGGCCAGCTCTCAGTCCTAGTATTTTTCAAAAAATCCAGAAAAAATCATATTTGATTTTCAGGACCATCGGAGAACTTTTATTTTCGGGGTACTTTTCTCCGGGACGCTAAAATAGAAAACAGGAAAAACTAAACTAAATCTATCATTTTTCAACTAAGCAACATAAAGTGAAAGCATTAAACAGAGGTATGTGACTCTTTGATTCATCCATTTCATGGTCATCGAAAGAAATCCGTCAATGGGGTTGATCAAATCCTCATGACAAAACTTTTTCAAATCACAGAAGGAAACGGAGAATTGTCGAATAGCCACTAAGTCACCTCAATGGGGATATGAATCTCCCCAACAAGCAAATCATAGTTCATATTAACACGAGGAATCGGGCATTCAAAGCTCCCAATAAGAATCGATGAAGTTTTTTTGATAGCATTGATGCAATGTACTTGATATCGTTTCTTCGGAAAGTGCATTGTATGCTCATTACCGTTGACATGGAAGGTAACATTGCCTTTGCTGCAATCTATAACAGCCCTTGCGGTGTTTAAGAATGGTCTTCCAAGAATGAACGCCATGGCATCATCCTCAGGAATATCCAGGATAACAAAGTCCGTCAAGATAGTAACGTTAGCAACCACAATAGGCACATCCTCGCAAATGCCGACAGGGAAAGCAGTTGATTTGTCAGCCATATGCAGAGAGATTTCAGTGGGTGTCAACTTATCCGGTTCAAGTCTACGATAAAGAGAGAGAGGCATAACACTAACACTGGCTCCAAGGTCACATAAGGCAGTTCTTACGTAGCTTCCTTTAATGGAGCAAGGTATAGTGGGCACTCCGGGATCACCAAGTTTCTTAGGAGTTCCACCTTTGAAAGTGTAATTGGCAAGCATGGTGGAGATCTCAAGATCTGGTATCTTCCGTTTATTGGTCACGATATCTTTCATGTACTTGGCATATGGAGACATTTTGAGCATATCAATTAACCGCATCTGCAGAAAGACGGGTCTCAACATTTCAATAAAGCGCTCAAAATCCTCATCGTCCTTTTTCTTGGATGGCTTAGGAGGAAAGGGCATGGGTCTCTGAACCCATGGCTCCCTTTCTTTACCATGCTTCCTAGCAGTGAAGTCATTCTTATCGTATCTCTTAGGTTGTGGGTTATGAGGATTAACCGTAGGTTCAATCTCCACATCCTTATCATTGCTAGGTTGAGCATTATTATGAACATCGTTGTCCATATTGTCACCAGGTTCATGTTCATCACCAGATTGTGTTTCTGCATCAGACGCAGAAATATCATTTGGTTCTTCAGGTGTGACAGTATTTGGTGACATGTAGGTTCCTATCATCCTTCTTCTTATTCTTAGGATGACTGGGTGTATCAGCACTAATTCCTTGAGAATCTTGATCAATTCTCTTAGGATGGCCTTTAGGATACAAAGGTTCCTGAGTCATTTTGCCTCCTCTAGTAATGACTCTGACAGAGTTGTCATCTAATTCATTGCGCAACTCATTCTGAGCTTTAAGTACTTGTTCTACCTGAGTAGTAATCATAGAGGCATGTTTACTCAGAAGCTTCAGATCATTGACATTTCTGTCTACACAAGCACTTAAATGACTAAGCATACGAGTACTTTGTTCCAATTGTCTGCTAACATAATCATTGAAACTCTGTTGTTTGGCAACAAAGTTGTCAAATTCATCAAAGCATAGGATAGCAGGTTTGTCAAAAGGAATATCACTCTCATTGAATCTACGCAGAGAATTCACCTCTACTACTTGTATCGGGTTATCAAGACCATGGATCTCTTCGATAGGCGGTAGATTTTTGACTTCTTCAGATCCAATGCCTTTCTCTTGCATAGATTTCTTGGCTTCTTGCATATCTTCGGCACTGAGGAATAGAATACCTCTTTTCTTAGGAGTTGGCTTAGGAGGTGGTTCGGGAATAGTCCAAGCATTATCGTTGATCAAGATGTTATTTAGTAGAATCTCAGCTTGTTCTATAGTTCGTTCCCTAAAAACACAACCGACACAACTATCTAGGTGGTCTCTAGAAGCATCGGCAGGTCCGCTATAGAAGATATCAAGTATCTCGTTCTTCTTAAGAGGGTGATCAGGCAAAGCATTCTGTAGCTGGATGAGCCTCCCCCAAGCTTGTGGGAGACTCTCTTCTTTGCGTTGAGCAAAGTTGTATATTTCCTGCAAGGCAGCTTGCTTCTTATGGGCAGGGAAATATTTCTCACAGAAGTAATAGACCATATCCTGGGGACTACTCACACATCCAGGAGCAAGAGAAGTGAACCAGGCTTTAGCGTCATCCTTTAGAGAGAAAGGAAACAGCTTAAGGATATAGTAGTAGCGGATCTTCTCCTCACTAGTGAAAGGGTGGCTATATCGTGTAGTTTGGTAAGATGGGCTATGACCGTCTCAGACTCATAACCGCGGAAAGGATCAGATTCGACTAGAGAGATTATCTCAGGGTCGACAGAGAATTCATAATCCTCATCGGTGATACAGATAGGTGAAGTGGCAAACTTCGGGTCGTATTTCATCCTAGATTTCAGAGATTTTTCCTTCCACTTGAGAAGTAATTTCTAAGTGTCATAGGCATCCTTACACGCAAGAAAATCCTCAGCTATCTCTCCCTCCATAACATAACCCTCAGGTATATCAGGCAATTCATATCTAGGAGAGCTAGATCTAGCAGGAGCAAAAGCAGGTTCTATCTCAATAGTATCGGCAGTTTCAAAAGCATCACGAGCATTGGCAGTAACTCTAGCAATATGAGCATCAAGGAATACCCCTAGTGGCATATCAGGCAAAGTAGTATCTCTAGCAGTATCAAGCATGACATCATCAGGCAAAATAGCATCTCTAGCATCATCAGGCAAAGCAGTATCAAGCATAGCATCATGGATAGCAGTATCAGGCATAGTATCTCTAGCAGTATCAGGCATAGCATCTCTAGCAGTATCAGGCATAGTAGCATCATAAGCATCATCAATAGCAGTAGCATCTCTAGCATCATCTAGCACAGGCGACATATCAAGATTTCTAGCAGGAGTTGGTGTCGCATACTTACTCATAACTGAAGGTGAATCAAGTGCAGAGCTAGATGGCAGTTCCTTACCTCCCCTCGTAGTTGAGGGCAAGACTTTGGTTCTTGGATCTTTCAGATTCTTCATAGTGATCAGTAGATATAAATCCCAAGTGACTCAGAGAACATATCTATCCCTCCCCGGCAACGGCGCCAGAAAAGAGCTGCTTCTAGCCCACCAGCGTGTGGGATCGCGGCAGTTTTTGTGGGTAGAGTATTCAACCCAAATTTGTTGGTTCGACACGATGGGAGTGAAAGGATATTCTCCAATATTAGCAGTTGAGTTGTTGGCTCAACCACACCTGAAAGATTAGTATCTGCAAGCAAGGTATAAGCAGCAAAGGTAGTATGATAGCAACGGTGCTAGGAAAGAATCTGTTGACGGCAGATTATTCCTAACTGAAGTATCAATGGCGCGAGTAAAGTATTGTAGCGGGTAGTAGCAGAGTAACGAATAACAGCAGTGGCAAGAAACGGCAGTAGTGACAGCAGTAGCTAGTAGCAACAGTAGCAAGTAACACCAATAGCAAGTAACAGTAGTAGCAACAGTAGTGGCAGCAACAGGACAAAGCAAGAAACAGTAGCAGCAACAGTAGTAACGGCAGAGCAAGTAATAGTGGCAGTGGGACAAACTCGTAGGCAATGGATCGGTGATTTTTTGGATGACATTCATCATGCAACAGTTATAACATGGAGGGATATGTGGCTAGCTCCCGTTCGTCAATGTGATGTAGGCATGCATTCCGTGTGTAGTCATACGTGCTTAGGGAAAAGAACTTGCATGACATCTATTGTCCATCCCTCCCGTGGCAGCGGGGTCCAAATGGATACTACGGGATATTAAGGTTCTCCTTTCAATAAAGAACCGGACCAACGTATTAGCACTTGGTGAACACATGAACTCCTCAAACTATGGTCATCACCGGGAGTGGTTCCGGTTATTGTCACTCCGGGGTTGCCGGATCATAACACATAGTAGGTAACTACAACTTGCAAGATCGGATCTAAAACACACATATATTGGTGACAACATAATAATTTCATATCTGAATTCATGGCACTCGGGCCCTAGTGACAAGCATTAAGCATGGCAAAGTAGTAGCAACATCAATCTCAGAACATAGTGGACACTAGGGATCAATCCCCGTCAAAACTAACTCGATTACATGATAGATCTCATCCTACTCATCACCGCCCAGCGAGCCTACGAATAGATTACTCACGAACGATGAAGAGCTTCATGGAATTGGAGAGGGAAGAAGGTTGATGATGACGATGGCGACGATCTCCTTGATCCGGAGCCCAAAACGGACTCCAGATCTGCCCTCCGGGGCAAGAACGGGATGTGGCGGCGCCTCTGGATCGTGAAACCCGATGAACTCTTCTCTCTTGATTTTTTCCGGGACGAAAGGGAATAAATAGCGCTGGAATTGGGGGCGGCAGAGCCACGTGTGCCCCACAAGCCTGGTAGCCGCGGCTATAGGGCTTGTGGCCCACTGGCCCGTCCCCTCCCGTGGATCTTTGCGCAGGTATTTTTCATATTTTCCAGAAATATTCTCCGTAAATTTTCAGGACGTTCCGAGAACTTTCATTTCTACACAAAAACAACACCATGGCAATTCTGCTGAAAACAGCGTCAGTCCGGGTTAGTTCCATTCGAATCATGAAAATTAGAGTCCAAAACAAGGGCAAAAGAGTTTGGAAAAGTAGATACGATGGAGACGTATCACTCCACGCCTGTGGACCTCGAGGTGATCCCTGACACACCGGTGGCCGAGGCGGCCTACGCGCCGAAGCTGAACCTGGAGGCACCGGAGGTGACCATGGATCCGCCGGATGCGGCCGATCCTCCCCCTGCCGCAGATACAACGCCGGCTGGGGCGTCGATGGAGCCGGCCACCAACCAGCCACGTGAAACCAGCGCCATCATCGTGATCAACCGTGGCCCAGCCGTTCCAGGAACCGGCTCCAGCACTAGGAGCCGGCTCATGAAGACTTGGCGCGTGTCAAACGTCGAGCGCCTGACGATGACCCCAGGCGCTGAGCTCAGCGGTGTCCCGGGGCTGGTGGCAATGTTTGCCAGTAGCCGGGACAAGGTGAAGCAAGCGGCTAGGGTGGCCCACAGCGATCTGGAGCGCCTGGAGCAACGCAGCAGGGTCAGTGCTTCATCCTTTGCATCTTCATCGTCTTGGTTTTGATTTTCTCTTCTCTTGAGTCAGTGGGGGCACGCCAGTGCACCCACTGGGTGTAGCCCCTGAGAATCGGGCCGGCCAAGCATTGGTCGGGCCGAATCTCTTCGTGCTATGCCCTGTCTTTGCTTTTTTAGTGGAGGCTCGCTAGCGCACCCACTAAGTGTAGCCCCCGAGAATCGGGCCAGCTATGAATTAGCCGGGCCGAATCTTATTTCCTTTGTTTTCTTTTGCTTTGGCCGTAGGATCTTCATGATGCCCAAGTGGAGGCATACAATGCGCTGCGGGCTCAGACCCAGGCGGCTGATGGCCAGGTTGCTGATCTTCAGGGCCGGCGAGGCGTGGCCGTCTCGGAGCGAGACGTCTTGCACGAGGCGGGCCAGCGGCTCCAGCAGCAGCTGACTCTTTGCTAGATGGAGAAGAAGGATCGCGAGGCGGCCCTTCAGGCCGAACTGGACTAGTTGTGCGCCACTCTTGAGGAGAAGGACTCCTCCAATGGTGCCAACACTGAGCGTCTTAAGACGACCCATCTCGAGGAGATGAAGCTCAAGGACGTCGCCCTGAAGGAGGAGGAGGAGGCCCTGATCCAGAAGCAGCCACAACTGGCCAAGGTGATGGAGACGACCGTGACCCTCCAGGAAGAGCTCTCTTGCGCGGCCCACGCAAGCACGATGCGGGGGTGCGAGGCCGTGGAGGATGCCAACGAGACCGATGCCCATTTTGACCGTAATCCCTTCTTTCATTTTGTCTTGAATTTTTCTTCTTTGTTGCTCCCTACTCTTATTCTTCTTCGCACCCCTTCCCCTGCCCCAGGAATCTTCCCTGAGACACGGGAAGTGGCTGAAACTGCTGTTGAGGTCAGCCGCGAGGAGCGTCACGCTGCCGGGCAGGAGGTGGACGCCAGTGCCGGCTGGTCTGTGGAGGAGATTGGCGTGGGCCTCAGAGCCCGCCTGCTTGTCTTGGTTGAATCCATGGAACGGCTCTAGAGCATCGGCACGTCAATGATAAAGGCTTTGTGGCCCGAAACTGTGGAGCCGACGTCAGTGAGCCGGCTCTCCCGCTGGCTTGCAGCTGGTGGCGATCGTCTTGATGCCTGGCGCGCCTCAGTCGTGTGTGTTGGTGCCTACATGGCGCTGTGCTTGGCCAAGTCCTGGTATCGGAACCTGGACTTGGGCAAGATCGTCGCCCAGCGCGACGGCTCAGAGGGAGAGTTGCAGGCCATGGAGGACCAGCTACGGATGAGGGCCAGCGACATCGCCTCATATGCCGCCTGGGACGAGCTCAACTTGGAGCGGGATGAAGACGGCAACGTGGTCCCTGAGGACTTGCACCGTCTTTAGCCATATGTTGTTGATGGCAGCTCCGACGAGGCGGCCCTTGAGAAGGAAGATGCCGACTCCAGCAGCGAAGCTTACGCCGACTCCACCAGGGACGGAGCCGAAAGCCCTCGCGGAGGAGACGGCGCCACCACCACGGGAGCAGCCGGCGATGGTGAAGCCACCACTTCAGGACCTGCAACCTGGGCAACAGGCGACGCTGCCGCCCCTTAGATGCCCTGTTTCTGTTTTTCGTTGTGTGCAATGCATTGTCAGTCCAATAGCTCCACCCACTGGGGGTGTAATGAACTTCGGCCGTGGGCCAAATGCTTTTGAATGTATGAATTCTGCATTAAATTCGTAACACCATGCGTGCCGCCTTGTATTTCCACCTTTCAGTTTCTGCTTGACTTCTTTTTCTCCAACCCTTTACTCCCTCTAGCATCTACCCCGCCAGCCCGACACCCGGGAGCCGGTCTGTGACTAGGTCGAGGCTTCTGCCTTTGAGAATATTGGACTTAGATTTTTCAAAGCCATCAAGACTTAAAGACTCAAACACAAGCCAGCAAAGGCCGGCTAGAATAAGATCGCAAAAAAGGATCAAACCAACCCGAGCCGGCAACCCTTTTTGTAGTTAAACTTTTCATGCAGCCAGTCTTACCTCGCGCCGCCTCGCTAGCCGGACAGCCGGGAGCCGGTCTGTAGCTGTTACGAGACGGACAGGGTTCGACCCGGCGTGCACTATATGTTCTTCTACAACTAAGGTAATCGTTCGGGCTGGCTAGCAAGCCCCCGATCCCGTTAGAGCCGGACCAAGGGACTCACAAAATGAGTGAAGACTCTAGTTATGAATCCAAAATAGGCATGCCTCAAGCCTCGGCTTGAAACACCCATTGCATTCATTGGAAATCCCAAAGAGGGAGAAAGATACATATGTACATGCTCTTTCCATTTTTCTTACTTGACTTCTAGCAATAGAACTGGCGAAGCAACGCCGCATTCCATGGACGCTCTGTCTCCTGGCCAGAGTCGTCTCTCTTGCGCTTCCTTGGCTTCTAGGCATCGATCAGGTAGTATGCATTGTTATGCAATGCCCTACTAATGATGAAGGGTCCCTCCCATGGGGATGAGAGCTTGTGCTGGTCGGCTGTTCGCTGGATTTTTCTGAGCACCAAGTCCCCCTCTCTGAAAGAGAGAGGCTTGATCTTCTTGCTGTGGTAGTATCTCAGCTTCTGTTGATAAATGGTCGTCCGGCTCAAGGCTAGATCCCGTGCCTCCTCGAGCAGATCGACACCGTCTTCTCTTGCCTCCTTCACTTCTGTTTCTGTGTATAGGGTGACCCGAGGCGAGTTGAACTCGACATCCGTAGGGATGATAGCCTCGGACCCATATACCAGAAAGAATGGGGTGAATCCGGTTGACCGGTTGGGCGTGGTGCGGAGGCTCCACAACACTGTCGGCAGCTCTTCGATCCAGTAGCTGGCTGACCTGACGAGTGGTGCCACCGGTCTTGGCTTGATGTCGGCCAGGATCAGGCCGTTAGCCCTCTCTACCTGGCCGTTGGACTGGGGGTGTGCCACCGACGCCAAGCCGAGCCGGATGCCTTCCTTAGAGCAGTAGAGTGCCAAAGCACCCTTGGCGAAGTTGGTGTTGTTGTCGGTGATGATGCTGTGGGGGACGCCATATCGGACAGCGATGTCCTTGATGAACCTGACGGTCGTGGGGCCATCAAGCTTCTTGATGGGCCTAGCCTCGATCCACTTGGTAAATTTATCGATGGCTACCAAGAGATGAGTCGTGCCGCCTCGAGCGGTCTTGAATGGTCCCACCATGTCCAACCCCCAGACGATGAATGGCCATGACAAGGGGATGGTTTTGAGGGCTGAAGGTGGCATGTGGCTCTGTGCGCCAAAGCGTTGGCAGCCCTCGCATTTGTTGACCATGTCCACGGCCTCCTCGAGGGCCGTGGGCCAATACAATCCATGGTGGAACGCCTTGGACACTAGGGTTCTAGAGGCGGCATGATGCCCGCACTCCCCCTGGTGAATGTCTCTGAGGATCTCCTGCCTCTTTTCTGATTTGACGCAGCGCTGGAACACGCCCGTCACACTACGCCGAACCAGCTCGCGATAGATGATGGCGTAGGCTGTTGATCTGCGATGAATCTGCCTTGCCTTCGCCTCATCTTGAGGAAGCTCGCCATGAAGAAGGAAGGCCAAGATGGGTTGAGCCCATGATGGAGTCGACACAAGGGCTGGCTCTGTCTCGACCTGAGTGTCAAGGGCTTCTGTAGCCCCCGTGCTTGAGGATGCAATCGCAGGCTCGAGACTCTCTGTCTCTAATGCCGTCGTGGCAATCGGCTCGCCGTCTACCTCCATGACGTCCACCCACTAGGTGTCGAGACGACAGGATTCAAGGCTTGGCGAAGCTAGATTTGTTGTTGTAGCCGGCGAAGTAGTTGTAGCCGATGCAGCAATTAGAGTCGGTAGAGCCAGTGTAGCCGGCACAGGAGTTGTAGCCAGCACAGCTGGCGTAGCCGACGGCGCTTGTACCGAGGGATCAGCCGGCACAAAAATCGACGCCGACTCCAGAGACGGCTAGATGGACGGCTTGTGCAGCTGTTCGAGGGAGACGTCGGCTAGAATTGCTTGTCTTGTAGAGCCAATCTTGGCCAATATATCAGCCGCCTCGTTGTTCGCCCTGGGAACATGGTGAAACTCGCAACTCTCAAAAGGGCCGCTGAGCTGCTGGATGAGGAAGCGATAGCTCACCATGTTGGTGTCCCTGGCGTCCCATTCGCCAGAGACTTGCTGCACCATGAGGTCCGAGTCGCCGAAGCAAAGGAGCCGCCGGATACCAATCTCCTTGGAAAGCTGGAGGCCATGAGCGAGCGCTTCGTACTCGGTGACGTTGTTGGAGGCGGCGAAGTGAATCTGGAGAGCATACTTGAGCTGGTCTCCTTTCGGAGACGTCAAGACAATGCCGGCTCCCAGGCCAGTTCGCATCTTCGAGTCGTCGAAGTGCATCCGCCAATGAGTGGAATCTGGAGGCGGGGGCTCAAACTGGGTTTCAGCCCAGTCGACAAAGAAGTCGGCCACCACCTGAGACTTGATGGCAGTGCGTGGCTCGTAGCGGATGTCATGGTCGGCCATGGAGATGGACCACTTGGCAATCTGGCCAGTCGAATCACGGTTGCCCATGATTTCTGAAAGTGGAGCAGTGCTCACCACAGTTATGGCATGCTCTTGGAAGTATTGCTTCAACTTCTTTGCGGCAAGGTAAACACCATAACACATTTTCTGGTAGTGGGGGTAGTTTTGCTTGGAGGCGGACAAGACCTCGCCGAGGTAGTAGATAGGGCGTTGCACTAAGAGTACCTTGCCCTCCTCCGTGCGCTCAACTACCAGCACTACACTAACCACGCGAGTGGTTGCTGCAATGTATATGAGAATGGGTTCCCTTTCAGCCGGTGCTGCCAAGATTGGCACGCTTGAGATGACCCTCTTGAGGTCGCGGAAGGCTTCGTCCGCCTGGTCATTCCACTCAAACTTGATTGTTTTCTTCATGAGCTGGTAGAGTGGAAGCGCCTTCTCGCCGAGCCGGCTGACGAACCGGCTAAGGAACGCCAGGCAGTCGGCGAACTTCTGGACGTCGAGGATTCAAGTCGGCTTCACCATCCGCTCGATGGTGCCCATTTTCTCAGGGTTCGCTTCAATGCCACAAGCGGACACGAAGAACCCCAAGAGCTTGTGCTACTGCAACAAAAGACCTTCCAACGGCGCCAGAAATGGGAGTGTTGCTTGATACTACTTAGCAACGGCACCAGGAATCCTTCTGCTATGGCTACGCCTTAAGGAACTTCCTAGGCAAATATGCAAAGGATTTCCCCCGTGGCCTTGGAGCCTTGCGTTGGTGTTCCCTCGAAGCAGAAAGGGTGATGTAGCACATCGGTGGTAAGTATTTCCCTCAGTTTGAGAACCAAGGTATCGATCCAGTGAAGGAGTATCTCAAGAGCATGCACAAACACAAAAAGCTTGCTCCCAACGCTATGAAGGGGTTGTCAATCCCTTATAGATTGTTCGCCAAGTGAGAACTGAAAGCAGCAAAGTAACAAAGCAAAGTAAAAAACAAAAGTGGAAATGATAGATGTGAATAGACCCGGGGGCCGTAGTGTTTACTAGTGTCTTCTCTCATGAAAGCAAGTAGACGGTGGGTGAACAAATTACTGTCGAGCAATTGATAGAACCGCTCAAAGTCATGACAATATCTATGGCAATGATTATATCTATAGGCATCACGTCCAAAACAAGTAGAGCGATACTTTCTGCATCTACTACTATTACTCCACACGTCGACCGCTATCCAGCATGCATCTAGTGTATTAAGTCCAAAAGAACAAAGTAACGCCTTAAGCAAGATGACATGATGTAGATGGACAATCTCATATCAACGACAGAGCCCACCTTGTTACCCATGATGGCAACTACTCAATGTGTTCCTTGCTGCCCCTACTGTCACTGGGAAAGGTCACCACATGGTAAGAACCCAAAACCAAGAACTTCTCCCATTGCAGGAATCATAGATCTAGTTGGCCAAACAAAACCCAAGACTCGGAGAGACTTACAAGGATATCAAATCATGCATATAAGAAATCAGCAAAAACTCAAATATATATCATAGATAATATGATCACAAATCCACAATTCATCGGATCTCGACAAACACACCGCCAAAGAAGATTACATCGGATAGATCTCCATGAAGATCATGGAGAACTTTGTATTGAAGATCCAAGAGAGAGAAGAAGCCATCTAGCTACTAACTACGGACCCGTAGGTCTGAAGTGAACTACTCACGAGTCATTGGAGGGGCGATGATGATGATGATGAAGCCCTCCAACTCCAAAGTCCCCTCCGGCAAGGCGTCGGGAAGGGTCTCCAGATGAGATCTCGCGGAAACGGAAGCTTGCGGCGGCGGAAAAGTATGTTCGAGGCTCCCTTGATTTTTTTTCTGATTTTTAGGGAATATATAGGCGCAAGATCTAGGTCAGGGGGCGCCAGGGAGGACACAAGCCTGCCCACCGCCGCCTCCCCCTGGTGGCGGAGTGGGGGCTTGTGGGCTCCCTGTAGCCCTCCTGGCATGGCCCACAGGCCCCCTGATCTTCTTTCGTTCGGGAAAAAATCATTTCGGGGATTTTATTCCGTTTGGACTCTGTTCCAAAATCAGATCTGAAAAGAGCCAAAAACACAGAAAAAACAAGAACTAGCACTTGGCACTGAATTAATAAGTTAGTCCCCAAAAAGATATAAAAGGTACATAAAACATCCAAAGATGACAAGATAACAGCATCCCCAAGCTTAACTCCTGCTCGTCCTCGAGTAGGGAAGTGATAAAGAATGAATTTTTGATGCTTTCATGCTACCTAGCATAGATGTCCTTTGTAACTCCTCTTATGTGACGTGAATGTTCAAATCCATTAGATTCAAAACAATAGTTTGCTATTGACGTGGAAACAATAATAATTCAAGCAAACTAGCAAGGTAATCATGAACTTTCAAAATAACAAGGCCAAAAGAAAGTTATCCCTACAAAAGCATATAGTCTGGCTATGCTCTATCATCATTGCACAACAAATTTAAATCATGCACAACCCCGGTATTGGCCAAGTAATTGTTTCACACCTTTACTTTCTCAAACTTTTTCAACTCTCACGCAATACATGAGCGTAAGCCATGGTTTTAGCACTATAGATGGTGTGGAGTGTGGTGGAGGTTGCAAGACAAAACAAGGAGAAGATAGTCACAGTAACTAGGCATATCAATGAGCTGTGGAGATGCTCATCAATAGATATCAATGTGAATGAGTAGGGATTGCCATACAAATGATGCACTAGAGCTAAGAGTATGTGAAAGCTCTTAAAGAAAACTAGTGGGTGTGCATCCAACTTGCTTGCTCACGAAGACCTAAGGCAATTTTGAGGAAGCCTATCATTGGAATATACAAGCCAAGTTATATAATGAAAATTTCCCACTAGCTATATGGTGGTGACAAAACGAGAAACTTTCAATCATGAAGATCATGGTGCTTAATATGCACAAGTGTGGAAAAGTGGTAGCATTGTCCCTTCTCTCTTTTTCTCTCATTTTTTTGGTGGGCTCTTTGGCCTCTTTTTTTTGGTGGACATCTTTGGCCTCTTTTATTTCCTCACATGAGACAATGCTCCATCAATGATGATCATCACACTTTCAACCCAAAACTTAGAGCAACGATGACTCTATATGGAATGCCTTCGGTAGTGTATCGTGGCAATGATCTAGCATGGCATAGACATTAATGGAAACATCATGCTAGCTATCTTACGATCATGCAATGGCAATGTAGACGTGATGGCACATGTCATGGTGGTAGTTTCATGGCAATATATCTCGGAATGACTTTGAAAAAGCCATAATAGGTAGGTATGGTGGCTGTTTTGAGGGAGGCTAATGGTGGGTTTTGTGCACCGGCGAAAGTTAAACGGCACTAAGAAGATAGTGATGGTGGAAGGTGAAAGTGCATCTAAACCATGGACTCAGCATTAGTCATTAAGAACTCATATACTTGTTGCAAAAGTTTTATTAGTAATCGAAACAAAGCATTCAACGCATACTCCTAGGGGAAGGGTTGGTAGGTATAAACCATCGCGCAATCCCGACCGCCACACAAAGGATGACAATCAATAGACTAATCATGCTCATATTTGATCACATAACGGTTCACCATACGTGCATGCTACGGGAATCACTAACTTCAACACAAGTATTTTTAGATCCACAACACCTTATTAGCATAACTTCAATATTACCAGAACCACAACTCAAAACTAATTGAGATGAATCAAACTTCTCTAACTATTCAATGCACATGAAGGTGAAAGTTTTCGTATCCCTTTGGATAACTACCCCTTTTGAGACTACTTTCAAAGCATAGATCAACTACCAAGCCACGCACCGCTGTGCTCTAAAAGATATAAGTGAAGCACATAGAGCAAAAGTATCTAGCTCAAAAGATATAAGTGAAGCACATGTGAGCTGAATTGTCTACCAAAAGATATAAGTGAAGCTCGACAAAATCACGGTGAGTGCATGTCTCTCTCTCTAGGTGTGCAGCAAGGATGATTGTGACACAACAAAATTAAAAGACTCCTACGATACAAGACGCTCCAAGAAAAAACTCATAACATGTGGTCAATAAAAATATAGCCCCAAGTAATGTTACCGATGGATTGAAGACGAGAGAGGGGATGCCTTCCCGGGACATCCCCAAGCTTAGGCTTTTACGGCATCCTTGAATATCTTGGGGTGCCTTGGGCATCCCCAAGCTTGAGATCTTTCCACTCTTTATCTCTTTGTCCATAAGAACTTCACCCAAAACTTGAAAACTTCACAACACGAAACTGAAACAGAAACTCATGATAGCATTAGTATGAGAGAGTAAACCACCACTTCTTTAGGTACTGTAGCAAACTCAAATTCTACTTATGCTGATGTTGGGTTATTGTATCTTCAATCTTCCATGGCTAATACCCCCCGATACTATCCATAGTTTCATCAAAATAAGCAACCAACACAACAAAAACAAAATCTATTAACAGCAGACCAGTCTGTAGCAATCTATATATTTCGTATACTTCTGGTACCTCAAAACTTCTGAAAAATTATGACGGTCTCAATAAATTGCATAGAAATCAGCAGCAAAAATAATCAACTCAAAATCTCTTACTGAAAAAAAATGAAAATTCTTTTTGTGAGCAGAAAGTTTTTGTCTTTTCCAGCATGACCAAACGATCATCCCCAAGACTAATCATAACGGTTTTGCTTGGCACAAACGCAAAAAGAAACACAAAAAACACAATCATAACAGAATTATGAAAGTGTTGAAAACACAAAACAGAAAGAAAAAGGATAGATTCGTTGGGTTGCCTCCCAACAAGCGCTTTTGTTTAACGCCCTTAGCTAGGCGAAAGGTGATGGAATCACGTATAGTCATCTTTGGTGCTCATACCATAAGTAGCCCTCATCATAGATTCATAAGGCAATCTTATTTTCTTTCTAGGAAAGTGCTCCATGCCCTTCTTTAAAGGAAATTGAAATCTAATATTACCCTCCTTCATATCGATGATAGCACCAATAGTCCTTAGGAAAGGTCTACCAAGAATAATGGGACATGAAGGATTGCAATCTATGTCAAGTACAATGAAATCCACGGGTACATAGTTCTTATTTGCAACAATAAGAACATCGTCGATCCTTCCCATGGGTTTCTTGACAGTAGAATCCGCAAGATGCAAATTAAGAGAACATTCTTCAATCTCATGAAAACCAAGAATATCACATAAAGACTTTGGAATTGCAGAAACACTAGCACCCAAATAACACAAAGCATTGCACTCATAGTTTTTGATCTTGATTTTGATAGTAGGTTCCCACTCATCATGAAGTTTTCTAGGTATAGATACTTCTAGTTCGAGCTTCTCTTCAAGAGATTTCATCATAGCATCTACGATATGCGCGGTAAAGGCTTTGCTTTGGCTATAAGCGTGTGGAGAGTTTGCAATGGATTGCATCAAAGAAATGCATTCATACATGGAGCAATTATCATAATTGAATTCCTTGAAATCCAAAGTGGGAGTTTCATTACTACCCAAAATTTTGATTTCTTCTACTCCACTATCCACACCTTTATCATCAAGATAGGTGGACTCTGAATCATTGGGGCGTTTTTCAACCAAAGTGGATTCATATCCAGCCCCTCCATAAATAGGTTTGACACACGAAAACAAAGATTCAAGAGGAGACACACCAAGCACTTTAAGATCTTCGTGATTTGCATCACTAGAACACACCCTTTTAAACCATTCATGCCTAGCGCGAATTTGGGCGGTTCTTTCTTTGCTCTCATTCATGGAGACACGCATAGCTTTCAAAGTTTCATCCAAGTTTACCTTGGGAGGAGCGCATCTAACTTTCAAAGCATCAATATCACAAGACATCCTATCAATGCTTTTAGCCAAATCGTCTATTTTGAGTAGTTTTTCCTCTATGGACGCATTGAAAATCTTTTGAGAGTTGATGAACTCTTTGATATTACTCTCTAAATCAGAGGGTAGTTTGTTGTGATTTCCATAAGTGTTGTTGTAGGAATTGCCATAATTGTTAGAGGAGTTAGTAGGAAAAGGCCTAGGAACATAGTTTCCTCTAAAAGCATTGTTGTTGCCAAAATTGTTCCTACCAACAAAATTCACGTCCAAACTAGCGTTGCTACTCTCAATCAAACAAGATAGTGGCATGTCATTAGGATCTACAGTAGCGTTTCTACTAGCAACCAAATTCATCAACTCGTCCATCTTAGCACTAAGCGAGTTAATCTCTTCTATAGCGTGTACCTTTTTGCTAGCAAGTGACCTTTCAGTGTGCCACTGAGAGTAGTTGGTCATGATATTGTCTAGGAGTTTTGTAGCGTCTCCTAACGTAATTTCCATGAACGTTCCACCTGAGGCGGAGTCCAAGATATTGCGAGAAGCAAAATTCAAGCCAGCGTAAAAGATTTGTATAATCATCCACAAACTCAAGCCATGAGCGAGACAATTTCTAATCATAAGCTTCATCCTCTCCCAAGATTGTGCAACGTGTTCATGATCAAGTTGCTTGAAATTCATGATATCGTTACATAAGGAGATGATCTTAGCCGACGGAAAATACTTGGATATGTAAGCATATTTGCACTTATCCCAAGAATCGATACTATTTTTAGGCAAAGAAGAAAACCAAGTTTTTGCGCGATCTCGCAACGAGAAAGGAAAAAGTTTCAACTTAATCACGTCATTATCCACATCTCTTTTCTTTTGCATATCACAAAGCTCAATGAAGGTATTGAGATGGGATGCGGCACCTTCACTAGGAAGGCCCGAGAATTGCTCTTTCATAACAAGATTCAGCAAAGCTGCGTTGATTTCATACGATTCCGCACTAGTGGCGGGAGCAATCGGAGTACTAATAAAATCATTATTATTGGTACTCGAGAAGTCGCAAAGTTTGGTGTTTTCAGCCATGATGACTTCAACAAACAAAAAAACACACAAGCAAGCAAGAAAACAGGCAAAGGGAAACAACAAAAGGCAAAAGGCAAAAGAAAAACGGCAAAGGAGAAAGTCAAACGAAAACAGAAAATGTGAAGTGGGGGAGAGGAAAACGAGAGGCAACCAGCAAAAAAGTAAATGCGAGAGATGAGTTTGTGAGACCTACTTGGATAGATCTCTCCTTCCCCGGCAACGGAGCCAGAAATACTTCTGCTACTGCAACAAAAGACCTTCCAACGGCGCCAGAAATAGGAGTGTTGCTTGATACTCCTCGGCAACGGCACCAGGAATCCTTCTGCTATGGCTACGCCTTAAGGGACTTCCTAGGCAAATATGAAAAGGATTTCCCCTGTGTCCTTGGAGCCTTCTGTTGGTGTTCCCTCGAAGCGGAAAGGGTGATGTCGCACAGCGGTGGTAAGTATTTCCCTCAGTTTGAGAACCAAGGTATCGATCCAGTGAAGGAGTATCTCAAGAGCCTGCACAAACACAAAAAGCTTGCTCCCAACGCTATGAAGGGGTTGTCAATCCCTTATAGATTGTTCGCCAAGTGAGAACTGAAAGCAGCAAAGTAACAAAGCAAAGTAAAAAACAAAAGTGGAAATGATAGATGTGAATAGACCCGGGGGCCGTAGTGTTTACTAGTGGCTTCTCTCATGAAAGCAAGTAGACGGTGGGTGAACAAATTACTGTCGAGCAATTGATAGAACCGCGCAAAGTCGTGACGATATCTATGGCAATGATTATATCTATAGCATCACGTCCAAAACAAGTAGACCGATACTTTCTGCATCTACTACTATTACTCCACACGTCGACCGCTATCCAGCATGCATCTAGTGTATTAAGTCCAAAAGAACAGAGTAACGCCTTAAGCAAGTTTACATGATGTAGATGGACAATCTCATATCAACGACAGAGCCCACCTTGTTACCCTTGATGGCAACTACTCAATGTGTGCCTTGCTGCCCCTACTGTCACTGGGAAAGGTCACCACATGGTAAGAACCTAAAACCAAGCACTTCTCCCATTGCAAGAATCATAGATCTAGTTGGCCAAACAAAACCCAAGACTCGGAGAGACTTACAAGGATATCAAATCATGCATATAAGAAATCAGCAAAGACTCAAATATATATCATATATAATCTGATCACAAATCCACAATTTCATCGGATCTCGACAAACACACCGCCAAAGAAGATTACATCGGATAGATCTCCATGAAGATCATGGAGAACTTTGAATTGAAGATCCAAGAGAGAGAAGAAGCCATCTAGCTACTAACTACGGACCCGTAGGTCTGAAGTGAACTACTCACGAGTCATTGGAGGGGCGATGATGATGAAGAAGCCCTCCAACTCCAAAGTCCCCTCCGGCAGGGCGTCGGGAAGGGTCTCCAGATGAGATCTCGTGGAAACGGAAGCTTGTGGCGGCGGAAAAGTATTTTCGAGGCTCCCTTGATTTTTTTTCTGATTTTAGGGAATATATAGGCGCGAGATCTAGATCAGGGAGCGCCACGGAGGCCACAAGCCTACCCACCACCGCCTCCCCCCTGGTGGTGGAGGGCGCTTGTAGGCTCCCTGTAGCCCTCCTGGCTTGGCCCACAGGCCCCCTGATCTTCTTCCGTTCGGGAAAAAATCATTTCGGGGATTTTATTCCGTTTGGACTCCATTCCAAAATCAGATCTGAAAAGAGCCAAAAACACAGAAAAAACAGGGACTGGCACTTGGCACTGAATTAATAAGTTAGTCCCAAAAAAGATATAAAAGGTACATAAAACATCCAAAGATGACAAGATAACAACATGAAACCATCAAAAACTATAGATACGTTTGAGACGTATCAGCTTGCCGCCTGGAACCCCAAAGACGCACTTCTACGGGTTGAGTCGGATCTTGTATTCGCGCAAGTTGGCGAACGTCTCCCGCAAGTCGTCGAGGAGGCTGAATGTCGGGACCCCGATCCTAAGCCATAGGAATCCAGCCTGTAACACATCGTATCCCTTTGCGGTCTCACGCACGGTTAACCCCACGGCTGCAGCCTTACCTTAACCGGGACCGTTTGCGTCTTTTGACTCACGTATGCAATTGTGTCGCTAGCATTGCAATGTCAAAGAACCCGGATCGACAAGTCTAGTCATAAACCAAAGTGGCAGTACCGCACAGGGACAGGCATACATGACCCAACAAAGCAGGTGTCGGTCACCAGCGAATGTAGACGAGTCGTAGCAAGCTACAAGGACTCCATTACATCGTGTAACATTTCCCCAAAGGGGACAGACACAGCAGCTAAGAAGGACACACGCCGGTCAACCAATGTGTCCGGAGCAGTAGCGAGCTACCATGGCTCGTTGGACCACAAAGGGGCATTTCCCTATAAGGAGTGCTACTAAAGCTTACAGCTAGGTAATCGAACCCCATACATATCAAGTACGACACACGTACGCATGGCATACCGATATGTATAGATACATCGATGGCATCACAACATAACCATAAACATACAAGCTTTATTTAAGAGGCTCGGAAGAGCCACACACATAATATTACACAGTAAGGGTCTCACGACCCATAATAGCAATCATTCAGTTACAAGCCATCGGAAGTGTTTAAAACTGTGTGAGTACAGGAAGGTGCAACTAGAAGGCACGTGGCCTGACTATACTACAGACCCAACCTAGGGCGAGATCGTAGCTGGGACACCAGCTACTCGTCGTCATCGATGTCTATGAAGAACCCTCCATTAGGGTCATTAGCAACCTCTGCAACATTTATTAAGCAAACATGAGTACGGAGGTACTCAGCAAGACTTTAGGATAACAAACTAATCATGCAATGTATCAATAAGGTATGGTGGGGTTTCATGCGGAAAGCCAGCATTTGACTCGTGGCTAGACAACTTGCATTTTTAAGTAATTTTGACAACTTGATTTCTCGCACACGAGTCCACTAACACCACAACAATACACCATCGTGGAATCATTTCGTATCCATACGGAAATGCCTTCCACGACACTCACGCTTATCTTGACAATTTTATGAGTAGCCATTTAAGTTATCTATGAACAACATATGTCTCCAAGTAGTTCATATCCGCGGACGCGGCTATTCGAATAGATCATAACCCTGCAAGGGTGTACTTCGTCACACACGCTCTCGCCACTTATCGCCATGTGCACGTCATGCACCTCGGCAACCTTCAAGCGGAAGCCCAGCAAGGGAGTCGGCCACGACCGTTAACCACACTAGTACCTAGTCCAGGTTTATCGCCTATCTGAGAGTAACCCGTACGGAAGTCCGGCCGAGGTTTCCGCCGAGGCCTCAAATGATGTGCGCAGGGTTCCCAAGCCCACCATCCGGGTGCCACTTGGTACACCGTGCCACTTCCTACCACATCACAGCCCACCTCTCAGGTCAGCGCTATGCACGGCCTCCAGCATGACTATAACACCAGAAACTACTTGCAACTCCTGGACCGAGTACTAAGCGGTTAATAAGTCGAGAGGGTCAATTAAGTATCACAACGTGTGGTAGCATCTAGTCTTGGATTACATACACGGAACTCAGTTCCTAAGGACGGCTCCAATGAAACAACCCGCCATGTACTCCTACACAGCCTTTCACCGGTACCTTTACCAAATCAGGTTCAACACACAACCTTTGCTTACCGAACACATTCTCACAATTCTGTTCTTCTCCCAGATGATAGACCATACAGAACTCAAAGCATAGCATGCATAGCAGGATAAGGCACATCATGGCTCAAGCAACTACCAGGTATGCTAGGTTGCAAGGTTCAGCTATTTACTGTGACAAGGATAGGTCATGCAAAGGAAGTGGGTTCAACTAACGTGGCAAAAGCATTTGATCCTAATGCAATAAGTAAGTGCAGGAGCAAGAACATGGGATTTATCGGGATGATCAAAAATGGTTGCTTGCCTTGTTGCTCAGAGGAATGACAATATCCATCAGACAGATATTCGGTGGAATCTGGGGGAGCGGAGCCTACCGAAAGGAATGACAACAACCAATATCAAACATATGCAATCAAGATGATGCATGAGCATGGCATGAGAATACAAGATGGTAATTATTATAGCTAACATGTATTAGGTTTGAAGTTGATTTGAATCAAGTTCAAATACCACTTCAAACGAGGTATTCTTGGATACCATTTTAATTGATTCGACCTGATGCTGAGATCAACTTGATGTTAACATGCATGGGATGACATGTTAGGTTGCTGGTTTCTAATTAGGACACTGTTTGATCATGTCATTTATAGTGAAATTTAAATATTTTCCAAATTCCATCTACAAAGTATTTATAAGAATTAACTTATTCATTAATCTACATGTTTGGGTTCAATAACATTTGCAAACATGTTTGAAAATGACATATTCAGATTCCTTGAATTTTTCTGATACTTTTTCATATATAAATTATTTTCATTGGAGTTACAGATTAATTTCTATGAATTTTAGAAGTTTTAAATATTTCTGGAATTATTTTTATACTCAAAAATCCCTTTATTGTGTCAGCCTGACATCAGCAGGTCAACTGACCTGTTCAAAGTCAAACCTGACCAGTGGGACCCACTGGTCAGTGTCTCTGGTCAGTTTTAGATTAGAATTAATCTTAATTAGCTAATTAATCTCTCTGGACCCACATGTCAGTGACTTATCAAATTAATTAAATTTATTTCTGTTAATCCTAAACTCCCAGAGGCTGGCCCCACGCGTCAGTGGCTCAGGCCAGCTGAGATCCACCGGCGGCGAGGTCGTCCTCGCCGGCAGGGAGCCTCCGGCGACCACCAGAACGGCGGAGAGGCTCGGAAACGGCGCACAGGGGGCCAAACTCTGCGCGGAGAGCACCAGAGGAACGACACTTCTCCCGCGGGTTCATTTTTGCACTTAGCCGGGGCTGATCTGGCCGGAGATGATGCCGGCGATGAGCTTGGCGGAGGCCAAAGTTCGGGCGTCATCGGGGTCATCGAAACAGAGGGAGCTACGCACGGGACTCAGCTCCTACGGCATCTACGCGACGGCTTGAAGCTGCTGGTGGCCTCAGAAGGACGAGCTGATCACCGGAGGGCTACCGGCGACGAGCTCCCACGCGGATCTCGTCGGGCTTTAGTGAAATCATGGCTAGAGGAAGGGATCGAAGGGGGAAACTTGGGGGAAAGCTGCGCAAGCTCACGGGGAGTGCAGTGGTGGCGCTAGCTTGCTCGGGGACGGCCTGGAGAGGAAGAACGCCGGCGACGAACTTCGGTGACCCGAGGAAGAAGACGACTGCGTCTCGTCGTTTCACTGCGTCTCGGCGTCGGGCTCGTGGCTAGAAAGCTTCAGGGAGTTGCGGCGGACCTATTGCGCGGCTCAGGAGGGAGAAAGGTAGGCTAGAATGACGGCGAGCTCGAGCTCTGCTCGGGCTCCAATGGCGGCAGAAAGAAACGACACAGAGGGGGAGAATGAGGAGAGGATGAGCTCGGGCACGCCTCGGGAGGGTTATCCCCTCGCGTGCCAGCGCAGAGCGGCGGCGAGGCAGGCGCACAGGTGCGTCGCCGCGCCGGAGTATGCGGCGGCCACCTCCTGCTCCTACTGGCGAGGAGGAAGACGGCAACGCTACTGGGCCTGGGCTGAGGTGAGCGACAGGTAGCTCTTTTCCCTTTTTTCTGTTTTGTTTCTGTTTTGCTATTTATTGATTTACTATTTATTTCAGCTCCCAAATAGTTTGTAAAAATTATGTTGAACACCCCAGAATATTTGTTGGAATATTTCCAACCATTCCTAAAGTTTTCAACATTTTTGAAAGCTTAAAGTTTCTGATTTCAAGTTTTAAACATGAAACTAGTAGCTTTTTGCATTTATTTAAAATGCTTAAAGTATCAAGAAAATGGTTTTCTTCATTGCTTATTTACTTCCATGAATTATCAGAAAGATTGAACTTTTCTTGGGGCCATTTTGGGTTCATTGATTTTAACTAGTTTGAATTTTCCTTTATTTTGAAAAGTGGCTAGGGTTTTAGAATTTTCCTTCACCACTTGCTTTGTTCTTGTTGAAAATTTCCTAGATGCAATGCAAGAAAACATGAGCACAAAGCTAACTTGATTAAGGTGTGAGGGATGTGACAACTCACCCCCACTCAAAAGAATCGCGTCCCAAGATTTAGAAGTCGTCGGGAATAACGCAGGATACTCAAGTCGGAGACGATCCTCTCTTTCCCAAGTTGCCTCCTTTTCAGAATGATTTGACCATTGAACTTTAAGAAACTTAAGGTTTCGACATCGAGTGGTACGCTCAGCTTGGTCAAGAATACGCACGGGGTATTCTCGGTATGAAAGGTTATCTTGGAGACCAAGCGTTTCATGGTCCACTTCACGGATAGGATCCAAAAAGCAACGCCTGAGTTGCGATACATGGAAGACATCATGAACCTTGGAAAGATGCGGAGGAAGTTCCAACTGGTAGGCAACTTCTCCTCATTTGGCAAGAATGCGAAAAGGACCAATGTAACGAGGAGCCAAATTGCCCTTGATACCAAATCGATGGGTACCCTTCAAAGGTGTAACCCGAAGGTAAGCCTTCTCGTCAACTTCAAAGGTCACAGCCTTATGATGACGATCATATTGGCTCTTTTGACGAGACTGGGCTGTTTTCAACTTTTCACGAATAATGCAAACTTGCTCTTATGCATCCTGGATCATATCCGGGCCAAAGAGTTGCCTCTCTCCGGTTTCTCACCAATTAAGAGGTGTTCGACATCTTCGTCCATAGAGAACTTCAAAAGGAGCTTTGCCCAAGCTTGATTGATAACTATTGTTATAAGCGAATTCGGCGAATGGGAGGCACTTCTCCCAATTCATACCGAATGATATAACACAAGCTCGGAGCATATCTTCTAGGATTTGATTCACTCTTTCTACTTGACCACTTGATTGAGGATGGAAAGCAGTGCTAAAAGATAAATGAGTCCCCATGGCATTCTGAAAACTTTCCCAGAAGCGAGAAGTAAAGATACTCCCACGGTCCGAGTTAATCTCCAGGGGAACACCATGAAGAGACACTATTCGAGAGATATATAACTCTGCTAGCTGGCTAGCTGTTATACTCTCACAAACGGGAAGAAAATGAGCCACTTTGGAAAGACGGTCAATGACCACAAAGATAGCATTATTTCCTTTCTTGCTCTTGCGAAATCCGGTAATGAAATCCATACTAACTTTATCCCATTTACATTCAGGAATAGCTAGAGGTTGAAGGGTGCCAGCAGGCCTTTGATGTTCTGCCTTAACTCGACGACAAACGTCGCAGTTAGCAACGAACTCAGCAATTTCTCTCTTCATCCTAGTCCACCAGAATCTGTGGCGTAGGTCCTGATACATCTTAGTACTACCGGGATGAATGGTGAGAGGAGAATCATGAGCCTCCTTAAGGATCAATTGCCGCAGACGTTTGCTCTTGGGAACCACTAAACGGTTCTGAAAGAACACAACACCTTTCTCATTGATGGAGAAATCCCTAGCGTTACCGCTAGCAATATTCTCCTTGATCCGGGATATACCCTTACCATAAGCCTGCACGGCTATGATTTGATCCCTAAGAGTAGGCTTTGCCACCAGGGTAGAAAGGAATCCTTGAGGAACAATATGAAGATTCAACTTCCGAAATTCCTCATAGAGATGTGGTTGACCTTGTTGTAGCATCAAATTGTTACAATAAGATTTACGACTTAGTGCATCGGCCATAACATTGGCCTTCCCCGGGGTGTCAGTTATCCCTAAGTCGTAATCCGAGATCAACTCAACCCACCGTCTTTGCCTGAGATTCAAATCCGGCTGGGTGAAGACATATTTCAGACTTTGGTGATCGGTGAATATTTCGCAACGATTACCCAGAAGGTAATGTCGCCAGGTTTTTAGTGCATGGACCACAGCTGCAAGCTCAAGGTCATGTGTGGGATAATTATCCTCATGTGGACGCAACTGTCGAGATGCGTATGCAATCACATGACGATCTTGCATGAGAATGCAACCTAATCCTTGTCGCGAGGCGTCGCAATAGATAACAAAGTCCTTAGAAAAATCTGGTGGTAGCAACACAGGTGCGGAAGTCAGGCGTCTTTTCAGTTCCTGAAAACTATGTTCACACTGTGGTGTCCACTCGAACTTTTTATCCTTCTTGAGGAGTTCAGTTCGAGGCTTTGCAACCTTGGAGAAATTCTCGACAAAGCGGCGACAATAGCTCGCTAGACCAAGAAAACTCCTAACTTGCTTAACCGATTCAGGTTGAGTCCAATCAAGGACAGCTTGAACTCTCTCGGGATTGACAGCAATACCCTTACCAGAGATTACGTGACCTAGATAGGTCACTTCTGGTAACCAAAATTCACATTTTGAAAACTTGGCATAAAGGCGATGCTCTCGAAGTTTCATCAATACCAGCCTTAGATGCTCGGCATGTTCTTGTTCGTTCTTCGAGTAGATGAGAATATCATCGAGGTATACCACGACGAATTTATCCAAATACTCCATGAAGATTGAATTCATCAAACGAGAGGAGGTGGCTGGGGCATTGGTTAAACCGAAGGACATGACGGTGTACTCGTATTGGCCATAACGAGTAACAAAAGCCGTTTTTGGAATGTCCCCGTTCTTGATCTTGATTTGATGGTATCCCACATTTTGGAGAAAACAGAGGACCCAGCGAGCTGATCGTACAGATCGTTGATCCTGGGGAGCGGATACTTGTTCTTTATGGTGACCAGATTAACCGATCGGTAATCTACAACCATACGATCCGTTCCGTCTTTCTTCTTGACGAAGAGGACGGGGCAAGCCCAAGGAGAAGAGCTAGGACGAATGAAACCTTTATTCAAGGCCTCATCTAGTTGCTTCTTAAGTTCGGCTAGCTCCAGGGGTGCCATCTTATATGGTCTTCTGGCTATTGGGACAGTTCCCGGAACAAGATCTATCACAAACTCTACATCTCTGTCAGGTGGAATTCCTGGCAGTTCCTCTGGAAAGACATCCGAAAAGTCACGGACTACCGGAATGTCTTCAAGTTCCGGAAGAGGGTTGGCATTTAAGGAATAGAGTTGGCATTTGGCAACTCGAGTAGAGACATTTACTATCTCACCCGAGGGATGGGTAAGCTGGACATTTCTAGAATGAGTATCAATCTTGGCATAGTGAGCTGACATCCAGTCCATACCCAAGATGATATTAATATCCGAAGATTTCAAGGCTATCAATGAGGCTAGAAAAACTAGCATGTCTACTAGAATTTCATTGTCATAGGTTATCCTAGAGGTTTGCCATTTACTACCAGGAGTTTGGACAACCAATGGAATTGGCATATCACAAAAAGACATGTTATGCAGCTGTGCATAACTTTCTGAAATGAAGGAATGAGAAGACCCAGTGTCAAAGAGAACAGACGCTGGGTGATGATTGACAAGAAGCGTACCCAGTATGATGTCGGGATCCTCTGCAGCTTCTTCTGCCGAGACATAGTTCACACGGCCACATGCAGGAGTTGGCTTCACATAGAAAGATTTGCCCGACTTGCCTTGCCCGATGGACTTTCCGGGTTGCTTGGCACCCACATTTTGAGGACACTCACGGGAATAGTGCCCTCGTTCTCCACACTTGTAGCATATCACTTGGTTGGCACGTGGTGCAGCATTGCTAGCTGGACCACCATAAGTTTTTGCTGCAGGGTTGGTCTGATTCGTCTGAGGCGCCACGTAGGATGGCCTCGGAGTGTATCTTGGCGGCAGAGAACTGTTCAGAACCCACAGCCTGCGTTTTGGAAACGCGGAACCAGATGACGAGCCAAAGTCACGGGAGTGCTTCCTTGTGGCTTCAAAGTCAGTATGACCAGTCTCGGCACTGATCGCCTTGTTGACCAGGGCTTGAAAGCTTGCACACTCGTGGAGGCGCAGATCACGACGAAGCTCAGGGCTCAGACCCTTACGGAATCTTGCTTGCTTCTTGGCGTCAGTAGACACCTCCTCTGTTGCATAGCGGGCGAGGTTACCGAACTCGCGGCTATAGGCATCCACGGTCAACTTGCCCTGAGTGAAGGCACAGAACTCCTCTTTCTTTCTGTCCATCAGGCCCTCTGGAATATGGTGCAGACGAAAAGCTGCACTGAAATCTGCCCATGTGGCTGCTGGTTCAGCACGACACATAGCTTCAAATTTCTCCCACCACAGATTGGCGGGTCCTTCTAGGAAATACGCCGCAAAGGTCACCTTGTCGGCCTCAGAAACATTCATAGAGCGAATCTTGCGTGAGATGCTGCACAGCCAGTCATCAGCGTCGAGGGGATCAACGGAGTGATGAAACTTTGGAGGATTTAGCTTCACAAAGTCGTTGAGGGACACTGCAGCATTCCTAGGCTGACGAGCCGTATTCTTCTCAATACGCTCTAACAGTCGGTTGGTCTCCCTTTTGTTTCTCTCCGCCTGAAGCATAACTTCCGCCAAAGAGGGCGGGTGAGGCAGGTCTTCCTGCGACGCTTGATTACCCTCGCCTTTCTCATGAGCAGGGGCACGGTTCAACCTGGTGAACACCATCCTGACAAAGAAACTCACAGCTTAGACAAATATCATATCAATACTAGCTATGGATTAAGAATGTACTGAACACACAGAATGCGGAAATGAATATCCGAACAACATGGTAACAAGCAACTGCTATATATACACCATGGTTCATACACACCCTTACATAGTTCAGTACAACCTTACTCGAAGAGCAAACTACTGAAATTATGAAACTACTCATCAGAGGCTTACCAGCTTCCTGTACATTATTTATCTAGGCCTCCGGAATTCATTTCACATCACAGGCATACTTCACAAGTCACGCAGGACTGTGAACGTACGGCTACTACCATACTATCCTTCCGCTCACAGCTCAGGCATCCGCATAGAACATCTCATAGAGATTACCTCCATGACCTGGAAGCTCAACCTGCGGATCAGGAAACACTCTAGCCTGAGATCCCTGGGATCCGTAAGGACATGGATGTGGCCTTGGTCCCCTGACTAGTGGTAAGAGGGGACCCCGAAGAGGGGTGACTCCTCCTATAGCTGGCCAGTCAGCGTGGGCCGGAAGATGGGTCCTAACAGGGTTCAGCATCTCCATATCTCCGTACCCTGTCTGGACTACCGGTGCCAGCTGCGTCAAAGTCGTCCACAGACGGGCACGGGTAGCATAAAGCTCCATGCGGAGAGCACGAGCATCCCTGTCTCTGTTCTCTAGCATCTCAACAGTGGACTACAGTAGTGGATCCTCCATAGAAGAATCAAAATAAACTCCGCTGAGGTATCCCTCTTCACCAGGCTGAGAGGCCGGAACATAGCAGAACTCTGAATTCTGCAGCAGTGCATGTCTCGCTCTCATAATGGTCAGCATTGAATAGGCAGCATCTTGTACTGCCATGTCAACGGTGACTCCCAACCCATAGGACCAATGGATTGGCTCCTCAGCTCCAGGGTAGTCTGGAAATACCCTAACAGTGCAGATATACTGGCTCTGGTTGAAGTCTCGGTACTGTTCCTCCACTGTGTACTCGGGGTACCAGCGGTAACCGCACACCGACATCACCCTGACCAGCATGGCCGTATGACCCGGCACATCAATGCACCTGCTCAGACGTACCACCTGGCGATAAAGACGGCCAGGCATCTGTAAATAGAGAGTAATGCAAAAGCATTAGAGCTCTGAATTGCAAAATTGGGCAGCATAACGGCTGTAAATGCTCAAAAACAAATTTTGAGACAACCCAAAAATGGAATAGCGTAACCACTCAACTATCAAGTTCAACTCTCTGATCATCAAACTTACTTCCTTTTTCCTAGGAATGAAAGAAACCCAAATATATCTTGACCCGTAGTCCTATAATCTACCGATCAGAAACACGAGCCTAGAAGAAGATGAGTAACCTAGTCCTTAATTCCCGCAGAAAGGACGAGGATGACCAGAATAGAATAACTTGAGAAGAGAACAAAAGTCTTACGTTCCCTTCCACAAACAATTCCCTTATATATAACTAAAGCAATTCTAGACTCAACTTTGACCAGTTTGGCTTAGTAGTCCTACAGTCAGTCAGGCTCTGATACCAACGTTGTCGGGACCCCGATCCTAAGCCATAGGAATCCAGCCTGTAACACATCGCATCCCTTTGCGGTCTCACGCACGGTTAACCCCACGGCTGCAGCCTTACCTTAGCCGGGACCGTTTGCGTCTTTTGACTCACGTATGCAATTGTGTCGCTAGCATTCCAATGTCAAAGAAACCGGATCGACAAGTCTAGTCATAAACCAAAATGGCAGTACCGCACAGGGACAGGCATACATGACCCAACAAAGCAGGTGTCGGTCACCAGCGAATGTAGACGAGTCGTAGCAAGCTACAAGGACTCCATTACATCATGTGACATTTCCCCAAAGGGGACAGACACAGCAGCTAAGAAGGACACACGCCGGTCAACCAATGTGTTCGGAGCAGTAGCGAGCTACCATGGCTCGTTGGACCACAAAGGGGCATTTCGCTGTAAGGGGTGCTACTAAAGCTTACAGCTAGGTAATCGAACCCCATACATATCAAGTACGACACACGTACGCATGGCATACCGATATGTATAGATACATCGATGGCATCACAACATAACCATAAACATACAAGCTTTATTTAAGAGGCTCGGAAGAGCCACACACATAATATTACACAGTAAGGGTCTCATGACCCATAATAGCAGTCATTCACTTACAAGCCAGCGGAAGTGTTTAAAATTGTCTGAGTACACACAGGTGCAACTAGAAGGCACATGGCCTCACTATACTACAGACCCAACCTAGGGCCAGATCGTAGCTGGGACACCAGCTACTCGTCGTCGTCGATGTCTATGAAGAACCCTCCATTAGGGTCATTATCAACCTCTGCAACATTTATTAAGCAAACATGAGTACGGAGGTACTCAGCAAGACTTTAGGATAACTAACTACTCATGCAATGTATCAATAAGGTATGGTGGGGTTTCATGCGGAAAGTCAGCATTTGACTCGTGGCTAGACAACTTGCATTTTTAAATAATTTTGACAACTTGATTTATCGCACACGAGTCCACTAACACCACAACAATACACCATCGTGAAATCATTCCGTCTCCATACGGAAATGCCGTCCACGACACTCACGCTTATCTTGACAATTTTATGAGTAGCCATTTAAGTTATCTATGAACAACATATGTCTCCAAGTAGTCCATATCCGCAGACGCGGCTATTCGAATAGATCATAACCCTGCAGGGGTGTACTTCGTCACACACGCTCTCGCCACTTATCGCCATGTGCACGTCATGCACCTCGGCAACCTTCAAGCGGAAGCCCAGCGAGGGAGTCGGCCACGACCGTTAACCACACTAGTATCTAGTCGAGGTTTATCGCCTATCTGAGAGTAACCCGTACGGAAGTCCGGCCGAGGTTTCCGCCAGGGCCTCAAACGATGTGCGCAGGGTTCCCAAGCCCACCATCCGGGTGCCACTTGGTACACCGTGCCACTGCCTACCGCGTCACAGCCCACCTCTCAGGTCAGCGCTATGCACGGCCTCCAGCATGACTATAACACCAGAAACTACTTGTAACTCCTGGACCGAGTACTAAGCGGTTAATAAGTTGAGAGGGTCAATTAAGTATCCCAACGTGTGGTAGCACCTAGTCTTGGATTACATACACGGAACTCAGTTCCTAAGGACGGCTCCAATGAAACAACCCGCCATGTACTCCTACACAGCCTTTCACCGGTACCTTTACCAAATCAGGTTCAACACACAACCTTTGCTTACCGAAGACATTCTCACAATTCTATTCATCTCCCAGATGACAGACCATACAGAACTCTAAGCATAGCATGCATAGCAGGATAAGGCACATCATGGCTCAAGCAACTACCAGGTATGCTAGGTTGCAAGGTTCAGCTATTTACTGTGACAAGGATAGGTCATGCAAAGGAAGTGGGTTCAACTAACGTGGCAAAAGCATTTGAAGCATTTGATCCTAATGCAATAAGTAAGTGCAGGAGCAAGAACATGGGATTTATCGGGATGATCAAAAATGGTTGCTTGCCTTGCTGCTCAGAGGAATGACAATATCCGCCAGACGGATATTTGGTGGAATCCGGGAGAGTGGAGCCTACCGAAAGGAATGACAACAACCAATATCAAACATATGCAATCAAGATGATGCATGAGCATGGCATGAGAGTACAAGATGGTAATTATTGTAGCTAACATGTATTAGGTTTGAAGTTGATTTGAATCAAGTTCAAATACCACTTCAAACGAGGTATTCTTGGATACCATTTTAATTGATTCGACCTGATGCTCAGATCAACTTGATGTTAACATGTATGGGATGACATGTTAGGTTGCTGGTTTGTAATTAGGACACTGTTTGATCATGTCATTTATAGTGAAATTTAAATATTTTCCAAATTCCATCTACAAAGTATTTATAAGAATTAACTTATTTATTAATCTACATATTTGGGTTCTATAACATTTTCAAACATGTTTGAAAATGACATATTCAGATTCCTTGAATTTTTCTGATACTTTTTCATATATAAATTATTTTCATTGGAGTTACAGATTAATTTCTATGAATTTTAGAAGTTTTAAACATTTCTGGAATTATTTTTATACTGGAAAACCCCTTTATTGCGTCAGCCTGACATCAGCAGGTCAACTGACCTGTTCAAAGTCAAACCTGACCAGTGGGACCCACTGGTCAGTGTCTCTGGTCAGTTTTAGATTAGAATTAATCTTAATTAGCTAATTAATCTCTCTGGACCCACATGTCAGTGACTTATCAAATTAATTAAATTTATTTCTGTTAATCCTAAACTCCCAGAGGCTGGCCCCACGCGTCAGTGGCTCAGGCCAGCTGAGATCCACCGGCGGCGAGGTCGTCCTCGCCGACGGGGAGCCTCCGGCGACCACCAGAACGGCGGAGGGTCTCGGAAACGGCGCACAGGGGGCCAAACTCTGCGCGGAGAGCACCAGAGGAACGACACTTCTCCCGCGGGTTCATTTTTGCACTTAGCCGGGGCTGATCTGGCCGGAGATGACGCCGGCGATGAGCTTGGCGGCGGCCAAAGTTCGGGCGTCATCGGGGTCATCGAAACAGAGGGAGCTACGCACGGGACTCAGCTCCTACGGCATCTACGCGACGGCCTGAACCTGCTGGTGGCCTCAGAAGGACGAGCTGATCACCGGAGGGCTACCGGCGACGAGCTCCCGCGCGGATCTCGTCGGGCTCCAGTGAAATCATGGCTAGAGGAAGGAATCGAAGGGGGAAACTTGGGGGAAAGCTGCGCAAGCTCACGGGGAGTGCAGTGGTGGCGCTAGCTTGCTCGGGGACGGCCTGGAGAGGAAGAATGCCGGCGACGAACTTCGGTGACCCGAGGAAGAAGACGACTGCGTCTCGTCGTTTCACTGCGTCTCGGCGTCGGGCTCGTGGCTGTAAACCTTCAGGGAGTTGCGGCGGACCTATTGCGCGGCTCAGGAGGGAGAAAGGTAGGCTAGAATGATGGTGAGCTCGAGCTCTGCTCGGGCTCCAATGGCGGCAGAAAGAAATTAGGCAGAGGGGGAGAATGAGGAGAGGATGAGCTCGGGCACGCCTCGGGAGGGTTATCCCCTCGCGTGCCAGCACAGAGCAGCTGCCAGGCAGGCGCACAGGTGCGTGGCCGCGCCGGAGTACGCGGCGGCCACCTCCTGCTCCTACTGGCGAGGAGGAAGACGGCAACGCTACTGGGCCTGGGCTGAGGTGAGCGACACGTAGCTCTTTTCCCTTTTTTCTGTTTTGTTTCTGTTTTGCTATTTCATTGATTTACTATTTATTTCAGCTCCCAAATAGTTTGTAAAAATTATGTTGAATACCCCAGAATATTTGTTGGAATATTTCCAACCATTCCTAAAGTTTTCAACATTTTTGAAAGCTTAAAGTTTCTGATTTCAACTTTTAAACTTGAAACCAGTAGCTTTTTGCATTTATTTAAAATACTTAAAAGTATCAAGAAAATGGTTTTCTTCATTGCTTATTTACTTCCATGAATTATCAGAAAGATTGAACTTTTCTTGGGGCCATTTTGGGTTCATTGATTTTAACTAGTTTGAATTTTCCTTTATTTTGAAAAGTGGCTAGGGTTTTAGAATTTTCCTACACCACTTGCTTTGTTCTTGTTGAAAATTTCCTAGATGCAATGCAAGAAAACATGAGCACAAAGCTAACTTGATTAAGGTGTCAGGGATGTGACACTGAAGTGCTGCTTGGTCTTGACGGCGATATCATCCACATAGACGTGGATGTTTCTGCCAATTTGTTGCAGCAGGCACTGCTGCATGCAGCGTTGGAATGTCGCACGAGCATTCTTTGGACCGAACGTCATGGTGGTGTAGCTGTAGGCCACGAAGGGCGTGATGAAGGAGGTCTTTAGGCGATCAGCTAGATCCAGCTTGATTTGATGGTAGCCTGAATAAGCATCCAGAAATGACAGCAGTTTGTAGCCGGTTGTGGAGTCGATCACTTGATCTATCCTGGGCAAGGCGAAAGGGTCTTTCGGGCATGCCTTATTCAGGCTCGTGTAATCGATACACATGCGCCAGGTGTTGTTCTTCTTCAGCACCAGGACTGGATTGGCTAACCAGTCCGGGTGGAAAACCTCCATGATGAAGCCGGCTGCAAGGAGCCGGGCAATCTCTTCTCCGATTGTGCGCCTCTTCCCCTCGACGAAGTGGCGCAAAGGTTGTTTTACCGGCTTTGCATCCGGTAGCACGTGAAGTTTGTGCTCGGCGTACTTCCTCAGAACACCAGGCGTGTCTTTGGGAGACCATGCAAAGATGTCCCGATTCTCACGGAGGAAGTCGACGAGCTCGCCTTCCTATTTGGGGCTAAGGTTAGCCCCGATGGTGATGCACTCCTTGGGGTTCGCAGGGTTGAGTGGCACCTGCTTGGTTTCTTTGGCCGGCTTGAAGGAGCCTTCGCCGGCCGACTGGGATGGAGGAGTAGGGATCGTCGACTGCTCGGTAGCCTGAGCCACGAGCGAGTCAATCTGCCTTTTCTCTTCAGCAATCACCATGGCGTCGGCTAGGCGGCTGCTATCCTGTGCACACTCAAGCGACTTCTTGTAGTCACCAGCGATCATGATGATGCCCTTCGGACCCGTCATCTTCATCTTGAGGTAGGCGTAGTGGGGGATAGCCATGAATTTGGCTAGATCCGGCCTGCCCAGCAGCGCGTGATACGGGCTGCTGAGATCCACCACCTCGAACCATATGGACTCACAGCGGAAGTGAGCCTTGTCGACGAAAAGGACGTCCAGCTGGATTTTGCCGATCAGCGAGCAGGACTGTCCCGGCACGATGTCGTGGAAGACAGTACTGGTCGGCTGGAGGTCCTTCTCCTTGAGCCAAGCTTGAGGAGGGTGTCAAGGTAGAGGCTGTTGATGCTGCTGCCGCCGTCGACCAACACCCGGGAGAACCGACAGGTGCGCCTCTGGGAGGCGAAAGTGGGGTCGAGGACGAGCACATATGAGCCAGGGTTTGGCATCACCGCAGGATGGTCAACCCGGCTCCATGTGATGGGCTTTTCAAACCAATGCGTTTATTGGGGAACCGGGGGGAACGTGGCATTCACCTCGCGCCGATGTTGGCGCTGGGTGTGCTTGTCGTCGCCTTCACTGGTGAAGACCACGAATGCTCCGTCTTGATGGGGGTAGTCGTCGTGGAGACGGCCGTCGTGGTGAGACGGCGGCGATGGAGCCGGAGTTGGGCCGGGAGCCGGAGCATGAGGTGTTGCAGCTGTACCTGGGACAGCCGGCAGGCCCTTCCCTTGCGACAGTCGTCATGCAAAGCTACACTGTCCAAGGGTATGGGTAGAGGGCTTCGCCCCAGAATGCATCTTGCAGGGCGCGTCAAGCATCTGCTCGAAGCTGAGCTTGGGCTGCCAGTTGTTCTTGTCGGTCCGCCTCTGTTAAGAGCCGGCTTGAGTAGTCGGCGCCTCTCCCTCCATGTTGGCTACCAGCTTGTTGTTGGAGCGCGAATCAATTTGATCCGCGTTGCACTTGTTGTTGTTCTGGCCGCCTCGATTGTCACCAGCCGGCTTGGGAGTAGTCGGCGTGGGGACAGCTATGTCCGAGGCGGTCACCTTGACCCGCATCGCGGAGTCGGCCGTGGCGTACTTGTCCGCCTTGGCCATGAGCACCGCCAGAGAGGTGGGCTCGGAGCACACGAGCTTGTGCTTAAGGAGAGTGCCATCTCGATAGCCATCGATGAAGTACTGGATGGCATGTACCTCATGCACTCCCTCGCAGGAGTTGCGAAGCTCTGTCCAACGCACGATGTAGTCGCGAAGGGGTTCGTTGGGCCTCTGGACGCACATGGCCAGCTCGCGAGGCCGGCCAGGGCGCTTGTAGGTGCCAGTGAAGTTGCGGACGAACGCCTCCTCGAAGTCAACCCATGAGTTGACGCTGCCGGCTGGAAGGCTGTTAAGCCATGTCTGAGCCAAGCCGGCCAGCATGAGTGGCACGTAGCGGATGGCTACACGCTTGTTGCCCCTGGCAATGCCGACGGCAGTGGTGTAGTCGATCAACCAGTCTTCTGGCTTAGCTGTGCCGTTGTACTTGGGGGTGTCCCGAGGAAGAGTGAAGCCTTGGGGAAACGGCTCCCCTCGGATCCGGGGGCGGAAGCACGCCGGACCAATGGGACCGTCCTCTTCCAGAAGAACTGACTGCGCCAGGGCATTGAGACGCTTGCGGGCGTCGTTCTCGCCATGTGGGATGCGAGCACCGATCCGAGCCGTGATCGGAAGGGTGCCTTGTGAGCCGGGGACATGGGTCCTCCCCGGACGAGGAACCTCATACACCGAATCACTCTCATCATCCCCGCAATGCCGGCTTGAAGTTGGCTCGCTCTAGCGTTGAGAACGCCTGTCGTGGCTGCCATCGCCCTTTCGGCCGGAAGTGCGATGCGAGGAAGATCCCTCGGCTTGATGATGCTCGCTGGGGTTACGGCACGCTCCGGGATTGGGTCCCGGAGACTCCGACTGAGCCTGACTGGGGTCAAGTCGTGTCTGTTGCTCGTTGGCGGCGTCAAGGAGATCCTTGACCTGCTTCTCCTGAAGGATGCGCTCCTCGCCCTCCAAGCCTCGCATTTCTGCCATGGCTGCCTGGGCCGCCCGTAAGTTGGCCGCAGGAGTCTCGTAGATGGACTCCTTGCCGCCTAGGATCTCGGCAATGACACGGCCGTGGACCGCGCCAAGCCGGCTAGGCCCCTTGGAAATCGGAGTGAGGCCGTAGGCGGAGTTATACTCGCGTTGCATGGCCTCCATCCGGCGTTTAGTCGTGGCAATGGCGATGCCCTCCTCCAAGATCTTCCTGCGAGCCTCCTCCAGCGAGGCCCGCGCGTCAGTGGGGTTCGTGGAGGTGGCGATGGGTGTCTTCAAGCCGGTAAGAGCAGCCTGAGGTGTATCGGCGGAGACAGTAACAGGCTCACCAGCGTCTGCTGACGCCTTGCCATGAGCCTTGCTGGTGCCGGCACCGATAACCATCACCTCCACAATGCTGGAGACAGCGGCGATGCGATACGGGGTAAAGAACCCCACAGACGATGGAGGACCGTCGAAGACAAGTACGTTATTGGGGTACACGTCGAACGTAGGCGTCTCAGCGATAGAGAGCCTACTGAAGCTGGCGCATAACGCCTCGACATCGAAGTCCTCGCCAGGGTAGCGAGGACCGTCGCCGAGACGCAAGTCGCTAAAGAGAATGTTGAGGTTCTCCATAGCAGCGACGACGACGCTGGGGAGTGACTCATCGTCGGACTCCCCATCCGAGTCTACATGACGTACTGGGACGTCGATCATCATCGGTGAAGCCTCATCGAAAGCAGGCTCCACGGGCATGCAGATCGGTCCGGACGTGATGCATCCGACGGTGTAAGAGCAGGGCCCCGCCCAGCGCGTGAAGCCAGCCGATGCCGCAGACGGCCCCACGGTGGGCGCCAAATGTCGGTGTTTACTCACAACATAAGCCATTGGTAGTCTAAAGATGGTGGGAACCAAAGTGGCACCATAGGGCGCTGGGAACGAGGATGGTACAAGCATGGAACGCATGATGTACCCAGGTTCAGGGCTCTCCGTAGAGATAACACCCCTAATCCTGCTGGAGTGTATGATGTATGAATGGGACTACAAAGTGCTCTTGGAACTGTATTACGGAGGAGGAAGAAGGAGCTGTCGGCTCGCGTCTGCCTCTCCTATGTGGTGTGTGTGCTGAGTTGACCGACCCTCTACATGGAGGGGGGCCGGGGGGTTTATAGACGAACACACCGACCTACAATATGGACAAAAGGTACAAGAGTGGGGCCCGGCTGGCAGCCTCGCCGGCTGGCCAGGGGGCCCACGGGGTCTTGTCTTGTCGCTAGAGGGCCCCGCCGGCTGCGAGGTCCCGTCTGGCTGTGGGACCCGCCGGCTAGCCAATAAGGCTCTCGCGTAAGGTTGACGCAGGACACGTGTGGTACGTCCGGCGTCATCCAGCGAGGATCGTCATGGGCAGGCAGTACAGTCGTCTCCACTGTTCCCACGCCGAGTGCAGCAATGGAGTGGGAGTTTGACGGGCCGACATTGTGCAGGGTGATGGATCGGAGCCGGAGGAGGTCAGCGGCATGACCGCCGACGCTTGTACCTGTCGTGCACCTTGATCCAGTACCTTTGCTGACGCGTAGCCACCTTTAACCATGGGGTCTCGTCATGACCTACGGTCTGATGTGACTTGTGCTCCCTAGCCAGCTAGTCGCTTGACTAGCCGGCCTGGGCTCGGCAGCCTCGCCCCTAGCCGGCTGGCTTGGCCTAGGCGGCCAGGGGGAGGTAGCCGTCTCGCCTCTAGTCGGCAGGTGCTTCCTGTCCGTCCAGAGAGTTGGCCGTCTTGCCACCAGCTGGCACGTACTTCCTAGCCGGCGAGGGGGACTTGGTCTTTGTAGAATGGTTCTTGATGTCCCTTCTTGGTTGAAGGCAAAGGAGTAGGCTCGATGGGCCTACCCCGGGGTTATCCCCCCGACGGCTGCCTTGCTCAATCGACTAGTTGGGTCGTGGCTAGCCTGGTTGGCTAATTGGGCCTTTTGTTTTTATTTTTATTTTTCTTCTCTTTTTTCCTTTGTGTTTTCTTTGTAAATTCAAAAAGGTTTTGAATTTGATTTTTCTTCCATGAGTGAACTTGTTCTAAATTTCAATTGGAATATTTCTGAATGGGTGATTATTTTGTTTGAAGTTTTTGACACACTATTTCTACCAATGGCTTAAGGTTTTTTTAAAATTCATATTTGAATATTTTCTATTTTTCTTTTGAACCTAGGATTTACTTTTAATTTAAATTGCCCAAAACTACTTTCAAACCATTGATTACCTAAGAAAAATAGGGCAAATATAAAATCTTTGCAATTTACTTTCCTGCCCTTATGCAATTTTGATAAAACTTTTATCCAAAGAAAATCCTCATGGCCACTAAATAAACTCAAATTTTACTTAGGGTTTAAGAATTGGTCATGTTTCATCCTTGAATTCCAAATTTGCAGTGAAATCATCAATGCAATGCTTCTAAATGCACATCCTATATTTACAAAGAAATTGGGATGTGACACGTCTTCGTCAACCGGGGCCTATCGGGGGTGTTTGGAGGACTGCTCCGACCCAATACATGTTGCATCCTCCTTCCACTAGTAGTGTCCATTGGAGCGAGCCAGAGAAGGGAAAGGAGCAATCTCCTGGACTTGTAAGTCCTCCTGCTTCTCCTCCTCGCAGTCAGTTATGCGCCTCAGTCTGTTCATGATTTGACTACCTTTATGCAAGGAAGACTTAGCGTGTTATGCTCTCTATGATGCACGTGTTAAATTTGAAGTATGGAGAAACTTTATTTAGCATCTTTATTCTAGAAAGGCAACGATTATTTATGTATATGTTCATGTGTCGTTGTTTTATTGTCAAATTTATAGATTATTTTTCATAAATGAATTTTATCCCGAGTTCCCGCACCTTACGACAATTGATCAAGACTATGCTAGGAAGGATTCAACTTAAAAAATTACCTTTCTTTTATCATCTACCTACTTGAGAACGAGTAGGGCTTAAGCTTGGGGATGCTCATACATCTCAAACGTATCAATAATTTTTATTGTTTCATGGTACTCCATTACTATTTTTGAATCTTTTTATAGAAATTTATATTATTTTTTGGAAGAACCTATTAATTCAATTCCTAGAGTCAGTTGCTCTTTTTGCATGTTTTTGTTTTTTTAGGAAATCAATATCTACACACAAAGGGGGGTCAAAACATCACTGGAATTTAATATGATATTTCCCTGATCAAGAAGAGTCCTAGAACGTATTGGGCCAGCCACGGGGTAGTCATGGGCCCCACGCGGTCAAGGGCGAGGACAAGGGCTGACCCGTGCCATACTCCATGTGCCCCCCGTGCACCGCCTTAGCTCAGTTATTCCGTCTATAAATCCAGCATTTCACGAAACCCTAAGTACCAATTTTCTTCGATTTTTTCTGCCGCTCCAAGTTCCTCTTCCGAGGAGATCCAATCTGGAGTCCTATTCCGGCACCCTGCTGGAGGGGGGATCCATCACCGGAGGCTTCTTCATCAACCTTGTTGTCTCCATGACCATGTGTGAGTACTTACCTTAGGGACTTAGGATACATAGAAGTAGTTAGATCGTATTGTTTCTCTCTTTTTCTTCAATACCAACTTCATGTGAGCTACCTCACATGATCATGATCAATCTGATGTAATAAGTGGTGAGTTTGTTGGGATATGATGAATTGTCACTTCATGATCAGATTTTTCATTTAAATCAATTGAATCTTTTGAAGTTTATTTGTTGTATAATTGACTAGCTTTGTATGCTCTCCGATCTATTTTTCTTCTTTGGCCAAGTTTGATGAGTAGTTCTTCAGAGGGAGTTGTGCATTCTAGTGGGTTCTAATCTTGGTGCGATCTATATCCTAGTGAGAGAAAGGGATAAAACATGTATTGTATTGTTGCCACTAAGGATAAAACGATGTGTTCTTTATCACACTTGGATGATAGTTTTGTTCTCTACATTATGTAATCTTGTTTATTGGAATGCTCTTAGTTTCATGAACTAATATTTTGACACGTATGCTGGATAACAGTCTTCAGGTGGAGTACTAGTTGCAAATATAGTTGGATAATGGTTTACATATCACGGACGTAATGCCGATATGAGATTATACCATGAATGACCATATTAATAAATATAAATATTGCAATTTAATCAATATCCAACTGTAATTAGTTCCACATACTACGCATGTATGCTTACGAGAGATGCCACTAGTGGCCATATGCCCACATGGTCTATTCTGTATTACTGAATACTACATAAAAATTACTATTCTTTGTTGCACTGATTTATCTATCTAGCTATCGATTCCTATCATACCGTGCAATTTAATCTTGTAACTAGCAAGACAAGAAGCTTCATAACCTTCTTGATGTGTCGGAGATAAGTTTGTGTTGTGTTTTGTGTGCAAGTACCAATGACTTTGCTTGCTGCTAGAACTCCTCCTGGTTCGATAAACCTTTGTTCTCTACCAAGGGAAATACGTATTGCTAGGTTACTTCACCCTTATACTTGAGGCTTCCCCAACTGTCCTTATGATAGATCAAGCACACACCATGGTAAATTCCTTTTTTACACCATGACAAATTATTTTGAACACCCCATGGCAAATTTGTTTTAATAAGACCATTTCCGATTTTTTTTCCTTTCTAACATATTTTTGCCATTATCTTATGAAACAAAGGCAGCTTAGATTCAAACATAAATGTTTAGTTTCCTTGTTTATTTTAAGATATGGAAGATTTAGTTTCTCATGGATGGCTATAAATGTTTACGTCTGTCATTTATGTATGGCAAACTTATGTTCAAATATACATCCAACTACCACGTAAGTTTATAAATTATAGGAAGGCAGTTTTATAAAGTATAACATTGTAAATTTTATGTTTTCCTTGTGTACTTTGTATAATATAAAATGCTTCTTGTGTTCATGGAATTTTTTCGCGTAAACTGGTTAATCGGGCCTCTGGCCCAACTAGGGTTCACGCTAGAAACCCACCGGAGTGAATGCTCGAGGGAGCAATTTTTGTTCCATTGTAGTTTGTTTGGGGAGGGCTCCATATCATACATTCCCCCAATATTGCGGTCCATAATAATAAAGAGTGGGAATGATAAGTAAATGAGAGCATAAATGAAAAAAAAATATAGTTATGCATGCTTGTCTTACATTTAACACAAAAATGTATAAGTGACAAAATTTAAATTTCCTTGTTTTTTTGGAAAATATAGACCACATATGTCCTTCAAAAAACCATAGAGCCTCTAATTTCTTAGAAACCATAAATACCATTTTGTTGTAGTGCATTTAGAAGTATAGATTTACATTTCCCCCTCTTGCATACTTTTAATGACATTTATCTATTTTATTCTAGATTGATACAAATGTGACCATTCCACATGGAGGAAATATTAAGGAGATCACGAACAAAATAAAAAAAATGTCTAATTGGCTTGCGATGGGGGGACCAAGATAACACCTGACAACCCAAGTAAGCAAAGCAGAAAAAGCATTGTGTCATTGTTTACATTTTCATCTATAGATCTATTCGTGATGTGAATGCCTGCTCATACATGTATGACGTGAGGCCACCGATAAGATGAAATATAGTCTCACATGCTTCTTTCTATGTTGGTATCCGATGACGTGCATGGTTAATAATACAAACACGACAAACCATAAAAGGTAAACTATCACGTAAATACTCAAGCATCATCATGTTGGGGAACGTCGCATGGGAAACAAAAAATTTCCTACGCGCACGAAGACCTATCATGATGATGTCCATCTACGAGAGGGGATGAGTGATCTACGTACCCTTGTAGATCGTACAGCAGAAGCGTTAGTGAACGCGGTTGATGTAGTGGAACGTCCTCACGTCCCTCGATCCGCCCCGCGAACAATCCCGCGATCAGTCCCACGATCTAGTACCGAACGGACGGCACCTCCGCGTTCAGCACACGTACAGCTCGACGATGATCTCGGCCTTCTTGATCCAGCAAGAGAGACGGAGAGGTAAAAGAGTTCTCCGGCAGCGTGACGGCGCTCCGGAGGTTGGTGATGACCTTGTCTCAGCAGGGCTCCGCCCGAGCTCCGCAGAAACGCGATCTAGAGGAAAAACCGTGGAGGTATGTGGTCGGGCTGCCGTGGAAAAGTCGTCTCAAATCAGCCCTAAAACCTCCGTATATATAGGTGGGAGGAAGGGGAGGAGACAGCCTCAAAACCTAAAGGTTTGGCCGAAATTGGAGGTGGAGGAGTCCTACTCCAATCCTACTTGGAGTAGGATTCCACCTTCCCACTTGGAAACTCTTTCCACCTTGTGTTTTTTCCTTCTCAAACCTTATGGGCCTTAGTGGGAACTTATTCCAGCCCACTAGGGGCTGGTTTATCTCTTCCCATAGCCCATGAGACCCCTTGGGGCGTGACACCCCTCCCGATGGTCCCCGGCACCCCTCCCGGCACTCCCGGTACACTACCGATGAGCCCGAAACTTTTCCGGTAATGCACGAAAACCTTACGGTAACCAAATGAGGTCATCATATATATCAATCTTCGTTTCCGGACCATTCCGGAAACCCTCGTGACGTCCGTGATCTCATACGGGACTCCGAACAACATTCGGTAACCAACCATATAACTCAAATACGCATAAAACAACGTCGAACCTTAAGTGTGCAGACCCTGCGGGTTCGAGAACTATGTAGACATGACCCGAGAGACTCCTCGGTCAATATCCAATAGCGGGACCTGGATGCCCATATTGGATCCTACATATTCTACGAAGATCTTATCGTTTGAACCTCAGTGCCAAGGATTCATATAATCCCGTATGTCATTCCCTTTGTCCTTTGGTATGTTACTTTCCCGAGATTCGATCATTAGTATCGCATACCTATTTCAATCTTGTTTACGGGCAAGTCTCTTTACTCGTTCCGTAATACAAGATCCCGCAACTTACATTAAGTTACATTGCTTACAAGGCTTGTGTGTGATGTTGTATTACCGAGTGGGCCCCGAGATACCTCTCCGTCACACGGAGTGACAAATCCCAGTCTCGACCTATACTAACTCAACGAACACCTTCGGAGATACCTGTAGAGCATCTCTATAGTCACCCAGTTACGTTGCGACGTTTGATACACACAAAGCATTCCTCCGGTGTCCGTGAGTTATATGATCTCATGGTCATAGGAACAAATACTTGACACGCAGAAAACAGTAGCAACAAAATGACACGATCAACATGCTACGTCTATTAGTTTGGGTCTAGTCCATCACATGATTCTCCTAATGATGTGATCCCATTATCAAGTGACAACACTTGCCTATGACAGGAAACCTTGACCATCTTTGATCAACGAGCTAGTCAACTAGAGGCTTACTAGGGACAGTGTTTTGTCTATGTATCCACACAAGTATTGTGTTTCCAATCAATACAATTATAGCATGGATAATAAACGATTATCATGAACTAAGAAATATAATAATAACTAATTTATTATTGCCTCTAGGGCATATTTCCAACAGTCTCCCACTTGCACTAGAGTCAATATTCTAGTTCACATCACCATGTGATTCCAACGAATCCAACACCCATATAGTTATGGGGTCTTATCATGCCTTGCTCGTGAGAGAGGTTTTAGTCAACGGTTCTGAAACTTTCAGATTCGTGCGTTCTTTACAAATCTTTATGTCATCTTATAGATGCTGCTACTACGTGCTATTCGGAAATGCTCCAAATATCTACTCTACTATACGAATCCGTTTCACTACTCATAGTTATCCGGATTGGTGTCAAAGCTTGCATTGACGTAACCCTTTACGACAAACTCTTTAACCACCTCCATAATCGAGAAAAAATCCTTAGTCCATTAGTTACTAAGGATAAATTTCGACCGCTGCTAGTGATTCAATCATGGATCACTCTCTGTACCTCTCAACATACTTTGAGTCAAGGCACACTTCAGGTGCGGTACACAGCATGGCATACTTTAGATTCTACGGCTAAGGCATAGAAGACGACCTTCGTCTATTCTCTTTATTCTGCCGTGGTCGGGTTTTGAGTCTTACTCAAATTCACACCTCACAACGCAACCAAGAACTCCTTCTTTGCTGGTCTATTTTGAACTCTTTCAAAAACTTGTCAAGGCATGCATCTTGTTGAAACTTCTATTAAGCGCTTTCGATCTATCTCCATAGATCTTTGATGCTCAACGTTCAAGTAACGTAATCCAGGTACTCCTTTGAAAACTTCTTTCAAACAACCTTGTATGCTTTACAGAAATTCTACATTACTTCTGATCCACAATATGTCAACCACATATACCTATCAGAAATTCTATAGTGCTCCCACTCACTTCTTTGGAAATACAAGTTTCTCATAAACCTTGTACAAACCCAAAATCTTTGATCATCTCATCAAAGTGTATATTCCAACTCCGAGATGCTTGCACCAGTCCATTGAAGGATCACTGGAGCTTTCATACTTGCTAGTATCTTTAGGATCGACAAAACCTTTTGGTTGTATCACATACAATGTTTGCTCAAGGAAACCGTCGAGAAAACAATGTTTTGACATCCTACGTGCAATATTTCATAAATAATGCATCAACAACTAACATAATTCTAACAGACTTTTAGCATCGCTACGAGTGAGAAAGTCTCATCATAGTCAACTGTTTGATCTTATCGAAAACATCTTTGCGACAAGTCGAGCTTTTCATAATAGTGACTTATCACCATCATCGTCTGTCTTCTTTTAAAGATCCATTTTTACTCAATAGTCCTATGACCATCAAGTAGTTCTACCAAAGTCTACACTTTGTTTTCACACATGGATCCTCTCTCGGATTTCATGGCTTCCAGCCATTTGTCGGAATATGGGCCCACCATCGCTTTCTCCATAACTCGTAGGTTCACTGTTGCTCAACAACATGACCTCCAAGACAGGGTAACCGTACTACTCTGCAGCAGTACGCGACCTTGTCGACCTACGAGGTTTGTAGTAACTTGATTCGAAGCTCAATGATCATCATCATCAGCTTCCACTTCAATTGGTGTAGGCGCCACATGAACAACTTCCTGCGCCCTGCTACACACTGGTTGAAGTGATGGTTCAATAACCTCATTAAGTTCTACTACCATCCCACTCAATTCTTTCGAGAGAAACCTTTCCTCGAGAAAGGATCCGTTTCTAGAAACAAACACTTTGCTTTCGGATCTGAGATAGGAGATGTACCCAACTGTTTTGGATATCCTATGAAGATGCATTTATCCGCTTTGGGTTCGAGCTTATCAGACTGAAACTTTTTCACATAAGTGTCGAAACCCCAGACTTTCAAGAAACGACAGTTTAGATTTCTCTAAACCTCAGTCTATACTGTGTCATCTCAACGGAAATACGCGGTGCCCTATTTAAAGTGAGTGCGGTTGTCTCTAATGCATAACCCATAAACGATAGTGGTAATTCGATAAGAGACATCATAGTATGCACCATACCAAATAGTGCGTGGCTATGACGTTCAGACACATCATCACACTATGATGTTCCAGGTGGCATGAACTGCGAAACAATTTCCACATTGTCTTAACTGTGTATCAAAACTCGTAACTCAGATATTCATTTCCATGATCATATCGTAGACAGTTTATCCTCTTGTTACGACGAACTTCACTCTGAAACGGAATTGAACTTTTCAACATTTTAGACTTGTGATTCATTAAGTAAATACTCCTGTATCTACTCAAATCATGAGTGAAGTAAGAACATAATGATATCCACTGCGTGCCTCAGCACCCATTGGACTTCATACATCAAAATGTATCACTTCCAACAAGTTACTATCTTATTTCATCTCAATGAAAACAAGGCCTTGCTCATGTGGTATGATTCGCATGTCACTAGTGATTCGAAATCAGGTGAGTACAAAGATCCATCAGCATGGAGCCTCTTCATGCAATTTATACTAACATGACTCAAGCAGCAGTGCCACAAGTAAGTGGTACTATCATCATCAACTCGTATCTTTTGGCACCAATATCATGAACATGTGTAACACTACGATCGAGATTCAATAAACCATTGAAGGTGATTATTCAAGAAAATAGAGTAACCATTATTCTCTTTAAATGAATAATCGTATTGCAATAAACACGATCCAATCATGTTCATGCTTAACGCAAGCACGAAATAACAATTATTTAGGTTTAACACCAATCCCGATGGTAGAGGGAGCGTGCGACGTTTGATCATATCAATCTTGGAAACACTTCCAACACGTATCGTCACCTCGCCTTTAGCTAGTCTCCGTTTATGCCGTAGCTTTCATTTTGCGTCACTAATCACTTAGCAACCGAACCGGTATCCAATACCCTCGTGCTACTAGGAGTAGTAGTAAAGTACACATCAACATCATGTATATCAAATACACTTCTTTCGACTTTTGCCAGCCTTCTTATCTACCAAGTATCTTGAGTTGCTCCGCCTCAGTGATTGTTCCCCTCATTACAGAAGCACTTAGTCTCGGGTTTGGGTTTAATCTTGGGTCTCTTCATTAGTGCAGCAACTGTTTTGCCGTTTCACGAAGTATCCCTTCTAGCCCTTGCCTTTCTTGAAACTTAGTGGTTTTACAAACCATCAACTATTGATGCTCCTTCTTGATTTCTACTTTCGCAGTGTCAAACATCGCGAATCGCTCAAGGATCATTGTATGTATCCTTGATATGTTATAGTTCATCACGAAGCTCTCACAGCTTGGTGGCAGTGACTTTGGAGAACTATCACTATCTCATCTGGAAGATTAACTCCCACTTGATTCAAGCGATTGTCGTACTCAGACAATCTGAGCACATGCTCAACGATTGAGCCTTTTCTCCTGTGCTTTGTGGACAAAGAATCTTGTCGGAGGTCTCGTACCTCTTAACAAGGGCACAAGAATGAAATCACAATTTCATCTCTTTAGAACATCACTTATGTTCCGTGACGTTTTACAACGTTTTAGGTGCCTTGCTTCTAAGCCATTAAGTATTTTGTACTGAACTATCGTGTAGTCATCAGAAACGTGTATGTCGGATGTTCACAGCATCCACAGACGACGCTCGAGGTGCAGCACACCGAGTGGTGCATTAAGGACATAAGCCTTCTGTGCAGCAACGAGGACAATCCTCGGTTTTACAGACTCAGTCTGCAAAGTTTGCTACTATCAACTTTCAACTAAATTTTCTCTAGGAACATATAAAACAGTAGAGCTATAGCGCAAGCTACATCGTAATTCGCAAAGACCATTAGACTATGTTCATGACAATTAGTTCAATTAATCATATTACTTAAGAACTCCCACTCAAAAAGTACATCTCTCTAGTCATTTGAGTGGTACATGATCCAAATCCACTATCTCAAGTCCGATCATCACGTGAGTCGAGAATAGTTTCAGTGGTAAGCATCTCTGCTAATCATATCAACTATACGATTCATGCTCGACCTTTCGGTCTCATGTGTTCCGAGGCCATGTCTGCACATGCTAGGCTCGTCAAGCTTAACCCGAGTGTTCCGCGTGCGCAACTGTTTTGCACCCGTTGTATGTGAACATTGAGTCTATCACACCCGATCATCACGTGGTGTCTCGAAACGACGAACTGTAGCAACGGTGCACAGTCGGGGAGAACACAATTTCGTCTTGAAATTTTAGTGAGAGATCACCTCATAATGCTACCGTCGTTCTAAGCAAAATAAGGTGCATAAAAGGATTAACATCACATGCAATTTATAAGTGACATGATATGGCCATCATCACGTGCTTCTTGATCTCCATCACCAAAGCACCAGCACGATCTTCTTGTCACCGGCGTCACACCATGATCTCCATCATCATGATCTCCATCAACGTGTCGCCATCGGGGTTGTCGTGCTACTCATGCTATTACTACTAAAGCTACGTCCTAGCAAAATAGTAAACGCATCTGCAAGCACAAACGTTAGTTATAAAGACAACCCTATGGCTCCTGCCGGTTGCCGTACCATCGACGTGCAAGTCGATATTATCTATTACAACATGATCATCTCATACATCCAATATATCACATCACATCGTTGGCCATATCACATCACAAGCATACCCTGCAAAAACAAGTTAGACGTCCTCTAATTTTGTTGTTGCATGTTTTACGTGGTGACCATGGGTATCTAGTAGGATCGCATCTTACTTACGCAAACACCACAACGGAGATATATGAGTTGCTATTTGACCTCATCCAAGGACCTCCTCGGTCAAATCCGATTCAACTAAAGTTGGAGAAACCGACACTTGCCAGTCATCTTTGAGCAACGGGGTTACTCGTAGCGATAAAACCAGTCTCTCGTAAGCGTACGAGTAATGTCGGTCCAAGCCGCTTCAATCCAACAATACCGCGGAATCAAGAAAATACTAAGGAGGGCAGCAAAACGCACATCACCGCCCACAAAAACTTTTGTGTTCTACTCGAGAAGACATCTATGCATGAACCTAGCTCATGATGCCACTGTTGGGGAACGTCGCATGGGAAACAAAAAATTTCCTACGCGCACGAAGACCTATCATGGTGATGTCCATCTACGAGAGGGGATGAGTGATCTACGTACCCTTGTAGATCGTACAGCAGAAGCGTTAGTGAACGCGGTTGATGTAGTGGAACGTCCTCACGTCCCTCGATCCGCCCCGCGAACAATCCCGCGATCAGTCCCACGATCTAGTACCGAACGGACGGCACCTCCGCGTTCAACACACGTACAACTCGACGATGATCTCGGCCTTCTTGATCCAGCAAGAGAGACGGAGAGGTAGAAGAGTTCTCCGGCAGCGTGACGGCGCTCCGGAGGTTGGTGATGACCTTGTCTCAGCAGGGCTCCGCCCGAGCTCCGCAGAAACGCGATCTAGAGGAAAAACCGTGGAGGTATGTGGTCGGGCTGCCGTGGAAAAGTCGTCTCAAATCAGCCCTAAAACCTCCGTATATATAGGTGGGAGGGAGGGGAGGAGGCAGCCTCAAAACCTAAAGGTTTGGCCGAAATTGGAGGTGGAGGAGTCCTACTCCAATCCTACTTGGAGTAGGATTCCACCTTCCCACTTGGAAACTCTTTCCACCTTGTGTTTTTCCCTTCTCAAACCTTATGGGCCTTAGTGGGAACTTATTCTAGCCCACTAGGGGCTGGTTTATCTCTTCCCATAGCCCATGAGACCCCTTGGGGCGTGACACCCCTCCCGATGGTCCCCGGCACCCCTCCCGGCACTCCCGGTACACTACCGATGAGCCCGAAACTTTTCCGGTAATGCACGAAAACCTTCCGGTAACCAAATGAGGTCATCATATATATCAATCTTCGTTTCCGGACCATTCCGGAAACCCTCGTGACGTCCGTGATCTCATACGGGACTCCGAACAACATTCGGTAACCAACCATATAACTCAAATACGCATAAAACAACGTCGAACCTTAAGTGTGCAGACCCTGCGGGTTCGAGAACTATGTAGACATGACCCGAGAGACTCCTCGGTCAATATCCAATAGCTGGACCTGGATGCCCATATTGGATCGTACATATTCTACGAAGATCTTATCGTTTGAACCTCAGTGCCAAGGATTCATATAATCCCGTATGTCATTCCCTTTGTCCTTCGGTATGTTACTTGCCCGAGATTCGATCGTTAGTATCCGCATACCTATTTCAATCTCGTTTACCGGCAAGTCTCTTTACTCGTTCCGTAATACAAGATCCCGCAACTTACATTAAGTTACATTGCTTGCAAGGCTTGTGTGTGATGTTGTATTACCGAGTGGGCCCCGAGATACCTCTCCGTCACACGGAGTGACAAATCCTAGTCTCGATCTATACTAACTCAACGAACACCTTTGGAGATACCTGTAGAGCATCTTTATAGTCACCCAGTTACGTTGCGACGTTTGATACACACAAAGCATTCCTCCGGTGTCCGTGAGTTATATGATCTCATGGTCATAGGAACAAATACTTGACACGCAGAAAACAGTAGCAACAAAATGACACGATCAACATGCTACGTCTATTAGTTTGGCTCTAGTCCATCACATGATTCTCCTAATGATGTGATCCCGTTATCAAGTGACAACACTTGCCTATGACAGGAAACCTTGACCATCTTTGATCAACGAGCTAGTCAACTAGAGGCTTACTAGGGACAGTGTTTTGTCTATGTATCCACACAAGTATTGTGTTTCCAATCAATACAATTATAGCATGGATAATAAACGATTATCATGAACTAAGAAATATAATAATAACTAATTTATTATTGCCTCTAGGGCATATTTCCAACACATCACACCCCACCGACAGAGTAAGGAACTGCACATATTTCATGCGATGAAACCACACGTAGTCACTCCACGCACACCACTAGAAATACCAAACCCTTGAAAATAATAACCAAAAACATTGTTAGTTATGCATGCTTCCTTTACACTAATACAAAAATCGTACAAGTAATTGACCTTACGTTTCTTTGTTTTAAAGAAAAAATAAATCTCACATGTCCTTCAATAAACCATAGAGCCTTTACTTTCTTCGCAACCACCAAAACCGTTTATTGTAGTGCGTTTGGAACTATCTATTTTCACATTTTTCTTGCTTGCATAAATTTAAAATATTTATTATATTTTGGGTTGATACAAATGTGACCATTCCATGGAGTGGAAATATCAACGAGATCATGAACAAAAATGAAAATGTCACGATTTCCATTCTCATCTCTAGATCTGTCTCTCTCCACGTCAGTGATGTGCTGACTGCTCACACACGTATGCCATGAGGACACCGATAAGGATGAAATATCGTGTCATGGGCTTCTTTTCACACAGATATCTAATGACGTGCACGACTAATGACAAACACGACAACCCTTAAAAGGTAAATTGACACGTAATTAAAGAGACAAGCATCATCACAACACATTAAGAACACACACATATTTCATGCGATAAAATCATACGTCGACACTCCACTCCCCCCATGAGAAACCCCAACACCTTCCAATGAATAACGAAAAACATACTAACCCCGTCGAAATAAAATAAAACCAAACCCATTTATAAAAAAATCCATGGTATTTGGCACATTCACCTGCCACGATATAAGTACTTTTTATCCACATATTTACCATGATCTATTGAGCTAATTTGCCACGGTATGTTAATTGTTTAGAAAATACATTTTCCTAAATCTTCCACGACATTTTTTTAAGACTTCTTTTAATGATCACATGCCAATTTAGCTCTTGTTTCCGTTACAATGATTTTTTATCAATCCTAGGTAATACAATTTTTTGCATTGAAAATATGTAGTACATTTGCCATGGTACATATAATTCTTATGTAAATTTTATCCACATTTTCCATGATCTACAAAGGTAACTTGTCATAATTTTTTGGGCCATGTAAAATTTCTTTTTTGGACGATGGCAGAAAAAAATCGTACCATGAAAATTTACTTAATGGACCATGGCAAATTTATATTTGGAGCATGGAATATTTATGTTTTGGTGCCATGAAACATTTGTTTTCTACCATGACCAATTTATAATTGGACTATGGCAAATTTATATTTGGACCATGGCAATTCTATTTCTTATGCCATGGAAAATTTATTTGTTGGACCATCGCCAATAATTTTTTAAACATGGATTTTTTTGGAACAAACATGGCAATCCTTTTCACACCATGACAAATTTATTTTGAACACCCCGTGACAAATTTGTTCATATAAGACTATTTCATAAATTTTATTTTTCAGTGATTTTTTTGCCATCATCTCATAAGGCAATGGCAACTTAGGTTCAATTTTTTTAGTTTTCTTGTTCACTTTTAAGATAAGGAATATTTAGTTTCTCATGCATGACAATTGTAAAATTTCATGTATGACATTTAGGTATGGCAAACTTATGTTCAAACATACATCCAACCAGCTGGTAAGTTTATAAATTAGGGGATGAAAGTTTCATAAAGTGTAACATTGTAAATTTTATGTCTTTTATGTCTTTTATTGTATAAGAAAATGTTCCTTCATGCATGGCAATGTTTTTGCAAGAAGTAGTTAACCAGGCCTCTGGCCCAACCACGATTCACGCTGGAAGTCCACCTTGAACGCTCGAGAGAGCGATCTTCGTTTGATTGATTGTCCCTTCCCCGGGGAACAAATTGTTCACTGAAGGAACCTCCATATCTGTTGTTCTCTCAATTGCGGTACATGATAATGACGATTGGGCCTGAGAAATATTGAGAGCAAACGCGGCTAAAACATTATAGTTGTGCATGCTTGCCTTACATTTAACAAAAAATCGTATAAGTGATAAACCTTACATTTCCTTGTTTTAGGGAAATATACACCTCATATGTCCTTCAATAAACATAGGGCCTTTACTTTCTTAGCAATCACCAATATCATTTTATTGTAATGCATTTGGAAGTTTTTCTTTTACATTTTTCTCTCTTACATAGTTTTGCATACTATTTATCTATTTTATCATGTGTTGATACAAGTGCGACCATTCCAGGAGATGAAATATCAAGGAGATCACGAACAAAATAAAAACATGCTTAATTGGCGTGTGATGAGGTGGGTGAAGATAGCTCATGACAACCCAAGCAAAGCAAAAAACCATTGTGTCACCGGCTACATTTTCTCTCTAGATCTATTCGTGATGTAAATAACTACTCACATGCATGTCTATGACATGAGGACGTCAATAAGGATGAAATATTCTATCGCGGGCTCCTTTCCACGTCGTTATCCAATGACGTGCACGACTAATGTTACAAAAACGACAAAACATAAAAGGTAAACCACCACATAAAGATCCAAGCATCATCACACCGCATGGAATCACATGTATTTCAAGCGATCAAACCACACGTCCACACTCAACGCACCCACGAGAAACGCCGTCCGCTTGGAAAAAATAACCAAAACAATTGTTAGTTATGCATGCTTGCTTTACATTTACCACAAAGTCTTACAAGTTATAAACCTTACATTTCTTTGTTTTCAAGAAAATATAAACCTCACATGTCCTTAATAAACCATAGAATCTTTACTTTCCTAGCAACCGCCAAAACCGTTTGTTGTAGTGCGTCTGGAAATATCGTATTTTACTATTTTTTCGCTTGCATAATTTTGAAATCTTTTATGTATTTTATCCGGGTTGATACAAATATATCCATTACACGAAGAAGAAATGTCATGGAGATTACAGAGGAAATAAAAAAATCTAATTAGCGTGCGATGAGGACGAAGATAGCACTTGACAACCCAAGTAAAACAAAGCAAAAAACTATTATGTCACAATTTCCATTTCATCTCTAAATCTATCAGCGTTTACTTTGACAACCTGCACAACTGCTCATGCATATATGTCATGAGGACACCGATAAGGATGATATATCGTCTCACAGGCTTCTTTCCACGTCAATACTGAATGGCCTGCATGACTAATGGCAAGCACGCCAATTCTTAAAAGGTAAACCGTCACATAAAGACACAAGCATCATCACACCGCATCGACAAAACAAAGGCACATGGGTATTTCATGTGATAAAATCACACGTCCACACTCCATCCCCGGCAAGAACCCCCACCCCTTTGAAAGAATAACAGAAAACATACCAATCCCCTCAAAATAGAACAAAATAAAATTAGTTATTACTTCTTTTTTCTGAAGGGTTAAACAAATTACGAGGAACTAGAAGAAATGCACCTTACATTATAAAATTTTATCTAAAAAAGTATATCTTATATAAAAAACAAGGGAGTAACTCATAGTCATTTGAAATTTGCGTGTGCTTTGATCCTCTTAATTTGCAGTCGGGGGAGCGTGCAATTTTGAGAATAAATGCTACCGTGATCTTAGCCTAGAGATATAGATAGTTTTGGTATTCATCGACGTGTACTTAGAAAGCGATTGAGATCGACCCTTGCATCTCAGGGACAACTTTTGTCGACAATAGAAAAAGAAAGAAAAAAAAGAGCAGAAATCTAATGGCAACACCCTCGAAATCTATTCGTCTCCACTGCCCCTATATACAAATATATACAAACTGAAAAGAAAAAGGGGAGGGATGGGGCTATTTAAGAAGACCAGAAATGGGCAAATCGCATCTCGTCGCACCGCATTGATCTAAGCGGATCGCAAATCAAACCAACCCACACCTCTCCCTGCCTGCCATTTCCTCTCTCCCTCTTCCTCCCCTCGCCGCGGGCCCCACCCGTCAGCCTGCCGCGTAGTAGAGACTAGACTAGAGAGAGGGCGACAAGGGAGCAGCTAGAGAGAGAGAGACAAGGAAAGGGCACCGGAGGAGATGGGAGAGGCAGGGGAGCAGACGGCGGAGGCAGCGGCGTTGCGAGCGGCGGAGCAGGCGCGGGAGCTGCAGGACGCCGCTGCGGCGTTGCTTTCGAGGACGTGGGCGGAGGAGGAGGCGCTGCGCCGCCGCGCCGCCGCGCTCAGGGAGGACCTCGCCCGCCTGCGCAAGGCCGCCGCCTGCGCACAAACCGAAAAGGTAACCAGCTTTGCTGCTCCTGGGCTGCCGCGCGGGTTATCCTTCTTCTCCTCCAAGTGTGCCGCGTGCGTGCTCGTGGGCGTGTCGGCGGGTCGCCGAGGAAATCGCCGCGCGGGTGTTTGCTGCGCCTAGGATTCCTAGCGCTGCCAGCTCGGCTCCGAGCGGCTGCGCTGCGCTGCTTCGCCGCTCCGGATCATCTGCTGCGGAAGATCTACGTGCGTGCGTACAACTGCAGTTTGGTGCGCCGTGGAAATCTCGACTTCGGTACTGCCAAGACATACCCGTGGACCCTGGATGCTCTATCTGCGAATCACCGTGCCATCATATGCGTCTGATGCTGCTGATTCTGATCGTCACAATGTGCATGCTCTTCTTATGGTGATGTGACTGTCGCTTCTTTGTGTGCTTGTGGTAGGTCCACGAGGACTTGGATCGAGCGTCATGCCTCATAAGTGACGGTGACATTGCGACGATTCTCCCTAGCAAGGCGCATGGTGATTGCTGCTCCTCTTCAGCTTGAGCTTGAGCGTGTTATTCATTTCTGTCATATTCATCTATACCTCTCTCTTTTCTGAGGTTCTACTCTTCTAACATTTTTCTGTCTTGGGGGTTTACAGGCACTTTTTTGAAGCTACTCTTGGGACCTGTGAATCTCCGCGCAAGGAAGGAGGTACAGCTCAAGGTGAAGGAGGAATACAATAGCTACAGGGTATGTGTAAAATTGTGTTATCACTGGTGAAAATCTAGTCCGCTATTCGTATTTTGAAATGAGGACTTTGCGTGAAGCTGGCTACAAGTTTGTTTGAGCCACCAATAGATAAACAACTTTGAAATTTGGTTTTCCATTTGATCCGAGTAGTCTTTTAGGGGGAATGCTATCCTTCAAACCTTCTACAGAGTTAAAAATGTACCTGCTGAGCAATGTCTGAGTTGTTTTGCAGATATAGATGTTAGATTTGTGGAGAACCGTGTACTGATATAGATAATACTCATTAGCTACAAATAATTTGCCCTTATTAATCCTTATTCCTCTCTTCTTTTCAGGATAGGACTGCCATAGTGTTTCTTGGTTTTCCAATGATTCTGTTGTTTCTTCGGTCATGGCTATGGAATGGATGCTTTCCAGCGTTGCCAGTTCAGCTATATCAGGTATGCTCTGATGCTTGTTCAGGTAATCTGGTAACAATATGAAATGATGCTATCTTCTGAAAGATAAACTGACAGGTAAACTTATCTTATGTTTAACAGGCTTGGCTGTTATTCCTCTATACAACTTTAGCTTTGCGAGAGAACATATTGCGAGTCAATGGAAGTGATATCCGTCCTTGGTAAGGAACAATAACTAACTACTGTGGATCCATTTTTATTTTGAATGGTGATCCCTTCTTTCTTTTGGAATGATGATTCATTGCATTTTAGTATCGACCAGTATTTTCATCTCCTATTTGAAGGAAATATTATGATGCTCTGGGGCTTTAAGTTACCTTACCTGACTATACGATGACAACAATTTTATTCTTCAATGCATGTCTATCCACCTCTGACATGTTGCTTGCTGGCCTTTTCTTGTCATGATTTTGTCTGTTCTTTTCAGTCATTAACTAATTATGCATATAAGCACCAGTAATTTTGGTTTCTTTTGGTGCATTTGGAACTTAATTATTATCATTTTATTCTTAAGGTGGGTATGCCATCACTATTGTGCCATGCTGATGGCTCTTGTGAGCCTCACATGGGAGATTAAGGGACAACCTGATTGTGCACGGAAACAGGTATGCTTATAGATCTTTCTCTTCTGTTCCAAACACGGAAACATGTGCTTAGCCTGTGCTCTTTTCGCAGAGAGGTGTCGAGTTGTTTCTGTGCTGGGCTGTGATGCAAGGTTTTGCCATGATGTTGCAGAACAGATATCAACGTCAAAGACTATATACTCGAATTGCTTTGGGAAAGGTAATGCATTTTGATAGAGAAGGTCAAAAGAATTGGTTCTTTCTATATTTACTCTGGTAGCTCTAGCTTATTATATTCCTTATCAGTAGCTCCTTTTGTGAATAACTTCAGGACTTTTATGACCTTTACTCAACTGAAATTATCTTTGCACCATCTATCTTGTCGCATGGCATGTTTAGGCACCACATGGTTCTTCTACTACATCCATTTACCTGTGCAATTATCTGCTGAAACTTTAGTCAAACTAGTTTTCTTTAACTTGAATGTTTCTTTCCGGCAGGCTAAAAGGATGGACGTCGTGTGGGGTGAGACTGCTGGTGTTGAAGGCCAACTATTGCTATTGTGTCCTGTCCTCTTTCTCTTGCAGGTACGCTGTTATCCTTAAGCCTTTGACCAATAATTGCTCTTTTAGTATATACTTTATGTGGCATAAAATCGATGTGATTTTGTACTCAAAAGTACTTGTGGAGTTGTGGTTATGATTTTGTATCTCATAAATCTCTCCTACTTAAAAAAGATCTGTGGTTTTGTTGTCCGCTCGTCCTTCGCGCAACCTTACATATGTCCCCCCTGCTCTTCCCATTTTGATTTTTTTTCTCCCATCTCTGTTTTTCCCCATCGGGTTTCCCTTAGAAATTGCCTCAACTGCCCCAACTCTTATTGACTTGCCAAATAAACATCTGTTTTCTTTGGTAAGCTAATAAATGCTTACCAAATAAGTGTTTATCAAATAAAACCCTATTTTTCACACAATCACATTAATATGGTGGCAGGTAAATCACGGGCTAACATACTAGAACATTTATGCCCCCATTACACATGGGCAATTATCTAATTGCATACTACTCGCATAAGTGTTGGTCAAATGCTTGTCTTAACGGAACAAAATACGTCATGTAATCTGGAATGGAGGGAGTATTAAATATGCAAATATCGAACCAAGCTCATGAAGGACAGACTAGTTTTGTCTTCATAGTTCACTTTTGATCTTGGTACATGATGTTCTAAAATTTCCTGTTTTACCTGCTTGAATAATAGTATCAGATCATTTATCCAGATTGGTTTTTCTGTGCGATCAAGTGAGCATGCCAGCCTCAGAACATCGAGTTGTAATATTTCTCTCACAAATGTACAACGCTCAAAGCAATTATCTTGACTTCCCTTCTATTTATAGGTCTTTGAGGGTTATGTTGGATTTCTACTTCTTCGGACAGCTCACACAGGGATCATCCCTGAGTGGCAGGTCAGGAACTTCTAGCTATTAATGCAACCAGGATTTATCATATTGGACCCATCTTATAACCTATGCATGCTGTCACAGGTTGTGGTGTGTGGGATCCTGCTTATTGCAATGGCAATTGGCAACTTTGCAAACACAGTGGACACATTGATGGTTAAGTCCAGATTCAAAGCAAAGATGAAGAAGTCCAAGAGCAAACGGGATCTTGCCGCATGCACGTCGCCGACTCGCTCATCGCTGACAAATTCGGCAGCTGGAGCTTGAAATGGAGACGTTCCCGTCACATGAACATTTTGCCCATATTCAATCAGGGGTTATCAAAATTGTAAAGTATTAGTTTTTTGGCCACCAGCTCCTTGTGCCGACAGTCTGTCAAAGCTCATACCCATGTAATCATCAAACAACTAGGTTGCTGATGGTGTCAGGTTGAGGGTTACTAAGAATAAACTGTTCATGTTTGTTTATTTCTTGCTATGGACATCAAGTGGGCTAGATGAACTTAGGACTGTAAGAGGTAGTTACTTTTTTTCCTGGTATAGTTATTTGTGAGACTTAGATTGTCAGAATCAAACATGCAAAGTTGTATACAAGCTGTGACCCTGCCAAATCTTTCTCTGTCAGGTTGTAAGGTTTTTCGTTGATAAGCTCTGGTACCGGTCTCTGGTTTCAGCTGAATCGTCAAATCATCCATGGAGGCATTTTCTCATTTCAAGCTGGCGATGAACTGAAATCAGAGAACAGGTTTGCTCAAAAGTCATGTGAAACCTTCATGTGCATTACTAGCACAAATATATGACTGAAAGCCATTGGATGCATGGGTTCACCGTTCACCTCTCTCCTCTCATAGGTGAATATTAAATGGTGTGCGTCGGTATGATCTTTGCACTTTTGTCCTCTTTTAGTTGAGAGAATTGGAAGATGAGTTGTTTAAATTCGAGATGTTGGAGTGAACCAATTTGCAACATTATCTACATTTTGATCTCAGGTTGCATGTATATTTTCCGCTTTATTTAAAGTTTATTAATACTCGAGAGTTGGTTGAGGTCCCACAAAGTTGGAAGCTCTGCAAATCTTAATGTGCCACCGCTGTGACCAGACAAAATGATCGCTATGGAATTTCATTTGCCAAAGTAAACATAACTGATCTTTGTTTCTTTATCTTGGGACTTATAATGAAAAGTGCATGGATTAATGGTGCACAAAAACAAGATAGACTTTCTCATAGTCTACATTTAGTTGTGGTCCATTGAGCTAACCTTCTTTCTTTTCTTTTGAACGAATCCATTGAGCTAACCTTCTTTCTTTTCTTTTGAACGGATCCATTGAGCTAACCTTGCTTGTTTTGGAATGGTGCCTAGATTATACAATCAAACTAAATTTTGTGCATATGTACATACTACTTCCTCCGTTCCTAAATATAAGTCTTTTTAGAGGTTTCATTAGGGAACTACATACGAATGTATATAGACATACTTTAAAATATAAATTCACTCATTTGTCTTCGTATGTAGTCCGCTAGTGAAATCTCTAGAAAAGACTTATATTTAGGAACGGAGGGAGTAGAAAATATAAAAGACATGATGTTCAAAACCCACTTTAAACAGACGATCAGAATAATGAATAAAACTAAGCTTAACATTACATCTGTACTTTACTTCCATGCCAAGAAGAAGAGGAGACCTCACTTTTCCCGGAATATACACTTGCCCATCAATGGGGGCCCTACAAACCTGGAGTTCATCTGCAGATCTGCAGATCTACAACCTGACGAAAATGGGTGAAAATAATGGCAGAAGACACATTTTTACAGTGCAACAATACTTTGCTAACCACTTAATTTAGTGGGTACATTGCAATATTGCTCAGACCGTCAGCACCACTTCTGGGTGAGTCACAAACCTACTTCTGTGTTCTGGGATGCCGGCCAAGCAACCGGCCTTGTACTGGGAGCAGAGAGCACTGCCATTCTGGTTGGCCTTCCGCCTGAAGAAGCTCGCCATCGACACCACAACCACTGTGGGTACTGCCGACTGGCCTAATCTTTACTTGTTTTACCTGCAAGAAATGGTTGGAAAATCGAGTATCAGAGGTAATTATTACTCAACTCAGCAATCTACAAAGTGAGGCTGTAGAGTGAGTGGAGTCCGGAGATGCAATTAATTTGAAGAAAACAAAGTGAGGCTGTCAGATTCAAGATGCCTGCCTGCCTGCTGAAACAGCCATTACAAGCCAAGTGAAAGAGGTGATAAGAATGAACTATGGGAAGAATGATGCAAAAGTTTCAATACCTTGACATATTCCACAAAAGGGAGTAGAAGATGCCAGCAGAACTGATAGGCAACAAAAAAGCAAAATAATCTGAGTCTTCCACTTCCATGTACAAGAATCAAGTCCAGACTGCCATCATCATGCTGAGCTTTTGGTGCAACAAGTGGAGAAAATAACCCCTGGGCAGGCCTGCAAAAGTGGTTGCAGACCAGAATGCCAAGAAACTCCCCTTTCCTCGTAACCCAATTATCTCCAGTGCTACTATCCATATAAGTACCACTCTTAACCTTGATACCATCAGAAAGCTGGTCATGGCATTTTTCAATCTGTGGCTCCAGGTTAGGATTTTTCTCTGGTGATAAAGGCAGATAATCCACCTCAAATTTGTATTGGGGCAGGGATAAAAACTTAAGAATGCCAGCGATGACATAACGGAAGGGCCCAAGCTGCAGGCGGAACTTTTCAGATAATTGCAGAACTGTAAAAAGAAAAAAATAAATTCGGGATTATAAGTTGACTATATACATACCATAGATATGGGTATGTAAAAAGACAGGATGCATTATTGCAGTAAAACCACACCAATCTGAAACTGTGGCCTAATGGGTATTATTGTCAGCCAATAAGAGGTAACAAGCATGAATGGATCTTCAAAGCAAATTAATCTGATACATCTTTTTCTATGTCATCAAAATCGTAAAGTAGCTTGATCTTGCTCCTATTTTCAAGGGTACAAACAGAAGTTTTGAGAAGGACATTTCACGTTTTCAAATATCTAGATAAGAACCATTAGCATTCTGTATTTCTGTAATCCTACATAGTTAGCAAGATCATAGTAGAAGTTCTGTCATCCGTTCTCGTTCTTGCTGTTGTTTTGTATTATATATATGATCTCCAAACATCATAAACAAAGTTCCGTCTCTTCTTAGTTTTTTACCAACAGCCAAGCCAAGAACAAAATATAACTTTGTTGCCGGAGGCACTTACACAAGGTTTAGCTAGGTTATAATAGCAAGTTTTAATACAGACTAGCATCATTCGAAACAGCTATGCAATAAGAGTCAATCATCACATGCACCACTACAGAGCTACACGTACAGAACAAGTAAACTTACCATCAGCTACAAAACCACAGTAGGAAGCCGTCAAACCGAAATGAGTAACTCCAGCTTGGATCCATTTTACAGCAAACACATCAATCGGTGTGAAACCACCCTACAGAAATATGACCTTACATATTAAATTGTTAATATGTAGAGTCAGATCTAAAAAATGACACTGGAGGGAGGAAAGGAGAGAAATATGAACATTTCAGGGTTGAACAACCTAGTATGTCAAATTGTCAACAGAACTCATGAAGAAAATTATCACTTTCAACATAACATCACGAAATTACCTTGGCTAAAGCAGTTGCTGCTGACACAGGATCCCTGATGCCAAGAACACTCCACACTAATGAATTATCGGAACCAGCAGGAACTATCCCAATAGGAAGTTGAAGCGCCTCTCTCAAATCATCTCTACCAAGTAAACCATTCACAACCTGTTTAATGTATGGAAATGTGTAGTTAGCAGAATGGCTAATGATGCTTCTATTTGTATACAAAAAATAATTTGACAAGCCTGCAATACATGACAGTGGTGTGTTGTTGTCCAAAACATGTACAAGGTGTGGACAAGTATGAGTGCTACGCAGTTCAAAGTTCAAACTCCAAATAATAACTGATGGAGATCAGCAGAAAGTGAAACAGGTTCCCAGCTCAGTCCAGTGAGAAACATATGAAAGGAGGTGAAAATAATACCTCATTTACGACTCCATCACCCCCAACACAGATGATGCCTGTAACAAATGGATACATCAGTGAGTTGAGCAATGAAACAAAAGAGCAATTGCAGAAAAAGATATGTGGTTGATATTACCATCAGGGCATGTACTGAGGTCAACAGTAGAAGCAAGCACCTTTGCATGACCAGCATACGCTGTTTCAACAACCTCCATCGCGAAGCCTGAAAGCTGCACCAGATCAAAATTTAAACTCAAAAGCACATAGGTACCAAAATATATCTTTTAACAGGCATATGCGGCCAATTACAGAACGATCTAAAGAGGGTCATAGCTTACTCAAAAACAGAATTTTTTTTGCTGCTGTCTTGTGGAAACTAAGTATTTCACAGAACTAAGTAGACGGCAATACACTCTCAATGGATAATGACAGAAACAAAAATGATCACTAGTATGAAGCTAAAATGAAAAAAAATGGTAGTTAAAACCAGCGTAAACATTTTGACTTATACAAAACTAGGAACATCTTACCTTCAGTGTTGATTGCACTTTCTTGTAGAAAACCTCACGAGAGCTACGGAATCCAGAATTAGGATTCAGGATGACAAGGACTTTACGAATATTGTTTTGTTTCGCATTTGATTGGTCTTGCAAAACATTAAGTGCTAAATAGCTGGGAAGTTGCTCTGTGTAAGTGGTACTAAGGTCAGAGCAACAGTTTGACACAGTCCGCCTCTGGATGAGAAGGGTGGTCTGCAATCGAGTAGATTTCCATAATTTCCGAGGCAAAAGCACCTGGCCAGCTTGCGGTGTTTGTAGCTTCATGGTATTAGAATACTGATAGTAGCTTCTTGGACGGCGTGAATTGTAGGAAAAACATTCGTTTACAGCACTACAGGATACCTGCAATATGATGAATACATAATATGAGAGAAAGTTCTAAAGTCAACAGCAAGCTCAACATGGAGTATGATGAAAACTTAATGCAGCACCCACGTGCAACAATATATCAGTAACCCTAATATGTTTCAATGAGATGGTACATTAGTCTTAGTGAAGTACTTATATTTCCCACCACAGGACTATCAATCAATACTATACCTGTTTAGAAAGGAAAACAATGTAATATGATGCATAGAAAAACAATATAACTTCAGCAGGAAAAAAGTTTGTGACCATGGCAAACTCTCCATTGCAATGACACCTTGAAAATTCGTGGTTACACGACAGTGATCCAGCTCCATTTCAGATTTAACCCACGGAGAGGAAGGAAAGCTAGCAACTAGACACAAGAAACAGATCTCAGAGCTAGTGGTAGAAAGTCTGGGGAATGGATCACATTCCACATGCAAAATCACTACTACTAGTTAACTACCCAAAATGAAGAGCAGAACAGGAGGAGATGAGAAAATTTTAGAAGAAAAGTTGAACTACCCCTCCTTTTCTTCCCCCGTTCTTGGCAACCTCGAGAAAGCAAGGACATTTTCACTAATCTGCACGCTCCAGTTCCTACTCAGAAACTAAATTCTACTCCCAGGAGATACGCCTAGGAGATAAAACCAAGGAACAGAGTTAGAGAAGCGGGAGGAAGGTTTTACCGGGGATCGGACGAGGCTTCTGGAGCTCATGATCAATCTGGACGCGAGGCGACCGCCCACAGCTCCAGATCAAGAACCGCCTCTCAAGTCTCAAGTTAACAGAGGGAGGGGCCGCAGCGGTGCCGGGGACTCAACGGCGAGCAGCGAGCGGCGGCGACGGAGAGGAGAGTGGAGAGGGGGGATCGCGGAGGAGAAGAGCAGCACGGGGTGTTTATTTCGTGCCCCTTTCCTTTTTGTTCGTTTGTTTTCTGCTGCCGACGATCGGCGGCCGTTGGATGAGGAAGATGGATGAATAAGACTAGGATGGTTTGATTCTTTGGATGTGTGGATGTACTGTCTAGGAGAGCGATTTGGTTCATGTGGGTTTGGACTCGTGCACGTTGTGCAACGCTTAATCAGTGACAAGATATCTTCCTACTTCGGTTATTTTGTTACTCCAATATATACACGCTACTGGGCTTTTTATCAACATTCATACATGTAGACGTACATTCAGCCAATGAGGACACTTCATACATCCTATCATCCGTGTCACATTATCTTAAGATTAACGGAATTAGTACAGACATCACATCTTTTTTAATGAATGCACATCATTGAAAAGGACGAAATAAATCAAGAACATGCAAGCACCGTTGTCATGTCTAGAACTTAAACCGTGATGAACCGAAGATATCACTATCCTTTTAATCATCTAAATATAAATTGATTCAGATATTAGGCTTTATTTAAGAACACTACAACTGGACTGGGCAACGGGCAATGCACTTATCCCTTCGAGGAAGCACGGGATTCCCTTGAAAAATGAGAGACGGTGTCTAGACTTTCAATCTCATTAGTACTAGATGGATGACTATACTTAAATAACTAAACTATCACATTTGATTTTTATCTGTGAAGTACCACTTCTAAATATACTAGACACAACCTTACATCAAGGTCTTGCGGAAGTGTCAATAATACATAACACATCCAAAAATCATACTGCAAGCACTTCCACATCATATGGAAGGACATCTTCCAACATAACACTACTTATGTTGGAATTAATTTGTGGCACAAGGTCTGAGGATCAATCCATAATATGAGACACGACCTTGCGATTTATTAACAAAGTTTATCAACATGGATATATCCCCGATGCATGACTACGAACGCTCATTTCTATGACGTCGTCATAATACCGCACACGGATCACCCGAGTGCCGTCACAAGTTATCGACTTCATGTGCATGCATGTGCTATTATATTGGTATATACTCCCTTTGTTCCTAAATATAAATCTTTTTAGAGATCACACTAGAGATTATAAACGAAGCAAAATGAATGAATCTATACTTTAAAGAATGCTTATATACATCTGTATGTAGGCCTTAGTGAAATTTTTAAAAATAGTTATATTTACGGACAGAGGGAGTATTGTACTATGGGTCTAACCCCACATTATATAAGAGGCCTTGGAATAGAGTACGGAGTGCCCTATGAGGACACGACTTTATACCCTCTCTAAACATATTATGACCCAGAGTCCAATTGCAACCTACCTTGTACACAATATTGAACACAACTTCACCTTGGCGAATATTATTCACCACCTTGGATTCTTCCATGCATCATTTCCATGTAAGTTGGACTTGAGTTATACCGTGATTATCGTTGTTACTCTAAAGACTATATGTAACTTCACCTGCAACCCGAGTCTCTTATTTCTCAATCACAATCAACACTTGAGTGAAAATTAAGTTCTTTTTTTACTCTAGTTTGCGCTCTCAATTTTCGGAGTATACGTATCACACACTAATCTGCGTGAAAATTAACAACTCACTCATCAGGTGTCACACATAAGAGCGAGTGAATATATGTTGTTTTGATGATTTAGAAATCGCGAAATGTTGTCATCGTATCGCAATTTTCATAATTAATTTTATTTGCTACATAATTTTATATGCTTGCAGGCACTACTTGCATGAGATGGCACAAAAAAATAGTTTATTTTATAACATGTGCAAATAGTGTGGAATATTGATTGTTCTATCTACCACTATAAAGGAGAATATCATACTGAAACTGACAATCAAAGAATACTTCAGGGAAATCATGTTTGAAAACTTCAAAAATATTTGACAAAATATGGGATGTTAAGAGGAAGATGTTCTATTGTCACGTGAAATTTTGAACTAAAACACACTACGAGGTGCGAGTTGTGAAAAAAGACAAATTTTCAACATTGAATAGTGACGTTACTATTGGGCTCTATCAATGTTGATTTTTTTCATAGTTCGTACTGTATTTGAACTCAAAATTTTGCATGACAATAGAGCATCAACCTCTTAACATTCCATATTTTTTTGAGTTTTTTTTTAATTTGAAAGCATCATTTTTGCGTGGTTTTCGCTGGTTTCCAGTGGATGTTAGTTTTCATATAATATTCTCCCCACCATAATTCCCTTTATCGATAGATTAAAAAAACTTTTTTATAGAACAACCTATCGAAACCTTCTAATGTATAAATGCATCAAATAGTAAAGTTGCATATTTCTAAAATTTGACAATACTCACAAACTAGTAAGAATATCTAACAAAAATCATGAACATCTTTGCGAAATTTTCACGATCACACGAAACCCAAACCAGTGTATTCGTTCCTCTCCCACATAGACAAGTAGAATGAAGCTTCATTCTCTCGAGGCTTCGTCGATGTGTCCATGGCCTCGTCTCCCCTCTATCTGTCACTCTGATGGAGGGAGAGGACTTCTGATGCCTCGACCCGTCTACTAATTTAGGTTAGGTTTTTTTAGTCCTTGTAGGGACGATGCTATGATGGATGATGATGCTTTATCTTCGAGCTAGTCTTTAGGGCTCCAATACTTCTCAGGGCGGTCTGTCAGGATGGAGTCTGTGGAGCTATGCGTATATTCCTGTTGTCGCCTTTGGCAATGAGGTTATAATTTCTTGTCGTGTGTGCAAGACGATGATGTTAGACTCTTCAGATCAATTTAAGGGTTCAACAACGACGATTGCAACTATAGGTCGTTGGGCCTTGGGGACATGCATAACAAGACTACCCAATTGTCCTAGACAAGGCCATGTTGGCTAATCGGAGACATCGGCGTGTTGGCGGCTCCTTTTATAGGCGGTAGTGATTGTTTTGTCCGGCGAAAATAGAAGATCCCTCGCGTAGAGGGGTGTGGGGTCGATAAGTGGTGTCTAGAGCAGGGTGAATATACATTTAACAAGATATATTAGAAAATTTAGTTGACTTGAAATTTAGGCAAATTTTGCACAAGTTAAGTTGCATCCAAGAGCTTCTACACATGCATATCTAGAGTTCAAGCAGCGGAAAGTAAGCATCATGCATTTGCAAGAAACATAAAGGATGGATGGTAGAGTAGGAAGATCAAACGTAATGAATACACGGATATTTTTGGCATGGTTTCGATAGGTGGTGCTATCGTACATCCACGTTGACGGAGACTTCAATCCACGGAGGATAACAACTGCGTGAGTCCACGGTGGGATCCACCCACAAGGGGTCTACGAAGAAGCAACCATGTCTATTCCACCATGACTTACGTCCATGAAGGACCAACCTCACTTGGGATAGATCTTCACGAAGTAGGCGGTTGCCTTACCCTTACAATCTTCTTGGTTGAACTCCACGTGATTTGGAGGCTCCCAAGCGACACCTAACCAATCTAGGAGACACCACCCTTCAAAAGGTAATAGATGGTGTATGTATGATGAACTCCTTGCTCTTGTGCTTCAAAATATAGTATCCTCAACACTCAATCACTCTCTCACAGAAACTGGCTTGGTAGAATGGATTGTTGGGTGGAAAGCAACTTGGGGAGTCTAGAAATCAAGATTCATATGGTTGGAGTGGAAGATCTTGATCTCAACACATGAGTAGGTGGTTCTCTCTCAAAAAATTAATGGTGGAAGTGTGAAAATGTCCTGAGGGGTCTATCCATGAAAGAGAGGGGTGGGTATATTTATAGCCATCTCCAATAATCCAACTGTTACAACATTATTGCTCAACTCGGTGAAACCGAAGTAAAAACTCGGTTCTACCGACTACTGCAAAACGTCCTAACTTTTGGGTTCTCGGTGAGACCGAAGGATAGCAACTCGATGAGATTGATTCAGTTGACCTAGGCAGTTCCAGTGACCCAGGGGCACCAAAATGCAAAACTCAGAAATTCCAATTTTTGACAATTCGATACCAACAAGGTGGTCACTGCTTTTTGGTTGTACTGAACCGAAACTCTGTGGTACCGAGGTGCTAGGATTTGGCTTAGGTTATGTCTAAGGCAAACTCGCTGGTGCCGAAATGGAATATGTTGGTGGCACCGGTGATTGATACGTCTCCATCGTATCTACTTTTTCAAACTCTTTTGCCCTTGTTTTAGACTATAATTTGCATGATTTGAATGGAACTAACCTGGACTGACGCTGTTTTCAGCAGAATTGCCTTGGTGTTATTTTTGTGCAGAAATCAAAGTTCTCCAAACGTCCTAAAAATTTACGAAGAGCAGTTTTGGAAAATATCAAAAATATCTACGCCAAGTTCCACCTCAAGGGGTGGGCCAGTGGGCCACACGCCCCTGCTCCGCCACCACCCCCCTGGTGGCGGTGGGCAGGCTTGTGGGGCCCACAGGCACCTGTCGCCCCCAACTCCAGCTCTATAAGTTGCCTTTCGTCCCAGAAATAATAAAAAAGAGAAGTTTTCGTCGCGTTTTCAATACGGAGGCGCCGCCACCACCTGTTCTTCATCTGGAGGGCAGATCTGGAGTCGGTCTTGGGCTCCGGAGAGGGTAAATCGTTGCCATCGTCATCATCAACCTTCTTCCCTCTCCAATTCCATGAAGCTCTTCGTCGTTCGTGAGTAATCTATTCGTAGGCTCGCTGGGCGGTGATGAGTAGGATGAGATCTATCATGTAATCATCCCTAGTATCCACTATGTTCTGAGATTGATGTTGCTACTACTTTGCCATGCTTAATGCTTGTCACTAGGGCTCGAGTGCCATGATTTCAGATCTGAAATTATTATGTTGTCACCAATATATGTGTGTTTTAGATCCGATCTTGCAAGTTGTAGTTACCTACTATGTGTTATGATCCGGCAACCCCGGAGTGACAATAACTGGAACCACTCCCGGTGATGACCATAGTTTGAGGAGTTCATGTGTTCACCAAGTGCTAATGCGTTGGCCCGGTTCTTTATTAAAAGGAGAACCTTAATATCCCGTAGTTTCCTTTTGGACCCCGCTGTCACGAGAGAATGGAAAATAGATGCCATGCAAGTTCTTTTCCCTAAGCACGTATGACGACACACGGAATGCATGCCTACATCACATTGACGAACGGGAGCTAGCCACATATCTCTTCGTGTTATAGCTATTGCATGATGAATATCATCCAAACAAATCACCGACCCATTGCCTACGAGTTTGTCCTACTACTGCTGTTACTTGTCTTGCTCTGCTGCTGCCACTACTGTTGCTACTGCTATTACTTGTCTTGCTCTGCTGCTGCCACTACTGTTGCTACTGCTGTCACTTGTTTTGCTCTGCTGCTGCTACTACTACTGTTGCTACTACTGTCGCTTGCTACTATTGCTACTTGCTACTGCTATCACTACCGATGTTCCTTACCACTGCTATTGCTCGTTACACTGCTACTACCTACTACACTGTTGATTCGCTGGTCATTGACAGGAATTGACAACTTCCGTCAACGCGGCAATGAAGGCGCCATTGATACAATTGTTAGGAATAGTCTGTCGTCAACAAATCGTTTCTGACACCGTTGTTATCATACTACTTTGTTGTTACTACTGTGCTTGCAGATACTAATCTTTCAGGTCTGGTTGAATCCGACAAATTCAGCTGCTAATACTCGAGAGTATTCTCTCACCTCCTTCAGGCGATCTACAAATTTGGGTCGAATAATCTACCCTCGAAAACTGCTGCGAACCCACGCGCTGGTGAGCCATCAACAACATTCTTCTAGTTTCATTGCCGGGGAGTGCTATCAGCATTCTTCTGGTGCCATTGCAGGAGAAGGTTTGTTGTTATAAGCATTTGTCTAGTTAACGCCAAAGATTGCGCGATCAGTGATCATTTGGGTTTTAAACATAATGTTTTGTGAGAATTTGGCCGAGGATTTTGGTGTCATATCTCTAAGCACTTGAGCAACCAAACCATTATCAATACCTCATCCCCTTTTAATAGTATTGGTTTTCCTATGGACTCAATAGTGATTGATCACATAAAATGAAATGTAGAGTCTTGAAGCTTGAAGCTTTGCCAATAGGATTCCTTTCCATCCTAGGGATCCTTCTCACAATTCCTAGCCACTTCACTCTTTGGAATAGATCTGAAATAGTGAAAGCACATATGCTCTGTTGGAGGTTTTGATAATTCATGACAACATACATTATCTCTTGGACTAATGGTTCTACCTAGTGTTTTAGATTTAGTCCAAAAAGAATGTTGGCTGGTGATACGTCTCCAACGTATTTATAATTTTTTATTGTTCCATGCTGTTATATTATTATTCGTGGATGTTTTATAATCATTTTATAGCAACTTTATATCATTTTTTGGGACTAACCTATTGACATAGTGCCCAGTGCGAGTTGCAATTTTTTGCTTGTTTTTCCTTCAGAGAAAATCAATATCAGTGAAGTCGAAATACCATGGAACTTTTTGGAGATTTTTTTGGACCATAAGAAACCTAAGAACCAAGGAAGCTCAACAAGAGAGGCCCAGGTGGTACCGAGGTGCTAGGATTTGGCTTGGGTTATGTGTAAGGAAAACTCGCTGGTGCCGAAATGGAATATGTTGGTGGCACCGGTGATTGATACGTCTCCATCGTATCTACTTTTTCAAACTCTTTTGCCCTTGTTTTGGATTATAATTTGCATGATCTGAATGGAACTAACCTGGACTGACGCTGTTTTCAGCAGAATTGCCTTGGTGTTATTTTTGTGCAGAAATCAAAGTTCTCCAAACGTCCTGAAAATTTACGGGGAGCAGTTTTGGAAAATATCAAAAATATCTACGCCAAGTTCCACCTCAGGGGGTGGGCCAGTGAGCCACAGGCCCCTGCTCCGCCACCACCCCCCTGGTGGCGGTTGGCAGGCTTGTGGGGCCCACAGGCACCTGCCGCCCCCAACTCCAGCTCTATAAGTTGCCTTTCGTCCCAGAAATAATAAAAAAGAGAAGTTTTCGTCGCGTTTTCGATACGGAGGCGCCGCCACCACCTGTTCTTCATCTGGAGGGCAGATCTGGAGTCCGTCTTGGGCTCCGGAGAGGGTAAATCATCGCCATCGTCATCATCAACCTTCTTCCCTCTCCAATTCCATGAAGCTCTTCGTCGTTCGTGAGTAATCTATTCGTAGGCTCGCTGGGCGGTGATGAGTAGGATGAGATCTATCACGTAATCATCCCTAGTATCCACTATGTTCTGAGATTGATGTTGCTACTACTTTGCCATGCTTAATGCTTGTCACTAGGGCCCGAGTGCCATGATTTCAGATCTGAAATTATTATGTTGTCACCAATATATGTGTGTTTTAGATCCGATCTTGCAAGTTGTAGTTACCTACTATGTGTTATGATCCGGCAACCCCGGAGTGACAATAACCGGAACCACTCCCGGTGATGGCCATAGTTTGAGGAGTTCATGTGTTCACCAAGTGCTAATGCGTTGGCCCGGTTCTTTATTAAAAGGAGAACCTTAATATCCCGTAGTTTCCTTTTGGACCCCGCTGCCACGAGAGAATGGAAAATAGATGTCATGCAAGTTCTTTTCCCTAAGCACGTATGACGACACACGGAATGCATGCCTACATCACATTGACGAACGGGAGCTAGCCACATATCTCTTCGTGTTATAGCCGTTGCATGGTGAATATCATCCAAACAAATCACCGACCCATTGCCTACGAGTTTGTCCTACTACTGTTGTTACTTGTCTTGCTCTGCTGCTGCCACTATTGTTGCTACTGCTGTTACTTGTCTTGCTCTGCTGCTGCCACTACTGTTGCTACTGCTGTCACTTGTTTTGCTCTGCTGCTGCTGCTACTACTGTTGCTACTACTGTCGATTGCTACTATTGCTACTTGCTACTGCTATCACTACTGTTGTTCCTTGCCACTGCTATTGCTCGTTACACTGCTACTACCTGCTACACTGTTGATTCGCTGGTCGTTGACAGGAATTGACAACTTCCGTCAACGCGGCAACGAAGGCGCCATTGATACAATTGTTAGGAATAGTCTGTCGTCAACAAATCGTTTCTGACACCGTTGTTATCATACTACTTTGCTGTTACTACCGTGCTTGCAGATACTAATCTTTCAGGTCTGGTTGAATCCGACAAATTCAGCTGCTAATACTCGAGAGTATTCTCTCACCTCCTTCAGGCGATCTACAAATTTGGGTCGAATACTCTACCCTCGAAAACTGCTGCGAACCCACGCGCTGGTGGGCCATCAACAACATTCTTCCAGTTTCATTGCCGGGGAGTGCTATCAGCATTCTTCTGGTGCCATTGTAGGAGAAGGTTTGTTGTTATAAGCATTCGTCTAGTTAACGCCAGAGATTGCGCGATCAGCATTTTTCTGGCGCCGTTGCCGGGGAGGTATTGCTATATTCTCTGAGTTACTTGGGATTTATATCTGGTGATCACTATGAAGAATCTGAAGGATCTGAAGACCAAAGTCTTGCCCTCAAATACGAGGGGAGGTAAGGAATTTCCATCTAGCTCTACACTTGATTCACCTTCAGTTATGAGTAAAAAGTTTGCGACATCACCTCCTGCTAGAAATCTTGATATGTCGCATGTGCTTGATGATGCTTGTGATACTACTGCTAGAGATGCTATGCTTTATACTATGCCTGATGATGCTATGCTTGAAACTATGCGTGATGATGCTATGCTTGATACTGCTAGAGATGCTGTGCTTGATACTGCTTTGCCTGATGATGCTAGAGATGCTATTTTGCCTGATGATGCTATGCTTGATACTGCTAGAGATACTCCTTTGCGTGATGTTCCACTGGGAGTGTTCCTTGATGCTCATATTGCTAGAGTTACTGCCAATGCTCGTGATGCTTCTGAAACTACCGATACTATTGAGATAGAACCTGCTTTTGCTCCTGCTAGATCTAGCTCTCCTAGATATGAATTGCCTGATATACTTGAGGGTTACGTTATGGAGGGAGAGATAGCTGAGGTTTTTCTTGCGGGTAAGGATGCCTATGACGCTGAGAAATTAATTCTCAAGTGGAAGGAAAAATCTCGGGAAGCTAGGATGAAAAATGACCCGAAGTTTGCCACTTCACCTATCTTTGTCACCGATAAGGATTATGAATTCTCTGTTGACCCTGAGATAATCTCTCTAGTCGAATCTGATCCTTTTCACGGTTATGAGTCTGAGACGGTCATAGCCCATCTTGCCAAACTATCCGAAATAGCCAACCTTTTCACTAATGAGGAGAAGATCCGCCACTACTATATCCTTAAGTTGTTTCCTTTCTCTCTAAAGGATGATGCTAAAGTCTGGTTCACCTCTCTTGCTCCTGGATGTGTGCGTAGTCCCCAGGAGATGGTCTATTACTTCTGTGAGAAATATTTCCCTGCCCATAAGAAGCAAGCTGCCTTGCAGGAAATATACAACTTTGCTCAACTCCCAGAAGAGAGTCTTCCACAAGCTTGGGGGAGGCTCGTCCAGCTACAGAATGCTTTGCCTGATCACCCTCTTAAGAAGAACGAGATACTTGATATCCTCTATAACGGACTTACCAATGCCTCTAGAGACCATCTAGATAGTTGTGCCGGTTGTGTTTTTAGGGAACAAACTATAGAACAAGCTGAGACCCTACTGAATAACCTCTTGATCAACGATAATGCTTGGACTATTCCCGAACCACCTCCTAAGCCAACTCCTAAGAAAAGAGGTATTCTATTCCTCAGTCCCGAAGATATGCAAGAAGCCAAGAAATCTATGCAAGAGAAAGGCATTAGAGCTGAAGATGTCAAAAATCTACCACCTATCAAAGAGATCCTTGGTCTCGATAACCTGATACAGGTAGTAGAAGTGAATTCTCTGCGTAGGTTTGATGAGAGTGATATTCCTTTTGATAAACCTGCTAGCCTATGCTTTGATGAATTTGACAACTTTGTTGCCAAACCACAGAGTTTCAATGATTATGTTAGCAGACATTTGGAACAAAGTGCTCGTATGCTTAGCCATTTAAGTGCTTGTGTAGACAGAAATGTCAATGCTCTGAAGCTCCTGAGTAAACATGCCTCTATGATTACTACTCAGGTAGAACAAGTACTTAAAGCTCAGAATGACCTGCTCAATGAATTAAATGACAACTCTGTCAGAGTCATTACTAGAGGGGGCAAAATGACTCAGGAACTTTTGTATCCTGAAGGTCATCCTAAGAGAATTGATCAAGATTCTCAAGGAATCAATGCTGATACACCCAGTCATCCTAAGGAGAAGAAGAAGGATGATAGAAACCTGCATGCCAGTTCACCAAATACTGTCACACCTGAAGAACCTAATGATATTTCTGCGTCTGATGCAGAAACACAATCAGGTGATGAACATGAACCTGGTGACAATGTGGACAGTGATGTTCATGATAATGCTCAACTTAGCAATGATGAGGATGTTGGAAATATGCCCTAGAGGCAATAATAAATTAGTTATTATTATATTTCTTAGTTCATGATAATCGTTTATTATCCATGCTATAATTGTATTGATTGGAAAACAATACTTGTGTGGATACATAGACAAAACACTGTCCCTAGTAAGCCTCTAGTTGACTAGCTCGTTGATCAAAGATGGTCAAGGTTTCCTGGCCATAGGCAAGTGTTGTCACTTGATAACGGGATCACATCATTAGGAGAATCATGTGATGGACTAGACCCAAACTAATAAGACGTAGCATGTTGATCGTGTCATTTTGTTGCTACTGTTTTCTGCGTGTCAAGTATTTGTTCCTATGACCATGAGATCATATAACTCACTAACACCGGAGGAATGCTTTGTGTGTATCAAACGTCGCAACGTAACTGGGTGACTATAAAGATGCTCTACAGGTATCTCCGAAGGTGTTAGTTGAGTTAGTATGGATCGAGACTGGGATTTGTCACTCCGTGTGACGGAGAGGTATCTCGGGGCCCACTCGGTAATACAACATCACACACAAGCCTTGCAAGCAATGTGACTTAGTGTAAGTTGCGGGATCTTGTATTACGGAACGAGTAAAGAGACTTGCCGGTAAACGAGATTGAAATAGGTATGCGGATACTGACGATCGAATCTCGGGCAAGTAACATACCGAAGGACAAAGGGAATGACATACGGGATTATATGAATCCTTGGCACTGAGGTTCAAACGATAAGATCTTCGTAGAATATGTAGGATCCAATATGGGCATCCAGGTCCCGCTATTGGATATTGACCGAGGAGTCACTCGGGTCATGTCTACATAGTTCTCGAACCCGCAGGGTCTGCACACTTAAGGTTCGACGTTGTTTTATGCGTATTTGAGTTATATGGTTGGTTACCGAATGTTGTTCGGAGTCCCGGATGAGATCACGGACGTCACGAGGGTTTCCGGAATGGTCCGGAAACGAAGATTGATATATAGGATGACCTCATTTGGTTACCGGAAGGTTTTCGTGCATTACCGGAAAAGTTTCGGGCTCATCGGTAGTGTACCGGGAGTGCCGGGAGGGGTGCCGGGGACCATCGGGAGGGGTGTCACGCCCCAAGGGGTCTCATGGGCTATGGGAAGAGATAAACCAGCCCCTAGTGGGCTGGAATAAGTTCCCACTAAGGCCCATAAGGTTTGAGAAGGAAAAAACACAAGGTGGAAAGAGTTTCCAAGTGGGAAGGTGGAATCCTACTCCAAGTAGGATTGGAGTAGGACTCCTCCACCTCCAATTTCGGCCAAACCTTTAGGTTTTGAGGCTGCCTCCTCCCCTCCCTCCCACCTATATATACGGAGGTTTTAGGGCTGATTTGAGACGACTTTCTCACGGCTGCCCGACCACATACCTCCATAGTTTTTCCTCTAGATCGCGTTTCTGCGGAGCTCGGGCGGAGCCCTGCTGAGACAAGATCATCACCAACCTCCGGAGCGCCGTCACGCTGCCGGAGAACTCTTCTACCTCTCCGTCTCTCTTGCTGGATCAAGAAGGCCGAGATCATCGTCGAGTTGTACGTGTGCTGAACGCGGAGGTGCCGTCCGTTCGGTACTAGATCGTGGGACTGATCGCGGGATTGTTCGCGGGGCGGATCGAGGGACGTGAGGACGTTCCACTACATCAACCGCGTTCTCTAACGCTTCTGCTGTACGATCTACAAGGGTACGTAGATCACTCATCCCCTCTCGTAGATGGACATCACCATGATAGGTCTTCGTGCGCGTAGGAAATTTTTTTTGTTTCCCATGCGACGTTCCCCAACAGTGGCATCATGAGCTAGGTTCATGCGTAGATGTCTTCTCGAGTAGAACACAAAAGTTTTTGTGGGCGGTGATGTGCGTTTTGCTGCCCTCCTTAGTCTTTTCTTGATTCCGCGGTATTGTTGGATTGAAGCGGCTTGGACCGACATTACTCGTACGCTTACGAGAGACTGGTTTCATCGTTACGAGTAACCCCCTTTGCTCAAAGATGACTGGCAAGTGACTGTTTCTCCAACTTTAGTTGAATCGGATTTGACCGAGGAGGTCCTTGGATGAGGTTAAATAGCAACTCATATATCTCCGTTGTGGTGTTTGCGTAAGTAAGATGCGATCCTACTAGATACCCTCGGTCACCACGTAAAACATGCAACAACAAAATTAGAGGACGTCTAACTTGTTTTTGCAGGGTATGATTGTGATGTGATATGGCCAACGATGTGATGTGATATATTGGATGTATGAGATGATCATATTGTAATAGAAATATCGACTTGCACGTCGATGGTACGGCAACCGGCAGGAGCCATAGGGTTGTCTTTATACTAACGTTTGTGCTTGCAGATGCGTTTACTATTTTGCTAGGATGTAGCTTTAGTAGTAATAGCATAAGTAGCACGACAACCCCGATGGCAACACGTTGATGGATGATAATGGTGTGGCGCCGGTGACAAGAAGATCGTGCCGGTGCTTTGGTGATGGAGATCAAGAAGCACGTGATGATGGCCATATCATGTCACTTATGAATTGCATGTGATGTTAATCCTTTTATGCACCTTATTTTGCTTAGAACGACGGTAGCATTATGAGGTGATCTCTCACTAAAATTTCAAGACGAAGTTGTGTTCTCCCCGACTGTGCACCGTTGCGACAGTTCTTCGTTTCGAGACACCACGTGATGATCGGGTGTGATAGACTCAACGTTCACATACAACGGGTGCAAAACAGTTGCACACGCAGAACACTCGGGTTAAGCTTGACGAGCCTAGCATGTGCAGACATGGCCTCGGAACACATGAGACCCAAAGGTCGAGCATGAATCGTATAGTTGATATGATTAGCATAGAGATGCTTACCACTGAAACTATTCTCGACTCACGTGATGATCGGACTTGAGATAGTGGATTTGGATCATGTACCACTCAAATGACTAGAGAGATGTACTTTTTGAGTGGGAGTTCTTAAGTAATATGATTAATTGAACTAATTGTCATGAACATAGTCTAATGGTCTTTGCGAATTACGATGTAGCTTGCGCTATAGCTCTATGTTTTTTTATGTTCCTAGAGAAAATTTAGTTGAAAATTGATAGTAGCAAACTTTGCAGACTGAGTCTGTAAAACCGAGGATTGTCCTCGTTGCTGCGCAGAAGGCTTATGTCCTTAATGCACCACTCGGTGTGCTGCACCTCGAGCGTCGTCTGTGGATGCTGTGAACATCCGACATACACGTTTCTGATGACTACACGATAGTTCAGTGCAAAGTACTTAATGGCTTAGAAGCAAGGCACCGAAAACGTTTTAAACGTCACGGAACATAAAGTGATGTTCTAAAGAGATGAAATTGTGATTTCATGCTTGTGCCCTTGTTAAGAGGTACGAGACCTCCAAAAAATTCTTTGACCACAAAGTAAAGGAGAAAAGCTCAATCGTTGAGCGTGTGCTCAGATTGTCTGAGTACGACAATCACTTGAATCAAGTGGGAGTTAATCTTCCAGATGAGATGGTGATGGTTCTCCAAAAGTCACTGCCACCAAGCTTTGAGAGCTTCGTGATGAACTATAACATATCAAGGATACATACAATGATCCTTGAGCGATTCGCGATGTTTGACACTGCGAAAGTAGAAATCAAGAAGGAGCATCAATGGTTGATGGTTTGTAAAACCACTAAGTTTCAAGAAAGGCAAGGGCTAGAAGGGATACTTCGTGAAAACGGCAAAACAGTTGCTGCACTAATGAAGAGACCCAAGATTAAACCCAAACCCGAGACTAAGTGCTTCCGTAATGAGGGGAACAGTCACTGAGGCGGAGCAACTCTAGATACTTGGTAGATAAGAAGGCTGGCAAAAGTCGAAAGAAGTGTATTTTATATACATGATGTTGATGTGTACTTTACTAGTACTCCTAGTAGCATGAGGGTATTGGATACCGGTTCGGTTGCTAAGTGATTAGTAACACGAAATGAAAGCTACGACATAAACGGAGACTAGCTAAAGGCGAGGTGACGATACGTGTTGGAAGTGTTTCCAAGGTTGATATGATCAAACGTCGCACGCTCCCTCTACCATCGGGATTGGTGTTAAACCTAAATAATTGTTATTTGGTGCTTGCGTTAAGCATGAACATGATTGGATCGTGTTTATTGCAATACGATTATTCATTTAAAGAGAATAATGGTTACTCTATTTTCTTGAATAATCACCTTCAATGGTTTATTGAATCTCGATCGTAGTGTTACACATGTTCATGATATTGGAGCCAAAAGATACGAGTTGATGATGATAGTACCACTTACTTGTGGCACTGCCGCTTGAGTCATATTAGTATAAATTGCATGAAGAGGCTCCATGCTGATGGATCTTTGTACTCACCTGATTTTGAATCTAGTGACATGCAAATCATACCACATGAGCAAGGCCTAGTTTTCATTGAGATGAAACAAGATAGTAACTTGTTGGAAGTAATACATTTTGATGTATGCAGTCCAATGGGTGCTGAGGCATGCAGTGGATATCATTATGTTCTTACTTCAATGACGATTTAAGTAGATGCAAGAGTATTTACTTAATGAATCACAAGTCTGAAATATTGAAAAGTTCAATTCTGTTTCAGAGTGAAGTTCGTCGTAACAAAAGGATAAACTGTCTGCGATATGATCATAGAAATGAATATCTGAGTTACGAGTTTGGTACGCAGTTAAGACAATGTGGAAATTGTTTCGCAGTTCATGCCACCTGGAACATCATAGTGTGATGATGTGTCTGAACGTCATAGCCACGCACTATTTGGTATGGTGCATACTATGATGTCTCTTATCGAATTACCACTATCGTTTATGGGTTATGCATTAGAGACAACCGCACTCACTTTAAATAGGGCACCGCGTATTTCCGTTGAGATGACACAGTATAGACTGAGGTTTAGAGAAATCTAAACTGTCGTTTCTTGAAAGTTTGGGGCTTCGACACTTATGTGAAAAGGTTTCAGCCTGATAAGCTCGAACCCAAAGCGGATAAATGCATCTTCATAGGATATCCAAAACAGTTGGGTACATCTCCTATCTCAGATCCGAAAGCAAAGTGTTTGTTTCTAGAAACGGATCCTTTCTCGAGGAAAGGTTTCTCTCGAAAGAATTGAGTGGGAGGGTAGTAGAACTTGATGTGGTTATTGAACCATCACTTCAACCAGAGTGTAGCAGGGCACATGAAGTTGTTCATGTGGCGCCTACACCAATTGAAGTGGAAGTTGATGATGATGATCATTAAGCTTCGAATCAAGTTACTACAAACCTCGTAGGTCGACAAGGTCGCGTACTGCTGCAGAGTAGTACGGTAACCCTGTCTTGGAGGTCATGTTGTTGAGCAACAGTGAACCTACGAGTTATGGAGAAAGCGATGGTGGGCCCAGATTCCGACAAATGGCTGGAAGCCATGAGATCCGAGAGAGGATCCATGTATGAAAACAAAGTGTAGACTTTGGAAGAACTACTTGATGGTCATAAGACTATTGAGTAAAGATGGATCTTTGAAAGGAAGACAGACAATGATGGTGACAAGTCACTATTAAGAAAAGCTCAACTTGTCGCAAAGATGTTTTCGACAAGATCAAACAGTTGACTATGATGAGACTTTCTCACTCATAGCGATGCTAAAGGTCTGTTAGAATTATGTTAGTTGTTGATGCATTATTTATGAAATATTGCACATAGGATGTCAAAACATTGTTTTCTCAACGGTTTCTTTGAGCAAACATTGTATGTGATACAACCAGAAGGTTTTGTCGATCCTAAAGATACTAGCAAGTATGCAAGCTCCAGTGATCCTTCAATGGACTGGTGCAAGCATCTCGGAGTTGGAATATACACTTTGATGAGATGATCAAAGATTTTGGGTTTGTACAAGGTTTACGAGAAACTTGTATTTCCAAAGAAGTGAGTGGGAGCACTATAGAATTTCTGATAAGTATATGTGGTTGACATATTGTTGATTAGAAGTAATGTAGAATTTCTGTGAAGCATAAAAGGTTGTTTGAAAGGAGTTTTTCAAAGGAGTACCTGGATTGCGCTACTTGAACGTTGAGCATCAAAGATCTATGGAGATAGATCGAAAGCGCTTAATAGAAGTTTCAACAAGATGCATGCCTTGACAAGTTTTTGAAGGAGTTCAAAATAGATCAGCAAAGAAGGAGTTCTTGGTTGCGTTGTGAGGTGTGAATTTGAGTAAGACTCAAAACCCGACCACGGCAGAATAAAGAGTATAGACGAAGGTCGTCTTCTATGCCTTAGCCGTAGAATCTAAAGTATGCTATGCTGTGTACTGCATCTGATGTGTGCCCTGACTCAAAGTATGTTGAGAGGTACAGAAAGTGATCCATGATTGAATCACTAGCAGCGGTCAAAATTTATCCTTAGTAACCAATGGACTAAGGAACTTTTCTCGATTATGGAGGTGGTTAAAGAGTTTGTCGCAAAGGGTTACGTCAATGCGAGCTTTGACACTAATCCGAATAACTATGAGTAGTGAAACGGATTCGTATAGTAGAGTAGATATTTGGAGCATTTCCGAATAGCACGTAGTAGCAGCATCTGTGAGATGACATAAAGATTTGTAAAGAACGCACGGATCTGAAAGTTTCCGAACCGTTGACTAAAACCTCTCTCACGAGCAAGACGTGATGAGACCCCATAACTATATGGGTGTTGGATTCGTTGGAATCACATGGTGATGTGAACTAGATTATTGACTCTAGTGCAAGTGGGAGACTGTTGGAAATATGCCCTAGAGGCAATAATAAATTAGTTATTATTATATTTCTTAGTTCATGATAATCGTTTATTATCCATGCTATAATTGTATTGATTGGAAACACAATACTTGTGTGGATACATAGACAAAACACTGTCCCTAGTAAGCCTCTAGTTGACTAGCTCGTTGATCAAAGATGGTCAAGGTTTCCTGGCCATAGGCAAGTGTTGTCACTTGATAACGGGATCACATCATTAGGAGAATCATGTGATGGACTAGACCCAAACTAATAAGACGTAGCATGTTGATCGTGTCATTTTGTTGCTACTGTTTTCTGCGTGTCAAGTATTTGTTCCTATGACCATGAGATCATATAACTCACTAACACCGGAGGAATGCTTTGTGTGTATCAAACGTCGCAACGTAACTGGGTGACTATAAAGATGCTCTACAGGTATCTCCGAAGGTGTTAGTTGAGTTAGTATGGATCGAGACTGGGATTTGTCACTCCGTGTGACGGAGAGGTATCTCGGGGCCCACTCGGTAATACAACATCACACACAAGCCTTGCAAGCAATGTGACTTAGTGTAAGTTGCGGGATCTTGTATTACGGAACGAGTAAAGAGACTTGCCGGTAAACGAGATTGAAATAGGTATGCGGATACTGACGATCGAATCTCGGGCAAGTAACATACCGAAGGACAAAGGGAATGACATACGGGATTATATGAATCCTTGGCACTGAGGTTCAAACGATAAGATCTTCGTAGAATATGTAGGATCCAATATGGGCATCCAGGTCCCGCTATTGGATATTGACCGAGGAGTCACTCGGGTCATGTCTACATAGTTCTCGAACCCGCAGGGTCTGCACACTTAAGGTTCGACGTTGTTTTATGCGTATTTGAGTTATATGGTTGGTTACCGAATGTTGTTCGGAGTCCCGGATGAGATCACGGACGTCACGAGGGTTTCCGGAATGGTCCGGAAACGAAGATTGATATATAGGATGACCTCATTTGGTTACCGGAAGGTTTTCGTGCATTACCGGAAAAGTTTCGGGCTCATCGGTAGTGTACCGGGAGTGCCGGGAGGGGTGCCGGGGACCATCGGGAGGGGTGTCACGCCCCAAGGGGTCTCATGGGCTATGGGAAGAGATAAACCAGCCCCTAGTGGGCTGGAATAAGTTCCCACTAAGGCCCATAAGGTTTGAGAAGGAAAAAACACAAGGTGGAAAGAGTTTCCAAGTGGGAAGGTGGAATCCTACTCCAAGTAGGATTGGAGTAGGACTCCTCCACCTCCAATTTCGGCCAAACCTTTAGGTTTTGAGGCTGCCTCCTCCCCTCCCTCCCACCTATATATACGGAGGTTTTAGGGCTGATTTGAGACGACTTTCTCACGGCTGCCCGACCACATACCTCCATAGTTTTTCCTCTAGATCGCGTTTCTGCGGAGCTCGGGCGGAGCCCTGCTGAGACAAGATCATCACCAACCTCCGGAGCGCCGTCACGCTGCCGGAGAACTCTTCTACCTCTCCGTCTCTCTTGCTGGATCAAGAAGGCCGAGATCATCGTCGAGTTGTACGTGTGCTGAACGCGGAGGTGCCGTCCGTTCGGTACTAGATCGTGGGACTGATCGCGGGATTGTTCGCGGGGCGGATCGAGGGACGTGAGGACGTTCCACTACATCAACCGCGTTCTCTAACGCTTCTGCTGTACGATCTACAAGGGTACGTAGATCACTCATCCCCTCTCGTAGATGGACATCACCATGATAGGTCTTCGTGCGCGTAGGAAATTTTTTTTGTTTCCCATGCGACGTTCCCCAACAGAGGATGTGGAGATTGAACATACGGTTAATCCTGATAATCCACAACCTAAGAGATACGATAAGAATAACTTCACTGCTAGGAAGCATGGTAAAGAAAGAGAGCCATGGGTTCAGAGACCTATGCCCTTTCATCCTAAGCCATCCAAGAAAAAGGATGATGAGGATTTTGAGCGCTTCGTTGAGATGATAAGCCCCGTCTTTCTGCAGATGCGGTTAACTGATATGCTCAAGATGTCTCCGTATGCCAAGTACATGAAAGATATCGTGACTAATAAACGGAAGATACCAGATCTTGAGATCTCCACCATGCTTGCCAACTACACTTTCAAAGGTGGAACTCCTAAGAAACTTGGTGATCCCAGAGTGCCCACTATAACTTGCTCAATTAAAGGAAACTACGTAAGAACTACCTTATGTGACCTTGGAGCCGGTGTTAGTGTTATGCCACTCTCTCTTTATCGTAGACTTGAATTGGATAAGTTGACACCCACTAAAATTTCTCTGCAAATGGCCGACAAATCAACTGCTTTCCCTATCGGCGTTTGCGAGGATGTGCCTGTTGTGGTTGCTAATACCACTATCTTAACAGACTTTGTTATCTTGGATATTCCCGAGGACGATGCCATGGCTATTATCCTCGAAAGACCCTTTTTAAACACTGCAGGGGCTATTATAGATTGCAACAAAGGCAATGTCACTTTCCACGTCAACGGTAATGAGCACACAATGCACTTTCCAAAGAAACGATATCCAGTACATTGCATCAATGCTATCGAAAAGACTTCATCGATTCTCATTGGGAGCTTTGAATGCCCTATTACTCGTGTCAAGATGAAGTATGATTTGCTTGTTGGAGAGATACATATCCCCATTGAGGTGACTTGGTGGCTATTCGAAAATTCTCCGTTCTCTCTTGCGATTCGAGAAGGTTTTGTCATAAGGATTTGATCAACCCCATTGACGGATTTCCTCCGATGACCATGAAACGGATGAATCAAGGAGTCACATACCTCTGTTTTGAGTTTTCCTTTTCTGTTGTTTAGAAGAAAAATGATAGAATTAGTTTAGCTTTTCCTGTTTTCTGTTTTAGCGTCCTGGAGAAAAATACCTCGAAAATAAAAGTTCCCGATGGCCCTAAAAATTTAGTATGATTTTTTCTGGAATTTTTGAAAATTTCTGGGCCTGAGAGCTGGTCAGGGGGCCTGACCAGTGGGCCACAAGCCCCCCCACCGCCACCTACCCCCCTGGTGGCGGGGTGCAAGCTTGTGGGGCCCACAGGCACCCCCTCCACTCATTCCAGCTCCCAGCCTCTTCTTCCACCTCCAGAAAAAATTGTTTCGTAGCTCAAACCCGTGTTCTTGGTCATTTGGCTGCGATTTTCGATCTCCTTGCTCAAAGCACCATTCTCCGAACTGTTTTGGGGAAATTACACCTTGGTAAGTGACTCCTCCATTGGTCCAATTAGTTTTTGCTCTAGTGCTTTATCCTTCGCGAATTCTTGCTACCTTGGTGACCCTGTGCTTGAGCTAGAAAAGTTGATTTTAGTTGGTCCCAAGTAGTTTTAGCGCGTGATACGGTCTCTAGGCACTAGTAGGAGTAGTTGCTACAAGTTGGGTTAATCCTTATTCACTTTTCTTTCGAAGTCTCTAAAAATTTCAGAATTTTTCAGAGCTAGAAAAGGGAAAAGATGAGGAGGTTCTTGAGAGGCTCTTCAAGCCGTAACCACAAGGAGGATGAGAAGAACCACCCCAAGTACGTAGTGCCTCGAGTCAAAGAAGTTCGAGCGTGCGAGTGGCCAAGTGATGATTTTTTGCACGCCGTCGGACTTTATGAAGACTTTTATTACTTTGTGGAGAACGCAGGTCTTACTGCGTTTGTTGAAGATAAGTGCCCACAATATCTCCTCCTCACCAATATTTTCGTTCAAAGCTTCAACTTTTATCCGAGGAAGAATCCTCCCATGGTAGAGTTCATGATATACGATGTCCCCCGGTGCATGACGCTACAGGATTTTTGCAATGTATGCAAATTACCTTATGTTGGGGATATCCGTGACCCTCGTCCATGGGACTTGGAGGATTTCATTGGTTCTATTGCTGTTGGAGAGGAGAGAGGAGTGTCTCACGCTAGAATTTCTAGCATACATTTTCCCGTGCTTCGGTACTTCTCACTATTTGTGGGAAAATGTTTGATTGGCCGTGGGGAGGCTGGATCACTTAGTTCTCCAGACCTTGCGGTTCTGCGCGAAGGCCTTTATAACGATAAGACTTATAGCTTGGGCGCTATAGTAGCTTAACGGTTGAACCTGAACCGTTCTAAAGGAGTCGTCTATGGAGGTATCTATGCTACCCATCTTGCTAGACACCTTGAGATACCCATTAGACTGGGAGAGGAAGGAGAGATGCTTCTCCCTAAGAGATATCTGGATTATGACAGCATGGTTTGCCATGATTTTCTGGATAGAGATGCTAGTAGACGGATGATTTATAACCTGGTGTTTAGTCAGGGTACTCGAGAGACTATTACTTTGCCTGCTCCTTCTTTGTTTGATCTTCATGCAGGCAGGTACACTATTATGCCCGCGGACATCTACGCATATTGGGGCTTGGCCCAACCACAGGCTCCTGTGCCCGAGCCGCCAGTCAAGTACCAGACGCCAGTTTATCAGTGGGAGCCAGAGGAGCTCGCACAACAGTGGCATCCACAGTCTGCTCCGGAGTATCCTCGAGCTGGTGATTTCCCACCATGGGAGTAGACCAAGCTAGGCCGAAAGCCTAAGCTTGGGGGAGTACGTGTTCTCACCGACTTTATATTCATGCTTATGCTTTCACTCTGTTAGCCGGTGTTTACACTTTGCCACTGTATTATCCATGCTAGTTTCTTTTTGTTTTCTTGTTCTCTTGTTTTGTGTCCTTTTGAGAAAACCCAAAAAGATTTTTCTTTCTTCTTTTTCTTGTTGGGAGCTTTCCCATGTAAATAGTTTTCTTTTTCTTTGTGTCAAGGTAGAAGATATTGGTTACAATGCTTATTGGTTCTTTCAAAGAGCCATATTATTTTGTCTTCTCCTTTGTGTTTGCCTGCAGATTCAGCTTAGTCCAATGCGCTTATTATCGTTTACATCGTTCAATCGTGCAAATGAAAGGCAACAATGATGATATATGATGAAGTGACTGAGACTGAAAAGCTGGTATGAACTCTATCTATTTTGTTTTTGTAAATATGACTAGCTTGTAGACCCAGATTTAGCTTCGTTGTGAGAGAACCATGTTTGCAATGACAACTTAGAGATCTTAGTTTCTGATGCCATGCTTATTTAGCTGAGAGCTTATAATGGTTTGTCTTGATTGCCAACATAGATTTTGAGATGGCTATGATGTAGTATGATAGGATTGTATTCTCCTTTGAATGTTTCAAGTGGCTTGACTTGGCGCATGTTCATGCATGTAGTTGTAACAAAATCAACATAGCCTCTATGATGTTCGTGTTCATGGTGATTTATATCATGTTCATGCTTGCATTCAATGTTAGTCGAACTCACTGCATCTTGATGACCGTTGTCGCTCTCTAGTTGGTCGCTTCCCAGTCTTTTGCTAGCCTTCACTTGTACTAAGCGGGATTACTGCTTGTGCATCCACTCCCATAAACCTAAAAGTTTTTCCATAAGAGTCCACCATACCTACCTATTTGATGTATCTACGTGCCGTTCCAAGTAAACTTGCATGTGCCATTCTCTAAACCTTCAAGAAATAATATGTTTTGCATGCCCGAACCGCTATGTGGTGACAGAGGGCTATTGGTATCTTCCATGCTAGGAGTGTTATCCAAGACATGTGTTTATTCACAGTCATTCACGAGAAAGGGGCCGGTATTTGGGATGCCCAGTTCCATGCTTAAATCGAAAACATAACTGTAAAACAAGACTCCCCCCGGATTGATGTTAGTATGGACGGTACCCGAGGATTCGGCTAGCCGTGGAGTGTGATTGATTGGTGGTGGGGGAGTTAAAACTTTACTTTTCTGTTTGGGAACCGCCTATAGCATGAGTAGCATGGAAGATATTGAGAACTCCTGGACATGCGTTGATAATGAAAGCATGCCACCCAAAATTATTATCTCTGTTTTCAAAGCTTGAGCTCTGGCACCTCCACAAATCAATGCTTCCCTCTGCGAAGGGCCTGTCTATTTATTTTCCTATTGAGTCATCCTCTTCTTATTTAAGCACCAATTAGAGAGCACCTCTGTCATTTTTATGTTTTGCTTTTGATTGATATTGAGTATGACTATGACTGGATCTTCGTTGCTATGAATTACAATGTTTAGTCAGCCCTTGATCTTTGAAAGTGCTCTCTATTTATGTTTTGCGGTCTCAGAAAGAGCTAGTGAGATACCCCCTATTCATATTGCTTCATGCTTGTTTTGATTGAAGTGTTGGTATTTGAAACTCATTATTATTTGCTCGTTAGCTGATTATGCTATTGATATTAGTTTACCGTGAGACCTTTGTGTCATTTGCTTATGTGGTTAACTTGTGATCTTGCTAAAATTCTGGTTATGAGTTAGACATAGTTGCAACAACAAGATCAAATAGAGTTTGTCAAAGTTTTTCTTTCTCTCTTAGTTTGTCAACTGAGTTGCTTGAGGACAAGCAAGGTTTTAAGCTTGGGGGAGTTGATACGTCTCCATCGTATCTACTTTTCCAAACTCTTTTGCCCTTGTTTTGGACTATAATTTGCTTGATTTGAATGGAACTAACCTGGACTGACGCTGTTTTCAGCAGAATTGCCTTGGTGTTATTTTTGTGCAGAAATCAAAGTTCTCCAAACGTCCTGAAAATTTACGGGGAGCAGTTTTGGAAAATATCAAAAATATTTGCGCCAAGTTCCACCTCAGGGGGTGGACCAGTGGGCCACAAGCCCCTGCTCCGCCACCACCCCCTGGTGGCGGTGGGCAGGCTTATGGGGCCCATAGGCACCTGTCGCCCCCAACTCCAGCTCTATAAGTTGCCTTTCGTCCGAGAAAAAACTAAAAAAGAGAAGTTTTCGTCGCGTTTTTGATACGGAGGCGCCGCCACCACCTTTTCTTCATCTGGAGGGCAGATCTGGAATCCGTCTTGGGCTCCGTAGAGCGGAAATCGTCGCCATCGTCATCATCAACCTTCTTCCCTCTCCAATTCCATGAAGCTCTTCGTCATTCGTGAGTAATCTATTCGTAGGCTCGCTAGGCGGTGATGAGTAGGATGAGATCTATCATGTAATCGAGTTAGTTTTGATGGGGATTGATCCCTAGTATCCACTATGTTCTCAGATTGATGTTGCTACTACTTTGCCATGCTTAATGCTTGTCACTAGGGCCCGAGTGCCATGATTTCAGATCTGAAATTATTATGTTGTCACCAATATATGTGTGTTTTAGATCCGATCTTGCAAGTTGTAGTTACCTACTATGTGTTATGATCCGGCAACCCCGGAGTGACAATAACCAGAACCACTCCCGGTGATGGCCATAGTTTGAGGAGTTCATGTGTTCACCAAGTGCTAATGCGTTGGTCCGGTTCTTTATTAAAAGGAGAACCTTAATATCCCGTAGTTTCCTTTTGGACCCCGTTGCCAGGGGAGGGATGGACAATAGATGTCATGCAAGTTCTTTTCCCTAAGCACGTATGACGACACACGGAATGCATGCCTACATCACATTGACGAACGGGAGCTAGCCACATATCTCTCCGTGTTATTGCTGTTGCATGATGAATATCATCCAAACAAATCACCGACCCATTGCCTACGAGTTTGTCCTACTACTGCTGTTACTTGTCTTGCTCTGCTGCTGCCACTACTGTTGCTACTGATGTCACTTGTTTTGCTCTGCTGCTGCTACTACTACTGTTGCTACTACTGTCGCTTGCTACTGTTGCTACTTTGCTACTACTGTCACTACTGTTGTTCCTTATGACTGCTATTGCTCGTTACACTGCTACTACCTGCTACACTGTTGATCGCTGGTCGTTGACGGGAATTGACAACTTCCGTCAACGCGGCAACGAAGGCGCCATTGATACGATTGTTAGGAATAGTCTGCCGTCAACATATCGTTTCTGACACCGTTGTTATCATACTACATTTCTGTTACTACTGTGCTTGCAGATACTAATCTTTCAGGTGTCGTTGAATTCGACAAATTCAGCTGCTAATACTCGAGAGTATTCTCTCACCTCCTTCAGGCGATCTACAAATTTGGGTCGAATACTCTACCCTCGAAAACTGCTCCGAACCCACGCGCTGGTGGGCCATCAACAACATTCTTCCAGTTTCATTGCCGGGGAGTGCTATCAGCATTCTTCTGGTGCCGTTGCAGGAGAAGGTTTGTTGTTATAAGAATTCGTCTAGTTAACGCCAGAGATTGCGCGATCAGTGATCATTTGGGTTTTGAACATAATGTTTTGTGAGAATTTGGCCGAGGATTTTGGTGTCATATCTCTAAGCACTTGAGCAACCAAACCATTATCAATACCTCATCCCCTTTTAATAGTATTGGTTTTCCTATGGACTCAATAGTGATTGATCACATAAAATGAAATGTAGAGTCTTGAAGCTTGAAGCTTTGCCAATAGGATTCCTTTCCATCCTAGGGATCCTTCTCACAATTCCTACCCACTTCACTCTTTGGACTAGATCTGAAATAGTGAAAGCACATATGCTCTGTTGGAGGTTTTGATAATTCATGACAACATACATTATATCTTGGACTAATGGTTCTACCTAGTGTTTTAGATTTAGTCCAAAAAGAATGTTGGTTGGTGATACGTCTCCAACGTATCTATAATTTTTTATTGTTCCATGCTGTTATATTATTATTCGTGGACTTTTTATAATCATTTTATAGCAACTTCATATCATTTTTTGGGACTAACCTATTGACATAGTGCCCAGTGCGAGTTGCTATTTTTTGCTTGTTTTTCCTTCAGAGAAAATCAATATCAGATGAAGTCGAAATACCATGGAACTTTTTGGAGATTTTTTTGGACCAGAAGAAACCTAAGAACCAAGGAAGCTCAACACGAGAGGCCCAGGTGGCCCATTAGGCACCAGGGCACGCCCTGATGGGTAGTGGGGGCCTCGGGCACCTCCTCCACCGCCTCTTAACTCCATAAATACGCATATATTCTAGAAACCCTAAAGGAGTTGATGAAAAATCATTTCATCCACCGCGAGTTCCAGAAGCCGCGAGATCCAATCTAGAGCCCGTTCGGCCACCATGCTAGAGGGGAACACGATCATGGAGGGGTTCATCATCCTCATTGGTGCTCCTCCGATGATGCGTGAGTAGTTCATTTCAGACCTATGGGTCCATAGGCACTAGCTAGATGGCTTTCTCTCTCGTTTTTCTTCTCAATACAATGGTCTATTGGAGATTTATTTGACGTAACTCTTTCTTTTGTGGTGTGTTTGTTAGGACCCGATGAACTGTGAGTTTATGATCGGATCTATGAAGTTATATCCATACTTGATTATTATAGCCTCACATTTCTTCTTCGACATTTGGGTTTTGTTTGGCCAACTCTATCTTTTTATCTTGTAATGGGAAGATGTGCTTTGTGATGGGTTCTGTCTTGCGGTGCTCAATCTCAGTGACGGAAGGAGACATGACACACATGCATCGTTGTTATTAAGGATAAAATGATGGGGTCTATTTCTACATGAATAGATCGTGTCTACATCATGTCACCGTTCTTGATGAGGACATGACTACCTTGGATATTATCACTTGCATATGCGTATTTATTTTAGGTGATTTCTGATAAAAGTCATGCAATGATTTATTTATGTTATCCGGAAGTAATACTTCACATGTTTTTATTTTATGCCTAAATGCATAATGACCGAACACTTGTATGAACCACGTGTGATGACAAGGGAAGAGGAAATGGTTGGGTGCTATTCAAGATGTCCTATCATGTCAAAAGAAATAATTAGTTTCTGTTCAAGAAGTTCTGTCACGTCACGTTTAGCCGGAGAGAAGATAGAGTCCAAGTCTCTCACGTTCTGGACTCAGATTCGGACTACAGAGACATGTGTGTACAAAAATGGAAACAACTTTTATATCCGTGCTCTCAATTGGATGATTCTTTTTGGGATACAAATTAAATTTTATTTTCTTTCCATCCCAATTGGAATCACCTTAAAATTCGCCCGGATCATGGAGATATCGACCAAACAATATGATGTTGCACCAGAATCCGAGTCAAACAACAAGTCCAAAGGTGTTGCATCACCTCCACTTGGGCCCATAGGCCTTGTACGACCTAGGGTTAGTTTTAGGCTGCTTTGGTACATCCTCCCCTCTATCACAGATGCGAAAGATCGGAACATCCTCGCTTCTATTGAGATCCTCGCCTCTATCAAGTGGTATCAGTTTTCAGGTTGCTCGGTGAGAATTTCCAGTTATCCCTAGATTAGATTTATTTTTCTTACCTATTACCCTAGAAAAAACACAAAAAGGTTAGATCTAGTCATCATTTTTCCAAGCCAGTATGAGACTTTGCAATTTTCTTTTTAGTGCTTGCTTAGTTAAATTATCGGTTGCATCGTCGTGTCAAGTTGCTGGTCTTAGCGTCTAGTCTTTTAGAATTTCGAGTTATGTTCACAAGTTGTTACGCCGCCGCTGCACCATCTTCATCGCTGCCGCTATATACCACCACCACGCCCCCGTCATCCCTTCTGTTGTCGCCCACCACCATCCATCAATATTCACCACGTGCTCCAATTGTTCATTGTATTATCATACTTGAGGTCATTCGCATGTGTGCTTGATCCAATTTGCATCTTATTTGGTTGTTCGAGAGAAGAGAAAAAAAGTGAGAGCAAAAAAAAAAGAAAAAAAGCGAGAGAAAAATAGAAAGAAAAAAAGTAAAATAGTGAGAGAAAAAAAAGAGAGAAGAGAAAAAAATACAAATTTCGGATCTATCTAGAGTCGATCTCGTATTCGGATTGGAAACTCTTTTGTGTAGTGTTCAGTAAAATAGGCATATCTTCCTCATACGAAGTCCGTTTTGGCTCCACGAGTACTCAAATTCGAACTATCGACTAGCCTTTTCTGAATAGTTCATCTAGCTAATTCACTATTGTCACCTTAAAATCGACTTCTAGATAGGACTTTTTTCCATCCGAACATCAGGAACACAGTTTGTCAATATTTTTCAGGTCTGTTCCAGAATTGTTTGAGTCCTCATACGATCTCGGAATTGAGTGATTATTTTTGCATTCGAAAGCTTGAGTCAGTAGCATTCTTGAGAAAAATTATCATAAATTTGACATCATATTTTCAAGAGAGAAGTTGTAGAGATAGTTTTGGTTTATCCTGCTTGGGGGTCATTTATCATCATTATCTTTACTCTCATTGTGATCTTCACTTATATCTTCCTATTCATAGGTACTTCATATCATCCGTTGCTGCTATTTGTGCTTTGACGTGACTTCGTTAGTGTTCTAGGCTCGCGTCTCTAGTACGGTCTAGCCTAGGACCAACACAGTACCGTCGTTGAATGTTTATTCAGCATTGCATCTCTGAATTGATTATTGCTAATCTTTTGCTACCATATATTAAGCCTTCCTAGATCCACGTATTTCTACATCGTGTATACATACATTTACCTGGTAATCGCTTTACTCAATCTTCGGATATATTGACACCGTCGGTTGCCGGTCACCACGTGCTGCATGGTAAGAATTTGTAAGACATTGATATTTGCTTTACTGTGAGTGTTTTACCACCACATCCTCGTAGTTCATAGGAACAATATTATTGGATTTTTGTTTCTTGCATCTACTAGTCATGAAAGGATCCAGAGTTGTCAGTTTCTGGGCTTCTTCGATTGTGGGAGACGTGCCACCAAAACAAACGTTACGAGAGGTGCATAGAGATCCAAATGCGCATGATCGAGTTAATGTTTCTATACCACCATTTAATGGCCATTTTAGACCTGCTTTATATATTGGATGGGAATTTTAAATAAATGATATATTTGCTTCCCATAATTTTGCTGAACATATGAAAGTTAAGGTCGCGGTTGGTTCTTCCACCGGTTATGTTTCGGTTTGGTGGAGTCAATATTGTCGGTTACACCCTGATTATATACCTACTACTTGGGATGATTTGAAACTTGCCATGAGACACGCATTCGTTCCTGCTTATTATACTCGTGGCATGATTAGAGAGCTACAACATTTAAAACAAGGTAGTGACATTGTAGTGAAATATTATGATGATTTACAAACGACCTTGTTGCATTCCTCGTTAGAAGAAAGTGAAGAAGATTTTATGGATAGATTTTGGGGAGGATTATCCAGTGATATTCAGGAGCTACTAATTCATGAAAAGTGTTATCCTATGGATTTTTGTTTCGCCTTGCTTGCAAAGCTGAACAAGAAATAAAACAATGTGTTACCCACAAGGAGAACGAGCTCAAGGTGGACATTCCAAGAGTTGATGTGATTGTTCCTTCCACTACTAGGATTACTATGACATCCACATCAATTGTTGTGACGACTACATCACCTTCACCATGTGGCACATCACCACTGAGAGTGCCTACATCAACTGAGTTGATCATAACAGGTAATGACAAAGTTACTGATCTTCCACCTACACATGAGTATGATGAATGTCTTGTCAATTTGAATGCACCATGTGATGAGTCACCTATTACTTTGATCACACCACCTATTTTAGAGAACTACGTTGATGATTTGACTTGTCATGTGATCAAACAACTACAATATCAACAATTTTGAGTGCACACATTGAATTAACTATTGCTGAGAAAGAACCATGTGAACAAGGGAATAAATCCAATTTGGATCAAATTTGTTAGAAATTAATTGTGCCAATGTTTAATCATTTTGATATGACCTCCAATCTTGGTGATGGTTCTATGTCAAATGACATGTTGCATGTTTTCTTATTTCACCCTGTTGTAGCATGTAAATTTGAAACAATTCAAGTTTCTTCACAATGTTGGGATGGTTTAGTGATGAACATTGTCAACCCTTTGATATAAATAAGAGCTTCACTTATATGTGCAAACTGGGTTGCAATATTTTCATGTGTTCTACTTCTTGTGATAATATTTTGGCATTATTTTTCATGACCTATGAAAGTTACTCATGTATACATGTGTCATATGTGCAAAAACCAAGGGAAGTAAAAAATTGATGACATATACATATACGACATGTACACCTTGTCTCTTTTGTTAGCCACATTTCAGATTAAGCAGCGCCGAGGACAACTTTATTTTAAAAAAGGGAAGGATGATGAAGACATGACTACCTTGGATATTATCACAATCATTGAATAAGCGTATTTATTTGAGGTGATTTCTGATAAAATTCATGCAGTAATTTATTTATGTTATCTAGAACAAAAATACTTCACCTGTTTTTATTTTATGCCTAAATGCAGAATGGCCGAACACTTGTATGAACCACGTGTGATGACAAGGGAAGAGGAAATGGTTGGGTGCTATTCAAGAGGTCCTCTCATGTCAAAGGAAATAATTAGTTGTTGTTCAAGAAGTTCTCTCACGTCATTTTTAGCCCAAGAGAAGATAGAGTCCAAGTCTCTCACGTTCTCGACTCATATTCGGACTGCACATACATGTCTGTACAAAAACACCAACAACTTTTAAATACGGACTCCAAATTGGGTCATTCTTTTTGGGTTGCAAAGTAGATTTTGTGTGCTTTCCATCCCAGTTGTAATCACCTTCAAATTTGTCCGGAGCATGGAGATATCGACCAAACAATATAACGTTGCACCAGAATCCGAGTCAACCAGCAAGTCCAAAGGTGTTGCATCACCTCCACTTGGGCCCATAGGCCTTGTACGACCTAGGGTTAGTTTTAGGCTTCCTCGGGATGTCCTCCCACCTCCTTGGCCGCCACCCCTTGCTCCTATATAAGTAGATCAACCTAGTAGCTTTTTTTCTTGGGATTTGTTTAGTTAAAAGTTAGCCATCGCAACTTCATGTACTTCGTTTGTGTCCAACGACCAGACTAAGACCACTTTCAGATCCCCAGCATTATCAATACTTCATCTATATTCGCAATATTCAGATTGAAATATCATATTCTTGCTTGTTCTTTGATTGCTTGCAGGAAGAGACCTTCATGGTCAGGTTGATCGTGCTCCGGCGTGGTCAATAACCTCTTGAAGTTGGTTTAGCGATTGCTAAGGTGCAACGTCGTGCACGTTTGTAGTCGGATTGTCAAAGTCGTATCCACCAAATCGATAGTTATCATTTCATCGAAAGATCAGGACCCTCGTCTCTATCAGTTCTTAAAGCATTACTCTGTTTCTCCATGAACTTAATACACTAGATGCATGTTGGATAGGGGTCGATGTGTGGAGTAATAATAGTAGATGCACACAGGAGTCGGTCTACTTGTCTTGGACGTGATGCCTCTATACATGACCATTGTCTTGGATATCGTCATAATTATTCACTCTTCTATCAATTGCCCAACAGTAATTTGTTTACCCATCGTATGCTATTTTCTCGAGAGAAGCCACTAGTGAAACCTACAACCCATGGGTCTATTTCTCATCATCTATTTGCAAGATCTATTTTGCTATTCACGTTTCCAATTTATTTTCTCTTTTATTTTCAGATCTATATGATCAAAAACCCAAAATAACTTGTCGCGTTTCATTTGCCATTACTTTATTTGCATCAATCCATTTATCTATTAATCGTTTTATCTTACCCATGAGGGATTGACAACCCGTACACGCGTTGGGTTGGGAGGATTTGTTGTTTGTGTGCACGTACTGCTTACATAGTCTTGTGGATCTTCCTACTGGTTCGATACCTTGGTTCCAAACTGAGGGAATTCTTGTTGTCGCTGTGCTACATCACCCTTTACACTTGGAGGAAAAAACCAACGCATCAGCAACACCAAGCAAGCTTTCCGGCGTCGTTGCCTGCGAAGATCAAGTCAAGATTTATTAGGTTCCCACACATAAACTCTCATCTCCTTGCAGTTACATTATTTTCCATTTGCCTCTCATTTTCCTCTCACCCACTTCACAAAAATATTTGCCTTTTTATTTTCCTTCTTTCCGTTTGCCATTTTCTTGCCAGATCTCTTGTTTGCTTTGTCATTATGTCTTGCATTACTGCCCCCTCCTTTGTCACCTGATTTGGAGGTTTTGTACTTCAAACAAAGACAAGGAGAAAATTTGAAAGATGCTTGGTATAGGTTGATGGAATCTTATTGTGTTTGCAATTTAAAAGGGAATGTAAAGATTTTGCTCCGCAATTTTTACATAGGATTAACCATGCATCACAGACAACTTCTACATTTTGCCGCTAAAGGAAATTTTGTTGTGATTGATGCTAATGCTGCTTATGAAATAACACAGGGAATATTGGGGGTTCGATCACCCAAAAAGGGATTTACTTTTATGCAAGAAGGGGTTCAATTATTAGAAAAATTGAGTGATCTACATATTTTTTTTGTTGAATTGCAAAAATCTTATGAACCTCTTAATCATATCAGTGGAAACCTCAATCGCATGAATACTTTGATTACCTAGTGTAATAAGCGGTTGGATATTTTGGATCTTAAGATGATATATCTTTCTAAGAATATTGGGAAACGAAAATAGCCAGCCGGGTTTGAGAAAAATCTTACAAGGATAGCAAAAACTAAAGATGACAATACTTGAAATCTATGATTTATGCCTAGCTAGGGGCGTAAAACGATAGCGCTTGTTGGGAGGCAACCCAATGACTAAAATTTATTTTTCACTCTTTCTTTTTGTTCTTGGGTGTTTGCACCATTATGCTACTATTATGGCTGTGTTTTTTATGTTTTAATTAGTGTTTGTGCCTCGTAAAGCCTTTAGGATCATGTTGGGTGATAGTTGCTTTGATCTTGTTGGAAAACAAAAACTTTTACGTCCAGTAGCAGAATTTTAAAAAATCATAGAAGCAACAAAAGTGTCTGGAGTTTTTACACAAGATTGATATACAAATTTCCTACATTGTCCTAATTTTTTAGAAGTTTTTGAGTTACAGAAGTATGAGTAAAATTCGAGTCTTTACAAATTGTTCTATTTTTGATAGACTATGTTTTCTTTGCGCTGTGTGCTTAATTTGATGAATCTATGGATTATATCGGGGGGGGGGGGGGTATAAGCCACGGTAAAGTTAGAACACAGTACTTAAAGCAAAGATTGGTTTTCTTATACCAATGGATCTCACAAAGGTTTTGTTGAGTTTTGTGCGATTGAAGTTTTTAAGTTTTGGGTGAGATCATGATGGATGAAGGAATAAGGAGTGACAAAAGCCTAAGCTTGGGGATGCTCCATGGCACCCTAAGGTAATATCCAAAGAGTATCAAGCAACTAAGCTTGGGGATGCCCCGGAAGGCACCCCCTCTTTCTTCTAGCGACCATCGGTAATTTTACTTGGAGCTATATTTTTATTCGTCACATATCATGAGTTTTGCTTGGAGCATCTTGTATTATATGAGTCTTTCCTTGGTTTGGTTGTTAGTTTGTCATAATAATACTTGTTGGAGGCACCTATTTGAGAGAGCTAAATTATGCTATAATTTGTTAGAATTGCTCTCTATGCTTCACTTAAATTTTTTAGAGTCATGGAATTGCTCTAGTACTTCACGTATATCTGTTTGAGCACGGTGGTGCTGTTATTTTGGTAAAATATGCTCTAATGCTTCACTTAGATTATTTTTAGAGTTAGTAAAAACTTTGAAGAAATCCTCTCTTGCTTCGCTTATATTATTTTGAGAGTTGAAAATTTTATAGAAACTTGTGATCTCGTTCTTCACTTATATTTGTTTAAGAGCTTGTTATTAGCAATGGGTCCACCATACCTACGTATATGTGGTATTTCAATGCCGTTCTAAGTAAATTTGTATGTGCCAACTCTAATGTTCAAAATAAACTTTTGTTATGCCCGTACCGCTCATGAAGTTTTAAGGGGTGGGCGGCATCTTCCATGTTAAATTGGTTATTCTCAAGATGAATGTTTATTCACTTGTCATTGAACGGGAGTATGTCGATAATAGGGATTCCCAATCCCGAAATGCAAAGAAATTTTATTTTATATTGTCAAATAATAAATTCCTTGGAAAGTGTTGGTATGGACGGTACCCGTGGATGCGGCTAGCCGTGGAATGTGAAAGAATGGTGGAAAAAGGAATAAACTTTATTTTTAGTTTGGGAACCGCCTATGATTTGTTTAGCATGGAAGATATTGGGCACTCTGTAACAGCCCGGAACCAACACTCCTGAAGATTCCCCTTTTACTCCATTGTCGCTTTGTGATTTATTTGGTTGTCACATTCATCATCGCATCATGCGCATCAGCCACATTGCATCGACACTCTGTTGCCGTCATATTTTGAAACTTGCATCCGTTCGTAGTTGCCGGTCCTCTCTATTATTGTCGTTGACCGTTTTGAGTCCAACCACACACACACGTGCTCGCGACATCGTTAAAAAATATTGTTTTAAAAAGTGTGTATAAAACTTTCTCTGATTTGGTTGAAAGTTGGTGTGCGGTTTTAATATAGTGTAGGTAGGCTGCTTGCCAAATTTCATCGCAATGAGTTCGTTGGATAACCGAACCATTAAACATATAGTGACACTAGTCGGTAAATTGTCGGACATTTTCGGTTGATAAAAATATATCACTGGCCACAACCTTCCCTCTCATCCCCACCTAGCCCATCTACACAGCCCAATAGACCCACCTAACCCCTCCCTCCGTTCGTGGCCTTCGGATCATGATTTGACGGACGAGGTCGAACCCACCAGTGTACATTCCCTATATAAAGACCACCCATGGAGAGTCCTCTCTCACTCTCTAGGGTTTCCCCTAGCTAATTTTGCAGCCACCCCCTCCATAACCTTCCCCCTAGTCACACAAACCCTCCACATCTCGAAAACCTACCCCAAGGAAAATTTCGACCATGGGATCACCATCCAGTGGCCCAAAAAATCACCCAAAAACCCCGAGCCGAAAAAGTTTGCAGTCAACCCGGACATGTCCGGGCGACCAGAGCCCCGCTGCCCTACCGTCGCTCATCCCCACATCAACGCCCACCACAACCCGCAGCCGTCGCGTGCCTCCGCAACCGCATCTTGCCTGCGCTGCCGCCCTAGCCCCGCCGCCGGAGCACCTCGCCACCCCGTGCCAGCTCTGTCGCCACCCTCGCTCGTCGCGCCGCAGCGTCCTTACCATGCCCGCAGCAAGCCGGAGCGGCCGCCGCCCGAGCTCCTCAAACCCCAGCGCCGCCTCGACCCTCCTCTGTTGGAACAGGATGCTCAGCCGCCTGCCGCCACCCTTCGACCAGATCCGGCGAGCCTCAAGTTGGATCCGTCCCCACAGTTGCTCGTGGGAGCTGCATCAAGCCCCGCCGCCGCCGCCGCTCGATCCCCGCGCATTCACTGAGTCGAGCGCCCTGTGCCTCGCCCGCGTGGGCCAACGCCAGGCCCAGTTGTGTCTCTAGTCGGCCCAGCCCCAGCAATGTCACATCCCTGGATCCCTAACTAGGGTTTAGTATTTGTGCTCATGTTTTCTTCCATTGCATTCAAGAATTTGAAACAAACTCCAAAGAAGTGGTGAAACTCAAACCAAAAACCCTAGCCACTTCTAATTCAAGGAAAATTCAAATCTTGCCAAAATCAATGAACCCAAAATGCCTTCTTAAAAGTTCAATATTTCTGACAAATATTGAAAACAAATTATCAGGGGAGAAAACTATTTTCAAATCACTTTTGGCATTTTATTTTGAACGAACAAGTCTCTGAATTCAAACTTATATTTGAATTCAAAAATATATATGTTTTCAAAAATGCTGAAAACTTTATGGGTGATTGGAAATATTCCAACTAACACCCCAACATTTTTCAAACTATTTTTAGTTTTGATTTAGTGCCAAAAATAAATAGCAACAAGTGTCAGCAAATAAAATAGAAAAACAGAAATAGAGGAAAAAGGAAAAGAACTATCCTACGCTTACCTTAAGCCCAACCCACCTTACACGTCGTCTTCCTCCCTACCAGTCGGAGCAGGAGGTGGCCGCCGCTCGATCCGGCGCGCCCACGCAGCTGCGTGCCTGCTTGCTCGCCGCGTCGCGCTGGCAAGGTCGGGGATAAGCTCCCCGAGGCCTCCCCGAGTTCATACCCTCCCCATTCTCCCCCCTGTTCTCTCTCCTCTCATCCGCCATTGGAGCCTGAGCAGAGCTCGAGCTAGCCGTCGCTCTGGCCTGCCTCCTTCCCTCCCGAGCCGCGCAGAAGAACCGTCAGGGTCCCCTAAAGCTTCCAAGCCACCAGCTCAACGCCGAGACGCAGTGAATCACCGAGAAGCCGCCTTATTCCTCCTCGGATCGCCGACGTTCATCGCCGCCGTTCTTCCTCCTCAGGCCTCCCCCGAGCCTACTCTCAACGCCTCTGCACTCCTCGTGAGCTCAGGATCCTTTTCCCCCTATTTCCCCTCTCGATCCCGAGCCCTAGCACCTGATTCCACCGGAGCCCGATGATGACCGCCGTGGTAGCTCGTCACCGGTGGCTCTCCAGTGATCGGCTCGTTGATCTGAGGCTTGCAAACGCTTCAACACATCGCGTAGATGCTGTAGGAGCCTAGCCCCGCGCGTGATGCCCCCTGTTTCAGTGACCCCGATGATGCCCGAGCTTCGGCCGCCGCCAAGATCGTCGCCGGCGTCATCTCCGGCGAGATTAGCCCCGGTTCTATGCAGAAATAGAACGGTGGGTGAACGCTAGTCAGTCTGGTGCCTTCTGCTGCGCAAATGGTCGTCGGAATGGGATTTCCGAGCCCCTCCGTCGTTCTGGTGGTCGCCGGAGGCGCACCGCCGGCGAGGACGACCTCGCCGTCGGTGGATCTGACCCCCCTGAGCCTATGACAGGTGGGGCCAGCCCCTAGTTAATTAAGTTTAGGATTAGTACAAATAATTAATTAAATAAAAACATAAACAGTCACTAACATGTGGGTCCAACCGTGATAATTAATCTATTGAGTGAAATTTAAACTAAAACTGGCCAGAGTCACTGACCAGTGGGTCCCACTGGTCAGGTTTGACTTTCAACGACCAGTTGGACCTGCTGATGTCATGCTGATGCAATAACGATTTTCTGAATTAAAAGAATTCCAGAAAATGCCCAAAACTTCTAAAAATCATAGAAAATAATATGTAACTCCAATGAAAATAATTTATATATGAAAAAGTATCAGAAAAATCCAAGGAATCTGATTCTGATATTTTCAAACATGTTTGAAAATGTTAACATCACCAAACAGATTAAATGATGATTAGGATAACCTTATTAAATAATTTGGAGTTGGAATTTGAAATCCATTTGAAATCTTGTGACCAAACCATGATCAAACACAACCAGCAACCCAACATACCATCATCATGCATGCTAAAATAAGATTACCTGAGCATCAGGTCGAATCAATTAAAAGGGTATTTGAAAATACCTTGTTTGAAGTGATATTTGAATCTTGATTCAAATCAACTTCAACTTAAGAATTGGTAGCTACATTAGTCTACCACCTTCCATTTTCATGCCATGCTCATGCATCATCTTGTTGCATATGATTGTTATTGATTGATATTGTTTTTACCGGTAGGCCCCGTTCCCCTGGATTCCACCGAATATCCGATTGACGGATATTGTCCCTCTGCTGAGCAATAAGGCAAGCAACCATTTTGATCATCCCGATAAATCCCATGTTCTCGCTCCTGCTCTTATTTCTTGCATTAGGGCAAATGCTTTCACTGCTTTTAATACGTTAGTTGAACCCACTTCCTTTGCATGACCTGTCTTTGTCACCGTAAATAGCTGAACCTTGCGACCTAGCATACCTGGTAGATGCTTGAGCCATGATGTGCCTTATCCTGCTATGCATGCTATGCTTAGAGTTGTGTATGGTCTGTCATCTGGGTGATGAACATAATTGTGAGAATGTGTTCAGTAAGTAAAGGTTGTGTGTTGAACCTGATTTGGTAAAGGTACCGGTGAAAGGCTATGTAGGAGTACATGGCGGGTTGTTTCATTGGAACTGTCCTTAGGAACCGAGTTCCGTGTATGTAATCCAAGACGAGATACTACCACATGCTGGGCCCTGAAATATGACCCCGCTTGACTTATTAATCGCTTAGTACTCGGTCCAGGAGTTGCAAGTAGTTTCTGGTGTCTATAGTCATGCTGGAGGCCGTGCGTAGCGCTGACCTTAGAGGTGGGCTATGATGCGGTAGGCAGTGGCACGATGTACCAAGTGGCACCCGGATGGTGGGCTTGGGAACCCTGCGCACATCGTTTGGGGCTGTGGCGGAAACCTCGGCCGGACTTCCGTGCGGGTTACCCTCAGATATGCGATAGACCTGATCTAAGTATTAGCGTGGTTAACGGTCGTGGCCGACTCCCTCGCTGGGCTTCCGCTTGAAGGTTGCCGAGGTGCATGACGTGCACATGGCGATAAGTGGCGAAAGCGTGTGTGAAGAAGTACACCCCTGCAGGGTTATGATCTATTCGAATAGCCGCGTCCGCGTATATGGACTGCTTGGAGACATATGTTGTTCATAGATAACTTTAATGGCTACTCATAAAATTGTCAAGATAAGCATGAGTGTCGTGGATGGCATTTCCGTATGGAGATGGAATGATTCCACGATGGAGTATTGTTGTGGTGTTAATGGACTCGTGTGCGAGAAATCAAAGTTGTCAAAACTATTTAAAAATGCAAGTTGTCTAGCCACGAGTCAAATGATGGCTTTCCGCATGAAACCCCACAACTCCTTATTGATACATTGCATGAGTAGATAGCTTATCCTAAAGTCTTGCTGAGTACTTTTGTACTCATGTTTGCTTAATAATTGTTGCAGAGGTTGTTAATGACCCTAATGGAGGGTTCTACCTAGACATCGACGACGAGGAGTAGCTGCTGTCCCAGCTATGATCTGGCCCTTGGATGGGTCTGTAGATAGTCAGGCCATGTGCCTTTATCTTTCCATCTGTCTGTACTCAGACAACTTACTCTTCCGCTGGTTTGTAAGAATTGTGTGTATGACTTGTGATGATGGGTCGTGAGACCCCTACCTTGTAATATTATGTGTGTGGCTGTTCCGAGCCTTATAAATAAAGTTTGTATGTTTACGGTTATGTTGTGATGCCATCGATGTATCTATACATATCGGTATGCCATGCGTACGTGTGTTGTACTTGATATGTATGGGGTTCGAATACCTAGCCGTAGGCTTTAGTAGCACTCCTTACAGGGAAATGCCCCTTTGTGATTCCAACGAGCCATGGTAGTTCGCTACTGCTCCGGACACATTGGTTGATCGGCATGTGTCGTTCTTAGCTGTTGTGTCTGTCCCCTGGGGAAATGTCACGCGATGTAATGGAGTCCTTGTAGCTTGCTACGACTCGTCTACATTCGCTGATGACCGACACCTGCTTTGCTGGGTCATGTATGCCTGTCCCTGTGCAGAACTGCCGCTTTGGTTTATGAGTAGACATGTTGATCCGGGTTCTTTGTCATCAGATTGCTAGCGACACAATTGCATACGCGAGTCAAAAGGCACAAACGGTCCCGGCTAAGGTAAGGCTGCAGCCGTGGGGATAACCGTGCGTGAGACCGCAAAGAGATGCGATGTGTTACAGGGTGGATTCCTATGGCCTAGGATCGGGGTCCCGACAACGTTGGTATCAGAGCCTGACTGACTGTAGGATTACTAAGCCAAACTGGTCGAAGTTGAGTCTAGTATTGCTTTAGTTATATATAAGGGAATTGTTTGTGGAATGGAACGCAAGACTCTTGCTTCTCCTCTCAAGTTATTCTATTCTGGTCATCCTCGTTTTTTCTGCGGGGATTAAGGACTAGGTTACTTACCTTCTCTTAGGCTCGTGTTTCTGATCGGTAGACTATAGGACAACGGGTCGAGAGTTATTTCGGGTTTCTTTTATCCCTAGGAAAAGGAAGTAAGTTTTGATGATCAGAGAATTGAACTTGATAGTTGAGTGGTTACGCTATCCTATTTTGTGGGTTGTCTCAAAATTGTTTTTGAGCATTTACAGCCGTTATGCTGCCCAATTTTGTCTCCAGAGCACTAATGCTTTTGCATTACTCTCTATTTTCAGATGCCTGGCCGTCCTTCTCGTCAGGTGGTTCGTCTGACTAGGTGCATTGATGTGCAGGGTCATACGGCCATGCTAGTCACGATGATGTCAGTATCCGGTTACCGCTGGTACCCAAAGTACACAGTGGAGGAGAAGTACCGGGATTTTAATCAGAGCTAGTACCTCTGCACTGTTAGGGTATTCCCAGATTACCCTGGAGCTAAGGAACCAATCCATTGGTCTTATGGATTGGGAGTTATTGTTGACATAGCAGTACAAGATGCTGCCTATTCAATGCTGACCATCATGAGGGCTAGACATGCACTGCTGCAGAATTCAGAGTTCTGCTATGTTCCTGCCTCTTAGCCAGGTGAAGAAGGATACCTCAGCGGGGTCTACTTTGATTCCTCTATGGAGGATCCGCTGCTGCAGTCCACTGCTGAGATGCTAGAGAATAGAGACAGGGATGCTCGTGCCCTTCGTATGGAGCTCTATGCTACACATGCCCGTCTGTGGACGGCTTTGACGCAGCTGGCACCTGTAGTCCAGACAGGGTATGGAGATATAGAGATGCTGAACCCTGTTAGAACCCATCTTCCGGCTTATGTTGACTGGCCTGCTATAGGAGGAGTCACCCCTCTTCAGGGACCTCTACTACCACCAGTCAGGGGTCCAAGGCCACACCCGTGTCCTTACGGATCCCAGGGGTCTCAGGCTGGAGTATTTCCTTATCCGTAGGTTGAGCTTCCAGGCCATGGAGGCAATCTTTATGAGATGTTCTACGCGGATGCCTGAACCGTGAGTGGAAGAATAGTATGGTAGTAGCTGTACTTTCACAGTCCTGTGTGACTTGTGAAGTATGTTTGTGTTGTGAAATGAATTCCGGAGGCATAGATAAATAATGTATAGGAAGCTCGGAAGCCTCTGATGAGTAGTTTCATGTTTTCAGTAGTTTGCTCTCCGGTTAAGGTTGTACTGAACTATGTAATGGTGTGTGTGAACCATGGTGTATATATAGCAGTTGCTTGTTACCATGCTGTTCGGATATTCGTTTCCGCATTCCATGTGTTCAGTGCATTCTTAATCCAGAGCTAGTATTGATGTTGATATTGGTCTAAGTTGTGAGTTTGTTTGTCAGGATGGTGTTCACTAGGTTGAACCGTGCCCTTGCTCATGAGCAAGGCGAGGGTAGTCAAGCATCGCAGGAGGAACTGCCTCACCCGCCCTCTCTGGCGGAAGTTATGCTTGAGGCAGAGAGAAATAGAAGGGAGACCAACCGTGTGTTAGAGCGTATTGAGCAAAATATGGCTCGTCAGCCTAGGAATGCTGCAGTGTCCCTCAATGACTTTGTGAAGCTGAATCCTCCAAAGTTCCATCACTCCGTCGATCCCCTCGACGCTGATGATTGGCTGTGCAGTATATCACGCAAGATTCTCTCTGCGAATGTTTCTGAGGCCGACAAGGTGACCTTTGCGGCGTACTTTCTGGAAGGACCCGCCAATCTATGGTGGGAGAACTTTGAAGCTATGCGTCCTGCTGAACCAGTAGCCACATGGGCAGACTTTAGTGCAGCCTTCCGTCTGCACCATTGTCCACAGGGCCCGATGGACAGAAAGAGAGAGGAGTTCTATGCATTCACCCAGGGAAAGTTGACAGTGGATGCCTATAACCGCGAGTTCGGTAACCTCGCCCGCTATGCAACAGAGGAGGTGTCTACTGATGCCAAGAAGCAAGAAAGATTCCGTAAGGGTCTGAGCCCTGAGCTTCGTCCTGATTTACGCCTCCACGAATGTACAAGTTTCCAAGCCCTGGTCAACAAGGCGATCAGTGCCGAGACTGGTCATACCGACTATGAAGCCACAAAGAAGCACTCCCGTGACTCTGGCTCGTCATCTCGTTCCGCGTTTCCAAAACGCAGGCTGTGGGTTCCAAATAGTTCTCTGCCGCCAAGACATACTCCGAGGCCATCCTATGTGGCGCCTCAAACGAATCAGACCAACCCTCCAACAAAAACATATGCTGGTCCAACTAGCAATGTTGCACCATGTTCCAATTAGGTGATCTGTTACAAGTGTGGAGAACCAGGGCACTATTCCCGAGAGTGTCCTTAGAATATGGGTGCCAAGCAACCCGGAAAGTCCGTTGGGCAAGGTAAGTCGGGCAAAGCTTACTATGTGAAGCCAACTCCCGCAACGTGGCCGTGTGAACTATGTTTCAGCAGAAGAAGCTGCAGAGGATCCCGATGTCATACTGGGTACGCTCCTTGTTAATCATCACCCAGCGTCTGTTCTTTTTGACACTGGGTCTTCTCATTCCTCCATTTCAGAAAGTTATGCATAGTTGCATAACATGTCTTTTTGTGATATGCCAATCCCATTGGTTGTCCAAACCCCTGGTAGTAAGTGGCAAACCTTCAGGATAACCTATGACAATGAAATTCTAGTAGACAAGCTAGTTTTTCTAGCATCCTTGATAGCCCTGAAATCTTCGGATATTAATATCATCTTGGGTATGGACTGGATGTCAGCTCACTATGTCAAGATTGATACTCATTCTAGAAATGTTCAGCTTACCCATCCCTCGGGTGAGATAGTCAATGTCTCTACTCGAGTTGCCAACTGCCAACTTTATTCTCTTAATGCCAACCCTCTTCCGGAACTTGAAGACATTCCGGTAGTCGGTGACTTCCCAGATGTTTTTCCAGAGGAACTGCCAGGAATTCCACCTGACAGAGATGTAGAGTTTGTGATAGACCTTGTTCCGGGAACTGTTCCAATAGCCAGAAGACCATATAAGATGGCACCCCTGGAGCTAGCCGAACTTAAGAAACAACTAGATGAGGCCTTGAATAAAGGTTTCATTCGTCCTAGCTCTTCTCCTTGGGCTTGTCCCGTCCTCTTCGTCAAGAAGAAAGATGGAACGGATCGGATGGTTGTAGATTACCGACGAGTTAATTTGGTCACCATAAAGAACAAGTATCCGCTCCCCAGGATCAACGATCTGTATGATCAGCTCACTGGATCCTCAGTCTTCTCAAAAATGGATTTGAGGTTGGGATACCATCAAATCAAGATCAAGAACGGGGACATTCCAAAAACGGCTTTTGTCACTCGTTATGGTCAATACGAGTACACCGTCATGTCCTTCGGTTTAACCAATGCCCCAGCCACCTTCTCTCGCTTGATGAATTCAATCTTCATGGAGTATTTGGATAAATTCGTTGTAGTATACCTCGACGATATTCTCATCTACTCGAAGAACGAACAAGAACATGCCGAGCATCTAAGACTGGTATTAATGAAACTTCGAGAGCATCGCCTTTATGCCAAGTTTTCAAAATGTGAATTTTGGTTACCATAAGTGACCTATCTAGGTCACGTAATCTCTGGTAAGGGTATTGCTGTCAATCCCGAGAGAGTTCAAGCTGTCCTTGATTGGACTCAACCTGAATCGGTTAAGCAAGTTAGGATTTTTCTTGGTCTAGCGAGCTATTGTCGCCGCTTTGTCGAGAATTTCTCCAAGGTTGCAAATCCTCTAACTGAACTCCTCAAGAAAGATAAAAAGTTTGAGTGGACACCACAGTGTGAGCATAGTTTTCAGGAACTAAAAAGACGCCTGACTTCCGCACCTATGTTGCTACCACCAGATTTCTCTAAGGACTTTGTTATCTATTGCGACGCCTCGCGACAAGGATTAGGTTGCATTCTCATGCAAGATCGCCATGTGATTGCATACGCATCTCGACAGTTGCGTCCACATGAGGATAATTATCCCACACATGATGTTGAGCTTGCAGCTGTAGTCCATGCACTTAAAACCTGGTGACATTACCTTCTTGGTAATCGTTGCGAAATATTCACTGATCACCAAAGTCTGAAATATATCTTCACCGAGCCGGATTTGAATCTCAGGCAAAGATGGTGGGTTGAGTTGATCACGGATTACGACATAGGGATAACTTACACCCCGGGGAAGGCCAATGTTATGGCTGATGCACTAAGTCGTAAGTCTTATTGTAACAATTTGATGCTACGACGAGGTCAACCACATGTCTATGAGGAATTTCAGAAGTTAAATCTTCATATTATTCCTCAAGGATTCCTTTCTACCCTGGTGGCGAAGCCTACTCTTAAGGATCAAATCATAGCTGGCCAGAAGCGTGATAAGGGTATATCACGGATCAAGGAGAATATTATTAGCGGAAACGCTAATCAATTCTCCATGAATGATCAAGGTGTTGTGTTCTTCCAGAATCGTCTAGTGGTTCCTAAGAATCCACATCTAAGGCAGTTAATCCTTAAGGAAGCTCATGATTCTCCTCTCACCATTCATCCTGGTAGTACTAAGATGTATCAGGACCTACGCCAGAGGTTTTGGTGGACTAGGATGAAGAGATAAATTGCTGAGTTCGTTGCTAACTGCGACGTCTGTCGTCGAGTCAAGGCAGAACATCAAAGGCCTACTGGCACCCTTCAAGCTTTATCTATTCCTGAATGGAAATGGGATAAAGTCAGTATGGATTTCATCACCGGATTTCCCAAGACCAAGAAAGGAAATAATGCTATCTTTGTGATCTTTGACCGTCTTTCCAAAGTAGCTCATTTTCTTCCAGTTCGTGAGAGTATAACAGCTAGCCAGCTAGCAGAGTTATATCTCTCTTGAATAGTGTCACTTCATGGTGTTCCTTTGGAGATTAACTCAGACCGTGGAAGTATATTTACTTCTCGCTTCTGGGAGAGTTTTCAGAATGCTATGGGGACTCATTTATCTTTTAGCACTGCTTTCCATCCTCAATCAAGTGGTCAAGTAGAAAGAGTAAATCAAGTCCTAGAAGATATGCTCCGAGCTTGTGTTATATCGTTCGGTATGAATTGGGAGAAGTGCCTTCCATTCGCTGAATTTGCTTATAACAATAGTTATCAATCAAGCTTGGGCAAAGCCCCTTTTGAAGTTCTCTATGGACGAAGATGTCGAACACCTTTTATTGGTCAGAAACCGGAGAGAGGCAACTCTTTGGCCCGGATATGATCCAGGATGCAGAAGAGCAAGTTCGCATTATTCGTGAAAAGTTGAAAACAGCCCAGTCTCATCAAAAGAGCCAATATGACCGTCATCATAAGGCTGTGACCTTTGAAGTTGACGAGAAGGCTTACCTTCGGGTTACACCTTTGAAGGGTACGCATCGATTCGGTATCAAGGGCAAGTTGGCTCCTTGTTACATTGGTCCTTTTCGCATTCTTGCCAAACGAGGAGAAGTTGCCTACCAATTGGAACTTCCTCCGCATCTTTCCAAGGTTCATGATGTCTTCCACGTCTCGCAACTCAGGCGTTGCTTTTCGGATCCTATCCGTGAAGTGGACCACGAAACGCTTGATCTCCAAGATAACCTTTCATACCGAGAATACCCTGTGCGTATTCTTGATCAAGCTGTCGCCCTCCTCTCCCTTATCTCCGCGCCGCTGAACCCATTCCTCTGCATGACCTGATTTTGTCACAGTAAATAGTTGAAACCACTTAGCATGATTAGCAACTGCTTGAGCTTTGTTGTGCTTACTCATCCATGCTTGCTTACAATGCCTGCTATGCTTAGAGTCGTGTCGGGTCTGATCCATCTGGATGATGAATCGGAATGGTTGTGTTCATATCCTACAGTATGAGAGTAAAAGTGTGAATTCGATTTGGTAAAGGTAGCGATGAGAGGCCATGTAGGAGTACATGGTGGGTTGTCTCATTGGGACCGTCCTTAAGAACTGAGTTCTGTGTATGTTATCCAAGACAAGATACTACCATGCATTGGGCCCTGAAATATGACCCCGCTTGGCTTATTAATTGCCTAGATCCCTGTCCAGGAGTTGTAATTAGTTTCTGGTGTTTGTAGGAAAAGTGTTGGTGGCCGTGTTTAGCTCTGCCCGGCGGGGTAGGCTTCTCTGCGGTAGATACACAGTGGCACGGTGTACCAAGTGGCACCCGAATGGTGGGCTTGGGAACCCTGCGCACATCGTTTGGGGCCGTAGAGGAAACCTCGGCCGGACTTCCTTGCGGGTTCAGTCTCAAATCGGCGATAAACCTGGACTAAGGTCTTGTGTGGTTAACGGTCGTGGCCGACACCCAAGCCAGTGCTTTCGCTTGAAGGTTGCCGAGATGCATGACGTGCATATGGTGCTAAGTGGTGGGAGCATGTGTGAAGAAGTATACCCCTGCATGGTGAATCAATCTGTTCGAATAGCCGCGTCCTCGGATATGGACTACTTGGAAACATTACGTGGTACATAGACAATTTAAATGGATACTCTATGCAAGATAAGTGTGAGTGCTATGGAAGGCCTTCTCGTAGGGAGACGAGAGTGGATCCATAGTGGTGTATTGCATTGGTGAATATGTGGACTCGTGTGCGCTATCCCACCTCAACGAAAGAACTTGTAGTCGTAGTAGCCAAGAGTCAAAGCTGGCTTGCTGCAATCAAACCCCACAATTCTTTCATTGAAACATGATGCATATGTAGATAGTTCTAATGTAAGTCTTGCTGAGTACCTTTGTACTCACGGTTGCTTTATTTATGTTTTGCAGAGAAGATTTAGTCTCATTAAAGGTTTCTACGCGATGTGTTCGATGTTGACCGGAATAGCTTGGAAATCCCAGACAGAGGTCTGGCTCCTTTGGTAGGGTCGTAGTAGCTTTTCAGGCTCTTCCAGCCACTTTTAGTAGATGTCTGTACCCAGACATGTTTTGCTTCTGCTTGTTGTTTGTATGACTTGAGTGTCGGGTCACGGGACCCCTGTTTGCAATAACACACTATGTTGATTCTTATGAGTCCTTAATAAAAGCTTCAGTCATAGAGTTATGTTGTGATGCCATGTTGTATCTACACATATCGTGCATATTGTGTGTATGTTATGAAATGCATTATATGTGTGGGATTCGACACCTAGTTGTGTGCCTTTAGTAGTACTCTTTACAGGGAAATGCCTCTTTGTGCTTCTATCGAGCCTTGGTAGCTTGCTACTGCTCTAGACACATTGATTGACCGGCGTGTATCCTTCTTTGCTGTTGTGTCTGTCCCCTCGGGGAAATGTCACGTGGTGTAATGGAGTCCTTGTAGCTTGCTACGACTCGTCTACACACGTTGTTGATCGACACCTGGTTTGCTGGGTTATGTATGCCTGTCCCTGTACGGATGTACCGCTTGGGTTTATAACTAGTCATGTCGACCCGGGTTCTTTATCGTTTGAATGCTAGCAACATATTCATATACGTGAGCCAAAAGACGCAAACGGTCCTGGCCAAGGTAAGGTGGCAGCCCCGCCTCGCCTCCATCCTGAGTTGCGTTTGGCGCAACCGGCCCAGCCACCGCACCGATTTGGGCCGAGCCCGGTAGGTGGGCCGTCCCAGCCCCTAACGAGCACCCTGAACGTTGTTTGCTTTCTCGCGCCGAGTGACCTATTACAGATTCGACCCGATTCATATATTTTTTCGTTTAGCAAATTTTTCTAATTGTCCACGAAATTTAAAATTACATATATTTAAATTGCTAATAACTAATTGACCGTGCATCACATGTAAAGAATCTATATATGTAAAATGCCCAGAATTTTGTGTAGATTAAGAATTTTCAACATTAATGCATGTTTAAAATGTTTAACTTCTTGTTTGCTTTAATTTGCGTGATGCTATATTAAAAAAATTAATTCATAGAAAAATAACCATGCATCGGATTTAAAAACTTTGTACATGAAAAATGCTGAGAATTTTGTGTAGATTCACAATATCCAACTTTCAACCATGTTTAAAATGTTAAACTTCCTGTTTAATTAAATTTGCATAAATGCCATGTCAAAATAGTTTAATTTATAACTATTAAACTGTAGCTCCGATTAAAATGTTCCATATATGCAACATGACTTGAAAAATGTGTATAACAACATGCTAGCATTTATTTTGCTGTTTAACAACTCTAAAATTATGTTATAGGCACAATAGTACCGAATCTTAATTTGCATATGGGGACTTTTATGAATTATTATTGGTTGTTCCGGCCTCACTTAAACTTGCCTAGAACTTCATGCAGTTCCATAATATCTTGTGCACCCATGTTTTAACATGTTTGTGGTTGTCATTTGCATACATTTTGCATTCATTCCATATCATCTTGTGTTGGTCATATCTTTTAAACCATAGCTCGTTTTTAATGATCTGTATATGTAGATTGACTAAAATGATGTGTAGATTCACATGGTACACTTTATTTTGCTGTTTAATAAATATAAAATGTGTTCAGTTCAGACCTAGACCAATTTCGAAATTAACATATGAGGTCATTCCGGAGATGCTATATGTTGTTTCGACCTCATTTAAAATGCCTAGATAGTGTAGTTTAATTATGCTTCAGCTCTTGCCATGTTTAACAACATTTAATATTGTCATGTAGCTAAACGGGAGTGAACTAAGTAATTCAAATGTGGAGTTTCGTCAATATGGAACTCGTTGCATATTGAGCTTCACTTAATGTGTAGTATTTGATTGTTGTGATTTGCCATGCATTGCATAATTAAACCGGACATGCATCATATGTGTTTGTGCATCATGTCGTGCATAGGTTGTGGTGTTTATCGATGTTGATTGTTGTTTTCGGCTTGTTTATTCTCAATAGAGTTCCGAACCACTTCAGAGTGTGAGGATTCTTTCGACTACGTTGGTTTGTCTGCTTCATGGATTCGTTATTTTTCCAAGCGGGATCACATGCAAGATGATCATTTTCCTAGATACCACTACTATCACTGCCATGCTAGTTGTCTCATTTCTTACAATGTGTCTCACTGCCTACCACCTGTCATGTCCAGCCTCCCAACATTGCCATGAAAAGCCTCTAACCCCTCCACGTCCCAGCAAACCTTGTTTGGCTATGTTACTGCTTGCTCAGCCTGCTTATAGCGTTGCTAGTTGCACCTGCAGATGCTTCCTTGTGAAACATGAGTTCCTTGTTATATCACCATATTATTGCTATTTTATCTTAATGCACCTATATACTTGGTAAAGGGTGGAAGGCTTGGCCTTCTAGCTCGATGTTTTCTTCCACCTTTGCAACCCTAGTTACTTGTGCATCGGAGTTATATTCCATATTGAGTGCTCCTAACATGCTTGGGGTTCCATATTGAGTGCTCCTAGCATGCTTGGGGTTGTTATGGGGACCCCCTTGACTTTTGTTTTGGGATAAAATTCTTCTGGCAAGGCCCTACATTGGTACTACATTTGCCTAATAACTAATAAAATTGCATAGGGACGCATCGACCCCCGTGGATAATTAATCAACCCCGGGCTAGTTCTCTGCATGAGTGTTGGTACAAATTGAGCGGTGTTCGGCGCCCCTGGTCACCTAGGGTCTCAGCCAACCCGAAGTCTAGCTCATCCAGTCATGCCCTAAGAACGAGATACATGGCTCATATCGGGTCTGTCGGCACGTCGGGCGTCCTTGTTGGACTTGTTTTACTCTTATTGAAGGTCTTGTGCGAGGGATTCCGAGGATAGTTTGGTCTATCTCGAGGTTGAGGTTTTCCATTAGTAATCCAAGGAGATCACGGGTTTTCCATGGTCGAGGTTTTTGTCGTAGCTTGTGGTAGTTTGTGATGGATTAGTTGGAGCATCCTTGCAAGGTTAAATCTTTCTGAGAGCCGTGTCCGTGAGTATGTGGTAATGTGGACTGTTTGTCTAACACCCGGTCATAGCAAACTTGAAGTAAACTCAATTCAAACTTGCCAACTGTGTGCGTAGTCGTGACTGTCTCTTCTCGTGAGTTCTTATCCGAAAAAGGACACGGTGAGGGTTATGTTTGACGTAAGTAGGTGTTCAGGATCATTTCTTGATCATTATTAGATCACATCTGTTTATGTGTAGATCACCCCCTTCTTATTCGTGTACTCGAGGTTAGCACTCAAATAAATGCTTAGTCGCTTGATGCAGCCTCACCACTTAACCATACCTTACCCATCAAGCTTTGCTAGTCTTGATACCTTTGTAAATGAAATTGATGAGTCCCTGTGGCTCAGAAACTACAACGACAACAGTTGCAGGTATAGGTAAAGTGATAGTTTGACGTGAGCGCGATGATTGTTCTATTTGTAGTTTCTTCTTCTTCTTCATTGATCTACGACGGGTTCCAGGCCGACAACCTGGGATAGCAAGGACATGCATCATTCTTTTATCATTTGTTTTTGTCCGTAGTCGGACCCTGCTCTTCTACCTGATGTTGAATGTATTGTTGTATTGAGATGATCATGTTGTAGCTTGTCACGAGTGTAAGCCTATTTCATATACTCATCTCTGATGTACTTGTACTTGCAATGATATCCATTCTTGCAAAATAATGAGATGCGCTTCTATTCCCGTCGAGGCCCTCGATCCAAAATGAGAATAGGACCACATCTTGGACGTTACAGGTTGGTATCAGAGCAGTACCGACCTAGGAGCCCCCTTTATTGATCGAACATGGTCGAGTGGAGTCTAGTGAAAAAAACTATTTTGAGTCTAGTTATATATCGGAGAGTAGGATTCTTTTTACTCCAGTTCTATGCTCTGGTGAGGAATTATGACGTAGGAATTTTTAACTCTACACCTCTTCTCACTCAATTTTTTTTGGACCACGCATGTATTTTGGAATCTATATGATGTCGATGTGATGAAATTCTGACTTGGTGCCTCGTGTCTGAATTGATTTTTTCCGGGAAGTTGAGCTCCACGAGATTCTTGTCACACTTGCTATCGTTCAGTTTTGTTAGTATCTCACGACGAAGGATGTTCAAAATTGCTTCAATACTCTTTGTGGCGAGAGGAGTTTGGCGTCACCCAGTACCGAGGAGAGCGTCCAGGTTTACTGCCATAATTGGTATCATTGTGATTATGAGGGTCAGAGGTAGATGAGTGTCCAAGATCTCTGGTTATGTGTTGACGAATGTGAAACATTGGAGGGGTAGTGTTATTGCTAGGTGTTGAGTGATGTATATTACTACTTGTATCCGTGGACCCGATTGCATAACCAAAGAAATTCGGGAGTTCTTAGGTGGGAATTCAAGTAGTTACCTCGAATTATCTTCCAAGAGATGCATGATCTGATGTTGGGGTTCGACATCTAGTGGATTCGTTTGTTCACGGTCTTTCTTACAACGGTTCTCGTTGTGTCTTAAAGAGTCCTTGTAGCTGGCTACAACTTGGGGACGCTTCATATGTCATGTGCAATGTCTTGTACATGATGGCTACTGTAGAATAGAGCCCGTGCGAACCTTACCATGAAAATATCGAATGAAATCTCTGTCATGAATTTGTTTCGGCTTGTTTCGTAAGCCTCATCCTTTGTTTTGTTGGATTATTGTAATTCGAGTCGCTTTGATGTCAAGTGGTGATTTCATATCTTTCCATAGCGGTGTTCTCATATTTCTATGGGAGTGCTAATTAATTATTTTGCTCAATCAATTCTACTTCAATGTGGAGTGCTTCTCTTAAAGTTAATTCAATTATTTTCAATATTTGCAAGATCAATCCCTCATTTCTTTCGGATTTCATCTCATCCGTCTCAAGTTTTCTTTGTTTTTTACCACCCTCCCACCCATTTTCTTCAATTATTTAATTATCATCCAAGTGCCTTTCTTTTTAGTTTTGCTTCCGCTATCTTCTCTTTTGTTTTGTATCCAGTGATTCATTGTGAAGATGCTTCAGTGCTGAGTTCATCATTCATCATTCTTTAAATGATTTGCGTGTTTTCTATTCGGTGGATTCAATTCAAGATTTTGGTGTTCATCATATCATTTTCATCCTTTAAATGATTTGCGTGTTTGAAATTCTTATCCAAGCCTCTCTTGATTTTTCCTCTCTCTATTCTATCCGGAGTGGTGAAAATATCTCAGAAGATTTCATGTTTTCATTCAATCCTTTCAAATTTTTGAGGGTCTCACCTCATCAAGTTTTTCATTTTGTACCGATGCAATCAATTTTTCTAAGCAATCCATTGAATGGTGTTTTCTTTTAGTGGGCCCACATCCCACATGTTTTCCCAGGATCTTACTTGGCTCTTCTAATCTTTTCTAGAGATATCAAGTTCTTTTTAATATGACGTAAGAATGATTTTCGTCATTCATATTCCTTCTTCAAGATTCTTTTAAAATTAAGTTTTCATCCTTGGCTAAACCTTACTTTCTTCATCATTCCGGAGTGTCTCAGTAATTTTGGTGGTGTTCCTTCTCATCAATCTGTGCATTCAAAACCGAAGAAGAGTTTCTCTTAAATCTTGGTCCGTTCTTTTGAAGATTCTCGTTTCAGCTTCATGCTATCATTTCAAATTGTTTCCAATCACGAGGAATCCCTTCCATATCTATCCGGTGCATTTCAGAGTTGTTTCCATTTCTCGATCCTCCGAAGGCCATCATTTTAGAAGATTTCTTCATTCTCAGCTTTCAGTTTTCGTTCTCAAATTCTTCTCAATTGTTGTCTCTTCGTTCATATCTCAAGTATCTTCATATGCCTAAATAATTCATCTCCTCCAAATTTCAGCTCCATCCACGCAAGTATGTGAGTGCCACATCAAAATCTGTGTTCTAGACCAGATTGGTTAGTTGCAAAGCAACTATATTAAATCTTGGTTCTCTTCTTATCCAACTTCACAGGATTGTAGTCCTTTCCACCCTAAACCTCCCAGATGTGTTATTTGACTCTTATCACCTTCCTGTTGATCACATTGAGGTGCCCAGGTTTGCTGCAGAAACCTTCTAGTGAATTCCCCCATCCCTTCTTAGCTCCTTTTGGTGATCTATCACCTCAGAAGGACCCCTCCTTGGAAGGACTCTCTGCTAGACGTTGTGCTGCATGCCAGGGTGCACCGCGTGCACTAGTTCACGTGGCGACCACGCCTTTGGCATGCCATATGCGTGCTCTGGTAGTGGAGCCCTCGGTCTCGTCCGTATCATCCTCCCCCTCGACACCTAGCCATGTCTAGGAGCTTAGTCTCGCGGTCTCCCTCGCTCTGGACCCTTCTCCCCCTCATTGTTCCCTCTCATAGCGCCACGAGCGCCGCCGCGGCCACTGTTGCCCCATGACCGTCATCGTCTTCCTCTACCTTGGTCTCTTCTTCTCCGAGCCGTCATGTCGCCTTGAATGCTCGTCAGGTCGGCAACGCTTGCGTCCACGACCAGCTCACCTCGAGCTCTAGTGCGGGGATAGGGCCGCCACGGCAGCCATGCTTATCACCCCGCCTCGGCCGACTATAAATAGCCATGGTTGAGCCCTCCTCGAGCACCCACGGCACCCCAACTCCTCCTCTACCTCCCAGCAACCTCCCCAACCCCTTCCCCGAGCTCGAGCCGTCCTCCTCGCCTCAATTGCTCACCATGGCCGCCGCCCTCTTCGGCCTAAATTCGAGCAATGCTGAGCCCTTCGCTCCCTCTCGCCTCCACCAGATCACCACCCGAAGCCAAGCGATCCTCTTCCCCATCTCCGTTCGTCGCCAGAACCTCTGTGGCCGCGTCTCCCCTAAGTCCGGCCGCCACCGTTCCCTGCCCCGCGGCGCGCCTCCGTTCCACCCCTCCTTGGTGTCCGTGTCCAACCGGAATGGACGCGGCGCTCCTCCCTGAGCCCTTCAGTGCCTGCAGCTCCGCCAAAGGTGGCCTGAGCAGCCAGGAAGATCACCCGCGCCGGCGGCCCTCCTCGGCTTTGCGTGCGGCGTCAGGGGGGAAGAGGAAGGAGCGAGAGGAGAGAGAGATGACCCGACAGGTGGGCCACGACCCCACCTGTCGGTGAGAGAAGGCCCGTCAGCGTGGATAAGTGGATACGTATTTCTGCCGATACGTCTTCCAGACATGAAAGCGAACCCCACTGCTGCTTCGGTTGAAAATACGTTTCCCCTCAGCTGAAGACGTATTTTGGTCGAACGCGCTTTCTCCTATCCAACCAGGGACCTGTTTGTAGAAGTTTCTTTTACAGATTGGTCCCTAAACTTCATCGGGTCATATCTTTTCACCCATAGCTCCGATCGAGGTGATTCCAAAGCCCACGTCTTTGTCTCGTCAAGCCCGTCATGTTGGTATCATTTTCACTATGCATTCATACAGTGTAAATATCCACTTTTGCCCTTGCCTCTAATTAGCCCCTTGGAGAGAGAATCTTTTTCGGCGATCAATTCTGCGGACTCTCCGCACTTCTTCCGAGTGGTTCCATCAACCCCGAGGCAAGCCACAACTCCCATTTGCTTAATTGCATTGCAATATCATAGTTTAACCAATTACTTTACTCACATGTATAATTATTGGTAGTATAGATTAGAGTATGCAATGTTTGAATAAATTCTTGAATAGGCATTTACCACGTTCAGTACGGGATCATTAGTAACTAGTATTTTACCCACTAGTTGATGCCATGATGTTGAGATTACTGTCTATGATTATTTTGGGTTTCATCCGGCAGTTGGTGGATATGAATAAATAGCATTGGCTTGAGCTTATTGGTCATTGGATTACTAGGATATCGGAGTGTCAGCTATGACGGAAATATTATTCGGGGATAAGATACTTAATTGGTTGACCGAGAGTCACCTGTCCAGGATTATCCATGCAACCACATTTGCCGGTATGGGACGGCCTTGACTTGGTTTGATCGCGTGCTCTTTCATCGGTACCACCAGATAGGGAAATTTATGCGCGCGTGCTACCTTCGCCTGTTAGGCGGCGATAACCTTGTGAGCCAGTTGAGTTTTTTATGCGCACGTCCCTGTTTGGGACAGTTTTGTTTGGCCACGACGGTGGCAGGTGTCATGAGGACACAGGGGCTACCGAGGGCAGGACTCCGGGGGAGGATGAATGCTAGTGGTACGATGGGAGAGTCATGGGTCAGACAAGTTTCGTTGGAGCAACACTGGTCCACCCAAATGGGATCACGAGGTTAGTGCTCCAAGATGTGGGTAAAGTGTGCAACTTCTGCAGAGTGTCAAACCTATTCGAATAGCCGTGTTCGTGGTATTGGACTGCCCGTCCAGACCTCAGTAGGTGGTCAACCGTAACTGTGATATTAATGATGGAAGAACTCGTCTAAGTATGATAGCAGTTGGACATCATGCCGATGACAAGTCTTGAGGATATTTGCTGATGGTTCTTGGTGAGATCATGAGTTGGTCACGAGAGTACGGTGAGAGTAGCATGGTATAGTTATTTTCAACTATCCCTTCGGTGATGCTAAATCTTTACCTAATCTTGATTGCTATGAGGTTGTCTTGCCTTAATGCTGATGTTTGTTGTGAGCTTGCGAGTACATTCAAAGTACTCACCTGGCGTGTCATGCCAGTTTGCAGGTCATGTTATGATTGCTTGCTTGTCGAGGATTCTAAGTTGCGAGCTAGCATGCGCATTCGAGCAAGAGTCCCTGCGGAGTGGAGTTCATCACAACCGTCGTTGTTCCGCTGCTAGCGTAGAATTTACCTTAGGCAGGTGTAGTATCATCGTAATCCATGTACCCTTGTAACCTTTTCCATAGTAATAAAGAGCTGATTTGTTCTATGCCAACGGTGCCGTACTCCAGAAGACTTGTCCCTGGGCTGGAATGCAGGATGTTCCGGTTTCCTCTGAACCGGGGTGCTACAAGAGTTGGTATTAGAGCAGGTCTGGCTGTAGGACGCCCTAGACCACGCGAGCGTTAGTAACCGACAGTATATGATATACTTGGTTTGCTGCACTTGTTTGTTGCATTTTTGTGTGCATAGCATGCATATAGACTAGATATTTTATCACTAATGATTGATTTGATGAGTGCAGGTGGCATGGGTCTCGATGCACCACCTGTACCCACTAGTTACATATTTGCTTCTTGGTGTGGTGTCATCTTCGCCCCAGCGGAGTGATGCCAAAGTGCCTGGTTGTGTCGATCCCTTGTCGGATTGATGCACCGGTACTACACCAATGCATTCTCTTTAGCCACCCTATTGTCTTGGTGATAGATATGCTTCTATCCCGGATCTTGCCCATCCTTCTAGCCGCGTTGGCAACCCTTACTGATATTGCTTATCAGAAAAAGGGCAATGCCCGCAAGCCTTATTTTCATCGTTATCCCACCCTGCCCTCCATCCTCTGGACGAGTACGGTTTTTATCCGTATGCTTCATGATGATGCGGTCGTGACCCCCGTCTTCCGACCAACGATCACCAAGTTCGTCCTCATCAGCTTTCTTCCACACATTGATTCACTTTCGTGCACACCGCCATAGCATGTTAGATCGTAGTACCGGAGTTCTTGCGAGATTTGTGTGATTAAGTAGGAATGCATATTATTGTTGTGAAAAGTTGTAGAGTATGTGCTATTGTTGGTGATCTTGCTGCTTTGCGCGTTAGTCTTTTCTCCTGCTTCTTTCTTTGGGCCCTTGGTGTTACCTTATTTTTCCCCTTATGGAAGTTGCTCACCGACACTGGACTCAAAGAATCAGTGAAGAGACCTTCATTTGGAAGCTCAGTTCAGCAATATAGAATTTTCAGCAGACTGCATTATATCAGGAATATCAAGCCTGAATATGAATGATATCCTCGCAAGATGGGTTATCAGCATGAAGTATACATCAGTGCGACCTTCGCCGCAACAATCATCGAATCAGCAAGAAGGCAAGGATGTGTACATTTCGAGTCAAAGGTATGATTCAAATACGCGGTTGAGTCTATTATGAATACAATTTGAAACCTGCTATACTACGGAAGGAAGTCAGAATGAGCTATGAACTTAGTGTTCAGCAAGAAGGATAGCCGAATACCCTGTTGCATACAGCAAGTAACCGATAGTAGGAACGTTAAGGATATATATATATATATATATATATATATATATATATATATATATATATATATATATATATATATATATATATATATATATATATGCACTTAGCTTGCATATGACAAAATAAAGCTTCAGGTATAAGCAACCCAGTCTTTCCCCGCAAGCTACCAGAAAAGCTTACGACGCAAGGTTTCTATGACTTCCTCAATATGGCACATGGATATTTGTCCATACAAGACACCTGTGCATCTCTAGTAAGTTATCACAACAAGATTCTGGCATAAGGTATCGAGTATTACCCATCAAGTCTTTAAGGCAGGAAGCATTTGAGATATGGTACCCAATCTTCCTCACGAAGCTACCCCGACAGAAGCTTTGAGCACAAGCTATCCAGTCTTCCTTGACATGATACTCTTGATGACCTACAACACAAGCTAAGTAACCTTTGTCGGGGAGGCATCACATTCTCACTAGTACAAGTTATTGCACCATCAACTGGCAACATATGACCATGCATCTCAATTGTCCGCTCCAACAGTTGGTCAGAAGGCATAAAGTCAGTCGGGACACAAGCCTGCTTCCGGAATCAAGCGCTCAGCCGCATAGACCCAATATATATGATGGATAGGTTGCCAAGGCCATGAGAGTTAATCATACAATGATGCCAGACCGGTGAGAATCTGACTATTGCATGAGCTATGTAAGAAGGAGAAGAATGTCGATTATACACTTAAGTGAGATGACCAACAACCAATGGATAAGCTGTATGGGACACAGATGAACCCTTGCCCGTCTTTCTTCGGTGACGACACCATGTCTGTGTTCTAAGCTATTTTTCAGCCGTCCGGGGTGGATGCCGACTTTTATTTCTCTTGCAGCAACTAGCCCGTGTTCTGAGCTGCTTTTCGGCTGTCTCGGGCAGTTGTTGAATTTCTTTCCGTGGTAGTGACCCTATGCTCTGAGATTTTTCTCGGCTGTCTTAGGGAACTGCTACTTTCTTATTATCAACACCGTCTCATGTTCTGAGCTGCTTTTCAGCCGTCTTGAGTCGGGGTTGAGTTACTCCAGTAATGTCCCAGATCTGAGTTGTAAAGACTGTTCTGGTGGCTACTGGTTTATTTACCGGTTTTATCCAAGGGTTCAGACGGTCGTTACCCTACAGCTACAACTTGTTAAGTAATATGCGTGCCGGAATATTGTACCTGGCAGCACCCATGGTCATCCAAAGAATCCAGAACGCATGAGGCCAAGCTCTTTCAGCTAAGGATCCAGACAAGGAGAACCATGATGAAGGAGAAAGATTGGCCATACACGTATGATAATGGTCGCAAGATCAACATGGTGCATATACTCAAGACAGTCTGGATCGATACCAATCACCATGGGTACACGCCCAACGGGTCTATTCCATTTTCAAGGACCCTATATCGAGTCAACCCGCTCAGGCCAACCAGATATGCTCAGAATCGTCAGAAGGGGATATTCAAATCTGTGAGGATGATTGAGCAGTTCGATTGCAGCAAAAGTGCTAAAGCCTTACACGGCCTACTATTCACCAGAAGATGATGACAGACGGAACGACCAGAAGGTTGGACAACAACCTCGGAGCATGTGTCCTCACATATGGGAATCAGTCAAAGGATAGCCTGCCGCGAACAAGATCTTTTTGCGGGAACCTCCGCCAGTCAAGTCAGCATACATGAACATATGGAATTTAGAGTAACATATGAGGATCGAGTGAAACAAACCACCTCAAAGCCACGTAGTGAATCAGATAACCCAGCAGGAGCATCATACCAAGGCAAAAAGGAAACCCGAGTTGGAAATGATTTTCTCAAGAGGGATTATTTATGTTTAACCCTTGAGCAACCAAATCTCGAGGATGAGATTTCTTTAAGGGGGGGGGGTAGGTTTGTAACACCCTCGATTTTGCCCTTTTTTATTCTGGTTTGGATTTGCTTTTCTATGGCTTGGCAGTTCTGGAACCTAAAGGGATCACCCTTGATTTCTCTTCCCTAGTGACTTTCCAACCTACAAACCATCCCAAGACCTTGCCAATTCCATCCTGAGCCAATCCCATTAATCTTTTCTCTGGAAATATTCCTTTATCTATTAAAGGAATAACCCTATCGCCTTGGGTTGTGAAGCAACCCACATTTCTATCATTCCAAAAATTTCCAAATAATTCTCATAAATCTCTTGGGTTGTATCTTCCTCAGATATGACAAAATACTTCATTGCCATGTTCACAAATATTCCTCAAATATTCCTTTTCTGATTCTGCCATATCTGTCAAGTTGTGAAGAAAGTACCCTTTATATGTGCTTTCTTGCTCTCAAACTTTTTGGGAACTCTTTCCTATCCATATCATCGCCTCATGCCAAAATTCAACCTCATTTGGCTGGTAATTATTTCTTGGTAATTTCCAAAGTTTCTGATCCAGAGGAAGCTTTGTGAAGCAAGTGCTAGCTAAGAGTATTCAAATGATTTGAAACTTAGCCATGATCTCAATATGCTCAAATCATGACTCTCCACCAAATTTGAGAATCACCTCATAAACCATGTGACCACAACATCAAATCTTTGTCTCTGGTCATTATTTTGGATTGTGAAGCAACTGTGCTTTATGTTGCTCCATAATTTCTGAAATTTTACGAGGACACTCTCCTACCCATAAAACACCTCTCCACCAAATTTGAGCTCATTTTATTTAGCCATTCCCCTCAGTAATTCTCCCAAGATTCTGTCCAGTAGGATACTATGTGAAGGAAGTACCACTTTGGTTTATCCAAATGGTATGAAATTTATACAGTATCTTCATATGTCTAAATAATTCATCTCCTCCAAATTTTAGCTCCATCCAAGCAAGTATCTGAGTGCCACATCAAAAACTGTGTTTTGGACCAGATAGGTTAGTTGCATAAGCAACTATATTAAATCTTGGTTCTCTTCTTCTCCAACTTCATAGGATTGTAGTCCTTCCCACCCTAAACCTCCTAGATATCTTATTTGACTCTTATCACCTTCCTGTTGATCACACTGAGGTGCCCAAGTTTGCTGCAGAAACCTTCGAGTGAATTCCCCCATCCCTTCTTAGCTCCTTTTGGTGATCTATCACCTCAGAAGGACTCTCTGCTAGACATTGTGCTGCATGCCAGGGTGCACTGCAAGAAGTAGTTCACGTGGTGACCATGCCTTTGGCATGCCATATGCGTGCTCTGGTAGTGGAGCCCTCGGTCTCGTCCGTGTCCTCCTCTCCCTCGACACCAAGCTATGTCTAGGAGCTTCGTCTCGCCGTCTCCCTCGCTCTGGACCCTTCTACCCCTCCATGTTCCCTCTCATAGCGCCACGAGGTCCGCGGCGGCCACTGTTGCCCCGTGACCATCGTCGTGTTCCTCTACCGTGGCCTATTCTTCTCCGAGCCATCACGTCGCCTTGAATGCTTGTTAGGTCGACAACGCTCACATCCACGGCCAGCTCACCTCGAGCACCAGTGCGGGGATAGGGCCGCCACGGCGCCATGCTCATCACCCCGCCTCGGCCGGTTATAAATAGCCATGGCCGAGCTCTCCCCGAGCACCCACGGCACCCCAACTCCTCCTCTACCTCCCAGCAACCTCCCAAACCCCTTCCCCGAGCTCGAGCCGTCCTCCTCGCCTCAATTGCTCGCCATGGCCGCCACCCTCTTCGGCCTAAATTCGAGCAATGTTGAGCCCCTCACTCCCTCTCGCCTCCACGAGATCACCACCCGGAGCCACGCGATCCTCTCCCCCTCTCCGTTCGTCGCTGGAACCTCTGTGGCCACGTCTCCCCTAAGTCCGGCCGCCACCGTTCCCTGTCCCGCGGCGCGCCTCCGTTCCACCCCTCCCTGGTGTCCATGTCCAACTGGAATGGACGAGGAGCTCCTCCCTAAGCTCGTCGGTGCGTGCAGCTCCGCCAAAGATGGAGTGAGCCGCCAGGAAGATCGTCGGCGCCGGTGGCCCACCTCGGCTCTGCGTGCGGCATGAGGGGGGAACAGGAAAGAGCGAGAGAGGACCCGACAGGTGGGCCCTTACCCCACCTCTCGGTGAGAGAAGGCCCGCGAGCGTGGATAAGTGGAGGCCTATTCTTGAGAATACATCTTCCACACATGAAAGCGTACCCTACTGCTGCTTCGGGTGAAAATACGCTTCCCCTAAGCTAAAGATGTATTCTGCCCGAGGGCGCTTTCTGCTATCCAGCCAGGGGCCTTTTTGTAGAAGTTTCTTTTACAGATTGGTCCCTAAACTTCATCGGGTCATATCTTTTCACCCATAGCTCCGATCGAGGTGATTCCAAAGCCCACGTCTTCGTCTCGTCAAGCCCGTCATGTTGGTATCATTTTCACTATGCGTTCATACAGTGTAAATGTCCATTTTGTCCTTGCCTCTAATTAGACCCTTGGAGAGAGAATCTTTTTCGGCGATCAATTCTGCGGACTCTCCGCACTTCTTCCGAGTGGTTCCATCAACCCCGAGGCAAGCCACAACTCCCATTTGCTTAATTGCATTGCAATATCATAGTTTAACCAATTACTTTACTCACAGGTATAACTATTCGTAGTATAGATTAGAGTATGCAATGTTTGAATAAATTCTTGAATAGGCGACTACCACGTTGAGTATGGGATTGTTAGTAACTAGTATTTTACCCACTAGTTGATGCCATGATGATGAGATTACTGTCTATGATTATTTTGGGTTTCATTCGACAATTGGTGGATATGAATAAATAGCAGTGTCTTGAGCTTATTGGTCATTGGATTACTAGGATATCGGAGTGTCAGCTATGACGGAAATATTATTCGGGGATAAGATACTTAGTTGGTTGATTGAGAGTCACCTGTCCGAGCTTATCCGTGCAACCACATTTGCCGGTATGGGATGGCCTTGACTTGGTTTGATCGCGTGCTCTTTCATCGGTACCACCAAAAAGGGAAGGTTATGCGCGCGCGCTACCTTGGCCCAGTAGGCGGCGATAACCTTGTGAGCCAGTTGAGTTGTTTTGGGCGCACGTCCCCGTTTGGTACAGTTTTGTTTGGCCACGACGGTGGCAGGTGTCATGAGGACACAAGGGCCACCCAGGGCAGGACTCCGGGGGAGGATGAACGCCGGTGGTACGATGGGAGAGTCACGGGTCAGACAAGTTGGGTTCACGAGGTCAGTGCTCCATGATGTGGGTAAAGTGTGCAACCTCTACAGAGTGTCAAACCTATTCGAATAGCCGTGTCCACGGTATTGGACAGCCCGTCCAGACCTCAGTAGGTGGTCAACCGTAATTGTGATATTAATGATGGAAGAACTCGTCTGAGTATGATAACAGTTGGACATCATGCCGATAACAAGTCTTGAGGATATTTGCTGTTGGTTCTTAGTGAGAACATGAGTTGGTCACCAGAGTACGGTGAGAGTAGCTTGGTATAGTTATTTTCAACTATCCCTTCGGTGATGCTAAATCTTTACCTAATCTTGATTGCTATGATGTTGTTTTGCGTTAATGCTGATATTTGTTGTGAGCTTGCGAGTACATTCAAAGTACTCAGGTGGCGTGTCATGCCAGTTTGCAGGCCATGTCATGATTGCTTGATTGTCGAGGATTCCAAGTTGCGAGCTAGGATGCACGTTCCAGCCGGAGTCCCCGCAGAGTGAAGTTCAGCACAACCATCGTTGTTCCGCTGCTAGCTTAGAATTTACCATAGGCAGGTGTAGTATCGTTGTAATCCATGTACCCTTGTATCCTTTTCCATAGTAATAAAGAGCTAATTTGTTCTATGCCAACGCTGCCGTATTCCAGAAGACTTGTCTCTGGGCTGGAATACGGGTGCTCCGGTTTCCTCTGAGCCGGGGTGCCACACCTAAACCCCCCGATACAATCCGTATCATCATCAAAACAAGCAAATTATGCAAGAAAAAAACAGAATGTGTCTACAACACAATAGTATGTAGTAATCTGTAATGAACCCATACTTATGTAAATCCAAAATTTCGGAAAAATTAGGACAATCTAAAAATCTGTACAGAAATAATGTCTAAAACATCCAGCTTCAAAATACTTTTGAGTAAAATCGGAGAAATTATGCAATGGACGTCAATGTTTCTATTTTTTCATTGTATCAATTATACTAATCATACAAGTAATACCAAAGGTTTAACTTGGCACAAACACTAACTGAAATGAAATAAACAATAATTACGATAACTATTGGGTTGCGTCTCAACAAGCGATATTGTTTTATGCCCTTAGCTAGGCATAATGGATATGGTCAAGTGTTGTTATCCTTGACACTCAATCCATAGGTGGACCTCATGGTAGATGGTTTGATTCTCTTTCTAGGGAAGTGTTCCAACCCTTTGTTCAATGGGAATTGGAACCTTATGTTGCCCTCATTCATATCAATAATTGCACCTATAGTTTGTAGGAAAGGTCATCAAGGTATTATTGGACAAGTAGGATTGCAATCAATGTTAAGCATAATTAAATCTACAGGCACATAATTTTTATTTGCAATAATGAGGAAATCATTGGTTCTACCTAAGGGTTTCTTAATGGTAGAATCCACAAGATGCAAGTTTAGGGAACACTCTGGAATATTAGTGAGACCAAGCACATCACATAGAAATTTAGGTATTGATGAAACACTAGCACCAATCTCACACAAAGCATTGCATTCATATTTATTTATCTTTATTTTTATAGTTGGTTCCCACTCGTCATGCAATTTTATAGGAATAGAAACTTCAAGTTCAAGTTTCTCATAATATGATTTTACCATCGCTTCCACTATATGATTAGTGAAAGCCTTGTTTTGTTCATAAGCATTGGTAGAGATAATAATAGATTGCAACAAGGAGATACATTCTATTAAAGATCAACTTTTATAATTAAAGGCCTTGTAATCCAAAATAGTGCGCACATCATGAGTTAAAGTTTTGACCTCTCCAAGCCCACTTTTTTAAGTTTTTAGCATTAGAATCATCATCCTCCAAGCAAACGGGATGCTCACTAGCTAAAGTTGACTCATATCCAGTCCCTTTATCATTAACATTCATATAACTAAATAAAGATTCAATAGGAGAAGTGCCAAACATTTTAAGATCCTCATCATGGTTTTGGTAAAAATCGAGTGGGAGAACTTTTTCTAGGAATTCCCGCTTAGCTTTCAACTTAGCGGTCCTCTATAAACTTTCTTTCATAGATATTTGGATAGATTTAATAGTCTAATTAAAATCATGCCTGGGTGGCAAAGTTTTAAGAGCAATTCTATCCATGGCCCTAGCCAAAGTATCGAGCATACACATCTTTTCCTTTACCATAGTTTCAAAAACTTTTTCAGAATTAATAAATTCTTTAATAGTATTTTCAAGATCAGAGCAGAACTTATTATTATTGGTAGAAGAATTTCCATAATAATTTCCATAACCACTAGAATGATTACCCGGATGTGGCCTAGCATTGAAATTACCTCTATAGGAATTGTTATTGAAATTACTTCACGACATAAAATTCACATCAGTAGCATCATTATTTTGCTAAATCAAGGTACAAAATGGCATGTCATTAGGATCAATATGAGCATTTTTATTGGCAACCAAATTCATAAGAGCATCCACTTTTTGACACAAAGTAGTGATTTCTTCAACATAATTTACCTTCTTACCCGTTGGATCTCTTTTGGTATGCCATTGAGAATAGTTAGCCGTGATGTTGGCCACAAGTTTAGTGTCCTGTCCTAATATCATGTGCGGCATAATCTAGAAGATTTCTTGATACAAAGTTTCATCCTGCATAGAAAATTTGGATAATCATCCACAAGTTTAAACCATGAGTTGGGCAATTTCTAATTATTAATTTCATCCTCTCCCTACCTTGAGCAACAGGTTCATGATCTGGTTGTTTAAAATTCATTATTTAATTTCTAAGGGAGATGATCTTAGTAGGAGGCAAATACTTGGCAATAAAAGCATCTTTACACTTATCCCATGTTCTAATACTATTATGTGGTAAAGATGAAAATCAAGCCTTAGCTTTATCTCTTAAAGAAAAAGGAATAATTTTAATTTCACAATATCATTATCCATGTCATTTTTATTTTGCATATCACAAAGTTTAACAAAGGGATTAAGATGAGCAGTGGGATCCTCATTAGGACTTCCCAAAAATTGTGCTTTCATGACAAGATTCAGCAATGCAACATTAATATCAAAGGCATCCGCACTAGTGGCGGGTGGTATTGGAGTACTAATAAAATAATTAGTAGTAGTATTTGAGAAGCCATAGAAATTAGTAGTATCTTGAGACCTGGTGACCGAACAAGCAAAGTGACAAGCAGGAGAAGTAAACTAGAGAGCGAAGATGCAAACTAGTGACAAGCTAAGAAAGCAAAGGTAAATATTTTTGTTTTTTTTTGATTTTTTTAAACAATAAATATAAAACATAAAATAAAAAGGGGAACAAGTGAATGATAATTTGTGTGAAGTTACTTGATAGTTGGTGATGATATTCCCCGGCAACGGTGCCAGAAATTGTTCCTCATGCTTGTGATCTGCGTTGGGTTTTCTGTGAAGAGGAACGGGTTATCACAGCACAATGTGGGTAAGTATTTCCCTTGATTAAGAAACCAAGGTTTATAGAACCAACAAGAATATAAATCTACAACCATCTTTAGTGGCTGCACACAAAAGAGCAAACAAGTTGCACCCAACGCGGGAAAAGGGGTGTGAATCCCCTTGTTCTTGTTATCTGCAAGCAAGTAAGCTGTGTAGATAATTGTTGAGAATAGTAACTAATTAAAAGATAAAATAAGTTTGCAAGGAAAATATATTTTTTGTGAATATATAAGTGAATAGACCCGGGGGCGTAGTATTCTCTAGTGGCATCTCTCATGAAAGCAACATAGGGTGGGTAAACAAATTACTGTTGGGCGATTGTTAGAACAACAGATAGTTATGCGATTTTCACGGAAATGATCATGTGTATATAGGCATCACATCCATAAGAAAATAAGGCGACTCCTGTCTGTACCTACTACTATTACTTCACTTCAAGAGCGCTTCTATGCTTGCCTCTTTACGTATTAAGTTCATGACAAATGAAGTAATACTTGGAGAACGATGACATGGTGTAGACCAAGTAAACTCAATTGATATGAATAAACCCCATAAGTTTATCCTTAGTGGAAGAAACACAAAGACACATCTTGTCCCCTTCTGTCACTGATATATAGAAATTCGTCAGGTTGAACCCACTACAACACACATTTACCACTAAAGAAAGATCAAACTACTTGGCCAAAGCAATTCAATAGATAGGATGGATTTATGAAGCTATGATGATCATGCAAATAAGAGCAATAAAAATTCGAAGAAGACTAAAATACTTTTCATGAATAATCTAAACATAAATCCACAATTCATTGGTTCCCAAAAAGTGCACCATACAATAGAATTACATCGGATAGATCAAAGCAAAGATGCGATGATCATTGTATTGAAGATCAAGAGAGAGAGAGAGAGATATTACCATCTAGGTATTAGCTAGGTACCCATAGGTCTGAGATGAACTACTCACACATCATCACGAGGGCGCTGGTGTATGAAGAGGCCCTCCATGATCGACCCCCCCCCTCCGACAGAGTGCCAGAACGGAGCTTCGGATGGGTTCACCGTGGAACCAAGACTTGCGACAGCGTAAAAAGTGTTTCGTGGATGCCTCTAGGATTTTGGGAATATTAGAGAATTTATAGGCCACACAACGAGGCAAGAGGGGCCACAGGTAGTCGACAAGGCATGAGGATGCACCGACCCCCCTTTGGCGTGCCTTGTTGCCTTGTGAGCTCCTCGTGTGGCTCCAGGTCCCCTCTCAAAGCTTTGAGGTCTTCTTTTGGTCCAGAAAATCACTAAAAGGTTTCGTGGCAATTGGACTTTGTTTGGTACTGAAAACCTAAAAAACAAAAAGCACGCAGAAAACAACAACTTGCACTCGACACTGTGTTAATAGGTTAGTGCTAAAAAATAATATAAATTGGTGCATTATGACCCAAAAAGTATATTAAGATGATAATATAACATCATGGAACAATAAAAATTATAGATACACTGGAGACATATTAGGCGTGTACGGAGCCAAGAACTCATGTGAGATTCCTTCTTCATCAATAAAGGTATCCACAATAGTGTTCTTGAACTCTGATCCGTTGTTGGTCTGAACTTTCTTGATCTTCACTTCAAATTGATTTTGGGCCTTCCAATCAAAGTTCTTGAAGATCTTGTGTACATGTGACTTGTCAATAATAAAGAATACCCACGTAATCAGGAAAAATCATCAAATATAACTAAACGAAAAGAATTTTCACCGAGGCTCTTGTAAGCATTGGGACCAAAGAGATCCATGTGAATCAACTATAGTGGTCTCCTAATAGTCATGATGTTCTTTACGGGATGACTTCCACAACTTGTTTTTTTGGCTTGACAAGCACTACAAAGTCCATCTTTGTCAACGATAACATCTTTAATGCCAAGTATATTATCACCTTTAATGAGCTTGTCTAGATTACGCATACCAACATGTCCTAGCCTTCTATGTCATATCCAACATTTAGAAGATTTTTGCAACAAGAGAAGTGCCATATTGAGCTTTCTTAGTGAAATCAACAATATATAGATCACCTCCATGGAAACCGGTATAAAACATGTTATTATTGTCTTGATGGATCACATGGAAATCTACTTTAGTAAATAGGGCACTAAAACCAAAATTGGCAAGTCTAGATACGGAAAGAAGATTGTAGCCAAGATATTTAACAAGCATGACATTTTGAATAGAACTATCATGAGATATGGCCACCTTACCAAGACCAAGTAGCTTACCTTTGGAGTTGTCCCCGAAGGTCACATACTTGTGTGGTCCATGGTTTGGCATGATCTCATGAGACATGTCTCTATCTTTGGTCATATGATTGGTGCATCCACTATTGAGAATCCATTCCTTTCCTCCGAACATGTAATCCTTGAATTTACCATGAGACTTAGATTCTTCATAGTTTTCTAAACTTCAATGTCTAACTCCTCATCTTCATCATAGTATCCATGTTCCACATTTTCATCATCAAATGAAATGTCCTTGTCACAATGATCAAGATTGTTGTTAGAACTATGATCATGACAATGTTCAAGGTTATGAATGTGAATAGCTTCAACAATGATGTTATTGATGGTAATAACATCTCCTTTAGCATGCTTGAGGTCACGAATCTCAAATAGGTATTTAACAAAATTAGGATCACTAGCCTTTATTTTTTGAAAGCCAATAGTTTTTGATGAATAGCATCATGTTTTTTCAAAGAATAGTTTGGATATCTTTCCTCCAAATATTTTCACAAAGTGTAGGCACACTCAAAGTTTTTCTTATGATCAAACATGATTCTAGGTAATCCTCTAATGATAAGATTGATGGTTCTAAGATTACGAAGCATGTCAATATCTTCCTCGTGTGAAGGATGTAAGGGATAAATGGGGGCACATAGGGACTATCAACATACTTGCTCTAATGAAATTCATCAAATAAATCAAGCATTTTGTCTTTCTATTGACTATAGTACTCCCCATTGAGAATAGGCACTCTACAGCTAAGACCCCCAAACTATGCACACCCATCTTCATCCAATGGTGATAAAACCAAGCAATGGGTAGCAAAGATCTAATTCCAATTGTGGGATCGAGAAGAAGCATCGAGAGGGGAGTGAATATACTACTAACCAAATAAAAACTTAGCATTTTCCCAGTTTTATCTGTTGGCAAGTTTTAGAAATTATAGAAAGTATAGCATGCCCTACACATGCAAGTTTACAAGTATAGTAGCGGAAAGTAATCACATGCAAGTGTAAGTAGGGAGTATACATAGGAAGATCAAACACAATGAAGACACGAAGATTTTTGGTGTGGTTCTGTTAGGTGGTGTTATCATATGTACACATTGATGGATACTTCAACCCAGGGAACGGCTACGCGAGTCCATGGAGGGCTCCACTCACAAGGGGTCCATGAAGAAGCAACCTTGTCTATTCTTCCATGGCTTACATCCTTGAATTACTAGCCTCACTTGGGGTATATCTCTACTATTAAAGGGGGATCTGCCGTCTGTCATGATGGTTCAACCAACCTCCCTCGTACGTAAACTTCTCCCCACAATCTATTGACTTCATTCCCACCGTTGCACACGAAAGAAAAAATCAAAAAGAAAAAGAGACAACCCACGTACACACATCCCACCTCCCGGTCTCCTTCCCCTAATCTCTCTCTCCCGATCTGGTTACTCTTTCTTTGTCACTCGACTCGTCAATGCGAGGGGACCGACGGTTCCTTCTATCTTCTCACCCACACGGCCTCTCTCTTTCTCGCCATTGACCCCTACTCCACCCCATCGTCACCCACGTGGGTTACCTTCCTCGGTTGCTTAGAGGCAGTTTTGGCGGCAGACAAGGAAGGCCGCCACCACCGAAGGAGCTACACATCGTCACCTATGAGGGATAAGGGGAGATGGTGGCATGGTGCGTGCGGTGCTCGGCGATGGGAAAGCACGGGGAACACCTGTTGGTCGTCCCCGTACACACAACTAGAAGGTTGTCCTCGCCGGATCGCCCTCGTGTTGCTAGATGCGGCCTCATCACAAGCTTTGCAGCCAAATCCTCCACAGGGATCCCCCATCAAGCGCTCCTGGCTATAAGTCTTGCTTCTCTCTCATTTTTCTTCTGTGCTCACAGGAACGAGCATGAGGTCTTGAAACCAGGCCCCGTGGTTTTATCCAAATCATGGTTCATTGTTGTACAAAAATCATGACTTCATAAGTTTTGCAATGCTTCTTAGTGCAGGGAAGTTAGTGCAGGAAAGGCGTTTGACGAATTTCTCAACAGAAACTACAATACCCTTATGTATTGTTTATGAATTTTTGATAATTTCTCAACAATACTAGAAAACCTTTGTGTACTATTTATGAATGCTAACTGTTTGTTCAATTTCAAATAATGAATATTGGGTGCAAGAGCCATCACCGTCAGGTTTGATAGGCCTCGCCAACTCATCTCCAAGGTCTTTGACTCCTCCATCCACTTCTGGTACTCTCGCCGGTCTAGGATTTGGAGCATAATATGACCGCTGGTCTGGGATCTGGAGCATCTAAAGATTGACTGATTCATCAAACTGATTGATAAAAATTAGCTTGGAGAACATAACGATACTTCCTTTGATCGACAAAAAATTCCTAAGGGCAGTTTTAGTTTCATGTACGTATGTACATTATCTTACACTCGTGTTTCTAAATTATTTTCCAGGTTTGTCCGTACGCTGTCGTGTCCGACGTTCGTCTCATCGTGGAAACGGTGAACTAGCGTGTATGATCACACATATGCACTAAACACTTATGTGTATTTGTCCCTCCATTGGTTTCTTTGGAAGTAGATTCTACAATTTAAAATTCTATCTTGTCCTTTTCTGGGCTCTTTGCAACAAGTTAATGGTTTTCACTGGTTTGAGTTGTGTCACTATAAATCCATGTGCAGTTTTCTGTGATGAACAATAGGGAGAAGAAAACATGTATAATGAGGTGAAACTAATGCATGATTGCAAAATTTGGCGTGCTTCTACTATCTCCTAATATGTGTTTGTGCTTGATTGATTGTTCGCCTCAAGGTATTTAGTTGTAAAATTTCCTTGATTATTAGCATTTCTCTATGAATTCTTGCAGGATTATGAGAAACCAGACTAGGTTGCCTTACAAGTGGCTGCCGAGGAGCGACCTATACATCCCTGGCTAGACAACGCCATAGGCGGCGCCACCAACTGTCCTCCCCGTGCATGTCATTGTCACCATCGTAAGCAGAGCTGCCGGTGCTTGCTTCAGCTGGTATTGAAGGAGCGTCAGCAGCATGGAGTATGTTTTGTTGATTAAAAGTTCTAGCATGCAACTTATCTACCGGGCACACAATGGAGGGCTACAACAACGGTGGTGACGACATCGTGCACACTGGCCATCCTCCCTTTCATTGTTGCCTTGTGTTATAGTAGTCTGATGGTCTTTGTCTTCGTGGTCACATCTTCGTCGACCACGACCCCATGCCTCTATATTTGATGAGGCCAACCATCTGGAATCCTCCTACCATCATAAATCCTTTGATCTGATTTTCTGTTAAATAAAGGCTTTGTTTGATGTAGACTGGAAATTACACTGTCGAACTTGTCGTTCGAAAATATCACTTAGCTATTGGATTCTCCTTCCAATATAAATCTTGGCTACCCTTCGTTCATTACAATTTTTGTAGCCTGTCTATTTCTTGATTGGTGCATGTCACCATAGGTGCTTGTGGAAATTGCCCTACCGAGTTTATGATTCTTATTCACAGGAAGGACCAAAGCATGAAGCGAACGACAAGTCAAAATTATGTGAGTTCTTTTCTCATGTTTGTTCATGGGTGCTTGATTGCTTCTGATGTTGTTGTTTGTAACTTCTACTGATCAAAGACAACTTCATAGTATTTCCGCGAGAAGGACCTTGATATATTGCACATTGGCAGAAAAAACTATAGTATATGGCTAATATATAGGATGCGGACTTACATCCGATGAATAACCATTATATGTATATGCTCTTGTGCTTACACTTAAGTGGGCGCAAGGATTTCAATTCAAATTATAGGCTATCACAATGTGACATGTTTTGACCAATCCATGTATTGAATGAAGACATCTTATTACTACTATAATTTATGTTATGTCATACATATAGCTCAAAGTGATTGTGATTATTTACCAGGCTTCTATAAAACGTTGTAGATTATGTAGTTTAGGGCATCTACAATGGAGGTGCTAAGGATCGGCGCTAGGATCTGAATCCTGGTCATTTCCTAATCCGGAGATAATTTCCTGGCACCTTCTAGGCACCACTGCCAGAGTTAGCACCAGATGCTTCAGTTCATAGGTAGTTGATTTGATGTTCGATAATTAACGCCTGAGAGCGTCTAGGCGTTGTAGGCATAGGATCTAACTTGCTTGTGTAAGTTCTTCTGTTTTTGCAATTTCTTTCAACTTTCTATTTGATATAGTGCTTTCTATTTGCACTCACTATGCCAAGAGAAAAAGAACGTGTTTGCTCATGTAGTCACGTCAGTCATCTGGTGGATGCATGGCATGCTTGCAATCTGCAAAATATGCTTACTTACTTACTTAGCCCGTTGGTGACTTTAAGGTCAACAACCATGGTGGATATTATGTATATATGCGTACCAGAGATGCATAACTATAGGTACAAGCAGACACCACAGACTGAAAATCAAAATTGTGTAATGCTCAGTGTAAACAATCTGGTTATGTAGAGTTTTGATTTAAGTCTTTGTTTGTCAGTTGAGAAGACTTATCTACCGACTGATGTATATGGCACTATAATCTCATGGTGAAACGATATATTGAGAAAATGCAAAAAAAACATGATGGCTGAAATACATCTAATGGGATCATCCAACATTCAATTTACCGAATACTTGACATAGAAAGAAAATTGTATATCCCTATGCATGTGTCAATTTTCATTTCGGTTGTGCATTTGAAGATGGGGGGACTAGCAACGGAGACGCACATGGAGGACGAGAGGGAGGGAATGAAAGAAAAATGTTCATGTTGATAGTTAAGTGGTGAAAAACTAAAGATATGTTATGTCGGATGCATTCGACAAATAGAATAAGTGACACACACATACTAAGGTTATTGGGCTGCAAGCGAGAAGATACTGTAAGCTTGGTGGTTGTTAAGTTACAGTTAGAAATTTAATGTGGGCAGTAGCACTACTTATCTATCTATATATCACAACTGGATCATTATTAAACACTAATAGCAAGTGTGACGCGATGGCACGACTAAAAAATCGCACTTAGGAGAATAGGAGGATCCAGACGTGGACGAGAAAGCAAGTGGGAGTGAGACCGCAATGTTCTCGAGTGGTGTGAGTGCTACAAGTGACTGGGAAATATAACATCCGCGATGGGCAATGGCATAGAAGATCAGGTAGGAAGGCACGAGAGAGAAGGCTAAAGATGGAGCAATGGACAAGAGCTTATCATTATTTGATTTTGCGGAGAAAAGCTTATCATTATTATGCTTAGCGTGGTAGCAACAACATGATAGAACGTATACAAAGCAGTCTGACGTACGTTAACAACAAGCGATTGAGCAAAGGAGGTCGTGAGTAGACATTCCAAGATGATATTATTTCAACATATTCATAAACCACGTACAAAATGCACATTATAAATTATAATAATATTCCAGATAAATATTTTTAACTCTAAGTTTGTTTCTCCGTGGCAACGCACACGCATGAAGCTAGTCTTCACTAAGTACGCGATCTCCTTGCCCTTAAAAACTTCTTGGTTCAACTCCACACGATTTGGAGGCTCCCAAGCGACACCTAACCAATCTAGGAGACACCACTCTCCAAGGTAATAGATGTGGTATGGGTGATGAACTCCTTGTTCTAGTCCTTCCAAATAATAGTCTCCTCAACACTCAATCACTCTCTACAGAGTTTTGCTTGGTAGAAGAGATTGATTTGCTGGAAATCAACTTGGGGAGGCTAGACATCAAGATTCATATGGTTGGAGTGGAAGATTTTGATATCAACACATGAGTAGGTGGTTCTCTCTCAGAAAATAAATGGTCGAAGTGTTTGCTTTTTGTGAGTTCTCTCTCTCTCTCTCTACAAATGAGAGGGAGGTGGAGGGGTATATATAGCCATCTCCAAATGTCCAAGTATTACAACATTATTGGCCAACTCGGTGAAACAAAGTAAAACTTGGTTGCACTAATGATACTTGTGACCTACGTTAGTTTTCTATCAAGAGAAATGGGTGATGTAGCACATTGTAGGTAACTATTTACCTCAGTAGATAACCAAGGTTTATCGAACCAATAGGAGCAACAACCAACCCTCATCTTTAGGATTACACACAAGAGAAGCAAACACTTGCACCCAACGCGGGCAAGAGGGTTGTCAATCCCCTTGTCTCATTATTTGCAAGCTAATAACTAGTGTGGTTGGAAGTTGCAAACTGAAAAGTAAATAATAAATAAATAAAGGCACCGAGGAATTGTAGCGTTTGTAAACTTATGAGTGAATAGACCCAGGGGCCATAGTTTTCCCTAGTGGCATCTCTCATGAAAAAAAACATACGGTGGGAATTTATGTTGGGAAATTGATAGAAAAGTGCATATTTATGTGATATTTCACGACAATGATCATGTGTATATAGGTATCACGTCCATAAGAAAATAGGTCGACTCATGCCTGCACCTGTTACTATAACTCCACCCATCGACCCCTATCCAACATGCATCTAGAGTATTAAGTCAAAGAGAGTAATGCTTGGAGAATGATGACATGAGGTAGACAAAGAGAATTCAATTAATATGAACTGACCACATCGTTTTATCCTTAGTGGCAACAATACAAAGACGTATCTTGTCTCCTTTCTGTCACTCGTATATAGAAATCCGTCAGATTGAACCCACTACAACACACCCCTCTCACTGAAGAAAAATCAATCTACTTGGCCAAAGAAAGTCAATAGATCGGAGAGATTTGCGAAGCTATGATGATCATGCACATAAGAATCACTTAGAATTTATAAAAGACTCAAATATTTTTCATGAAATCTGAACATAAACCCACGATTCATCGGATCCCGACAAATGGATCGCACAAAAGAGTTACATCGGATAGATCAAAGCGAAGATGCGATGATCATTGTATTGAAGATCAAGAGAGAGAGAGAGAGAGAGAGAGATCCATCTAGGTACTAACTACGGGCTCGTAGGTGTGTGGTGAACTACTCACACATCACCATGGGAGTACCAAGGATGATGTAGAGGTCCTCCGTGATCGATCCCCACTCTAGCGGGGCACCGAAAAATTTCTCCAAATGAGCACACAACAGAACAAAGACTTGTGGCGGCGGAAAAAGTGTTTCTGGTGGCTCTCTAGGGTTTATGGGATATTTGTGAAGTTATAGGATGAAGATGTATGCCAGGAGGCAACCGAGGGGAGCACGAGGAAACAGGGGACGCCCTAGGCCCTCGTTGCACCCTGTTGGATCGTGCCTCCCTCGTGAAGCTTGTGGCCTCCTCCCGAACCTTCTAGGTCTTATTTTGGTCCAGAAAAAATCACCAAAAAGTTTCGTGACAACTGGACTTCGTTTGGTACTATAAACGTGCAAAGCCAAAAACATGCAGAAAACATCAAGTCGCATTGGCATTGGGTCAATGGGTTAGGGATCACAAATAATATTGAATGGTATATAAACTTCCAAAAGTTATCCTAAAATGATAAGATAATATCATGGAACAATCAAAAATTATAGATACGTTGAAGACGTATCAGCATCCCCAAGCTTAATTCCTAGTCGTCCTCGAGTAGGTAAATGATAAAACAGAATTTTTGATGTGACATGCTACCCAATATGTAATCTATTGCAGGTTTGACCATTGAGAAATGATGAATTAATAAATATCAACATAGAAATGCTTATAAACATAAGCAACATAATCATCAAGTTTCAAACCATATGATCCTTCAAGAATGTTCACCCCATATTCATTCTATCATATAAATATAGCATGGCTCCGTCCTCTCCACATAAATACAAATGTTAAGCACCATGATTTCATGTCAACAAATTGGATCGTACTTTTTGAAATGCTTCAACTTTTTATTACTCATGCAATATATGAGCGTGAACCATGGATATAACATAAGGATTGAATAGAATATTGTGGTAGGTTTCAAAAGGGTGAAAGTGGAGAACAAAATCTTGCACCAACTAGGTGTATCAACGGGCTATGAAGATGCCCATCAATAGATATCAATGCAAGGAGTAGAGATTTCCATGCAACGGATGCACTAGAGCTACAAGTGTATGAAATCTCAACTGAAGCTAAGTCGGTGTGCATCTAACTTCCTTTCTTATGAAGACCACCGACATTTGAGGAAGCCCGTCAACAGAATATACAAGCCAAGTTCTATAATGAAAATTTTCCACTAGCATATGGAAGTGACAAAAAAGACTCTCGATATAAAGAACATGGTTCCACTTTGAGTCACAAGTGTGGAATAAGAGGTAGTAGCATTGTCCCTTCTCTCTTTTCTCTCATTTATTTCTTTTTATTTATCTTTTTTTCTTTTTTTCTTATTTCTTTCTATTTTTTCTTTTTCCTCTATTTTTTCTTTTTCATCCGGAGTCTCTTCCCGACTTGTGGGGAACCATTGACTCCATCGTCCTTTCCTCACTACGATAGTGCCCTAAATAATGATGATCATCACACTTTTATTTACTTACAACTCGACATTAAAAACTGATAGGATGATATGACTCTATATGAATGCCTGTGGTAGTGTATTAGGTTGTGCAATGATCAAGCGTAACATGTATAAAAATGATGAACGATGTCTTTGCCACAAATACTATAACAGCTTATATGACCATGCAAAGAAATATGACAATGGAAGTATAAGTCATATGAAGTGACGGTGGAAGTTGCATGGCAATATATCTCGGAATAGCTATGGAAATGCCATCATAGGTAGTTATTGTGGATGTTTTGAGGAAGACATAATGAGGCTTATGTGCAACAAAGCATATCATGTCACGAGGTTTGGATGCACCGGCGAAAGTTGCACCAATCCTCGAGGTGAGAATGGGCAATGCACGATACTGAAGAGGATAGCAAATATGTGGAGGTGAGAGTGTATATATCCATGGATTCACATTAGTCATGAATAACTCGCATACTTATTGCAAGATTTTATTAGCTCTCTCAAAGCAAAGCACTACTCGCATGCCCCTAGGGAGGAGGTTGGTAGGAGTTCACCATCACGCACCAAGACTAAAACAATACTAGGATTTCAACGAGGAATAAGTATGCTCACACATCATCAACATGCCATAAAAATATTTGGATAAACAGAAAGTTAACACCTCTAATTCATGATACCTATATTAACCAATGATCATGCACCCATGCTATTTCACATTACAACATTAATATCATTAACCATGATTTCTCTTTTATGTGCTACATGTGGTTTTGATTATGCACTCATTGAATACCTATCATTTTTGAACTAATCTTATAACCCATGCAAATTACCATCATTCTTTATTAACTCCCAAAAAAATATAAGTGAATAACGGGAGTGCAATTATTTCTAATCTATACGCCATCGTTCTCTAAAAGATATAAGTGAAGCACTGGAGCAACTTATAAGCTCAAAAGATATAAGTGAAGCACAAAGATTATTCTAATGAATCATGGTGATCGTTTATCTCTCTCAAGTGGATGTATTCAGAGAACGATGATTATGGAAAACTAAAAATAAAAAAGCAAACTAAAGCAAACAACGCTCGAAGCAAAACTTATATCATGTGATGAATAAAAATGTAGCTCCAAGTGACATACCGATGGTTTCAGACGAAAGAGGGGATGCCTTCCGGGGCATCCCCAAGCTTAGATGCTTGAGTTTTCTTATAATATTACCTTGGGGTGCCTTGGGCATCCCCAAGCTTAGGCTCTTCCGCTCCTTATTCCTTTATCCATCACGATAACACCCAAAACTTGAAAACTTCAGCATCATCAAAACTTTGTGAGACCGGTTAGTATAATAAACATATCAAATACTTTAGGTACTATTATAAATTGACTCATATTTTATGATTGCATAAGGTACCGTGTTCTAACTTCTACATGACTTCTACCCCGATATAATCCATAGCATCATAAAAAAAGCAAACTATGCAAGCAAAAAACAAAAAATGTCTAAAACAAAATAATCTGTAAAGATACAATTAAGTACCATACTTGTGTAACTCCAAAACTTCTGACAAGTAAAGAAGACCTATGAAATTTGTATAGCAATATTCTATAAAAAATAGATCAAAAAGATGTTCCAGTAAAATCAAAGAAATTCAACACTTAACGTTGAAGTTTCTGTTTTTACACTTCATCAGTTCTACAATTATCCAAATCATACCAAAGGCTTTACTTGGCACAAACACTAATTTAAACACAAAAACACAATCATTACATGTGAACCAATTATTTTATCACACACAAACTGAAAGTAAAAAACAAGAAATATAAAGATAAATATTGGGATGCCTCCCAACTAGCGCTATTGTTTTATGCCCCTAGATAGGCATAATGCAAATGAGCAAGTATTGTCATCCTTGGTCATAAGGGATCCAATCCCCTTTGCAATCTAGTTATTCCTTGCACAAAGGGCATCAAGCTTTTATTCTATGGAATCAAGTCTACTATTTTGTAGCATGACGTTTCCAAGGATTTTAGAAATAGAGTTGAACAACCCCCTAAAGTTAGACTCTGTACTAGTTCTAGCCTCCATGATTAACTTTGTTTGGCGGTGGCACATGATGCTTGTGATCTTCGTTGGTTTTTCCATGAAGAGGAACGGGTTATCGCAGCACAGTGCGGGTAAGTATTTCCCTCGATTAAGAAACCAAGGTTTATAAAACCGATAGGAATATAAATCCTCAACCGTCTTCATCGCCTACACACAAAAGAGAAAACAACTTGCACCCAACACGGGCAAGAGGGTTGTCAATCCCCTTGATCTCGTTATTTGCAAGCAAATGAGGTGTGTGGATAATTGTAGATAGTTGTGACTTGCAAAATAAAATAAAATACAAGTAATAACAATAAATAAATTATAACTTTTCTGAATATATAAGTGAATAGACCCGGGGGCCATAGTGTTTTCTAGTGGTATCTCTCGTGAAAAAAACATAAGATGGGTAAACAAATTACTCTTAAGCAATTGATAGAACATCAGATAGTTATGCGATTTTCAAGACAATGATCATGTTTATATAGGCATCACGTCCATAAGAAAATAGGCCGACTCTTGGCTGCACCTACTACTATTACTCCACCCATCGACCACTATCCAACATGCATCTAGAGTATTAAGTAAAGTAGAGTAATGCTTGGGGAACGATGACATGATGTAAACAAAGAAAACTCAATCAATATGAATAAACCCCATCGTTTTATACTTAGTGGCGGTAACACAAAGACACATCTTGCCCCCTTTTTGTCGCTTGCATATATAAACTCGCCAGGTTGAGCCCACAACAACGCACATCTACCACAAAAGAAAGATGAAACTACTTGGCCAAAGCAATTCGATAAATCGGATAGATTTACGATGCTATGATTATCATGCAATTAAGAATTATAAAACTCAGAGAAGATTCAAATACTTTTCATGAATTATTTGAACATAAACCCACAATTGATCGGATCCCAACAAACGCACCGCACAAAATAATTTCATCGGATAGGTCAACACGAAGATGCGATGATCACTGTATTGAAGATCAAGAGAGAGAGAGAGAGAGAGAGAGATGGCCAGCTAGATACTACTATGGACCCGTAGGTCTGTGCTGAACTACTCACACATCATCACGAGGGCACCAAGGTTGATGAAGAGGCCCTCCATGATCGATCCTCCCTCTGTCAGAGTGCCAAAACGAAGATCGAGATTGGGTCGCCGTGGAACAGAGACTTGCGACAGTGTAAAATGTGTTTCTTTGATATATTTAGGGTTTATGGAATATTTGGGAATTTATAGGCCAGAGAATGGGGCAAGAGGGGCCATAGGGAGGCGACAAAGCATCAGGGTGCGGACAACCCCCTCGCCACGCCCTGTTGCCTTGTGGGCTTCCTGTGTGGCTTCTGGTCTCCTCCCGAAGCTTCCAGGTCTTATTTTGGTCAAGAAAAAATTGTCAAAAAGTTTCATGGCAATTGCACTTTATTTGGTACTGAAAACCCGAGAATCAAAAAACACGCAGAAAACAACAACTCGCACTGGGCACTGGATTAATAGGTTAGTGTTAAAAAATAATACAAATTCATACATTATGACCCAAAAAGTATCTGAAGATGATAATATAGTAGCATGGAAAAATCAAAAATTATAAATACATTGGAGACATATGAAGCATCCCCAAGCTTAATTCCTTCTCGTCCTCGAGTAGGTAAATGATAAAAACGAATTTTTTGATTTGACATGCAATCCAATGTGTAATATTTTGCATGTATGCTCATTAAGAAATGATGAATTAACAAACATAAACATAGTAATAATTATAAGCGCAAGCAACAAAATCATCAATCTTTCAAAGTATATGATTAAAAGAATGTCTACCCCCATTAATCTTTCATATTAGCAAAGCATGGCTCCGTCTTCACCACATCAATACAAATGTTAAGCACCACGGTATCCAAGTCAGACATTTGGATCATACTTTTTCAATGTGAATCAAATTTTTATTCTTCTCGCAATACATGAGTGTGAGCCATGGACATAACATATGGTGGTAGATATCAAAGGGTTAAAATTGGATAAGATAGTCTAACATCAACTAGTTATACCAAAGGGCTATGGAGATGCCCATCAGTAGATGTCAATGCAAGGAGTAGGGATTGCTACGCAAATGATGCACTAGATCTATAAGTGTATGAAAGCTCAAATGAAGATAAGTGGGGTGTGCATCAAACTTGCTTGCTCATGAAGACCTCGGGCCTTTCAAAGAAGCTCGTCATCTTAATATGCAAGCCACCTTTATATTATTGGTAATATGATTCCCACCAGCATACGAAAATTACATATCATGAGACTTTCTACATGAGCAACATGGTGCCACTTTGAGGCAAAGCCCCTTGTCTATTTTTCTCTCGTCATTTTTTCATTTTTTTATGGTGGGCTCATTTGGCCTCTCCCATTTTTTCATTTTTCATCTGAAGTCTCTTCCCGACTTGTGGGGGAATCATAGTCTCCATAATCCTTTCCTCACTAGGAAAATGCTCTAATAATGATGATCATCACACTTTTGTTTACTAACAACTCAGGAAAGCTTGATATGATTCAATATGTCTGCCTCTGGTAGTATACCAGGATGTGCAATGATCTAGCGTGACATGTATTCATGAATGTAATGAATGGTGGCTTTGCCACCAAAGCTATGCCAACTCTATATGATCATGCAAAGCAATGTGATGATGAATGAACTAGTCGTATGATGTAACAGTGCAATTTGCATGGCAATATATCTCGGAATGGCTATGGAAGTGCCATGATATGTAGGTATGGTGGCTGTTTTGAGGAAGATAAAGAAAGGTTTATGTGTGACAGAGCATATCATGCCACGGGGTTTGGATCCACCAGCGAAGTTCGCACCGATTCTTGAGGTGAGAATGGGTAATGCGTGGTACCGAAGAGCCTAGCAAAATATGATGAGGTGAGCTTGTGTATGTCCATGTTTTCACATTAGTCATGAAGAAATCCTATACTTATTGCAAAGTTTTATTAGTTTCATCACAAATGAAAGCACTCGCCCCATGCCCCGAGGGATAGGGTTGGGAGGAGTTAACCATCGCACGACTCCAACTCAAAACAACACTAGGATTTCAACGAGGAACAGAAATGCTCACACATCCCCTCCATGCCTTTTTAATATTCAGAGAAACAACGAACTAAAACCACTTAATACAGCTACTTCTACGAATCTATAATGATTGACTCGCACCTTTTTCATATTACCACATCAATATCATTAACCCATACTTTCTCTTTATGTGCTACATGATGGTTTTGATTATCATCCATTGGATACTTATTATTTTTGTACTAGCTTTATTACCCATGCAAATTACCACTATTGTTTATTAACTCTCAAACAAATATAAGTGAGGAACGAGAGTTCAAATATTTCTATAAAATCTACACGCCACCATGCTCAAAAAGATATAAGTGAAGCACAAAGAGTATTCTAACAAATCATGTAGATGTGTATCTCTCTCAGGTGGTTGAGTCTTCCTAGAATATTACCTTGCAGTGCCTTGGGCATCCCCAAGCTTGGTCTCTTGCTGCTTCTTATTCCATTGTCCATCACGATAGCACCCAAAACATGAAAACTTCAATCACACAAAACTCAACAAAATTTCATGAGATCCGTTAGTATAAGCAGCATAACAAATACTTCGATATTGTTGCAAATTGGTTCTTATTTCATTATTTCATAATAGGTATTGTATTATAACTTCTCCATGGCTTATATCCCCCCGATACAATTCATAGCATCATCAAAACAAGCAAACTATGCAAGCAAAAATAGAATCTATCTAAAACAGAACAATCTATAGTAATCTGTAATGAACATGTACTTCTGTAACTCCAAAAAATGTGAAACATTAGCACGACCTGAGGAATTTGTACAGAAATACTATGTACAACAACCAGCTTAAAATACATTCTAGTAAAATCAGAGAAATTATGCACTAGACGTCAAAGTTTGTATTTTTGCACCGTATCAATTATACTTATCATACAAGTCATCCCAAAGGTTTAACTTAGCACAAACACTAATTTAAACAAAAATCACAATAATTACGAAGGCAATAATCATGCCATCACACCTAAGCAGAAAGTAAAAAAGCAAAAAATTAAGATAACTATCAGGTTGCCTCCCAACAAGCGTTGTTGTTTTATGTCCCTAGCTAGGCATAATGCATATGATCAAGTGTTGTAATCTTTGACAATCAATCAATAAGTGTCCCTCATGATAGATTCATAAGGTAGTTTTATTCTCTTTTTAGGGAAGTGCTCCATCCCTTTCTTTAATGGAAATAGAAACCTCATGTTGCCCTCCTTTATATCAATAATTGGACCTATAGTTCGTAGGAAAGGTCTTCCAAGTATTATTGGACAAGTAGGATTGCAATCAATATCAAGCATAATGAAATCTACACGAACATAATTTTTTGTTTGCAAAAATGAGAACATCATTAATTCTACCTAAGGGTTTCTTAATGGTAGAATCCGCAATATGCAAGTTTAGGGAACTCTCTTGAATATTAGTGAGACCAAGCACATCACATAGTGATTTAGGTATTGTTGAAACAGTAGCACCATGGTCACACAAAGCATTGCATTCATATTTATTTATCTTCATTTTGATAGTAGGTTCCCACTCATCATGCAATTTTCTAGGAATAGAAACCTCTAGTTCAAGTTTCTCATCGTATGCTTTTATCATTACTTCCACTATATCATTAGTGAAAGCCTTGTTTTGTTCATAAGTATTGGGTGAGCTAATAATGAATTGCAAAAATTAAATGCATTCTATTAAAGATCACCTTTCATAATTAAAGTCCTTGTAATCCAAAATAGTGGTCACATCTCTAGTTCAAGTTTTGAACTCTCCAAACCCACTTTTTTTAGTTTTAGCATTAGAATCATCACCCTCCATGCAAACGAGATGCTCACTAGCTAAAGTTGACTCATATACAGTCCCTTTAATATGAAAATTCAGAGAAGTAAAAAAGGATTCAATAGGAGCACTGCCAATCATTTTAAGATCTTCATCATGGTTTTGGTAACAACCGAGTGGGAGAGCTTTTTCTAGGAATTCCCACTTAGCTTTAAACTTAGCGGTCCTCTCCCTACTTTAATTCATAGATATTTGGATAGATTTAATAGTCTCATTAAAATCATGCTTGGGTGGCAAAGCTTTACTTTTAAGAGTTTCTACGTCAATAGCAATTCTATCCATGTTCTTAGCCAAGTATCGGGTGTATGCATATTTTCCTCTACCGTAGTATTGAGAACTTTTTGAGAATTAATAAATTATTTAATATTATTTTAAATATTAGAGGAGAATTTAATATTATTAGTATAAGTATTTCCATAAGAATTTCCATAAGAATTGCCATAACCACTAGAAGGATTATCGGGATATGGCCTAGCATTGAAATTATACCTTTAGGCATTGTTATTGAAATCATTTCACAACATAAAATTCACATCAATGGCATTATCATTTTGCTCAATCAAAGTATAAAAAGGCATGTCAATAGGATCAATATGAGCACTTCTATTAGGAACCAAATTCATAACGGCATCCACTTTTTCACTCAAGGTAGTGATTTCCTTAACAAAATTTACCTTTGTACCAGTTGGAGCTCTTTTGGTATGCCATTGAGAATAGTTTGCCATGATGTTGTCCAGAAGTTTGGTAGCCTCTCCTAAGGTCACATACATGAAGGTACCACCTATAGAAGAATTTAGAACATTTCTATATACAAAGTTTACTCCCGCATAGAAATTTTGGATAATCATCAACAACTTTAAACCATGCGTAGGGCAGTTTCTAATCATTAATTTCATCCTCTCCCAAGCTTGTGCATAATGTTCATGATCTTGCTCTTTAAAATTCATTATTTGATTTCTAAGGAAGATGATCTTAGCAGGAGGAAAATACTTGGCAATAAAAGCATCTTTACACTTATCCCATGTTCCAATACTATTATGTGGTAAAGATGAAAACCAAGCCTTAGATTTATCTCTTAGCAAAAAAGGAAATACTTTTAATTTCAAAATATCATTATAAACATACTTTTTATTTTTCATATCACAAAGTTTAACAAAGGTATTAAGATGAGAAGTGAGATCCTCATTAGGACTTCCCGAAAATTGTTCTTTCTTCACAAGATTCAGCAATGCAACATTAATATCAAAGGCATCCGCACTAGTGGCAGGAGGTATTGGAGTACTACTAAATAATTATTACTAGTATTTGAGAAGTCACACAACTTAGTAGTATCTTGATACGTGGTGACCGAGCAAGCAAAGTAACAAGCAGGACAAGAAAACTACAAAGCGAAGATGCAAACTAGTGACAAGCTAAGTAAGCAAAGGTGAATATTTCGTATTTTTGTTTTTTGAGGCAAGCAATATATTACAGCAAATAAAAATAGGAAAAAGTGAATGATAATTTGTCTGAACTTACTTGATAGTTGGTGATGATATTCCCCGACAACGACCCTAGAAATTCTTATGATGCTTGTGATCTGCGGTGGGTTTTCCGTGAAGAGGAACAGGTAATCGCAGGACAATGCGGGTATGTATTTCCCTCGATTAGGAAACGAAGGTTTATCAAACCAATAGGAATATCAATCCTCGACCATCTTTGGTGCCTACACACAAAAGAGCAAACAACTTGCACCCAACGCGGGCAAGAGGGTTCTCAATCCCTTGATCTCGTTAATAGCAAGAAAATGAGGTGTGTAGATAATTGTAACTTGCAAAATAAAATAAAAGATAAATAATAACAATGAGGAAATTATAAGTTTTGTGAATATATAAGTGAATAGACCCGGGGGCCATAGTGTTAACTAGTGGCATCTCTCATGAAACAACATATAGTGGGTAAAAATATTACTGTTGGGCAATAGGTAGAATAGCAGATAGATATGCGATTTTAACGGCAATGATCATGTGTATATAAGCATCACGTCACAAAGAAAATAGGCTGGCTCCTGCCTGCACCTACTACTATTACTCCAGACATCAACCGCTATCCAACATGCATCTAGAGTATTAAGTAAAACAGAGTAATACTTGGGGAACAATGACATGATGTAGACAAAGTAAACTCAATCAATATGAATAAACCCCATCATTTTATCCTTAGTGGAAGAAACACAAAGACGCATATTGTCCCCTTTTTGTCACTGGGATATAGAAACTCGCCAGGTTGAACCCACTAGAACACACATCTACTACTGAAGAAAGAACAAACTACTTCGCCAAAGCAATTCAATAGATCTCGTAGATTTACGAAGCTATGACGATCATGTAAATAAGAATCATAAAACTTAGAGAAGATTCAAATAATTTTCATGAATAATCTGAACATAAACCCACAATTCATTAAATCCCAACAAACGCACCGCACAAAATAATTACATCAGGTAGATCAAAGCGAAGATGTGATGATTGTTGTATTTAAGATCAAGAGAGAGGTATAGTCATCTAGATACTAACTATGGACCCATAGTTCTATGGTGAACTACTCACACAACATCATGAGGGACCAAGGTTGATGAAGAGGCCCTCCATGATTGATCCCCCTCCTACAGTGTCGGAATGGAGCCCCAGATGAGGTCACCGTGGAACACAGACTTGCGACATCATAAAAAGTCTTTTGTTGACATATTTACGGTTTTTAGAATATTTGGGAATTTCTAGGCCAGAGAACGAGACAAGAGAGGCCACATGGAAGCGACAAGGCATCAGGGCACGGCTACTGTCGAGGGGATGAACATGACAATAGTACCGGGGGTACGAATGGACGGTAGAGCCTAGCTATGGCGTAGTGGTAACACTCGGATGTACGAGTTTGGACCCCACTCGACATTGGTAAAGACCCTATGTCTCGAGCCTAGAGACTTAGTGTTTATTATGGGGTGTGTGAATACACAGAATGCTACAAAAGTTAAATGATAATAACTACAGAAGTTACCTAAAACTGGAGCTCTAACTACAACATTACTGGTAACGTATGGATTCATAGCACTTTATGTGAGAGGTTAAGTCCCTGGCCATTGTAGTTCTTTTGTTGTGTACGACTTCTCTTAATCCGAGTGCTAGGGAACATCCGACTAACCGGAGGTTGTCCGAGTGACTCTGTATGTCCAAGTGAGACTTCGACTACATTGGTAGCCCTGGGATTTTAGTAGCTCTGTGGGGCCCTAGGTGGGCCCTAGATAGCAGGTCCATGGCCCTACCCTTAGTAGGCAGCCCCATCAGTAGCCCTCGAATCGGTTGAGATTTGATTGGCCGAGTGAAAGACACTTTGCAGTGTCCTCGGTGTCTCAGAGACACTGGGAAAGCAGCCCAGGGTCGTTCCACTCGGGTTCATGGTAAGCCACTATGGATTCAGGAGTGAGATATTCTGAATGATAGGACTGGTCCGCATGTCTCCATTTGGCAATGTTTTCTTATCTCTCGGGGATATGAATTGATAGCTTGGATGCGCACAAGCCCACAGCTCCGAGTGACCAAGGGGAGGTTAGGACGGATCCTACTCACGCTCTGATAGAAGCGACTTGGTCATCTTTGCGCATATCGAGACTGGAGTACCATGGAGGGAAGAGTTGTTCGGCAGGCCGACCCGTTTGGTTCTGAGTAAAAAGATGCAGGATCCATTCGGGACGAAAAAGCGGCGGAGTTTCCGTTGTTTATGAATCGTGGAAGCGCGCGTGAGGGATCGGAAATGGCGGCATCATGAGGAGTGGGGAAAGTGGCGAGGTGCCTTCATTCCTGTGCCTAGAATTTTTCCACGTGCAACACGCGTGATGTCTAAGGGATCTTGCAGATCTTCCTCTTGAAGGCTGATTGACGGTCGGAGATCCTTTGTCCTGCGTATAAAAGGTGGTCCGGGGGAGGAGAGGGAGACACTCCCAGATATGGTGCATTCTTCCTCCTCTCCAACTCTGCCGCCCCATTCGAGAGCTCCGCCACTCCGCCCCTAGCCACCACATGCTATGGTTGCCTTGCCGAGCGACATGACGAGAAGTGCGATGGTGAAGGCCGAGCAAGCTAAGAAGAGCTCGTGCATGTCCTCGTCGAGTGCAGAGCGCTGTCGACGGGCTGAATCCAGGTCGGCTGGCTGGCGTCCCGCGTCACCAGGAGTCATGTGCCAGAGCTGGATATCCAAGGGCCCGTGGCTCCGGGGAGCTGGCGCCTACCGGAGGAGGGGGCAGGAGCCCGCGCCGTGAGGAGACGAGCGGGTGCTCCTCATCACCCATGTGGAGCGAGGTTTCTCCATGCCCCTCCACCCCTTTTATGTGCGTTTCTCGACATTTACAGTGTGCAACTTCATCATCTCCCCCCAACGCTATTTCATACTTCGCCTCTTTCTTGTCCTTGTGCAAGAATTTTCTCGGCTGTCACCCCCATTGGGGGTTGTTCAAGCATCTATTCACCTGTTGAGTTATGACGGTGAACAAGTCTTCTCGGTCGAGGGGGAAGATGAACGTAGTGCAGCTTTGCGGGGGTCTAGGTATTCAGCTCATAGGGAAGAGTAGCTTCCCTCAAATGTCTTTTTCTAATTCTGTCAAGGGTTGGCATTGACTCCTGGTTCTACTGCGAGGACGTCCAAGTTCGCGTGGGTCAGCCGGGTCTCCCACCATACTCGGCTAAGCGAGTTTGGCCCCTTCCTTGACCATTTAAAAGAAGGAGAAGGTAGATGTAGACATCTTGGTGATTGCTTTGGTTGCACTGGTGCGGACTGGTGTCAATGGGATGGACCTGCTGGAGGTCTTCTTCGAGTGTAGGATCCAACCCCTCCAGGCAAGGGCCCTTCCCATGTGGATGTTTGAAGGGTCGAATGACCCAACTTGTATTCACCCAAAGGAGCTCGGGGTGGAGAAGCTGGAGAACAAGCTTAAAGCCATCACCCTAGTGTGCGACAATATATTACAAATAGAGAGTGTGGAATAACGATGGTATGGAGTGCGGAATCATCCTAGGCAATTCATAACAAGATCGGTAATCATTCTTGCAATTTTATATGAGGGAGAGGCATGAACTAACGTACTTTGCGTACTTGGATCAGATGAACTATGATTGGATCTCTAGAAAGCATCCGCAACTACCAGAAATCATTAAGGTAAACCCAACCATAGCATTAAACATCAAGTCCCCTTTACTCCCATACGTAGACAACCCCCTTACTCGGGTGTAAGCTATTGGAGATCGTAGTAATTTCAAAAAAAATTCCTACGCCATGCAAGGATCTATCTATGGAGAAACCAGCAACCAGAGAGGTTGTGGAGCATCTTCATACCTTTGCAGATCGCTAAGCGGAAGCGTTGCTAGAACGCGGTTGATGGAGTCATACTCGCAGCGATTTAGATCACGGTAGATTCCGATCTATGCACCAAGCGATGGTGCCTCCGCGTTCAACACACATACAATTGAGTGACGTCTCCTCCTTCTTGATCCAACAAGGAGAGAGGAGAAGTTGAGGGAGAGCTCCGACAGCACGACGGCGTGGTAACGATGGAGCTATGTGGTTCTCCGGCAGGGCTTCACCAAGCACTGCGAAGGAGGAAGAAGAGAGAGGTAGGGCTGCGCCGTGGGAGAGAGATGAATTATTGTGTCTCAAAATCCCAAAACCTCAAGTATATATAGGGGGAAGGAGAGGGAGGGATGCTTGGCCCCTCGTCCAAGGAGGAGGAGTTCGGCCGAGCTAGGGAGGAGTCCACCTCCCACAAGGGAGGTGGATCCCTTCCTTTTAAAACTCCCTTTGCATTATCTCCTTATCCCTCACTGCATGGGTCTTTACGGAAGGCCTTGGCCAACCCAATAAGGGCTGGTCCACTTCCTCTAACAGCCCATGAACTCCTTTGGTCGGCACACCCCTCCCAGGGGTCCTCTGGCACCCTCCCGGCACTCCTGGTACACTACCGATGAGCCCAAAACTTTTCCGGTGACCAAAACGGGACTTCCTATATATCAATATTTACCTTCGGACCATTCCGGAGATCCTCGTGACATCCGAGATCTTGTCCGGGACCCTGAACAACCTTCGGTAACCACGTACACTATTTCCCTATGACCCTAGCGTCATCGAACCTTTAGTGTGTAGACCCTTCGGGTTCGGGAGACATGCAGACATGACCGAGACATCTCTCCAGCCAATAACCAACAGCGGGGTCTGGATATCCATGTTGGTTCCCACATGTTCCACGATGATCTCATCATATGAACCACGATGTCAAGGATTCAATCAATCCCGTATGCAATTCCCTTTGTCTATCGGTAGATACTTGCCCGAGATTCGATCATCGATATCTCTATACCTTGTTCAATCTCGTTACCGGCAAGTCTCTTTACTCATTCCATAAACATCATCCCATGGATAACTCCTTAGTCACACTGAGCTCAATACAATGATGGATTACCGAGTGGGCCCAGAGATACCTCTCCGTCACGCGGAGTGACGAATCCCAGTCTGGATTCGTACAACCCAACAGACACTTTTAGAGAGACCTATAGTGCACCTTTATAATCACCCAGTTACGTTGTGACGTTTGATACACCCAAAGCATTCCTACGGTATTCAGGAGTTGCACAATCTCATGGTCTAAGGAAACGATACTTGACATTAGAAAAGCTATAGTAGACGAACAACACGATCTAGTGCTATGCTTAGGATTGGGTCTTGTCCATCACATCATTCCCCAATGATGTTATCACGTTATCACTGACATCCAATGTCCATGATCAGGAAACCATGACCATCTATTGATCAATGAGCTAGCCAACTAGAGGCTCACTAGGGACACATTGTGATATATATATTCACACATGTATTACGGTTTCTGGTTAATACAATTATAGCATGAATAATAGACAGTTATCATGAACTGGAAATATAATAATAACAACTTTATTATTGCCTCTAGGGCATATTTCCAATAGTCTCCCACTTGCACTAGAGTCAATAATCTAGTTACATTGTGATGAATCGAACACCCATAGAGTTCTGGTGCTGATCATGCTTTGCTCGTGGAAGAGGTTTAGTCAACGGGTCTGCGACATTCAGATCCGTATATACTTTACAAATATCTATATCTCCATCCTAGATGTATCCACGAATGGAGTTGAAGCAGCGCTTGATGTGCTTGGTCTTCTTGTGAAACCTGGGCTCCTTTGCAATGGCAATAGCTCCAGTGTTGTCACAGAATAGAGTCATCGGACCCGACGCACTTGGAATCACTCCTAGGTCGGTGATGAACTCCTTCATCTAGACTCCTTCTTGTGCTGCTTCCAAAGCAGCTACGTACTCCGCTTCACATGTAGATGCCGCCACGATGCTTTGCTTGCAACTGCACCAGCTAACTGCCCCATTGTTCAAAATATACACATATCCGGTTTGTGACTTAGAGTCATCCAGATCTGTGTCGAATCTAGCATCAACGTAACCCTTTACGACGACCTCTTCCACACCTTCATAAATGAGAAACATATCTTTAGTACTTTTCAGGTACTTTCGGATATTCTTGACCGCTGTCCAGTGATCCACTCCTGGATTACTTTGGTACCTCCCTACCAAACTTATGGCAAGGTTCACATCAGGTCTGGTACACAGCATGGCATACATGATAGAGCCTATGGCTAAAGCATAGGGGACAGTACTCATCTTTTCTCTATATTCCACCGTGGTCGGGCGTTGAGTCGTACTCAACCTCACACCTTGTAATACATGCAAGAACCCCTTATTAGAGCATGTCTAGTAGAGACCTCAAACCCTTAAATCTAAAACCAGTTTTAAGGGTTGAGAATTGGCCATTTTTGACACTTTTAAGGGTTGAAAAATACGGGCAAAGACTAGAACCCTCAAAACCAACACTTATAACGGAATATTCCGTTATAAGGGTTGGGTTTGAGGGTTCTAGTCTTTGCCCCAACCCCAACCCTTAAAACTGTCATTTGACATATCAAAATTTTCATCATCTCAATAACACCGAATAGTACTTTCAAACACATAATAAACAGGGGCAAACACGTATGTTTGTCTTACACAAAGGATTGTCAAACAACATCTGGTATCTAGTTAGGCCAGATATCAGATAGAGTCAAGTTTTCAGAAGGATTAAACTCTAACAGGAAACATATTCAGAAATAAAGATGTATACCATTCTACTTCACATCAGTTCTATTAATGCCAAGTATATCAGCCTTATTTTATCTTGACACATATATAAACTAGAGTGTCATACAGTAGGAGAAGTACTGAATAAGTACTAAAAATAGGACATTAGAAAAAAGCATAGTAGAAATAATGAGTCCTTATCACTACCCAAGACCTAATATTTCTTCGAGTAATGTTTAACACCATGCTGCAATCATTCTAGCTGTTCAAGTTACTTTGCATCCAAATACTGTATGGAACATGGTGAAATAAACAGTTCCCAATTTGACGACCCTGTTAAATTTTCCTTTATCAGCTGCATAGGAAGTTGAGCATATCCAAACAAAATCATGGAACCATCGATCAGCCAGGATAAATCAGTCAGGCAACGACAATTCAGCCAAATTACCCTATTAAGAACAAACATTTCCAGGAGCAATACCTGCAGATTCGCACTACACAGAAATATCCCCTGCAAGCAGTGCCATTAGAAGATTCATCCTACACAAATTTCACTAACTAATTGTGGGAGCTTGTAAGCACAAATAGCACAATTTCACGCAAGTATAAGGGCAGGGTCTCATACCGTGATCGAGCAGGAGGCCGAGCAGATTCGGGGGCTAATCGCACGGGGAGGCGACGGTGCTTGCCTTGGGGTGGCCGGAGGCGGCGGCGATGTGGATGAGGGAGCGGCCGTCCTCGTTGCGGAGGGAGAGGGCAGCGACGAGGTCGGTGGGGGCGAGGGAGGCGAAGACGTTGGTGGCCCCGGACTCCGCGGCCAGGAAGAGCTCCTTCTCCAACGGCTTCTCCTCGCCGGCGTCCACCTCCATTGCCGTGGCCACCACCGACGGCACCTCCAACGCGGGCAGAGGTAGCGAGGACGGGGCCGGCGGAGGCATCGCCGAGGCCGAGGTCGGGGGCGGGGCGACGGGCGGAGGGAGGGAGGACGCGGGCAGGGCGGCCGGGGCGACGGAGGAGTCCGACGGCGCCTCCATGGCTCACCGCGGGGGCGACGGGATCGACGAGGCGTCCGACGGGAGGGAGCGCGCGAGGGGAAATTTCCCTCCCGCGCAACGATCGGTGGAGTGCGGGTTGGAGGTGGGTTTCCCTCTGCAATCCTCACTTTTACAGATTGGGAGGGCAACCCCAGATCCAATCCGTAATTTTTTTAAGGGTTTAGGGGTTCTATTATTTCCCGTTTTTTTGTTTCAACCCGTTAAAAACGGTTATTTCTGTTTATTTGAGGGTTTAAGGGCTCTACTAGACATGCTCTTAGCCTTCTCCATATTGAACTTCTTCTATATCTTCTCAAGGTATGTGATTTGTGAAAGACCTATGAGGCGTCTCGATCTATCTCTATAGATCTTTATGCCTAATATGTAAGCAGCTTCTCCAAGGTCCTTCATTGAAAAACTCTTATTCAAATAGGCCTTTATGCTTTCCAATAGTTCTATATCATTTCCCATCAATAATATGTCATCCACATATAATATGAGAAATGCTACAGAGCTCCCACTCACTTTCTTGTAAATGTAGGCTTCTCCATAAGTCTGTATAAACCAAAACGCTTTGATCACCTCATCAAAGCGAATGTTCCAACTCCGAGATGCTTGCACCAGCTCATAGATGGAGCACTGGAGCTTGCATACGTTGTTAGCATTGCTAGGATCGACAAAACCTTTCGGTTGTATCATATACAATTCTTCTCTAACAAAGCCGTTCAGGAATGCTGTTATGACGTCCATTTGCCAGATTTCATAATCATAAAATGTGGCAATTTCTAACATGGTTCGGACCCACTTCAGCGTTGCTACGGGTGAGAAGGTCTCATCGTAGTCAATCCCTTGAACTTGTCGATAACCCTTAGCGACAAGCCGAGCCTTATATATGGTCACATTACCATCCGCGTCAGTCTTCTTCTTGAAGATCCATTTATTTTCTATGGATCGCCGATCATCGGGCAAGTCCACCAAAGTCCATACTTTGTTCTCATACATGGATCCTATCTCGGATTTCATGGCTTCAAGCTATTTGTTGGAATCCGGGCTCGCCATCGGTTCTTCATAGTTCGAAGGTTCACTACTATCTAACAACATGATTTCCATGACAGGATTGTTGTACCACTCGGGTGCGGAACGTACCCTTGTCGACCTTCGAGGTTCAATAGCAACTTGATCCGAAGTGTCATGATAATCATCATTAACTTCATCTGTAGCCGGTGCATGCGCCTCGAAAACATTTTCTTGCGCTGCGCTACTCTCCGGTTTGAGAGGAGGTACAATTACCTCATCAAGTTCTATTTTCCTCCCACTTACTTCTTTCGAGAGAAACTCTTTCTCTAGAAAGGATCCGTTCTTGGGAACAAAGATCTTGCCTTCGGATCTAAGATAGAAGGTGTGCCCAATAGTTTCCTTAGGGTATCCTATGAAGATGCATTTTTCCGCTTTGTGTTCGAGCTTCTCTGGTTGAAGTTTCTTCACATATGCATCGCAACCCCAAACTTTAAGAAAGGACAGCTTAGGTTTCTTGCCAAACCATAATTCATACGGTGTCGTCTCAACGGATTTAGACAGTGTCCTATTTAAAGTGAATGCGGCAGTTTTCCAATGCATATCCCCAAAATGATAGCGGTAAATCGGTAAGAGACATCATAGATCGCACCATATGCTATAAAGTGTGATTACGATGTTTAGACACACCATTACCCTGTGGTGTGCCAGGCGGCGTGAGTTGTGAAACAATTCGACATTTCCTTAGGTGTGTGCCAAAACCGTGGCTCAAATATTCTCCTCCACGATCAGATCGTAGAAACTTTATTTTCTTGTCACATTGATTCTCCACCTCACTCGGAAATTCCTTGAACTTTTCAAAGGTTTCAGACTTGTGCTTTATTAAGTAGACATACCCATATCTACTTAAATCATCAGTGAGGGTGAGAACATAACGATAGCCACCGCGAGCCTCAACACTCATTGGATCGCATGCATTGGTATGTATTATTTCCAATAAGTTGGTTGCTCCCTCCATTGTTCCGGAGAAGGGAGTCTTGGTCATCTTGCCCATGAGGCATGGTTCGCATGTGTCAAATGATTCAAAATCAAGTGACTCCAAAAGTCCATCTGTATGGAGTTTCTTCATGCGCTTTACGCCGATATGACCAAGGCGGCAGTGCCACAAGTATGTGAGACTATCATTATCAACCTTACATCTTTTGGTACTCACACTGTGAATATGTGTAACATCACGACCGAGATTCATCAGGAATAAACCATTGACCAGCGGGGAATGACCATAAATCATACCATTCATATAAATAGAACAACCATTATTCTCAGATTTAAATGAGTAGCCATCTTTCATCAAGTGAGATCCCGATACAATGTTCATGCTTAAAGCTGGTACTAAATAACAATTATTAAGGTTTAAAACTAATCTCGAAGGTAGATGTTGAGGTAGCGTGCCGACGGCGATCACATCGACCTTGGAACCATTCCTGACGCGCATCGTCACCTCATCCTTAGCCAGCCTACGCATGTTCCACATTTCCTGCTTAGAGTTGCAAATGTGCGCAACAACACCGGTATCAAATACCCAAGAGCTACTACGAGCGCTGGTAAGGTACATATAAATAACAAGTATATCACATATACCTTTCACGTTGCCGGCCTTCTTGTCCGCTAAGTACTTGGGGCAATTCCGCTTCCAGTGACCGGTTCCCTTGCAGTAATAGCACTCAGTCTCAGGCTTGGGTCCTTTCTTTGACTTTTTCCCGACAACTGGCTAACCATGTTTGACTACTTTGCCTTCTTTCTTGAAGCTTTTCTTACCCTTGCCTTTGTTGAAACTGGTGGTCTTATTGACCATCAACACTTGATGCTCTTTCTTGATTTCTACCTCCGCAGATTTCAGCATTGAATACAACTCGGGAATAGTCTTTTCCATCCCTTGCATGTTGTAATTCATCACAAAGCCTTTATAGCTAGGTGGAAGCAACTCGAGGATTATGTCAATGAGCGCATCATCCAGAAGTGCAACTCCTAGCTGAGTCAAGTGGTTGTGCAACACAGACATTCTGAGTATGTGCTCACCGACAAAACTATTCTCCTCCATCTTACATCTAAGGAACTTGTCGAAGACTTCATATCTCTCGAACCGGGCATGAGCTTGAAAAACAAGTTTCAGCTCGTCGAACATCTCATATGCTCCGTGTTGCTCAAAACGCCTTTGGAGCCTCGGTTCTAAACTATAAAGCATGTCGCACTGAACGAGAGAGTAATCATCACTTCGCGACTGCCATGCGTTCCTAGCGTCCTGGTCTGCCGCGGGAACAGGAGGATCACCTAGTGGTGCATCAAGGAAATATGCCTTCTTGGAAGCCATGAGGATGAGCTTTAAGTTACGAGCCTAGTCCGCATAGTTGCCCACATCGTCTTTCAGCTTGGTTTTCTCTAGGAACGCGTTGAAGTTGAATGGGACATTTGCGTTGGCCATTGGATCTACAATATTTGTGAAGACAATTTTAGACTAAGTTCATGATAATTAAGTTCATCTAATCAAATTACTTAATGAACTCCCACTTAGATCGACATCCCTCTAGTCATCCAAGTGTTACATGATCCACGTCGACTAGCCCGTGTCCGATCATCACGTGAGACGGGCTAGTCATCAATGGTGAGCATCTCCATGCTGATCATACGAACCATATGACTCATATTCGACCTTTGGGTCTCCCGTATTCAAGGCCATCTTTGTACATGCTAGGCTCGCCGAGTCAACCTAAGTGTTTTGCGTGTGTAAACTGGCTTACACCCGTTGTATGCGAAAGTTATAATCTATCACATCCGATCATCATGTGGTACTTCGAGACAACGAACCTTCGTAACGGTGCACACTTAGGGGAATAAATATCTCGAAATTTTAATGAGGGATCATCGTATCTTTGCTACCATCATTCTAAGCAATAAGATGAAAAACATGATAAACATCACATGCAATCATATAGTGACATGATATGGCCAATATCATCTTGCTCCTTTGATCTCCATCTTTGGGGCACCATGATCATCATTGTCACCGGCATGACACCATGATCTCCATCACTGTGTCTCAGTGAAGTCATCACGCCAACTATTACTTCTACTACTATAGCTAACCATTAGCGATAAAGTAAAGTAATCAACATGGCGTTGCATCTCATACAATAAATTAAGACAACTCCTATGGCTCCTGCTGATTATCACACTCATCGACATGCAAGTCGTGAATCCTATTACAAGAACATGATCAATCTCATACATCTCATATGTAACATCACTTCCTTTTGGCCATATCACATCACATAGCATACCCTGCAGAAACAAGTTAGACGTCCTCTAATTGTTGTTGCAAGTTTTACGTGGCTGGTTAGGGTTTCTAGCAAGAACTCTTCTTACCTACGTGAAAGCCACAACGTTGATACGCCAATGCTATTTACCCTTCATAAGGACCCTCTTCATTGAATCCGATTCGACTAAAGTGGGAGAGACAGACACCCGCTAGCCACCTTATGCAATTAGTGCATGTCAGTCTGTGGAACCAGTCTCACGTAAGAATACGTGTAAAGTCGGTCCGGGCCGCTTCATCCCACGATGTTGCCGAATCAAGATAAGACTAGTAACAACAAGAAATTGACAAAATCAGTGCCCACAACTTTTGTGTTCTACTCGTGCATAGAATCTACGCATAGAACCTTGGCTCGGATGTCACTGTTGGGGATCGTAGTAATTTCAAAAAAAAATCCTACGCCATGCAAGGATCTATCTATGCAGAAACCAGTAACGAGACAGGTTGTAGAGCATCTTCATACCTTTGGAGATCGCTAAGCGGAAGCGTTGCTAGAACGCGGTTGATGGAGCCGTACTCGCAGCGATTAGATCGCGGTAGATTCCGATCTATGCACCAAACGATGGTGCCTCCGTGTTCAACACACGTACAGCCCGGTGATGTCTCCTCCTTCTTGATCCAGCAAGGAGAGAGGAGAAGTTGAGGGAGAGCTCCCGCAGCACGACGGCGTGGTGACGGTGGAGCTATGTGGTTCTCCGACAGGGCTTCGCCGAGCACTGCGGAGGTGGAAGAAGAGAGAAGTAGGGTTGTGCCATGGGAGAGAGATGAATTATTGTGTCTCAAAAATCCCAGAACCTCAAGTATATATAGGGGGAGGAGAGGGAGGGCTGCCCTGGCCCCTCCTCCAAGGAGGAGGAGTTCAGCCAAGCTTGGGAGGAGTCCACCTCTCACAAGGGAGATGGATCCCTTCCTTTTAAAACTCCTTCTGCCTTATCTCCTTATCCCTAGCCGCACGGGCCTTTAGGTAAGGACTTGTCCAACCCAATAAGGGCAGGTACACCTCCTCTAACATCCCATGAACTCCTTGGGTCTTCACACCCCTCTCGGGGGTGTTGGGTAACGTAGTAAATTCAAAATTTTCCTATGCCATACAAGGATCTACCTATGGAGAGACTAGCAACGAGAGAGGTTGTAGAACATCTTCATACCTTTGAAGATCACTAAGCGGAAGCGTTACTATGAACGCGGTCGATGGAGTTGTACTCGCAGCGATTCAGATCACGGCCGGTTCCGATCTATGTGCCGAATCACGGCACCTCCGCGCTCCACACACGTACAAACCGGTGACGTCTCCCACGCCTTGATCCAGCAAGGAGGAGGGACAGGTTGAGGGAGAGCTCCGGCATCACGACAGCATGGTGGCGGTGGAGCTACGAGGTCTCCCGGCAGGGCTTCGCCAAGCACCGTGGGAGAGGAGAAAGAGGAGAAGCAGGGTTGCGCCGAGAGAGATATTTCGTGTGTCAAATCAGCCAAAACCTCCACTATATATAGAGGGAGAGGGAAGGGCGCTTCCTTTAGGGTTCCCACCCCCAAAGGGTGCGGCAGCCCCATCCAGGGCTGGTGGTGGAGGCCAGGGCAAGAGAGAGGGGGGTGGCGCACCCTAGATGGGCCTTAGGCCCATCTGCACTAGGGTTCCCCCCTTCCCTCTCTTGTGGCACCTTGGGCCTAGGTGGGAAGCGCACCAGCCCACTCTGGGCTGGTTCCCTTCCATCTTGTGGCCCATGTTAGCCTTTGGGGCTGGTGGCCCCTCCCGGTGGACCCCCTAAACCCTTTCGATGGTCCCTGTACATTACCGGTGTCGCCCGAAACAATTCCGGCGACCAAATCCTCACTTCCTATATATAATTCTTTACCCCCGGACTATTCCGGAGCTCCTCATGACGTCCGGGATCTCATCCGAGACTCTGAATAACCTTTGGTAACCTCGTATAACAATTCCTTGTAACCCTAGCGTCATCAAACCTTAAGTGTGTAGACCCTACGGGTTCGGGAGGCATGCATACATGACCGAAACACCTCTCTGGATAATAACCATTAGCGGGGTCTGGATACCCATGGTGGCTCCTGCATGTTCCAAGATGATCTCATCGGATGAACCACGATGTCAAGGATTCAATCAATCCCGTATACAATTCCCTTTGTCTACCGGTATAGAACTTGCCCGAGATTCGATCGTCGGTATCCCCATACCTTGTTCAATCTTGTTGCCGGCCCGAGATTCGATCGTCGGTATCCCCATACGGAGTGACAAATCCCGATCTCGATTCATACCAACCCAATAGATACTTTCGGAGATACCAGTAGTGGACCTTTATAGTCACCTAGTTACGTTGTGACGTTTGATACACCCAAAGCACTCCTACGGTATCCGGGAGTTGCACAATCTCACGATCGAAGGAAAAGATACTTGACATTAGAAAAGCTTTAGCATACGAACAACACGATCTAGTGCTATGCTTAGGATTGGGTCTTGTCCATCACATCATTCTCCTAATGATGTGATCCCGTTATCAATGCCATCCAATGTCCATGATCAGGAAACCATGATGATCTATTGATCAACGAGCTAGCCAACTACAGGCTTGCTAGGGACACATTGTGATCTATTTATTCACACATGTATTACTGTTTCCTGTTAATACTATTATAGCATGAACAATAGACGATTATCATGAACAAGGAAATATGATAATAACCATTTTATTATTGCCTCTAGGGCATATTTCCAACAGTCTCCCACTTGCACTAGAGTCAATAATCTAGTTGACATCACTATGTGATTGCTGTGAATTCAACACCCATACAGTTCTGGGGTTCGATCATGTCTTGCTTGTGAGAGAGGTTTATAGTCAACGGGTCTGAACCTTTCAGATCCGTGTGTGCTTTACAAATCTCTACGTCATCCTATAGATGCTACCACGCCCCATGTGGAACCATCCCAAATGGTTGCTCCACTATACGAATCCGGTTCACTACTCATAATCCTCCGGATTAGTGACGAAGCTTGCATCGACGTAACTCCTTTACGACGAACTCTTTAATCACCTCCATAATTGAGAAAAATTCCTTAGTCCATTAGTTACTAAGTATAACTTCGACCACTGTCCAGTGATCCATTCCTAGATCACTCTTGTACCCCACGACTGACTCATGGCAAGGCACGCTTTAGGTGCGGTACACAGCATAGCATACTTGTAGAGCGTGCGGCTGATGCATAGGGGACGACATTCGTCCTTTCTCTTTCTTCTGCCGTGGTCGGGCTTTGAGTCGTACTCAAATTTATACCTTACAACATAGCCAGGAACTCCTACTTTGCTGATCTATTTTGAACTCCTTCAAAAACTTGTCAAGGCATGCATTTCGTTGAAAGTTCCATTAAGCACTTTGATCTATCTTTATAGATCTTGATGCTCAACTCTCAAGTAGCTACATCTAGGTTTTCCTTTGAAAAACTCCTTTCAAACAACCCTTTACGCTTTGCAGAAATTGTACATTATTTTCGATCAACAGTATGTCAACCACACATATTCATCAGAAATTCTATAGTGCTCCCACTCACCTTTCGGAAATACAAGTTTCTCACAAACTTTGTATAGAACCAAAAACTTTGATCATCTCATCGAAGTGTATATTCCAACTCCGAGATGCTTGCTCCAGTCCATGGAAGAATCGCTGGAGCTTTGCATACTTGTTAGCAACTTGTTAGGATCGACAAAACCTTCTAGTTGTATCACATACAACCTTTCCTCAAGGAAACCGTCGAGGAAACAATATTTTGACATCCTATCTGCAATATTTCATAAATGATGCAACAAGTGCTAACATAATTTCAACAAACTTTCAGCATCGCTACGAGTGAGAAAGTCTCATCGTAGTCAACTCTTTGAACTTTGTCGAAAACACCTTTATGACAAGTCGAGCTTTCTTAATGTTGACTTTTCACCATCATCGTCTGTCCTCCTTTTAAAAATCCATTCATAGTTAATAGTCTTATGACCATCAAGTGGTTCCTCCAAAGTCTATACTTTGTTTTTCATACATGGATCCTCTCTCGGATTTCATGGCCTGCAGCCATTTGTCGGAATCCGGGCCCACCATCGCTTCTCCATACCTCGTAGGTTCATTGTTGTCCAACAACATGACCTCTAAGACAGGATTACCATACCACTCTATAGTAGTACACATCCTTGTCCGCCTACGAGGGTTTTGGCAGTGACTTGATCTGAAACTTCATGATCACCATCATAAGCTTCCAGTTCAATTGGTGTAGGCGCCACAGGAACAACTTCTTGCGCCCTGCCATACACTGGTTAAAGTGATGGTTCAATAACCTCATCAAGTATCCACCATACTCCCACTCAACTCTTTCGAGAGAAACCTTTCCTCGAGAAATGACCCGTTTCTAGAAGCAGACACTTTTGCTTCTGGATCTGAGATAGCAGGTATACCCAACTCTTTTGGGTGTCCTATGAAGATGCATTTATCCGCTTTGGGTTCGAGCTTATCTGGCTGAAACTCTTCCACATAAGCATCGCAGCCCCAAACTCTTAAGAAATGACATCTAAGGTTTCTCTAAACCATAGTTCATACGGTGTCATCTCAACGGAATTGAGTGGTGCCCTATTTAAAGTGAATGCAGTTGTCTCTAATGCCGAACCCATAAACATTAGTGGTAATTTGATAAGAAATATCATAGTATGCACTATAACTAATAGTGCATGATTATGACATACGGACACACCATCAGACTATGGTGTTCCAGGTGGCATGAGTTGTGAAACATTTTTCACGTGAAACAATTTTCACCTTGTCTTAAACGTTTACCAAACTCATAACTCAGATATATATGATTACCTCCACGATCACATCGTAGACATATTATCCTCTTGTCAAGATGATCTTCAACTTCACTCTGAAATTACTTGAACCTTTTTCAATAATTCAGACATGTGTTTCATCAAGTAAATACACTAGTATCTACTCAAATCATTTGTGAAGTATGAACATATTGATATCCACTACGCGCCTCAGTACTCATCGGACTGCACACATCAAAATGTATTACTTCCAAAAAGTTACATTCTTGTTCCATCTCATTGGAAAAAGAGGTCTTCAGTCATCTTGCCCATGTGGTATGATTTGCATGTCTCAAGTGATTCAAAAATCAAGTGAGTCAAACGATCCATCCGCATGGAGTTTCTTCATGCGTTTATACCAACAGGCATGGTTTGCATGTCTCAAACGTTTCAAAAATGAGTGAGTACAAAGATCCATCGGCATGGAGCTTCTTCATGCATTTTGTACCAATATGACTCAAGCAGCAGTGCCACAAGTAAGTGGTACTATCATTACTACTTTGTATCTTTTGGCAACAATATTATGAACGTATGTATCACTACGATCGAGATTCAATAAACCATTCATTCTAGGTGCAAGACCATTTAAGGTATCATTCAAGTAAACAGAATAACCATTATTTTATTTATATGAATAATCGTATTTGCCATTAACATAATCCAATCATGTCTATGCTCAACGCAAACACCAAATAACAATTATTTAGGTTTAACATTAATCTCGATGGTAGAGGGAGCATGCGATGTGTGATCATATCAACCTTGGAAACACTTCCAACACACATCGTCACCTCGCCTTTAGCTAGTCTCTGTTTATTCCGTAGCTTTTATTTCGAGTTACTAACACTTAGCAACTGAACCGGTATCTAATACCCTAGTGCTACTAGGAGTACTAGTAAAGTACACATCAATATCATGTATATCCAATATACTTTTGTCGACTTTGCCAGCCATCTCATCTACCAAGTGTCTAGGGTAGTTCCTCTTCAATGACGGTTCCCCTCATTACAGAAGCACTTAGTCTCGGGTTTGGGTTCAACCTTGGGTCTCTTCACTACAGCAACAACTGGTTTGCGTTTAATGAAGTATCCCTTCATGCCCTTTCCCTTCTTGATCTAGCGGTTTCACAAACCATCAACAATTGATGCTCCTTTTCGATTTCTACTTCCGCGGTGTCAAACATTGCGAATATCTCAAGGATCATCATATCCATCCTTGATATGTTATAGTTCATCACGAAGCTCTAGTAGCTTGGTGTCAATGACTTTGGAGAACTATCACTGTCTCATCTGGTAGATCAACTCCCACTCGATTCAAGCGATTGTAGTACTCACACAATCTGAGCACATGCTCACTGATTGAGCTCTTCTCCTTTACTTTTGCAGACAAAGAATCTTGTCGAAGGTCTCATACCTCTCAACAAGGGCACGAGCATGAAATCGCAATTTCATCTCTCGGATCATCACGTATGTCCTGCGACGTTCGAACGTCTTTAACGCCTTAATTCTAAGTCGTTCAAGCAATATGCACTTAACTATCATGTAGTTATCAAAAACGTGTATGTCGGATGTTCGCAACATCCATAGATCACGCTTGGGGTTCAGCACACTGAGCGGTGCGTTAAGGACATAAGCCTTCTGTTTAGCAATGAGGACAATCCTCAGTTAATGGACCGAGTCCGTATAATTGCTACTTGTATCTTTCAACCATATTTTTCTCTAGGAACGTATCAAATACCGTGGAGCTATAGCGTAAGTTCCAACATAATTTGCAAAGACCTATTTGACTATGTTCATGATAATTAAATTCATCTGATGAACTCCAAGTTAGATTGACATCCCTCTAGTCATCTAAGTGTTACAAGATCCATGTCGACTAACCCGTGTCCAATCATCACGTGAAACGGACTAGTCGTCGATGGTGAGCATCTCCATGCTGATCGCATTCAACCATACGACTCACGTTCGAACTTTTGGTCTCTCGTATTCGAGGCCATGTCTATACATGCTAGGCTCGTCGAGTCAACCTAAGTGTTTCGCATGTGTAAATCTGGCTTACACCCGTTGTATGCGAACGTTAGAATCTATCACACCCGATCATCACGTGGTGCTTCGAGACAACGATCCTTCACAACGGTGCACACTTAGGGGAATACATTCTCGAAATTTTATGAGGGATCATCTTATTATGCTACCGTCGTTCTAAGCAATAAGATGAAAAACATGATAAACATCAGATGCAATCATATAGTGACATGATATGGCCATTATCATCTTTGCTCCTTCGATCTCCATCTTCGGGCATCGCATGCTCATCATCGTCACCGGCGTGACACCATGATCTCCATCATCATGAGCTCCATCATTCTGTCTCCGTTAAGTTGTCACGCCAACTACTAGTAGTACTACTACTACTACAGCTAACCGTTAGCAATGAAGTAAAAGTAGTAAACACTTGGCATTGCATCTCATACAATAAATTAAGACAACTCCTATGGCTCGTGCCAGTTGTCATACTCATCGACATGCAAGTCGTGAATCCTATTACAAGAACATGATCATCTCATACATCACACATGTGACATCACATCCTTTGGTCATATCACATCACATGTCATACCCTGCAAAAACAAGTTAGACGTCCTCTAATTGTTGTTGCAAGTTTTACGTGGCTGATTTGGGTTTCTAGCAAGAACGCCTTCTTACCTACGTGACAGCCACAAAGTTGATATTCCAAAGCTATTTACCCTTCATAAGGACTCTTTTCATCAAATCCAATCCGACTAGAGTAGGAGAGACAGACATCCGCTAGCCACCTTATGCACTGTGTGCATGTGAGCCGGTGGAACCTGTCTCACGTAAGCGTATGTGTAAGGTCGGTCCGAGCCGCTTCATCCCACAATACCGCCGGAAAAGAATAAGACTAGTAGTGGTAAGCAATTGACAAAATCAGTGCCCACAACCTTTGTGTTCTACTCGTGCAAAGAATCTACGCATAGAAAACCTGGCTCGGATGCCACTGTTGGGTAACGTAGTAAATTCGAAATTTTCCTACGCCATACAAGGATCTATCTATGGAGAGACCAGAAGCGAGAGAGGTTGTAGAGCATCTTCATACCTTTGAAGATCACTAAGCGGAAACGTTACTATGAACGCGGTCGATGGAGTCGTACTCGCAGCGATTCAGATCACGGCCGGTTCCGATCTATGTGCCAAATCACGGCACCTCCGCACTCCAAACACGTACAACCTGGTGACGTCTCCCACGCCTTGATCGAGCAAGGAGGAGGGATAGGTTGAGGGAGAGCTCCGGCATCACGACGGCATGGTGGCGATGGAGCTAGGAGGTCTCCCGGCAGGGCTTCGCCAAGCACCGTGGGAGAGGAGAAAGAGGAGAAGCAGGGTTGCACCGAGAGAGAGATTTTGTGTGTCAAATCAGACAAAACCTCCACTATATATAGGGGGAGAGGGAGGGGGCGCCCCCTTTAGGGTTCCCACCCCAAAGGGTGCGGCAGCCTCATCTAGGGCTGGTGGCGGCGGCCAGGGCAAGAGAGAGGGGGGTGGCGCACCCCAGATGGGCCTTAGGCCCATCTGCACTAGGGTCCCCCCCTTCCCTCTCTTGTGGCGCCTTGGGCCTAGGTGGGAAGCGCACCAGCCCACTCTGGGCTGGTTCCCTTCCACCTTTTGGCCCATGCTAGCCTTTGGGGCTGGTGGCCCCTCCCGGTGGACCCCCGAAACCCTTTCGGTGGTCCTGGTACATTACCGGTGTCGCCACAAACAATTCAAGCGAGAAAATCCTCACTTCCTATATATAATTCTTTACCTCGGGACTATTCCGGAGCTCCTCGTGACGTCCGGGATCTCATCCGGGACTCCAAAAAACCTTCGGTAACCTCGTATAACAATTCCCTATAACCCTAGCGTTGTCAAACTTTAAGTGTGTAGACCCTACGGGTTCGGGAGGCATGCGGACATGATCGAGACACCTCTGCGGCCAATAACCATCAGCGGGGTCTGGATACCCATGGTGGATCCCGCATGTTCAACGATGATCGCATCGGATGAACCACGATGTCAAGGATTCAATCGATCCCGTATACAATTCCCTTTGTCTACGGTATAGAACTTGCCCGAGATTCGATCGTCGGTATCCCCATACCTTGTTCAATCTCGTTGCTGGCAAGTCTCTTTACTCGTTCCGTAGCACATCATCCCGTGACTAACTCCTTAGTCACATTGATATCATTATGATGATGTTCTATCGAGTGGGCCCAGAGATACCTCTCCATCACACGGAGTGACAAATCCCGATCTCGATTTGTACCAACCCAATAGATACTTTTGGAGATACCCGTAGTGCACCTTTATAGTCACCCAGTTATGTTGTGACGTTTGATACACCCAAAGAACTCCTACGGTATACGGGATTTGCACAATCTCATGGTCGAAGGAAAAGATACTTGACATTAGAAAAGCTTTAGTATACGAACAACATGATCTAGTGCTATGCTTAGGATTGGGTCTTGTCCATCACATCATTCTCCTAATAATGTGATCCCGTTATTAATGACATCCAATGTCCATGATAAGGAAACCATGATCATCTATTGATCAACGAGCTAGCCAACTAGAGGATTGCTAGGGACACATTGTGATCTATTTGTTCACACATGTATTACTGTTTCCTGTTAGTACAATTATAGCATGAACAATATACAATTATCATGAACAAGGAAATATGATAATAACCATTTTATTATTGCCTCTAGGGCATATTTCCAACAAGGGGTCCTCCGGCACCCTCCCGGCACTCCCGGTACACTACTGATGAGTCCAAAACTTTTCCGGTGACCAAAAAAGGACTTCATATATATCAATCTTTACATCCAGACCATTCCGGAGCTCCTCGTTATGTCCGGGATCTCATCCGGGACTCTGAACAACCTTTGGTAACCACATACACTATTTCCCTATAGCCCTAGCGTCATCGAACCTTAAGTGTGTAGACCCTACGGGTTCGGGAGACATGCAGACATGACCAACACATCTCTCCGGCCAATAACCAACAGTGGGTCTGGATATCCATGTTGGTTCCCACATGTTCCACGATGATCTCATCGGATGAACCAGGATGTCATGGACTCAATCAATCCCGCATGCAATTCCCTTTGTCTATCGGTATGATACTTTCCCGAGATTCGATCGTCGGTATCTCTATACCTCGTTCAATCTCGTTACCGACAAGTCTGTTTACTCGTTCCGTAACACATCATCCCGTGGCTAACTCCTTTGTCACACTGAGCTCAATACGATGATGGATTACCGAGTGGGCCCAGAGATACCTCTCCGTCACACGGAGTGACAAATCCCAGTCTCGATTCGTACAACCCAACAGACACTTTCGGAGATACCTGTAGTGCACATTTATAATCACCGAGTTACGTTGTGACGTTTGATACACCCAAAGAATTCCTATGGTATCCATGAGTTGCACAATCTCATGGTCTAAGGGAATGATACTTGACATTAGAATGTTTTAGTAGACGAAGAACATCATCTAGTGCTATGCTTAGGATTGGGTCTTGTCCATCACATCATTCCCCAATGATGTGATCCCATTATCAATGACATCCAATGTCCATGATCAGGAAACCATGACCATCTATTGATCAACGAGCTAGCCAACTAGAGGCTCACTAGGGACACATTGTGATCTATATATTCACACATGTATTACGGTTTCAGGTTAATACAATTATAGCATGAATAATAGACAATTATCATGAACTGGAAATATAATAATAACAACTTTATTATTGCCTCTAGGGCATATTTCCAACATAAGCTTCTGTCACTCTAGACACCCACTATAAGCGAATCATAAACATATTGCAACACCCTCCACCGTGAATCCTTCACGTGTGCGCCTTATGGAAGGCACCTTAGGACAACACCGAAATAAAACATACACTCAAATCAATCAAGATCATCAGTCAACCCCAAGGACAACATAACTCTACTCAAACATCATAGGAAGGCAAAACATCATTGATTAATAATATGTGGCATGAAACACCATGTTCAAGTAGGGGATTACAGCGGGGTGCGGGAGAGTGGACCGGCATAGATATATGAGAGAAGGTGATTGAGACGGTGATATTGATGAAGATAATCACTACGGCGATGGTTCCTCCGATGGCACTCCAGCGCCACCGGAAGAGAGGGGGAGAGAGTCTCCCCATAGGCTTCCTCCTTCATGGCTATCCCTACAGGGGGAGAGCTTCTCCCCTCTGGTCCTTGGCAGCCATGGCTCCCACAGGGCGAGAGCCCCTTAGAGATTAGATCTCTCTCTCTCTGTTTCTCTCCTGTTTTCTCTATTGTGTTTTCTCCACATTGGTTTTCATCGATACACAGAGTTGCGGGGACAGAATGGAAGTTCTCTTTTTATTTCTGGAGTTCGTAATATATATATGATTTTTCAATGTTGGAATCATGCCAAACTGAGCCACGTGGGACCCACAAGCCATCACGCCATGACCTAGGGGGTCGCAGCGTGTTGCCTCGTGGCCCACTGGTGGGTCCCCTCCGGTGGTTCTTCGCTCCATATTGCTTATTTCCTCGAGAAAAAAATATATAAAAGTTTCGAACGATTCCGAGAACTTTTATTTTCTGCAAGAAAAACAACACCATGGTAACTCTACTGAAAACAACTCAGTCTGGGTTAGTTCTAAATAAATCATATGAAGTGTATCAAAACCATATAAAAGTGTTGTAAACGTAGGCAAACATGGCATGAATACTGCAAAAATTATTGATACGTTGGAGACGTATCAGCATCCCCAAGCTTAATTCCTACTTGTCCTCGAGTAGGAAAATGATAAAAGAAATAAATTATGAAATGTGAATGCTAGCATAGTACATAAGTTTGACCAATGTTACTTTCAATCAATTTTTCTAGCATCATAAAAATAACAAAAAAAATTCTAATAAAACTTTTCTTGTTCTAGTGACAAGGTATTCACATGTTAAACTATAGGCCATAAACTTTCTTGAAAGCTAGCAAACTATATTTTCAGCCCTCAAACAACTATAATTCATATAATTTTCATGGAAGGTCTATGTAAGAGCTTTGATTTAGAAAATTCCACATACTCAACTATCATTTAGTCTTCCATGATTGTTGACATTCAAGGTAAAAATTATAGAACAAGCATTTTCAATAAAACAGATAGGAAGATAGGGGCTTAATGTTTCGCCTCCCAACTTATTTATCTAAGGGATAATGTCAACAATAATGAATCAGGATCACCTATATCCAACTCGATATATGTGCCTGGATCTTTCCCCACCACATTATGGTTGCCAACTAAAGTATTAATAGATTGGAAAAGGGAAGAACAGTATTGACTCTTGCATAAAAGTAAAAGATAGGCCCTTCGCAAAGGGAAGCAGAGGTTGTCATGCGCTTTTTTTTGGATGTGCAATCTCTTAATGAAAAGAAATGTCACTTTATATTGCCCCTTGTGATAGCAAACTTTATTATGCAGTTCGTCACTTTTATTTCTTTGTCATCACAAGATCGTACAAAGCTTATTGTCCCTTACAATAAAAGATCATACATGTTTAGGAGCAATTTTTATTGCCTTGTGCACCAATGACAACTTACTTGAAGCATTTTACCCAATCCATAGGTAGGTATGGTGGACTCTCATGGCAAGAAACTGGGTTTAAGGGTTACAGATGCACAAGTACTATCTCTACTTAGTATGAATTTTTGGGCAAGCAAAGGATATAAAGCAAGCACCACATGTTAGAGGACCCATGATAATATAACTTCTATGTGAATATAAGCAAACATAACCACTACGTTGTCTTCCTTGTCCAATGTCTACTCTTGATCAAGTTTGAAAATAATTAATGGGGGCTCACAATCATAGAAGATGTACAAGATAGTATATTTATACATGAAATCTCTCTTACTTCAATATTATTTCATGAATTATTCAAGTTACCAATGCTATGTTTGCTAAGCTCCAATACATTTTATTGCTTATACACTTAGTATGTGAAGTCACTACTCCCCATGGGACAAGCATACAAAGCATATATAATTTCATGTTTTATTACATTCAATTAATTAAACTTTTTATCTTAGGATATAAGTGAAGCACAAGAGTGTTCATCAAAATAATCTCAACAAGATATAAGTGAAGTTCATAGAGCATTCTTTAGTGATTGTAGAGAGACCAATATCCAAGCTCAAAATATATAAGTGAAGCGCACAAAGCATTCTATAAAGACATACTCAAAAGATTTAAGTGAAGCACATGAACCATTCTATAAATCAACAAATGACCATATCATACCAGCATGGTGCATAGAATAAAATGGATAAGTAAACACAAAATATGTTGGAAAAATAGCACATGTGAACGAATCAAAGCTAAGGATAAACATTAGCTAACTGATAGTTGTTGATGAAGAGAGGTGGGATGCCTAACATCCCCAAGCTTAGATGCTTGAAAATTCTTGTAATATTTACTTGGGGTTCCTTGGATATCCCCAAGCTTGATCTTTTGTATCTCGTTCAATCATCTCATATCCCGGTTTCACCTAAGTCTCAAAAACATTGTCCATAGAAAACTTGAAAAGAACTCATGAGATAGGTTAGTACACATAAGAATAAATCAACACTTCATGTACTGCCAAGACAAGTTTCATAATAATTTTTCAAACATTAGGTACTGTATACTAGCATTTACACAATTTATATCCACTAATATAAGCCATGAAAACTCTAGGATAAGTAGATAAGAAAACTATGACAACAATCTGTCCAAACAGAATAGTCTATAGCAATTTATGTAAAAAGTGTACTTATGTATCTCCAAAAACTGTGACATTATAGGGAAAGCTAAAACATTTGCATGGCGGTACTATGTAAAAAACTTAAAAACTTTCCACCTTCCTGTAAAATGTAATAATTCAAATACTACAGCCAAAATTTGTGTTTTTGTACAACACACATCACACATGCAATTCAAGCATTCTAAAGGAAATTCTTGGAACTTTTTATTGGAAAACAAGATTAAAAATAGCATCTAACATAGAACCAAAAAATAAAATGGCGCTCCAAGCAAGACACATATCATGTGATGAATGAAAATATAGCTCCAAGTAAGATATATCGATAGTGTTGAAGATGAAAGAGGGGATGCCTTCCAGGGCATCCCCAAGCTTAGACGCTTGAGTCTTCCTTGGATATTACCTTGGGGTGCCTTGGGCATCCCCAATCTTAGGTTCCTGCTGATCCTAATTCTCCTCATATCGATACCTCATCCAAAACTTGAAAACTTCAATCACATAAAATTCAAGAAAACTTTGTGAGATCCGTTAGTATAAGTAACGTATCAAATACTTTTAGGTACTTCTAAAAGTTTATTCTTATTTTATTTTAGCATAATGTATTGTATTCTAACTTATCCATGTCCTAAACCCCACGATACTACCATAACATCATCAAAACAAGCAAATTATGCAAGCAAAAACAGAACTTGTTTACATCATAACAAACTGTACATATACATTTAATTGCCATACTTTTGTAAATCAAAAAACTCCAAAAAATAGGAAAACCTGAAGAATGGGCATATCAGTACAGTGTAAAAATTTCATCTCAAAAAGACGTTGCAGTAAATTCATAGAAATTCCGCACTATACGTCAAAGTTTCTGTTTTTGCACCGTATCAATTCTACTCATCATACAAATCATCCCAAAGGCTTTACTTGGCACATTATTGAAATAAAAGACACAAAACATGATTAGTACAATAGTTTAGTCATGTCAACGCACAAAAACATAAAGTATAAGTGTTGGGTTGTGTCCCAACAAGCGCTTTTCTTTAAAGCCTTTTAGCTAGGCATGATAATTTGAATGATGCTCACATAAGGATAGATGATGAAACATGCAAAAGAGCATCATGAATATTATGACAAACACATTATTTTTATGGTATAGTGGTAAATAAAAGGG